>NC_140279.1:18675571-19009832 GCF_964030765.1 Micromesistius poutassou | reverse complement strand
TTAGATTTCCTCTGTCTTCAGTATTAATGATGAGCAAGTTTGTATCACACCATTTGAGTAACCAATCCACATTGCCCTGGTACAGTGTATGGTCCTCGGATTGGGTGAATAGGGTCACTATAGGGTGGAGTCATCAGAGTATTTTAAAATATATTGATTTGGCACACTGGTGGTGCAGTATGGAGTGTACAAGGTAAACAGCAGGTAACATTGAATTCACTATCGACCAGCATTGACCAACGTTACAGCTATGGCCGGGTAATTTTAAGCTATGAGCTAGTTAAGAGGTTTAGAACTAGATTAACGTATCTTCAATCACCCGCTAAAGCGGCAGTAGTTAACCTGATAAGTTTGCACACTTATCGCAAGTTTTGGAAAAAAAAATACACTCTGGACAGACAGGAATTCTCAAAGCTTTTATTTTTAATAAATCTATACATTTTTCTCCAGCTATGATCGCAATTTTGTCAGAACAACCCTACCTCCTAATGAGTTTTCAGGAGGTAGGCTGCAAACCTAAAACATTTACGCTATGCCAATTAGGCTAACACAACAAATAAAATACTGGTAAACCAGTTAACCAAGCAGACTGCCATAAACCTGAAAATCTATTCTATATTTATTTTACAGGCGGCAGCTGAGTATGGCTCTTACGTTTGGCCCCTGAAAGAATCGAGACCAGACCATAAAGGGACCCTATTTGACCAAAAGTTGTGATATTGATTAGCCATTACAGACCATTTAAAAACCTAGTGCTGAATGTACCTACCAGACTAATAGTCGACTCTACCAACTGGCAGGTTGATGTAGCCGTTATATACATCTGGGTGGACACTCCCCTTTGTGATGTCACTAAAGGGAAAGCGCTTGGCATGGCTTGTAATGGCCAATCACTCACCTGGTGGCAAAGGAAGAGCCTCACATGCTCAATCAACACCCTTGAATGGCATTGCAGCAAAAAATTGAAACATGCAGTATTTAGTCCATGAGATAGAAAAAGATGGCATGAACGAGAGCTTTCAGACTCGAGCACTTCTTGATGAAAGTAGTTCGTGATTACTGATTGTAATTTATTATAATTGATACAAGTGCCTAGTTGCCAATTACACGAGGGGCTGCAGAGGGGTGAGGTTAGGGCGTGTGGGTGTGGTTTGAGGGCATGATTAGTAAAGGATATTGTAATCAGGCTGTTGAGTGTAGCTTGGGCTAATCAATGATCTTGTCATTAGGGGGGTGGTTAGTGGAGGCTCTTGCAGTTTGGGCATGAATAATATATATTTTAGTAGTTAGGGGTGTGGCTAGTGGAGGATCTTGTGGTAGGGGTGCCGGGGCGTGGCTGGTGGTTAAAGGGCGTGGCTAGTGGAGGATCTTGTGGTAGGGGTGCAGGGGCAGGGCGGAGGTGAAGGCGCGGATATCCGAGATCATGGTGGTGGTGTCCTTCAGTGGCGAGGTGGCAGGGAGGAAGGTGAGCTGGGAAACCTCGCCGTACGTGGAGGGGGCATCGGCCTGGTGGCCACACCCCCCGGCTGGCTCGGCTAGGTCGCCCTCCGTCTCTCCAAAGCCCACCACCTGTCATCCACACCACACAGTTTATATATGCACAATATAAATAAAAACCTAAAAGTGGATAAAGTCAAGGAGGTTCTTACATGCACGCTGAGCTTCCTGCTGTCGTCACAGTGATGTTCTCTGAACCAGGAGATCAGCTCCTCCTTGGTGATGAGCTTCAAGGCTTCGATCTGCACGCAGGGGGAGCAAGGATGCAAATGTTTGGAGTAGAAGCCCATCGAAAAGGTGAGCTGACAAATTAAGATCAGGCAACATGCTAATATTGCATGAAAAAGGTCCTGGCAAAAGATGGGAATCAAAAGCAAGTATGCCAACACGATCCAGTGTTGCACTGAAAGTTACACTGGCTGTACCCTTATACCTTCACAAGCACTGTCTTTGTTTGAATATGTGCATGTGTCTATATATAGGTAGGTAGGTGATTGAATATATGCATACTGGGAATGTGTGTGTGTGTGCATGTGCGTCTCCCACCTCCTTATGCAGCCGGTGGAAGACGTACTGCTGGGTGAAGACCTCAAACCAGTGTCTGTCCACCTCCTCCCCCAGGTGAGAGTCCTCGCACTCCTTCAGCTTCACCAGCGCCGTCACCTGGGTCTTAAAGGCCTCCTCGCTCAGCGACGCCATCTTCTCGCCAAAACTCACCAGGAACTCCTCGATCTTACCCTCCACGAAGTCAGTGCTGGGGATTGTAACCATAGCAGCGTGTTATTGTACAGTTTCATCATTTTTTAACATATATTGTTTAGAGTGGGCTTTGACGTTTCGGGCGTATATGTACCTATAATTCATGTCACAGCAGTTGTGACATGGTGGTACAAAGTGATACAAAAGGATATAAATAAATGTGTACATTTTCCATGTTTGATTATTTAAGAAGAACAGAAGAACGTTAGCCACACTAGAAATGGGAAGCGGCTTAATGAATAGGGGACAGTTGTAATGCTGTGCCCCCTGCAGTCAACACTACGCAACTACACACAGCTTTGCTGTTGGCAACAACGTACAATATAGCATAAACAGAAGCTACAGGGTATAGGTAAAACCCAAACGTTTCTGTGTGAGTGAGTGAGAGAGAGAATTGTGATGTAGTCAGACCTGGTTTTGCTAAACATCTGAGACTAGACTCACCTGAACTTTGTGGCCTGCGTTTCAACAGTGACCGAGTAGCCAAGTACTCCAGAGGTGTTCCTGCAGCTGGGGTACACCTGATACCTGTAGGGCCAAAAGGTTACCGTGTTCTGTTAATTATTCATGGACTTTCTGTGTAGTCCATATAGATTGATGTGGAGGTGGTGTCAGGTGAAGTCCATATAGATGGGGTGGAGGTGGTGTCAGGTGTAGTCCATCCCAAGAGCCCACCCTAGCGTCTCTTTAGTTCTCAGGAAGTCAAAGCAAGGCTCCTCCATGTGCATCTGGAAACAGAGGTCAGGGGGGGTCACCAACACTGCTTGAATGACAGTTTACTCACAGTCACAAGGATTAACAGCTTTCACTAACTGATCAAATGAGATTCCACTTCATTGCATTACAATTTATTCAGGGGATCACATTCCATATACAGAACAGGGAGGAAGGTACCCACCACCAGCAGCTCCATCAGAGTATGTTCACGTAGATTCTTCAATCCAGACTGAAACAGAGGGAAAATACACATATATATACACACACACACATTATACGCACGCACACGCACACGCACACACACACACACACACTCGTGGGGGTCGTGGCTATATCTGCTACTAGCTTGCTGTCTGAACTGGGTATTTGTGGATGAAGTCTGAGGCAGGCAGTTAGTAACATGTCCTTGGCAGCAGAACGAGCAAGTGAATGGCTGTGGGTAAGGAGAAAACATACTTCCTGGGGTACAAGCTAAGGTAAGCCAGCTGACTAATGTGCTAACGTGTTTGTTTGGTCAGGGTTAGCGGTAGGGCTAGGAGTACGATGCAGAAAAGAGTATTTGGATGCATTAAATGTGGCAATGTGGTGGCAGCATAGAGGGTGGTGACTCCGGACGCTGGTGTCATTGTTAAGCCCTCAGGAGGTGTCGTGGGCCTAACTTAACAAAACATCTGTGAAAGAGGGTGCCCACTTGATAACCTCAATACAATGCTGCATACTGCATAGTGCTGTTAGTTGGGCCATTTGTCTTGTGTTTTTCACCATTGGTTGGTAGCTTAGTGGCCAGCGTGCTTGTAAGGTTAGTTTGGTATTAGTCAGTACATGACCAGGTAGTAGTCAGTAGCACCCTTACAGGTATTAACCAGCACCCTACCTGGTAGTACACGGTGACCTCAGAGTTGGCGTCTCCCTTGTTGAGGGACTTGATCTTACACAGGTGGTGTTTCTCGGGGATCTCCAGCACACGGAACAGCACAGGGACCTCTACTGCCAGCGGGTGGAACTGCAGCTTGCTGTCAACAGGAGAGAGAGCGTGAGCCATCACACTCACAACCCTGGCAGGGTCAATGCGCTGCTCTACCAGCTGAGCTTTAACACAACTCAACCATTCCATGTGTTTCTATAGGGAAAGGGAATACTAAGTCTAGCAGGGGATGTGATGGATCGGAGCAGTCCGAACAGGGAATAGAACACAAGACCTACTCCAATACTCTAATACTTACTTTGTTAAGTACTGCAGAATCTGTTTGGACTCCTGTGTAGAGAAGAGAGGAGGTCATCCCCATGCATCAACCCTCCACACAGACTCACCACATGTGTGTGTGTCAGGGTTGGATATTTACAGTTTTAAACAAGGGCTTTTTATGCCCCCTTGTAATGTGGCTTTGTTGACCATTCCCTGAGCGTTTATCAAATGTGGAAACATTTGTTATTTTCTATGTTCAATGACAATATTCAATTGCTTCAATGAAAAAAATAATCATTGCATATCCTTTGCAAATACAGGAGTCAACAGATTTTCAAAACAAAATTGAGAAAAAATAAATCAAATTATTTTTAGCCTTTTTATTTTAACCCTGACCCTGGGGTCATGGTAGTGTGCTGGGTTCTGACCCTGGGGTCATGGTAGTGTGCTGGGTTCTGACCCTGGGGTCATGGTAGTGTGCTGGGTTCTGACCCTGGGGTCATGGTAGTGTGCTGGGTTCTGACCGTGGTTAACCCTGACCCTGGGGTCATGGTAGTGTGCTGGGTTCTGACCCTGGGGTCATGGTAGTGTGCTGGGTTCTGACCCTGGGGTGCATGGTAGTGTGCTGGGTTCTGACCGTGCTGGTGAGGTTCCCCTGCACCAGGCCCTCAGCGTACAGCTGCTCCTTTAGCGCTCTGCTGAAGGCCAGCAGGTCCTCCACGCTCACCCCCTCCACCAGGGCCTGGTACTTCTGGACCAGGGACCAGCGGCCGGGCTCCAGAACCAGCAGGCGCACGTCTCTGGAGAGGCGGAGAAGCAGAAATAATCATAAGGAAAATGAGGAATAAGGAAATAATAAGAGCATAAGAGAGTGAACCCATAAGCGTGTGCACCTGGCCAGGCGCTCTGGGTTGATGAGGATGTTGAAGTAGGTCTTCTTCATCTGCTGGGAGAACATGGAGAAGACCTCCTCTTCTGCACTGAAGTCCGCCAGGTGGTCCACCAGGAGCTCCAACAGCAGCTACACACACACACACACACACACACACACACACACACACACACACACACACACACACACACACACACACACACACACACACACACACACACACACACACACACACACACACACACACACACAGGTTACAAGTAATGGGGACTGCATTTATAAAGGGCTGTTCCAATGACTACCTACTCTTTTTAGTCTGTATTTGTGTTACTACGTGTGCAGAATGTGCATCTCTCAGAAAATGTCTAGAGTGAGTTAGTGTGGAGAGTCTGAACTTGAACACGCGTGCGTGTGCGTCGGTGCGTACCGGCAGCTTGTGGTTGAAGCCCTTGAGCCTGAGCAGCAGGCCGTGCTCTGCGGCCACCAGCTTGTACTCCAGCTGGGCCACCTGGGCCTGGTAGGCGGGCTCGGCCAGGTTGTGGGCCAGGATGTTGACGAACAGGTCGAACAGGACCAGGCTGGAGGGCGGGGTCGACATGTTAATATATACTATATATATTATATATATGGCATAAATGGTCAATAAAATTCACGTCCTTACTACTCATATTGTTATACGTAGATATTTTCTGACATTTAGATCAATTTTGTATGTTATTTAAAATGTGTAACTCTTTTCAATGCTCAGTTATTAAAACTGGAAAGGATCAAACATGGGTCACATTCTCTCCACTCGCTCAATGTTAAGGCCCTGACATACAAAGCTTGCGTCGACACAATCAAAATGTATCGGAGGGTTTTACCTCTTCGGGCTCTTCTGAATGACCGGGGACAGAAGGTGGAAACGGACATATGCTGAAAGACAAATGAACCATGAGATTTGGTGAAGAACAACCGGCTATCACGACTATTGTACGGTATTAGCCCATAGAGTCCACGTGGGTACAGTGGACCGTCCTTTATGAAAGGAGATAATGCTGTCCCACAATACCTTGCGACATGAACATTTAAAAATGTCCCCATTGGGCCGTTATTTTCATACAATCATACTAATTGGGATCTATATCCATAAATATGAGAGGACAGAAGTGTGAACTTGAGCAACCATTCTCAATGTATTATTGTATTAATGGAAACTATTAAGTTTCCATTTTGTAACTGGGAGCCTTTATTGAAGGTGTTTATTTAAATTCCCACCATGGTAATAAAGTGATATTTTTCCCCTGGTTGTCAACATTTATACAGCCTGCAAGAAACCACACGATAAGAACGCACAAGCATCCAAGATCCACTTTTCCTTGTTGATTCATCACGGCAGACCCACGTCCATTACATCCGCCGTCGCATAATGACTGAGCTTAGAGGAAGTGCAGTCGGATTCTCTTCGCACCACCAGTCTTTTCCTCAGTTCTTACACATTCTCCTTCACATCTTTCCTTGACCTCATGATGTTTCCCATCAAGGTCAAGGAAAAGAGGTTAGGAAAGGACATACAACGTAATTTATCAGACCATTCGACCGCAGAATCTGTCTTATCTGCCCCCTAGTGGATTAGAGTATAACCTCAAGCCCACATTAGTCTTACCTTTAGGGATCTTGAACTTGTTGTCCTTCTTGTACCAGAGACAACCTCTGTCGTTGCTGGAGATTTTGACGGGGAACTCGCTGTCGGGACAGTCCAGCGGTCTCAGCTCAAAGTCTGTCGCTGTGGCGGGAAGCAGGTAGGTTTAGTTGACCTGATATTCACAAGGTCCTGCGGTACCTCGGCTCTCTCTGTCACCCCGCTTCCTGTATCTGACCATCACTTTGTTGCTTTTTCTCTCCCCCTGAAATCCTCTCCCTCCCTCCTCTCTACCCCTCACATTGTCACCAGCCACCGTAACCTGAAATCTCTCTCTCCCTCTACGTTTGCCTCAACTGTTCTGTCCGCACTACCTTCTGTCGAACGATTCTCCCCTTCAACTATCCACTGAGGAAGCCTCTGACACTATGCTATCCTCCCTCTCCCTTGGACTCCCTCTGTCCCTTCCACTCCAGACCTGCACGATCCTCACCCCCTCCACCTTGGCTGTCCGAATCTCTGCGGTCTTATAGAACAGAGTTGCGGGCAGCTGAGAGGAAATGGAAGAGATCAGACTGTCCTAATGATTTATCTCACTATCTTCACCTTCTCTCAGATTTCACCTCCACTGTGTCAACAGCCAAATCTACTTTCTACCGGTCTAAAATCAACTCCTCTGCCTCCAACCCAAGGAAACTATTTTCCATGTTCTCTTCCCTCCTCACCCCTCCCTCCCCTCCGCCTCCTTCCTCCCTCACTGCTGATGACTTTGTCACCTACTTTACCCAGAAGGACATTAGCTCCACTTTTACCCCTGCCACCATCCTCCCTCCACCCATACCCACCTCTGTTTTTACCCACTTTATCCCCCTCACCTCCGAAGAGGTCAATAGAATAGTTAACTCCAACCACGCCACCACCTGCCCCCTTGACCCTATCCCTTCCTCTCTCCTCCAGGCCATCTCGGTCGACCTCCTGCCATTTCTCACCGCCCTCATCAATTCCTCCCTCACTTCAGACATTGTTCCAGCGTCTTTCAAGACTGCCAGAATAAAGCCTCTCCTCAAAAAACCAACCCTTGACACCACCGATATCCAGAACTACAGACCGGTATCTCTTCTTTCATTCCTCTCTAAAACACTTGAACGTGCCATCTCTAACCAACTGTCCTCCTATAACATAACAACTTGATTGACCCTCACCAGTCAGGCTTCAAGAAGGCACACTCCACTGAGACGGCTCTCCTCACGGTGACTGAATCCCTCCGTGATGCCAGGGTCTCATCCCTCTCATCGGTTCTCATTCTCCTTGACCTGTTCGCAGCATTTGACACGGTGAACCACCAGATCCTCCTTGCCACTCTCGCCGAACTTGGCATTGGTGAATCTGCCCTATCCTGGTTCACATCCTACCTGTCGAATCGCACCTATCAGGTAACATGGAATGGCTCCAAACCTTGCACACTTGGCACTGGTGTCCCTCAAGGCTCTGTACTGGGGCCCCTTCTGTTCTCCCTCTATACCAGATCTCTGGGCTCTGTAATTACATCACACGTTTTTTCATATCACTGCTATGCTGACGACACTCAGCTATTCCTCTCTTTCCCCTCCTCTGACAAAGCCCTGATTGCAACACCCATATCTGAATGTCTAGCAGACGTCAGCACTTGGACGTCTGCCCATCACCTGAGGCTTAACCTCAACAAGACTGAACTCCTCCAAATACCAGGGAAGGATTGCCCACACATGGACTTACTGGTCACTGTCGAGAACATCACTGTATCCGTCTCCAACTGCCAGAAACCTTGGTGTGGTACTAGACAACCAGTTATGTTGCACCGCCAACATCACTGCAGTGGCCCAATCCTGCAGATTTGCACTTTACAACATTCACAGGATACGGCCCTTCCTCACAAGGGAAGCAGCTCAGCTTCTAGTCCAAGCGCTGGTCATCTCCCGCCTCGACTACTGCAACTCGCTCCTGGCTGGACTCTCTGTCTCTGCGATTAAACCTTTGCAGCGTATCCAGAACGCAGCAGCGCGCCTCGTGTTCAACCTACCTAAATTCTCCCATGTGACTCCCATCTTCCGCCACCTCCACTGTCTCCCTGTAGTAGCCTGCATCAGATTCAAGATGATGGTACTGGCATACAAGGCGGTCAATGGAACTGCCCCTGCCTACCTCCAAGCGTTGGTCAAACCACACACCCCAGCTCGATCCCTCCACTCAACTACCTCAGCTGGACGTCTGGTACCGCCATCGCTAAGAGCAAGCAAAGGTTGATCAGCAAAATCACAACTCTTCTCTATTTTAGGACCACAGTGGTGGAACGAGCTCCCTGCCGATGTCAGGCACCGAGTCACTCACCAGCTTCCACAAAACTCACCTGTTCAGAGCTCACCTAGACTCAGCATAGCCATTCAGTCCCTTTATTTGTCTGTTGTACTATTGTCTGTTGTACGTCCTGGCACTTAATGAACGCACTTAATGCACATTGTATTCATTCATTGTACTTAATTGTGTAGCATGTACTTAATTGTGTAGCATATGCATCTTGTGTAGCATGTACTTAATTGTGTAGCATCTGCAGTAGCTAGCTATCACTGCTGTATACGGGGAATGGGTCGGCCTGGCGATTGTTAGTACTTGCACTTGGTTCTATGAAAATCTTTACTGTACCGACGGCAATATATTGTTTCACTTTTATCCAATGACAAATGTACTTGTAAGTCGCTTTGGATAAAAGCGTCTGCTAAATGCCCTAAATGTAAATGTAAATGTAGTTCCATGCAGTTACTCGAGTAGTCAAACTCAAACTCCTGTCTCGCTTAGTTGGTTTTCAGTCTGTGGTTTGTTTAAACTTACTTTTAGAAATGTTCACTAATAAAGATTTACTAGTAAGTAGATTTATTTGAATGAACTGGTTGAAGGTGAGTTATTTTAGTGTTGACTATTTGTAGAGTTATGTTGACAGATAATAAATAGATACATTTTAACTAGTTAACTAGTTGTGTTGTGTCTATTATTTAGAGACAGGCCATTGTGGGGTGTGCTCCATGCATTCTGGGTCAGTAATGGTAGGTAATGCTATTCCAGACTGACCAATGAACTTGTTTTCTTCTGGTAGGTGGAGGTCTGAGTTCAATGCAAGCTCTCCTTTCCAGCGCTTTGCCCACTCCTCTGGGATGTCTGAAGGAGACAGAACAAAGCAGAACCAGTTGGTTGGCAATGAAACGATCAGAACTAGTCTCACAGAACCACACAATAGGCATGTCTAGACTGCCAAGCTGGTACGGTCTCGGCTTGGCACACCCTGCAATTTCACTGTGTTGCCTGTGTGAAACCGCGGGGGTATAATCCGCCTTCGTCAAGGAGCCGGCTTTCTTGGTTCATTGGAGTAGCCTCCAAATACTCCAAAGTTTTTTTTTATTCAAGCTACTCGCATGCAAGAATGAGTAGACAACATCTGGCTACAAATGCTATTAACTATTTACAAGTACAAAAACACCAACATATTCTTTATTTTGCTGACCACATGTTTTTTATCCCGACAAAAGCCTCATAAGGAAAGTTCCTCTGCTGTTATTTCGTAGATCGCACCATCTTTCCCCGTCTTCGTTAAATGCGACTGCATCACCTTCTCTCCCATGACGGTCAGCAGCTCGCGGATTTCACCGTCTCTCCAGTTAGAACTGCTCATGTTGATATCGCTGCTTGGTCTCGGTTGCAGAGACAACGCAGCAACCCTTCTACCCAAGTCCCTCCCCTGGAACCGCGATGCCGTCTAATCGCATTCACATCAAAATGAAACCCCCTATCAGTTAATACAGTCTGCATGTAGTGTGAGTGTGAGTTACCCTCTTTGCTGTAGCTGGTGGTGAACCAGCGCTCCCTGAGGGGACAGGTGCCCTCGTGTTCCGGGGACAGCAGCAGCAGGTTAGCCCTCTCTGGAGTCAACAGTCTGAGGGCCTCACTAATCACCTACACACACACACACACACACACACACACACACACACACACACACACACACACACACACACACACACACACACACACAACTTGATTCCAAAGCGACTTGCAATGAAATCAGATCAAGGTCCTTGAAGACTGAGGCTGAGGCTCAAGCATGTTTCTCAAGAACAGCTTAGACATTGGGGATCAAATCTTTACAGACGCTTCTGGGTTGAACAAATTAAACACAGGGAAAAGGTTGGAGGTCACTGTACCTGGGGGTTGTACTCAAACATGAGCTGGTCTCCGGTCAGGAAGTCCTCCTTGGGGAACAGCTGCATGTTCTCACAGATGTTCTCCACATACATGATGGGATCCGTCTGCCAGGAAACACACAGAACCAGAAAGAACCAGTCAGACCCAGTGCAAACTAAACAGAAACAGTATGACTCATTATGACCCAGTACAACACAATAATACTCAGCAAAACCAACGACAACCGCCATGACTCTTTCATTTCCTGACCTGCTCCTGATAGTGGAACTCATTTGCTTCAATCTTCTGGATTTCCTCATAGATCCTGAACAGAGAGAGAGAAGGCCCACAACATCCTCATAGTTAGTTAGTTAGTTAGTTATCAAGTAATCGAAAATGAATAAATGGGTCAAAGAATTTAGATTATTGGAGTGTGCGGGCCTTTCGTGTGTGTACCTCTGCTGTGGTCCCAGGGTCTGCAGCATCTTCATATATTGAAACACCAAGTGGACCACCTGAATGACATGAAGGAATTGACCAATTACTAAATGAATGACACGTTCCATACTCACCCACTGTATTGATCAGTTTCACTAATCAGTCAATAATCGTGTGTGTACCTCATAGACATTTTGGAAGCCCTGGTCTGTAAGGGTGATGGAGATGGAGAAGATGGAGTAGGTGGAGTTCTGGTCGAAACCTGTTTCATTGTTCCCTCCGAACAGAGCCAGGGCCCAGCACCTACAGACACCACACACACACACACACATCTGCATTATTTCTTGTGGATAAACATTGCACCTTCATCTCCAGATTGATAGACTGCCTATTATGGCAGTGATGGAGCAATACTTTGAAAGTCTCTGAGTTTGGTTTCCTTAGTCCATAGAGTTGTAACCCAATTGTTTCACTTCTTATGACAAATGTACTTATTGTAAGTCGCTTTGGATAAAAGCGTCAGCTAAATGCTCTAAATGTAAATGTAAATGTAAATGTGCAATTAAAACCTAAGTTTGTGATACTGTTTAAACGTGGTTGGTATTTTAAAAGCTTAGTGTTAAAGCAGATGTCCATATACAAGTCAATGCAACATCCTAACACAATAGTCACAGAGCACAGACTTACTAGAAACATCTACAATGGTAATATCAGGGGTATTTGGGATATTACTGAAGTACGTGTTATTCAGGTGTTCACAGTTGAACCAGTCCGTCTGTATAGTGTTTGTATATCTTTGTTTCCACTTGCACTTCTTTGATGCCTTGTGTTACTAGGTCCACTAATCTATCATGGCTTGCAATGTACAGGCCTTTGTAAATTGCATCCATTTAGGACTTTTAGGACATCCATGTGCTGTGGTCTCATTTGTATGGGTGGTAGGGTGGAGGATGCAGTGTGGGCCGTGGCTGGAGGGGTACCAAGTGGACAAGTTGGATTTCGTTGGAAGAACTTCGAGGCGGGCTTCGATAGTAAAAATGAAAACATCCTCGCCATCCTTGACACGTTGGAAAATATGGGGTGAGAAAGGGAATGATTTGCAGATGGTAAGCACGCAAATTTTCCTTGTAACCTAAGGCTTGTCCAGTGCTGTGCGTTGCTGTTGATGGTAGCTCTCAACGCTCGTCGCTGAGCTTGCAGGTTTCGCGGGAGTAGATGAGTGGGTCTGCAATGATGTCCTCAAGCGTGACTGCTGCGCTGTCCGGCCTTGCCCACTTAAGTTGTACTTAAGTTCAGATCTGGGGCACAGGTGGTTTATCTGACTTTGATGAATACCAGCGGTTTCCTCTGCTACGCCTCTCATAGAAGACGCCACACTTGTTTCACCTCCAGTTTGGACCACTGCAAGAACATCTACGTGCAGCTAATCCTGTTGGATGACAGTCTTGTGTCTGGATGCAATCTGTACGTCATCGGCGTATGCTTGGACTGGGTTAGGAGAGCGCCCCCCTGCCGGCGCGCACTGTTGTAGCCACCTCAGCCAACTATTTATGGCGAGGATAAAGTTGACCGCACTCCATGGGCACCCTGTTTTAATTCCAATTTATAGCGGGATTAGGTTGGTTAAGGTGTTATTGCAAATTGCCTGGAGGAAAGATGTTCTGTATACATCAACAATTATATCAGTGTAGGCTGGGGGAAGATTTATCTCTTTCAGTGTGTATAGCATGACACTGTGTGGTAGAGTGCCGAACGCATCTTGAAAAAAATGGCATAAACTTGCTAGAGTCATGCTTGAAATCATCTTCCAAGTCTTTAGGCAGAAGGCGTGTTCATTCATCCCTTCCCGGCTGATGTAGGCCTTTTGACTATGGGAGAGTATTTTGTTTTCTGTAAGCCATGGTAGAATGCGGGCAAGTAGGCATTTTGTAAAAATGTCGGCACTGTCGGCAACAATGAAATGTCTATCCATGTAAACGGATCGTCAGGGCTGTTTTAGGGATTCTATGTATTAAAGCCCCTTTCCATGATTGGGGAAGAGTTGCGCATGAGACTTGCGTCGTGGCCTTTAATGTCTTGTAAGTTACTCCATCGCAGCCACTCACCTTATTATTGGCTAGGGAGGTTATGACTTTTTCTACCTCTGTCTCTGTGAAGGCCTGCGTATGAAGCTGGCAGCCTGGGGGTCAATGGTCATTTGGGATTGCCACGGTGCATCCTGAAGCGTGATCTACTTAATATTTATGGACCAGATCCACATTACTTACTGCGGGGATTGGGCTTGGGTATGTGCTACTGTTTAGAACTATGCCAATTGCTTTTGATCTCCTTTGTTGCCATAGATAAGAAAGTTATTTTCTTCCCACCTGTATCGGGTGTTGACGTTCTGTGCTTCTGTTGGTGAGCTGCGGTTGAATGACATCCCGAATGAAGCGTAACTGCGTCGCTATCCACTCCCGGAGGGAGTCCAGAATCCGGGTGTCGGGAGAGTTGGGTTCAGGCATGGGAACTTTTTTAATATCCTCTTGGTATACTTTAATAATGATATTCGATATGGTCTTCCATCATTATGGCAAGTTGTAAAAGTGCTGTTCTTGAAGTAAACTCAACAGAAGATATGGGTGATCTTAATCCATTTGTCGGGTGTTTCACCTGAGAAGACAAAGCTCAGTTTCTCCTTCAATCGCTTTGTATCCAAACTTTTCCTGAAAGTCCTCTCTTCGTGCTGGAATAATGTCCATTCGTCTTGGAACAGAGGGTGTCGGGTGTACACGGAAGGCCTTCCTGCTACCATCTGCGCCTTGGGCGTCGGGTCATGAACGCGCCAACTTTGTTGCCTGATTCTACCGGTGAGTAATGCGGCTTTTAACACTTCAAAGTGATGATTATGCACATCGCAAACATTAGTATGATGATCACTTCCATACTAATTCCATACACTTCCATACGTGCTTAGGGTGGTGAGGCAGTGTTTGCTCTGGCCGCCATGTTGCACACACACACACACACACACACACACACACACACACACACACACACACACACACACACACACACACTTTCTTCCTCTTTATCAACTCCTCTTTCATAAATAAGGACTCACTTCTTCCTGAGCACTGACAGGATGCTGCCCTTCCCCTCGTGGCCAATCAGCCAGGAGATGTAGTGCAGGGGTTTCACTCTGCCAGAGAACACATGAAGGACAGTGGGCAGTGATGTCATCGCTCTGCAGCAGACCCAATGAGAATCCTCCCCTGAAGCCACCTGTGGACCGGAACTTACCTGTAGTGACGGGCCTGGGGGGGCACGGCCCAGCTGAGGGTGAGCCCATGCACCTTCCTCACTGGGACCACTGGGATACACACAATGATGCACATACACACGTTAATATTTACTTAGAACTCGATATACCATACAACACTTAAAGTGACAATACTCAAAGTAGTACAATCAAGACTAACTAGTGACAATATCAGAAAATCAGTACTTATTGCGACTGATGCCTTGCTTAGTTACAGTTAGCTGGGCGCCGGACCCTTACCCCTGTACATCTTGTTAAACGCTGGGGTGTCAAAGGGCTCCTGGAGATGAGAGAAGTCTGGCTTGGGTTCACCACTGAAACACACATCATGACACACCCAAACCTGGATCACATACATGCACCTGACCTGACAGATTTGAATTATGCACACACTTGTAACACACATTCGTACCCGTATCCACACACACACACACACACACACACACACACACACACACACACACACACACACACACACACACACACACACACACACACACACACACACACACACACACACACACACACACACACGTCCATCTTACTTGTTGGGCACCTTGGCGAAGATCTCCCTCACCCACTCCTCCAGCGTGTCCAGGGTCTCTGCAGAACACAAGAGCACAGAACAATCAACTCCACCCTCCTGGAACACAGCCACACCCCTACCCTGAGAGGACCAGAGTCATGTAGTGGATGGGGCGACAGCACCTTTAGATTGGACGGACTGGGCAAAGGCACCTTTTGACGGCTAGGGTCATGCAGAGGGCGGGGCTAAAATACTGTTTAATTGGAAAGCGATGGATGACCAGGGTCACACAGGGCAATAGTACCTTTTGATTGGATGGCTACGGTCACACAAGCCTAAGGTACCTTTTGATTGGACGGTCAGGGTCATGTAGTGGGCGGAGTAGAAGCGTTTCCAGAAATCTCTGAGCCGCTGATAGGTGTTGATCTGTTTCTCTTTGGGCTCATGTTTTAAAGTCTGGGCGTTGCCTGTCAGAAGAACAACAAGAGGCAGTATGGGTTTAATGGTCAACAGAAAGAGAATCTTCAAGAGAATAACCTTAAATTGTTTTTGGGCAGAACTTTTTGTATCATAACGGTACGTTGTGTCACAATAACTAGTAGGGCTTTTTTCTATGGATATATACTATTCAGATTGAGGTGAGGCTGCTCACCCCAGCAGAACTTGGCCATGGGGTGACCCGGCTTGGCCAGGCTGCCGAACAGCATCTCCTTTCGGTGTGAATCTGACGGACGAGCCAACTGGTACTCTGGAGATCACAAGAACAGACAGGAAGCCAATAAGACACAGACAGGAAGCCAGTAGGAACAGAGCGAGAGAGACAGAGGGAGAGACAGCGACAGAGACTCACCGCTGTCCACTGCCTCCACTTCTCTCTCGATGGCGTCCTCAATCATCAGAGGGCAGATGAAGAACTGAGCCCACCTGGAAGATGAAGACATGATATATCAGGATCAACCTTTTAACACCAATAGGCTGAGCAGCTAGCAGTAGCCAACAGCGGCTAGCATCAAACGACCAGCAGTATTGTCTGTGTTCCGCTCGCTACACCATAGTGTGGCTAGCGCGGCTACATCAGCTAGCCTCTGACCTGTCCAGCGCTTGTCTGAAGTACTTCCTCTGGACGTCAAACTGGAAGATGGTCCTCTCACAGTCGGTGGAGGCGTTATCGCTGCCCCCGTGCTTCTTGAGGAATGCATCAAAGCCGTTCTCAGCGGGGTACTTCTCACTGCCCATGAACACCACTAGGGGGAGACAGACATTCGTAAAGATGTCATAACACAGGGAGACAGAGAGAGATAGACAGGCTGAATGACAGATAGACTGACAAACATACAGACTAAGAGACCAACAGAACACAGACCGACTCACTGTGCTCTAGGAAGTGGGCCAGGCCCGCTAGGTCTTCCGGATCGCTGAAACTGCCGACGGCGATACACAGAGCAGCTGCTGACTGGACACACACACCAGGGTCAGAGACACACACACACACACACACACACACACACACACACACACACACACACACACACACACACACACACACACACACACACACACACACACACACACACACACACACACACACACACACACACACACACACGTACACGTACCTGCTTCTCACTGCTCGCCTTCTTGCCCCTCCCAGCTTCCTTCTCCTCGTCCAGCTCCTCAAAGTCGCTGTCCGCCTCCTCCTCTGCCGCCTCTTCTTCTTCCTCCGTCCCCTCTCCCGAGTCGCCCTCGTCCTCCTGCTGCTCCGCTGCCTCCTCCTCCTCCTCCTCCTCATCATCATCTCCATCAGCCTCCGCCGCTGCGCCCCCCCACTCCGCCCACTCCCCGTCCTTCAGCTCCGAGATGAGCAGCGCCCGCAGTCCATTGGCCAGCTGGATGTACCTGGTGGTAAGGGAGGGGGGGGGGGGGGGGGGCGGGGGGATTTGTGTATAATTTGGCATTTAGCGCCACATCGTGCCATGTATCGATATCAACATAAACCTCATCATTACTAATGGAAACCCATGCCCTGGGGTAGATGCGATTGGTGCCTGGTTTCCTTGATGACCAGCTCACCTGTACTTCTTGGGGTCGCTGGGAGATTTGACGATACCGGGGTCTCCCATGTCAGAATGCACAACTCTTGCTGCTCCAGCACCAGCCCCGAGCAGCTCCATGTCCTCTGCTACCGGAGGGGGCTCACCTTGCTCAGGTAAAGGCACCTGTCCCGGCCCACACCCGCCACTCACACACTTAATGCTCAGAGGCATTTCCACTGGGTCGTCTGTCGCACTGGTAGCACAGAGGAGTTATCAATAGCATTACCATGCATGCATTTACACCGTGGACGGAAATTTATACCAGATCAAGCCAGTAGACCTTAATCACAGTGAATTGGAAATTAAGTCTCGACAGAGTAGACTCAACCATTGGTAATCGTTTGCATATTACGATCTTGACTTTCTACTATCCGTTATAGTGCCGCTTTACATGCCAACAATCGCTAATCTAATTTATGCTCTGTAACACTTCATCACGGAGTTCCGATTATGCCATCGATCTACTGAGAGAGCGGTAAAACCAGTTCACTATAGCATCGCATCGTGTCGTCCTGCATATCCCACGTGTGGCATCATACACACCCTGACCAGGTAGTATGAGCCAAGTAGGTCATCAAGAACATGCATGGCGGGCCATCTAGGTTCACGGCTACTCAGACCAAGGATCGGGGTTGACTTGAGTAAAGGATAAAAAAAAGCCTCGACGGCCTCGAGTATTGGAGGGCTATAGGAGTCTTAAGGCAGACTTAAATGCTTTGGTAGTCTTACGGACAGGCTAGCTTCACGCCATTAGCTTTAAGTAGTTGACAAGGAGCGCCCGTGAAATCAACCCCCAAGGAACTCCACGTACCGTACAGGTGGAGCCGCCAAACGCCTTGGCAGCGATACACAGAGAAGGCTACCGTGTGCTAAAAACTCACCTTTTGCTGAGTTTATGCTATCTGTGTTTGTAAGTAAGTGGCCTGTATCGGACAATTGTCAACCTGACTGGAAGGAAGTTGCGTTGAGTCAAAACAAAGCCTGCGATTAGCGGACCGCCTCGACGGAAGAGCTCTGATTGGCTGAAGGCAGCGCGTCTCCACCGCGTTGCGTCTTACGTAGGGCGCGTAGATTGGAAGTGAATTGTTTCAGTTGTGTTGTGTGAGTAATGGTGATCTCGTTGGGTTTCTATTTTACATCTCTGACGATGCACTTCTTCTGCAGGCATTCTCACAGGATATTGTTGACAAATGATCAAGTATCAGTTTTTTTATTAGAATTTCCCCGTGGGGATCAATAAAGTATTTATTCATCTATCTATCTATTTACTACAACATAATAATGTGGGTGATATTGATGGGATACCTTCGTTTTTTAATTATTATTTTTTGTTATTTTTTCCTAAAATGTATATCTCACAATATTTGTCTCCTATGAGGCCTACTCCTACTCCACCTATTAAGAGACTGCATCCTAATTTATCGTCTGGGATTGATTAAGATAATCAAATTGTATATACCAGGTAGTCCTAAATAATAATAGCTCTGATAATACAAAGATATACAAAATCTCTCTCTCTCTGTCTCTCTCTGTCTCTCTCTCTCTCTCTCTCTCTCTCTCTCTCTCTCTCTCTCTCTCTCTCTCTCTCTCTCTCTCTCTCTCCCTCTTCTCTTCCATCAGAACATGATCATGTTTCAGTATTCAATCTCACATTACAACTACTGTATATATAGGCCTATAGCCTACTGTGTTTTTTCTAGTTTGTGTTTGAAAACACGGGGGTTGAGACTAGCAAACAACAAGGAAGATTGATGTCACTTTTGTTTGAGTTTTGTTTCTTTCTTTTTGCCTCCGATAAAACCGTGGCCGTGCGTTTGCGATGTCGCCATGGTAACGCCCCGTGAGCCCGTGCCCGTACTTTAAGTTGGACACCGTTTCACACGGAGTGATTAAGGATCCCTGTCGCTATGGCCACGTTTTCCAAGTCGTTCACATCAGATGACATTCGAGGTATGCTTTTTGGGTAAATTAAGTAAAATTAGCACTTGAGACAAGGTTCCCTTCTCTCTTCAAGTTCGTAGTCAGCTACTGTAGGCCGTTGATTGTTGAATTATACTTACGGTCAGTGGATAATGACCCGTTTTACGCAGAGCCGTGAGGTCATATGTATACACCAGCTTCGTTAATAAAATAATAAAATGCTCAAATGTATAAATTGCTCTTTCTTAACATCAGAGCTACCTGAGATCCGTGAGAGATCCGGGGTGTCCTGGAAAACGCGGGTTGTTCCAGTTGAGAACACGCACATCCCCAGGGAGCTGCAGACCTCTCTGTGCGGGGAGGAGAGCCCCGTGAAAGGCAGGCCCCAGCGCAAGGTAGCCTACCCTCTGGAGCATGCTGGCTGACTACCGCAGATACTTTTAATAATGCATTCAAGAAGTCCCCTTACCACATTTTACATGGTCAAATTACACCTTAGGCCTACTGCTTACAGTTTACAGGGTAAATGAAACATTACTGCTTATAGTTTACATGGTAGAATTACACATGAGCACATTTAGGCTACAACATCAAATTACACATTAATGCACACATTAATTACTTCTAAAATAACATTATTTTATTAAACCCAGATGAGAAATGTGTGAATCACATGTAAGGGGACATAATTTGCTGTTAAGGATATGATACCGTTTTTTTGTTTAAGTTAAAAGTTGTGTTTCAAAGGAGCATGGTGGGATGAATGGTGCCTGGAGCCAACGCAAGAGCCAACAGCCATTCAGCCTCCGAGACAGCAAGCAGAATGGCCAGGGTTCTGGCAGAGGAGCTGGCAGGTTGGTCACACCGTTCCAGTGGCCATAAAGCTTGATCTTCTGTTTTCCAAACCCAATCCTTTTTGTTGTTGTTGTTGTTGTTGTTGATGATGTTGTTGTTGTTTCTTTAAACCCAGGGACTTGTCTTTCATGGGTGACTCCATGGCAACCCAGAACAAGAGGATATCCCTTCCGCCCATGATTGGCCAGACGAAGGTAGGCTGCTGTATACTACAATAGTGTTGTGAGACAGGTGTACAGTACTAATGAGACAGATGTACAGTAGTGCTGACAGACCGTTTCTCTATCTGTCTGTCTGTTCCCAGGAAGGGACTATAGCTGATCATTTGATCCCAGAGGAATACCATGTGGTGAAACAGCAGGGGGTGCCAGTGCCAGAGTTATGTGGACAGTGAGTCCATCCTCCCAACAAGCCAAGCAGACCAGAGGAGACTCTTTCTAACTCCTCCTTTCTCAACTCTGCCTGTCTTTCCTCTCTCAGTAGATCCACCACCGAGGTGCAAAATGATCACCGCTCACTGATACTGTTTCCATCACTGTGAGTCAATTTAAAATAACAATAATTACAATAAATACAATAATCACTGTTATCTTTCATGGTGCAACCATAGTCTGATTGCAACCCACATTCTCAAGTACAATTTCTGGTAACCACTTTGTTACAAGAACACATGTGTGTACTTATATATTTGGTATCATTTTCATAGGGATTTGGGTTGAAATTGAGGTTTAACTCAATTGTGTGTGTTACCAGGAGGCCCAGTAGTCGCTGGGAGGTGGTCAAGTTGATCCAGGTGATGGATGACATGATGGAGAAAACAGGGATCCGGCAGCAGACTGAGGATCTCACTGACATCTCTCAGGTTGATACACCCCAAACCTGATGACATTATAACCAAGCCGCTTCTCTGTGATGTCATCAGCAGGCTTACCCTGACATCATAAACAGTCCCGTCTCTGATGACTGCATCACCATGCCATCAATAGACCTTTCCCAGCACACCTGTTCCTTTATGTATCCAGATGGGGGCGCTGCTGGAGCTGCTTAAGGTGGAGCAGAACATTTACAACATAGTCTTCCACGAGCTGATCCGACAGGTCAGCGTGAACTGTGCCGAGAGAGGCCTGCTCCTGGACAGAATCAGGTCAGAACCACGGAGAGACAGACCTTCAGAACCGCGAATGAAACAATATTTTAACTTGAATGACATGTGGATCCAAGAGCCACATAGACACAGACCCGAAAAGCCACAGACTTTATGGTATTTGCAACTACATAGACACTTTAGAACAACATACAGACATTCAAACCATATAGAGATGGCCTTCAGGACCACATAGGGATAGACCTTTTTGCAATTTAGAAATGGACTTTAGAAACACAAAGAGATGGACTGTTACACTACATGCTTGCGTGCGTCTGTGCGTCTCCAGGCAGCAGTACGTGTGTCTCCTGGAGAGAGTGCCCCGACAGCTGAAAGGCCTCCACGCGGCCAGCCTGGCTGAGAGAGCCCTGAACCACAGACTGACCCAGGAGGTGGTCTGCTTCAAGACCTGCATCCAGCACCTCAACACGTACACCTGCCTGCAGTTTCCGTCGTCATCTGTATCCCTGTCTTCATGTGTATCCCTGTCTTCATCTGTATCTCTGTCTTCATGTGTATCCCTGTCTTCATCTGTATCTCTGTCTTCATCTGTAACTCTGTCTTCATCTGTAACTCTGTCTTCATCTGTATCCCTGTCTTCATCTGTATCTCTGTCTTCATCTGTAACTCTGTCTTCATCTGTATCCCTGTCTTCATCTGTATCTCTGTCTTCATCTGTAACTCTGTCTTCATCTGTAACTCTGTCTTCATCTGTATCCCTGTCTACATGTCTAGCTCTATCTTCACGTATGTTAGTTTATCTCTGAGGGTAACCTTGCTATCCTCTCTCTACAGGGAATTGTCTGAGATCAAGACTCACGATGAGACCCTATCCCAGCAGGCCGAGCAAGCCCAGCAGAACTTGGCAGAAGCTCTGGACCAGGCCACCAAGAATGCTGAGTGAGGGAATACAGATTTTGATTTATGGTTACAACCCCTTGGTAATCCTAGCTTGGTTTTGGGTTTCTGGGTCTACTTGGTCTTGGCTCCACGTTTTCTCTGTGTTGTGTCCCCACTCTGTCTGTTGGGTTAACTTCTCGTGGCCCCGGGTCTCGATACCAGTCTTCTCCAGGAGTACCACGAGCTGTATGAGCTGCAAAGGAGGCGCCTGCAGAGCCAGATGGAGATGCTGGCTGAAGAGAGAGACCTCTGGAGGACTGACACTTTCAGCCTCGCTGCTAAGGTCTGTAGTTAGGGTGTCTAAACCAAATCAGAACAAAAATGTATGTGTGAGTTTAAAGAGTTGATGAAGATGATTGGTTGTTTCATCATCAGGTCATCAGTTTAGGGAAGCTGAAGCTGTTTCACCGGCTGCATGTCAGTGCAGAGAGCTGGTGCAAGACAGCCCAACAGTACGCTACACTTATCGCTTCCAAGGTACATTACTACACTAACACTACACTATATATTACTGCACAGTACTACACTATACTTCACTACCCTACACAGGTCAGCCCAAACAGTATGCTTATATTGTCTCTTCCAACCTGTATTGCCAACATACCTGTATTGCCACAGGAAAGTTTCCTCTGCGCAGAGAGGCCACTCAGCACTCAGCACTCAGCACCGTACAAAGGTTGAAGTGATGTAGTGAGCCCCAAACAGTGGCCACAGTCCAGTGTTAAAGCAGGGAAATGTCCTTGAGGGCACAGCTGCAGACAGGGATGCCACTACTCCTTTCGGCAATCTCAGGATGTAGCTTGCAGTATTGCTGCGAGTCAGCCGAGGCTATCTCAGTTCCCTCCCAAGGGTGATAAGCGCGGCACAAACAGTGAAATGGTTACTATAGATAATAACTGAGAGGCAACAGTGTCTTGGTGACTTGAGAATACCAGGCCTTGTGGAAACTTCCATTACAACTTGCACTCTACCTCCTGAGCCACTGCAGGCCAATACAATACTACACTACTACTACACTGCACTACTCTACTCTACAACTGCACTGCACTTCACTTGTAAAGCTAAACAACACGACACAATACTACACAGTTCTACACTAGACAATACCACAGTAGACTACTAGCAACGATCACTAAAATTACACTGTAAAACCGTTGTAATGAAGGACATTAGGATGAAATACAGCATGCTCAGCTAGGCTGATCATAGTCATTACCATTACATTTCCATTTTCCGAGTTGTTTTGCAGAAGCTTTTATCCAACATAGTGCTGAGAACAATCTGGTGTACGTGTTGGTTGTGTTCAAGGACACAGAGCAGATGAACGTCATCGTACAGCTGAGTGACAGCTGGAGGGAGCAGCTTGCATGCTTCATGGAGCGTCTGAGGGACACTGAGCACACTCAGTGTGAACTCATCCAGACCGTGCTGCAGGGCATCACCAAGCGCCTTGACATCTGCACCGCAACCAACAGGTAGAGTAAGACCACTACTACTGTTACTCTTTATTCCTCTCATAGTATAAAAAAAATTAACATGATAGCGTAGTTGAGATGCTAATGTTTCTTTTTGGTTTTTAGGAGAGCAGCACCAAAGTATGAGAAAGTTTCAGAGGAAGAGATTTACACCGAGCTGATGCAGTGGACCAATGTAGGTGTAACAGATAACTCTGAACGGGCTGGTGTTAGCACAGCCACATGAGATAAACAGCCCTCTGATCTGCCTCCTGTCATATCGTATGGTTTCCTGACAGCTATTCGTTGCTTGCTTGATTGCACCTCGGCAGTTTTTACACAACATTTTTATGATCGTCCTTCATCATGACACGATGCTAGTCTACTGAAAAAAATAAATAATAATTTGGTCAAGACACTTTTATCCAAAGCAATTTGATATGAATTGTAGATCCACATCATCAAGGAGCAGGTAGGATTCAGACCTTTTGCTCTAGGATGCCTCCATGTTCAGTGGCGGATTAAGGTGGTCATTGGCCCCTAGGCTACTATTTGTGTGAGGCCCTCTTACTGATCACGCAAAATAATTTACCTGAAATAAAAAAAGCGTAATTTAGTGCCATGTGTAAAAGCGTTATATTATAGGAATATTACATGGCCCACGCGCGCATACTCGGAGCACACTGGCATACATACACACCCATTGGGACAGCCTCTACCAAATCAGCAATGATACAGAAACAAGTACAAATTCGCTATAGCTGCTGTGACCACGTATTTCTGTGGACCAACCGACCAACCGACATGTGCCCGCGCGCATACTGTTGTATGTACGGTAAAGCGCGCGGCTCACACAGTACACAACACCCTGTTTTACTGAGGCAAAATCACAACATCCTTACAGAGACACAAGTCGAACCGCTGTGCAATACTCAAATAAAACAAAGCCATACAAATAAAATAAACACAGTACTCTTTAATGAGGCTGGTAAAAATCCAATTTGCACAGAATATCGCTTTCAATGGACAGATCATAGAAAGGTGATCCAGTCTGTTTTGGCTTCTGAGAATTGTGGATCTCCGAAACACTTGAGATTTTCGCTTTTTCGACATTTTGGCACTGCTGGCCAACACATTTGACTTTAAGAACTAGCCACATGACCCAGAAATCTACCCAATCAGCTGTTTCATTTTTTAATGTTTCTTGTTATGGGCCAATAGGGGTCATGTTTTTATTTTAAGAAAAAATTGAAAATAGTCTAGCCAATCCAGGGCCCCTTGCATACGTGGGCCCCTAGGCTGCAGCCTAGGGTAGCCTGTGCGTTAATCCGTGTCTGTCCGTGTAGACCTGTTACTTGTCATTCTCCAGTCATACCAGTTCTAGCTGAGTTATCCACTGGGTTTGGTATGGAACGTGTGGTGTTGGTCCTGTAGACTCTGACGCTGCAATGCGAGCGCTACAGCGGGGAACAGATGCTCTCCTATCAGGACTCCCTGAAGGACCTGGTGGGCCTGCAGGACTCCTGGGTGGAGGTGGCCCTCTACGTCTTCCGGAGACACCCCGGCCTAGATGGAGAGCCCCCAAGAGGCCAGGAGGCGATGAGGGAGCTGGGCAGAGTGGTGTCTGAGCTCCACCAACAGCTGGAGACACGGGTCAATGGAGAGAACGGTCTAAAGTCCCAAACACACACAAACAGAAAACACACACATACTTCAATGAACCCTATTCTGCCACAAGGTGTACGGATGATTCGTCTTTCCAAGCTATTTTAAAATGTTTTGACATCACACATGAACGTGTCAACCCAGATGTATGATGGATAGATCAACTCTAGCCTACTACCCCTACCTGGGACCTTTTAAACGCAAACAAACACACACGTGCAAAATATTTCCTTAGGTCTAAAACAAGACAGACAGCTTAACATGTTGGTGCATTTTGGATTGGAAATGTTTTATAATTATGTATTTCATTTAGTAATTTAGCAGATGCTTTTATCCAAAGCTCCTTACAGAGAATGTCATTAAGGAGGAGGTAGGGGTTAACATGTTAAAATCATGTGCATTCCTGCCTGCAGTTTATATAATGATCAAAATGTGTATATGTTGGAGGAAATGAGCTTACAATGCTTACAACTTTCTGTTTCATGTTCTTTCTGACACTGGGTGTTTCAGGCATCCATAAACTCACCACGTCTCTAGTCAGCCTGATGGAGTCCTGGGCCGACAAACTGAGGACAGCCATTGGCCAGTCAGATACGATGCAGGCATCTAATTGGTTAAAGCTGGAGAAGGCCCTCTTTGATTGGCAGAGTCTAGCAGAGGAAATGCTGCAGTGTGTCTCCTGCAGCCAATCGGAGTACGAGAGAACCCAGGAGAAACTACATGTTGAGTAAGTATGCACAAACCTAGCTAAGACTCTAACTAAGAAGCACACTATGTATTTAATTGATAAGCTCAACCTCAAGGAGTTAGCAAGCTTATTTGTGTATGTGTTAGAGTGTGTGTGTGTGTGTGTGTGTGTGTGTGTGTGTGTGTGTGTGTGTGTGTGTGTGTGTGTGTATTTGTGTGTGTGTGCGTGCATGCTTGCGTGCGTGCAGCTTACTTGTACGTTCTACTGACAAGTTATTCCTTTTGCATTTGCATTATTTCTTTGCATCTACTGATATTTATGTCCTACATAATCTTTTGTATTGATGTGGACATAAATAATATAAAATTAAATATAATTTAAATGTGTGTGTGTGTGTGTGTGTGTGTGTGTGTGTGTGTGTGTGTGTGTGTGCAGCGTTAAAACAGTGGATGTGTTGGACTCCTTAAGAGACTTTGTTGCCAGCCAATCTCGTATTTTCAACGACGAGAACAGCAGCCTTTATGACTCGGTGAGACACAACATGCAACAGAACATCCACTCCTCACCACTCTCCTCTCACCTTCTCTCTTCTTCACCTTCAGCTCCTCATCTCTATCTCCTCCTCTCCCCCTCCTTGTGATTCAGTTTGGTTATGTTTCCCTTGAATGCTTGAGGAAGAGAGCTGAGAGGTGGACTTTGGGGATCAAACTCTCTACTGGGTATTTACCTGCAACTCTCCCAGGTCTCCTCTCTCCACATCTCCCTGATCCGCTGGACGGTGGCCCTGCTGATCACATTGGTACCTGCCCATGACCAGGACCCTCAGGACCCTTCCCTCACTGAGGTCGGCCCTCTGGACCAGCTGGAGCGGGACGCTAGAGAGCTAGTCCAGAAACTAGAGCGCCTGTCCCAGAACATCAGCAGGTACCAGATCTGAATATCAGATCTGAAATATTCCTGTGTAATCTATTGATTCACTTTGTTAAAGGAAGAATGCTGTACAATGGGTTTATTCTCAGGATTCCTGTATAACGCAGGCATTTTGATGAATGTTTGTTTTTTGACCCCAGGTCCTGCCAGTTAATTGTCGACGAGGAGCTGCAGAACAACATGTATGCAGACAGGCAGATGTATGAGCACCAGAGGTTCCAGGTAGAGAAGCTCTGGGGGTGTGGATTCATCCCAACATCATATAAATTCAGCCAGGGCCCTGGAATACTGTCCTTTAAGCCTGTCTGCTGTTGGAGCCTTTCTACTATTTTGTTATGAAGAATGATGTTTATCCAAATTACAGATGCTGTTGTATTTTTTCCATGTGTGTGCGTGAGTGTGTGTGTGTGTGTGTGTGTGTGTGTGTGTGTGTGTGTGTGTGTGTGTGTGTGTGTGTGTGTGTGTGTGTGTGTGTGTGTGTGTCCAGCAAGAATGCAGTGATTGGATAGAGACGTGTCAGGTTCTGCTGTTGGACGTGAAGCGCGGTCCGGTGGAGCTTTCAATCAGCCCACCATGCACCGCCTCCCACCCCCCTAACTCCACCTCCCAGCAGCTCGCTGACCGCGACTCCAACCTGGCACACCCAGACTACAAACGTTGTTGCCCTGCCCCAAACCCCCTTAGCTCTGCCTCCAAGCCGTTGTTTAGAGACCCTGAGCTCCTGCTGTCACCAGCATTGAGTCACCACTCTCTGGTACCATACACACACACATCAGATGTCATTCATAATTATAATTATATCACACAAGAGGGGAGTGTGTTATACTGAGCCTGCTGCCACTATATACAAATTTGTTAGATGATTATAATAGTCTTGCCCTTCAAGCAACTTGACTTCTTGTGTGTTTAAGGCCTGGGGTTGATGGTTATGTAATGTCTGTTGCTCTTCTGCAGGGGGAGCCACCAGGTTATGAAGAGGAGGAGAGGGAAGGTCCAGAGGAGGGCTCCGTCAGTGTGGTGAAGATGATTGGCTATGATGGAAACATCACGGCGAGAACCATAGCAGAGAGCGATGCCAAGAGAGATACGGTTGGGAACCACAAACAACACACTTAGTACTTTTGAATGTTGTTGACGCTGGCTAGCAAGACAAGCAGAATACATTGCTTATAGTTTCTTATCTAAAAGTATAATGTAATTATACTATCAATAATATTACTGCATGAAACCATTTCAAAGTGACTATATCCACTTCTCTGTTGTTTTGTCTATGTGTCAGACTGAAAGGGATAGTTCTCAGAAGGATTCTCTGAGCACGATGGAACTACTACAGAGAGAACTACAGTAAATATACCTTGGCCTGCCTCTCTTTTACTTTTTTTACTTTAACAACTTATTCATATATGTAACAAAAGTAGTGTCAGCAATGTGTGCGTGTTCATGTGTGTGTGTGTGTGTGTGTGTGTGTGTGTGAGTGTGTGTGTGTGTGTGTGTGTGTGTGTGTGTGTGTGTGTGTGTGTGTGTGTGTGTGTGTGTGTGTGTGTGTGTGTGTGTGTGTGTGTGTGTGTGTGTGTGTGTGTGTGTGTGTGTGTGTGTGTGTGTTTCAGTGCCTATGTGGTCCAGCTCCAGCTCTGTGAGCAAAGGGCTGTAACGGCAGAGGAGGCCCTGCAGGGGGCACTGCTGAGGATCCTGCACCTGGAAAGTCAACTATATGACCAGATCAGCATGGAGCCCGCAGGTACAACCAGACCCAGGGAGGGTCCGGTCAGACTATTGGGTCTGAGAATATCCTAATGACCAGATGAATACAGGTTAAGCAATATTTTTATCCAGTAGAACTTGGGAGTTCATTTTTGATTCCTGTCAATAATGAGCTGGTGGGGGGTCCTTGAGCATCTTGCTCAAGGACGCCTATGTCTTAGAATGTGGATATTAGGGTTCAAACCAAGAACCTTGTGGCTTGGTATCCAACACTCTCATTGTCCATACACAACCTGAATACATATTTAATAAATACAAGACCAAGTTCTGTTTAACCAAATGTACTTTCGGCAGAACTTTTAATGATTGTTGAGATGCTTAGGCCGGTGCTAATGTTAAAAGGCTAGACGGGTAGAGCTTTTATGTATTCAACTTCCATGTCAATAGTAGACGCTGATTCCTCTGTTAGTTTGTGTTGCAGTTGATACTGAAGCAGACCAACAAGAACGAGCAGATACAGCATGTACGGAAGAAGATACGGTACCAGAATTGACCCCAGCTGCTCCAAAGAAAACCAGTTCAAGAACCAAGCCGAGCTCCAAGAGATCCAAGAGACACTGACGGAACCAAACACACCATCCTTATGCCCGTAAAACAACGACAGAACCAGTTATATTTTTTTTTACAAATTATGCTTTATGAAGACTGTATATAGAAGATATACAGATTAACGGTGAGATGTTCAGCGAAAAGCTCTGGGGAACATCTGAAAAAATGTAGGTTAATAATTAAAACACAGATTTGAGAAGGAATCCATCATTTAATCATTGTTTCTCTCTGCGTAAGATGTTTCAGAATTAATCACAGAGAAGGAAATGTTCAAAGATATGTCCAAATAGAAAATAAATTATTCTACTCAAGTGAAATTTCCTACTCAAGTGAAAGTATTTGAAACATATTTTACTATCTAACTGACTCATCCTCATGAACCTCATCCTTAATGCATAAACTTGTTGGTGATGATGGAATGGTTTCCTGTACTGTCAAAAATAGAAAATAGGAAAATGAATAAAAAAGTAAATATATATTTATTTATTTTTCAATATAAATATTTGTTTCGGAACATGAATACTGTACTGAAAAACATAAGTTGATTAGAGAAGGTTACATCATAGGTGAGTCTGTCTGCTCCTCCCTCTCCATTACTGCTGAGAGGGGGGGTGGAGGTGGGGGGAGCTGGGAGAGGTCATGGGTCATGGCGAGGAGGTCGGAGGGGAGGGTGAAGAGCAGCGGTGTTCGCTCAGATCTCTGGAGGGTGGTGAGGAGGAGCTGGAGGAGGCGCAGCTGGACGGCAGCAGAAGAGCCGGACATGGAGTCCAGGGACTCCCTGAGAGCCTGGCAGGCCGCTCGCTCGCCCTCTGCCGCCGTCACCTGGAGAGAGAGGGGAAGGAGACGGGAGAAGAGAGAGTGGGGAGGAGAGATGGACATTACGGAGGAGAGAGGGATGAGACAGGAAAACAGGAGGAGAGCGAGAGAGGGAGGAGTGACATAGTGAAAAAATATGAGACTGGTATCACTTCCCTGTGCACACATGTTTTTTTGTTTCTGATTTTTCATCTTTCCATCTGTGTCCCCGTCTGTTTGTCCCTTCATGTTTGTTCTCACTTTGATCTGAGCTCGTCGTTGGACGTCTCTCTGCTCCCTCATGTTCTGTTGTAGCTCCTCTGGTATGCTCACCTCCTCTCTGACACACACCAGGAGACACACAAGAAGAAACACAAGGGGATATACCAGGAGACAAACAGCTCGACACACAAGGAGACACTCAGTGTGAAACACAAGGAGACACCAGGATAAACACAAGGAAACACCAGGAGATCCACAAGGAGACACAGCTTAGCTTAGCACACTAAATCCTAAGTACTACAACCGGGTGAAGAAAAACCTTTGTTCTATGGGAGAACTCTCTCTCACTATAATTGCCCAATCATTTACCAACAGTTTGACCGCCATCCAATTATATTTTCAGCCTATTGTTATTATTTGAGCTTTTATTTAATCATAATAAACGCCAGACCTTCCACACATCCATCACTTCCACTAACTTCCCCCCTTCTCACTGTGTGCTTGGTGGTCTTCAAACGACCACGTCCTGGCGGTTAGTTGTTTGAACCAACACAGAGCTAACCTCACCTCCATCCATATTAAGCCAGGGACTCACATGTCCGTCCTCTCCACTTTGATGCCCCAACGACCGGCCAGGGAGTCCGCTGCCACCCGTACCTCTCGCCCCACCTGCTTCCTGTTGAGCAGGAAGTGGTCAAAGTGGTGGCGGGCCAGGACGTCCCGGAGCGCCCCCTGGACCAGAGCCTGGAGCAGCTCCCGGGGGTCGGACAGAGACGTGGTGCTGAGGAGGACGTTCTCGATGCGGAAGAGACACATGACAGTCACCTCCGCGCGCGCCAGGTCTCTGGTCACCACCTATGCAGAGGTGTGTGTGTGTTTGATAATTATTTCACTGTTTGGTCATTTAGCAGATGCTTTTATCCAAAGCGACTCATAGTGGAACTACATGGAGGTATGCTTTTAGGGAGCCGAACCACTTTCATATTCCATCTTTTTGAAGGTTCCTTTCTTAAAGCTCATACATGGTGTGTCTGGTTAGTTTGTCCACTTAACAGAGAACTAAACATCAAGAGTAAGTTCTCCGTTTGCATGGCATACATGCGTGATGAACACCTTTTTCCAATGAACACAACCCTCAGACTGAAAAAGGAATTGGTTAAATCTCCTAAAACAGTGTTTCTGGTCAGTCTCCTCTACAGTGACCCGACCTATTCTGGAGGACCTGTTCTACTCCAAATGTTTTGTTTTAAAAGGATTTAAAAATGTGATCCAAGTACCGTTTGAGATGGAATCCTGACAGTTCTGACTCTGATGTCCTCCTTCTTGCAGACATCCAGCCAAGGCAGGTAGAAGAGCAGGCCTGGAGATAGAGGTTAAAGTTACCCCAATATAGAATCGCTCAAGTGAAGTTGAAATGCCTCAAATGTGAACTTGAATGTGAACTAAATACCACATTAAAAAGTATTTAAACAATAACAGCTCTGTTCTGGCACCTCCACAACCTAGGAAGACTACAGGAGAAAACTACAATAACCATCAGCTACCTGGTCCCCTTGCCCGCCCCCTCAGCAGGTGGCCCAGTCGGAAGATTACTGCCCGCTCGTGCTCCCTCACCACCTTTCAATCAGAAAACCAGCCTTCAATACAACATCCCACAATCCCAGCATCAGCCAGTCAATGTGCTAAACATATCTAAAGAGCAGCAATCATAAACATATATAATATCGCATATTTGCAAAAATATGGGTAAATATGGTTACAGTATTATTCAGTGATTGGTGTACTTTGAAGCAGAACCAGATGGAGAGAGGAAGGAAGAGGATGACCAGGGTCAGAACCAGGACCATCAGAAGCCACTCCCCCACCCCTAGGTGCCGTGGCTTGATACCTGCACAAACAGCTCACCTTCAGAACACACAGAGAACTACACTTGTACCTCACACCTCTGCACATGGGAACCACCAAGCAGAATGGCCATGTTGGATATTAACAGCATGTTAAAACTATTGCATGATTATATTTAGTTGAATCTAGAATGGTGAGGATGTTATCGCTATTTGATTACTCTGCTAGCAAATTATATGCATTAGATTGAGTTAATAGTTTGGAGTCTGGTGGTCTGACAAACTCTTTGCACTTTAGAGGAGGGATCAAGTGTAACCTTTGTATTCAACTTTTATAAATGTGTGTATTTTTATAGTCATATAATTGTTTATGCTAAAATCTAACTTGAGCGGTGTTTCAGAGAAATCCACCTGTCGGCAACAATTGTACCATCAGAAGGTTCCGCCAAGCCTAGTCCTCACGATTTTATCATAAATGTACAAACAGCGTATATTTTCACTAAGGGTCTAAGATTAAATGATGCAAATAAAATAATTAAATGAATTGCTATCTATTGTTACCGTGGCTATTTTCTCAATACATTTTTATACAAATCTATGTATTATAACAAAATCAGGAATCAGCAGTTGGTCAAGCACTTGCCCTGTGATAGCCTACGCGAGACCCGAGTTCACGTCCAGAGTATTTCATAGTATTCTTGGCGTTGGCTTAACGTTGTAATTCCCTTTATTAATTGTATTAATTCCCTAATTTAGAATATTCAAAGAAATGGAAAATAAATGGCATGAAAAGTTCTTTGATTTCTCCAGTAATGCTTACTATATTACTAATTGCATGGGGATTGAACCCCGGACGACCGGGTGCAAGTCTGACATGTTAACTCAAGACTATCTCCCTGATTATAAAACAATGGTCAATATTCAATTAAAATATGTTACGCTTATGCATCGAAGAGAACGGCGATTTTTTTGCCAGGCGTTGAGTTATTATAACAAGCAGCTTCTGTTCGCCGCTGGAAAAGATCCCGCTCGGTCCTTTTCGGACAATTGATCCATGATTCGACATTCACGGTTCTGGGCTGGTTACATATCTCGTGAACGCGCGTAATCCAGGATAACGTTAGCCTGGCTTGAACTAACCTGAGGGTCCCTCACGTTAATGGAATGCAATTCTGGCTGAAAGAAGCCAGGCTAAACAAAATAAGCCTGGCTTTGCGTTAAGCTTGGTTGATGGAATACCCCTCTGATGTTCAATGTCGCCATCTAGGAGAACTCTCCCTTAGTGTGTGCGGAGATGGCTGGTTACCCACTGATACTCAATATGCAACAGGTGTGCAGCCTCACCCAGCCCTCACCCAGTCAGACTTGGCCAGGTGAGGCTGCTTAAACCAGCCATCATCCACACACACTAATCTAATCTGAATCCATGGACCAAATGTCAGATCATCTAAACGCAAACTGTTTGAAATGCTTAATAATTATAAATGCGGAAATTAAACTCACCATCTTGTCTGTCCGTCTCAAGCAGCCAGCGGCGCTGCTCTTCCTCCCTCTTCTCCTCGTCCTCCTCCCCTCCCCCTCCTCTCACGCTGTCCACATCCACCACCGTGCTCCTAACCGCTTCCTCTGTCCTCCCCTCCACTTTCACCTCCACTCGGCCCGCTTGGTCTCCCTTCACCTGTGTCTCTTTTCTCTCCTGCTTCCTCCTCTCCTTCTCCTCCTCCGGTGACCTGGCTCTGGTGCTGGAGGTCCGGGGGTGGCGTGCCTGTGAGGTGGCTGGGGGGGGCTTGGTTTGCCCTCTCCTGGGCGGACGAGTGGAGCTCCTTCTCTCCTCCTCCCCAGCCGGGACCAGCTCTGCGGTGAGGAGCATCGGTGGATGAGGTGCTGGAGGTGGTTTGAAGAGGTGGTTGAAGAAGGCTTGAGGGGGAGAAATCTGCTCTCCTTGATCTCTCCTGTGTGGGACAAACTTAGAAGATAATATTTCCACTTCTCTCCTCTCTCTCTCTCTCTCTCTCTCTCTCTCTCTCAGTATAGTTTACTAGAGTACTAGGTCCTCACAGTATTCATACTTGGTGTTGGCTGGCACTGGCCACACAAGCTCTGAATGATCTCTACACAGAATGATAGCAGCAACATTACCAAACCGCACAGGGACAGAATAAGGACACCCAGGGCATTCTTCCTTAGGGAGTTTCTGTGTTGCTTGGACGGGAATGTGCGGATTCAGGTCTTCTCGCCATCGACATAGCTGATGTGAGTTTTTTTGTGGGTGTCTTTTCAAAAGAAAGCTGGATGGGCACTCCCAACTTAGTTTTAATTAAAACTACAGATTAAACCGGGGTGGCCTCCATCCTCCTGACGTCATTCACTGACACTTTACTAGGATAAGAAGTGTGTGTGTGTGTGTGTGTGTGTGTGTGTGTGTGTGTGTGTGTGTGTGTGTGTGTGTGTGTGTGTGTGTGTGTGCGCTTATGGTTGATTTTCTTGTTCTTGGTTCTGCATCGACTTGGCTGAACTGAGTCATATCAGAACTATGATAAATGACGAAATAATATATTTTATTTTTGGAATTGGAGCATGTAAATGTTACCTATTCCACCATTTTTTTTGTTAAATAAACGTACATCGGCTTATATTGTAAAAAACAGCTTAAACAATACGCTCATGAACCCAGTCCTCACGTGACTCCACGCACTTCAATAACCGCTCTAGCGTTAAGCGATGTATTGAAATAAGAAAACCATTGATGAAAGAAAATGCTTTGAATTCTCAATTGAATGTCCCCTGTAGGTCAGCGCGCTGCAGTAAATCGGTAAGTATCGCACTACTTCAGGCAGTCATTAGAAACAACGTCGAAAAACGACGGACTTTAGCGGGGATGGGTGGAAGGAAGCTAATGCTAACCAACATGGTGAAGGTAATGTTCTGATGCTGCAACATGTTTTAAAGACAACACGGTGAAGGTCATGTCATGTGAACGAGTGTAGATACCACTACAATGTAGAGTTATCGTGTAATGCTGCAACATGGGTATTCAATATAACAAGGTAAAGGTCGTCTCACGTGAACGAGTGTAGATGCCACTACAATGTAAAGGTAGGGTGTGACTGTAGCAGAGAGCACTTGGACCGCTCTCGGGTCTCGAACCTGCCACTACCGGCATGGGAGTCGAACGCTGTAACCACTGAGCTAAAAGCCCAAAAGGCTCCTAACTCAGCGGCTAGAGCTACTAGGCCGGGCTAGTTGGCAGGCGAACTAAATGCAGCATGGTACACACAGGTCATTTCTCGACGCTTGTAACGTTACCGACATACATAAGTTATGAAAGAACGCAGAAAGAGCAGTTTCTTCAGACTTCCTATAGATCTATCAACATAAGCCCTGGAGTGCACATTAAAAACAAATTTTAATGTCCACACCAATGTTGTTTTTGTATTCTTTCAGCTATCTTGAGAGTCTTTTCTCCTCATTTTCACAACAGTCATGATGAGCCAGGATCAGACGTTGGCCAAGCTGAAGAAGGATGTCCGCTCTCTACTACTCTCTTCCAAGCTGGGTCTGAGTGCAGAGCAGCTGAGGAAGGACTACGTAGACATGCTGGGCCACCGTATGCCCCTGAAGGAGCTGGGCTTCCGGAGCATCCTGGATATGGCCAAAGAGATGCCTGAAGTGGTGTCGTTCATATACTTGGAAGACGGCAGCTTTGTTCTAAAAGGTAAGACCACTCATATATATATATATATATATATATATATATATATATATATATATATATATATATATATATTCAACTTTTAAGCTGTTACACTGATTTAGACATATCTCCTTTTTCTTACTCTTAATAATAATAATATCATCTTATATGATATCCTCTCTTGTCCTTCTCCACACCACTCCTCCACTCACTGTCTTTCATCTCCTATTCTCACCTCTTCTTTCGCTCTTCTTCCACTCCTCTCTTCACTTTTACCGCTCTCCATTTCCTCTCTCGCATCGCATTCTCTCCCTTTATCCTCAACCTCTCCTCTTCCTCTCTCCTCCTCACCACCATTCTTCCCCCTTTACTCCTCTAATGGGCCTCTCTTCTACTCCCTCTCCGCTCCTCTATCTTCACATCCTCCTCCTCCTCCACTCCACCATAGCGGTCTCTGACGAGAGCACTGAAGGCATCAGCCAGCTGGTCTCCAAGCAGCGGCTCACCAAGCCCAAGAACAAGAGGGGGTACCTGAGGTCTTCCCCCATGCGGTACCCCCGCCCCATGGCCCCTATTATACTGCCTCGGTGGGGCCGGGCACCCCCTGCCCTCCCTGCCCAGCTCAGAGCCCAGCTCCGTCAGCTCATCTCCCAGGTACTGCCATCAGACTGTGTAGAGTGCAACAGTGTGCTTCCAGAAGTAAAAATTCAATTTATTTTAGTTTTGATTAAAAGCCATAATGTGGTAACCATCCAAAGTATACTTACCACACGCCGTTATATTGTGTATGAATGGTATATGCTCCTGTAGAAGCCACAAGTTAAATGGGCAACATTTCGTTTTTAGAAAAACTAGTTTTATTTGCAATGTTTAGTTAAGTTTATTAGGATCCCCATTAACCATTACACCAGGCAACAGCTACTCTTCCTGGGGTCCACATTTAACAAGAAAAACATACAATAAATCAACAATACACGAAAACAGGATAAAGAAGAAAATAGAACAGATAACAAAAAAAGAGTACAGAAAAAGTACAATTATAAAATCATAGAGGGAAAAGAAAGACATCATACATAGGTAAATTTGTGAAGTAGCAAGTATGATGTTTCATAGCACCTCTCCAATAACATCAGATAATCTTCACACAATGACCTCCAGGGATGCAAACGGCGGCTGCCGCTTTTTTCACGGCTGTTTGGGTGACTTGTGTGAATCCTGTAGATCCGATGAGTTGTTTTTTTTTGGGGGGGGTCTGGGAGGGTCTGAGGGTCTGATTATAATTTCATCAACAGTAATTCTGTATTGCATCTACCAAATAAGTAAATGCATAGATACAGTCTATGAGAAAACAGTAAATCAGAACGCTGCGCACGCAAAGCCAGTTGTTTCGGCAGGGCGCACGCACCTGTATCTCGTGCTGCAAGGATTTTCACATAGTCTGACCCCGGAGTTTGGCGCCGCGTCTTCATGTCCTTTTGGCAAGAGGTAAGGATATATTTTGGTCAACCATGTTATTTTATATCTGCTAGTCATATTAACATTTAGACCACTTCAATTGTGTAATGTGTAGGTAGTCTAATGTGTCATTACGTCGTAACAACTACGTCAGGTTCATCTGTAGAATACGTTGTGCTAGCTAGCACATTACATTTTGGATGACTAGCACTAGCAGCGAGACATACAGAGACATTTTAATAACCCTGTTTGTTGCGTCTTGTAGTTTAATATTACTCCTGATACACTAGCATATCTTTTACTGTAATATTAAAGTATACCAAACTCTACCCCCTTTCCAATGTTGACCTCGGAAAAGTTATGAGTCGATAGTCTTTAGCTTTTTCACGAATGCAACCAGAAGTGACAAGTGACAAACTGTTATTTTCAAATGGTGCATGGTGGTTGCCATCTAGAAATATTGCCCCTGACTTTGCTTGCTGTTAGCGACGTTTTGTCACTAATAGTCTCACGTTACCATAGGCTATAATGCCGAGGAACTGATGAGTGGGCTTATCTTATCAACAGGCGGCACTGCTTTTTTAAGGATACTAAAATCATTTAATACATTTTAATTGAGTCAAATAGATTGCTGAAGGTGGCGCAGGGCACATTGAGGAAAGGGGGATGAGTGAACTACTTTGCTCTCCGTTATGATACAGAAAGTCTAGGGTGATCAGACGTCTCAGTTTCAGACGTCTGGTCGCGTTATGCTACAGTATGGCTAAAATATTAAACTTAATTTGCAGAATGAGAGAATTTGATGAGAGTGAGGCACTTACTGTGCAACAAGTGGAATAAGGATGTAAAACCAGTTGGAAGTGGCCTTGGCTAAAAGTTGAAACTGCAATTGAGGTCAAGGCAGTCAAACGCAATTTCAAACTATCAGACTTAAAAAAAAAAAAAAAATGAAAAAAAGGGATGTGCTAAATGCACTCTCTGCGTTAAAGAGATAAATTATGGTTCCAGAGGGCTGCATGCCCTGTTGGCACACTGCCAGAGCACAATACACACACAGAAAGTGGCCTCCATCGTATCTACCCAAAGTGTGGCCCAGCTCCTCTGTAAGGACAATCCTTTACCAGCTACCAGCCAGAATCAGGCCTCAGCAGCCGAAAAGATCAGGGAAAGTGTAGTACTCCCGATTCCAATGTGCAATCGGATTGCCAATGGAGAGGTGAGTGTGTGTGTGTGTGTTGAAGACTAGTTAAACAAAATTAACAAGAAGTTTTGTAGAGAAGCAAAGAAGTAGAGAGACAGACACGTCTGAGACATGTTGCAAAACAGAAGAATGCAGCCAGACGCAAGGCCTTGGAGACATTGGCAAGGAAGAAGAAAAAACTGTAGAAAGAGCTTGAAGTGTATATTGGGACTTACAGCAAGTCTACCAAGTTCTGTTTTGAAATAAAAAAATGAAATGAAATTTTCCAAATTAGTGTCAGTGTTCTTTACTTTAAATTCCAAATTACTGTTAGTGTATTTTCATTTTAAGAATTTCAGTTTGCACTTTGTCTGTGTATAGGGTGGGCCGGGGGTGGAAGAGGTTGGTGGAAATGTCATTATTTGATATTTGCTGCGGGGGTGGGCGGGCTTTGAAAATCTCTCTCTTTTTTGACCATAGGTCTGTTTGCATCCCTGGACCTATATTGACAAGTCTAAATAAACTATTGTAAATTATTAAAATGGATTTTGAGCTGTTTTAAAGTGTATTCTAACCTTAATTTCTATGATTGTGTGTGGTAAAGAGTTCCATATTGACATAGCTCTGTACATTTTACGTTTTTATTGCATTAGATTTAGGCATGGGCACTGTAAAACATTCCATTAACACCTGCCTGGTAGAGTAGTTATGTCTATTACTGGTGTAATGAATTCATTTGTACAAACAATTAGGTTTTTTGCTAACACAAATGCTCCTAAAAAACAAAGTAAGACTAGCTAGCAGTCTTTGTTCTACCATGAGCCAAGATAGGCATTTATGCATATGTGAATGCCTCTCATTGAAACCACTACACTACCCATAAATCCTAAAGTGTTACATGACTTAGAAACATTTAACCGCACCCGCGAATGTCAAGTCGTCGATGGCTGCTACGGCTACTGAACTTGATCGCTTACCACAGCAACCATTATTTAGATTAATGGAAAGTTAGAGTTGTGGTAAGAGCTGTAGAGGAAATTAGCTCTACAATGTTGATCTAGAACAGGGTTTCTCAACGGGGGCGGCAGCGCCCCCTGGGGGGCGTTCGTAGAACCTAGGGGGGCGCTGGGAACGAACACGGGGGCGTCACAACTTCGCTTGTGTAGCGGTCATTATTTTGAACTTTTTAAACTTTCATGGTTTTCAAATATTTTCGGTGCAAAAATAGTATAACTGAAATAAATAGCCTATCTTCATATGGGTTTCTAACCCCTCTATCGTCTTATCTACTTTTTACTTTATGCTCAGTGCCGTCATGATCGCCATAGTAACGCCGATGAACAAATCCACCTCATCGCAGCAGCGTGGTGCTTCAGAAACTATTTCGCCCTCTCCTGACTTCCACTGGTTGGTTTGCGGGACATGCAAAGCAAGCGGTGGATGGGGCATTACACTAAGCAACATGAATCTCATCCATATTACATAGTAAGGCAACACAAGACGTGAATAAAGATAACTCCGCTTAGCATGCTAATTGTAAACAATAGAACGTGCGTATTACATGTAGACCACTGCAACGTCGCTCATTACGTCTGCGAACCGATAAACACTTACTTTCATAAGGTACGCACGCCAACCGGCACATACGCATTTAACACTGATGTTACAGGCGCTTAACTTGTATAATAACAAACTACTTTAATTACTATTTGGCCGCAAACTTAAACGTGCTTGCTACTCTCAGAACGAAGCGGATGAAGGCTGCACATGCACAGCGTTGCTAGGCAACGTCACGTAAACAAAGGGAGTCTTTCGTGCACACATTGAACCCAAGTTTGCGGGTTAACAGTTCAATAACCAATAAAAATGTACACAAACACTGATACCTATTTAACTTCAATTGCTCAATAATAAAACCTTTTAATAAAACTCTGAATACACATTTTCTTGTCCAGAAGAAACCAAAACGGCACAGAAGTTTTTTATTCAAGCAATGTAGCACGAGTTGGAGTGGAGTTGGTAATGGATATATAGCCTACCCACGGGTGTCACAATTTAAAAAAAAAAAAAAAAAATTAACTATAATAATGGGGGGGGGGGCGCCAGAGGATCAGGGTAAGGTAAGGGGGGCGTTTGCTCAAAAAAGGTTGAGAAACACTGATCTAGAATATATGATAAAAATAAGTTTTTTATAAAATATGTAACTTGCACCAGCAGTGCTTTTTAGTAATGTGGGTAGTATAAAAGCATAGGAATACATAATGTTGAATCAATACGTAACTTGAATACGAGACTGAATTCACATGTATTAAAAACAAGTAACGTTATTACATGGTGACTGCAGTCAGCAACAAAGGCAGGCAACGTAGGCAAGGCAACTTTATTTATATAGCACTTTTCATACACAAGGCAGACTCAAAGTGCTTCACATTGTCATACCAGTGTTAATTTTGTCACCTACTTTAAATTTAGTCTTAGTCTTGTGCCAAATGTCCTTGTTAGTTTTAGTCATATTTAGTCATTCACATATCTTTTTTTGTTAGTCAAGTTTTAGTCGACTAAAAGTCTTGTCATTTTAGTCTAGTTTTAGTCAAAAGAGAACTCAAAGTATCTTAGTCAAGTTTTAGTCAAAACATTTTAGTCTTTTTTAAAATAACGAGGTTAAATGTCATAATTACCTGACAAAATACACGTTTTTCTGATTTAAGAGACACATTCACAAATGATGAACTTGTTCTGAACTACAAGCCGTGCATCGCACACATTCCACACACGTGAAACACAGCACGCGCACGCTCAGGTGCAGTGACTATATGTGACAACGCATTGCAAGTGAGCGATGGAGGACGTTAAGAAGAAATTGGCATCGGAAGAGTTTAAAACAATCGATCGAATCAAGGAAAGTCTACTGTGTGGAAGTATTATGAAGTTATGATTGTGCTCGCAGTTATCGCACGCTTGTTGCGCTTATCGGTTGACAATTCCAAAATGCCTTGCTTTCGTTTAATAAAGGCGTGCTTTCATGGTACAAACGTAAACGTGTCATTACTAGTGTGAGAAAAAATTGATTTTAACTGTCGGGCTCGGACATATATATCTTGATGCCTGTCGGGCTCAGTTTGGGCTTTGTTAAGCACAACACACACCGCCCGCACACCGCTGCGCTGCACCGGCGGTGTGTGGCCGGCTTTACTTCTGTCGGACGCGGGCCGGGCTCGGACAGGAGAATGCGGCCCGTTCCGCACTCTAGCTGGCAGCAACAGCACGAGCTCATTCTGAATATTTTGGAGGCGTAACAGCTGAATATTCTATCTCATAATGAAAAAGTAGAGACAATTGTAGACGAAAATTTAGAGAGATTTTATCTTAGTTTTTATTTTATGCAAAACATTTTAGTCTTGTCTTTTTTCGTCAACAAGAATGCATGTTAATTTAGTCTTAGTCAGCGTTTTTGGACATTGGTGCAGTCTTGTCATCTTAGTCATGGAAAAAAAGGTTGTTGATGAACATATTTAGTCTCGTCTTGTCTGACGAAATTAACACTGTCATACAATAAAAGAAAATAAAAGATAAGTAAAAGAAAAAAAAAGTAAAATAGATAGAAAATAAAGGCAATTTTAGAAAGTGCAATGTATTTAAGATCAACAGTCTCTGATACCCACGTCGGGACTCCAACCCGACCTAAAGGAACTTGGTCCTTACCCATGTACGTACCACCAACGTACCATGTCGATGAAACATTTAGAATTAATAATAATTCATTTATAACTAAAAACAGTTTTACCCACTCCACAGTACACCCGAGGCAAACCAATTATAACGCCAGACTATCTCTGTAAATGTCTGTGTTGATAGAATAATGTTAGAAATAAAACTACCCTTGCATTGCATTTAGTTTATAATCCCTGTAGTTGGAAGCAGGCTACGGCAGCGGTGGACTGATATTACCTGGAGTGCTCTTCTGTTTACGTTCTGCTGTAGTGAATTGGTTGCTACACCGGAGCAAAGTGAAATTCCACCACTGCTGAGAAAGTAGTCCCTCAAAATGTAATGCGATCATTGCGATACAAGGATAGTTTTATTTCTAACATTATTCTATCAACACAGACATTTACATCGATAGTCTGGCGTTATAACTGTTTTGCCTCGGGTGCACTGGAGTGGTTGTTATTGGCAAGCTAGCAGTTCCCCTCGACTTGCGTTAGCCTAGCACCAGCGATTTCTGCAACTAGAAGGACTGAATGAAACGTGTTGAACGGTCTCCAATGATAAATAACACACTGGCTCACTTGGAAATGAGCCAATTCTGAACTACCCCTTTAATGAAAGCCTTGTATCCTGGCCTATGCTGAATTTTTTTTTTTTGTTATACATACTGCCAATAAAAGTGAATCATAAAAAAATAAATATGAAATGTATTCGTTTTGGTCCGTTTCTGGTTCCAGAGTCCTCTCCGTCTGTCGGAGATGGAGAGAAGGTTCCAGCAGTGCTTCGGTCACCCACTCCGCTACACTGACTACGGCTTCTACTCACTGGGGGACATGCTGGCCCGCGTGCCGGACCTCTCCATCCTGTACACCAGGATGGGCTCCGTTGTCAGCTTCAAACAGCCGGACCAGCCAGGGCCTCAGTCGCCCAGAACAGGATCTGTGAAGCCTGGGGCCATCAGACCCTCTCCCTGCTTGTCCTGTCCTCTAGAACCAAAGACTGGGCCACTACAGCCTGGACACAGCTCAGGTGGGTGTGGCTGTGTTGAGCCTAGGTGGGTGAGGTTCTATAGAGCTGCAGAACTCTATTCTACTATGTGCAAGATGCCCTAACCGTCTCATTAATATCATGTTTTTAGATTCTATGTTCTTTAGTTCTGGATAAGAGCGTTTGCTAAATGGTAAGTATGTTAAGTAGTGTAACAATCTCTTATCATCACAAACTTTAGCACCGTCACAGTATAGTCCGAGCCAGAGGACTACTTCTGTTACCCAGAATTCCCCGGTGCCTTCCTGTGAAAGTGGGGATCCAATCGGTAACAGGTCAGAGCGGGTCCCAGATGACGGACCCCCACTACAACCACCAGGCCCAGAGCCTCAACAACCCCACCAAGATGGACAGCTCTTGGAGAAGTTCATGTTTAAGGTGTGTTTTGTCATTCATTCATTCATTCATCCTAGTCACAGCTCACTCTTTGAGTCGAGTACTGTCTGTTGATGAAATAGTAAATTAATGTTCCCACAATGTTCCACACGTGATTCACACGCCGAGTATTCTGTCAATATTCGGTCCCCACCTGCCTTGCGTCCTCTTGCCAGCTGGAGGCGGAGCTTCGTCAGAAGATTCTTGAGGACGGCGACGCAGGTTCCGTGAGCCCGGAGCTGAAGGACAAGCTACAGAAGGTCTGGTTCCCGACCCTCTCGGAGACCAGTCTCCTATATGTTGGAAGTGTTTCCATGACAACCTTCATGCATCCTTCCCAAATTAGTTGAAAGTCAAGAGGTTAGCCCAGCTAGCATAGTTGCTAGGATGCTAATGAACAAGATATGAAGAAATCTGACCTAGCATAGGAAGCACAGGAAACGGGGCAGGATAGTATAGTGAGGTTTTCGCCTAAAGGTTCTGGGTTCGATCCCCATATGTCCGAAGTCTACCTGTAGGTATCCTTTAGCAAAATGACTTAGTTTGTTGAAGCTTATGAAATTTAAGTATGTTTGTCTCTTAATTGACTGGACCAGTATAAAAGATGAGTTAAAACATCTTTCCTAAAGCGATGGACATTACATATGAGATATACAGATAGAATCACCATTACATTACAAGTAATTTGTACCAAATGCAATTGCGATATTAAATAAGACCTGATGAATGGGTGTATGGGGTGTATGTGATATGTGTGTGCATGTGATGTGCTATATAAATGTAACTGAGGTAAGACCGAAGGCACATTTCGGAGCCGGGCTAAAGTCGTATTCCTTTCAACTCTATAACAAAAAGCCACAAAAAGTTTTACTGCCACTAGGCAGTAAAACTGATGTACTTTCCTGGTCTGGACCGGTCCCCCAGCAGTCTGATATGAGTTACACTCTGCAGGTGGTTGGACACCACAGCCAGGGGCTGTCCGTCCACGACCTGCCGACTCACTACAAGGTAGGCTGCACTCCTACACCCCTCTGGTATCATCTGATACATGCTGCTGATATGTTGTGGTTATTTGTGGGGGTTATTGAGGGTTTCCTTTGAAAATTGATTAACAGTAGAACCATTGTATGCTACCGTTTACCTTTTACCTTTTTTTTTTTGTAGAAAATAATAGTAGTTGGCATTTAATATTATTGAACATCCATATTCTTATTGATATCATGACTGTACCTTTCTCTTTGATGTGATCCTATGGTTCTGGGTCTACTGGTGGTTCTACTGGTGGGTCTACTGGTGGTTGTACTGGTGGTTCTACTGGTGGTTCTACTGGTGGTTCTACTGGTGGGTCTACTGGTGGTTCTACTGGTAGTTCTACTGGTGGATCTACTGGTGGTTCTACTGGTGGATCTACTGGTGGATCTACTGGTGGTTCTACTGGTAGTTCTACTGGTGGATCTACTGGTGGTTCTACTGGTGGGTCTACTGGTGGTTCTACTGGTGGTTGTACTGGTGGATCTACTGGTGGATCTACTGGTGGGTCTACTGGTGGTTGTACTGGTGGGTCTACTGGTGGTTCTACTGGTGGTTGTACTGGTGGTTGTGGTGTCCAGAGGGTGTTTGGTGAGGAGCTTCCAGTGCTGCAGAGTGGGTTCCTCAGCGTCACACAGCTGGTGGCGGCACTGAGTGACATCTTCCTCCTGGAGCCAGCAGGGGGCACCAAGGACCCCCACTGGATAGTCAAGAGCAACACACACACTGAGTCGGGTCAGAACATGTCTGTTTACCTGCCATCTCTCTCATGTTTAACTCTTATGTCGTCCTGTCTGTCTCTCTGCCTGTCTCTTCTTGTCTCTCTCTCGCTCTGTCTGTCTCTTTCACTGACTCTCTCCTTACCTCCCTCCCAATCTCGCTCTCTCTCGCTCTCTCTGGCTCTCTCTGGGTCACTCTCTCTCTCTCTGGCTCTCTCTGGCTCTCTCTGGGTCACTCTCTCTCTCTCTGGCTCTCTCTGGCTCTCTCTGGCTCTCTCTGGCTCTCTCTGGCTGTCTCTGGCTGTCTCTGACTGTCTCTGGCTGTCTCTGGCTGTCTCTGGCTGTCTCTGGCTGTCTCTGGCTGTCTCTGGCTGTCTCTCGCTCTCTCTGGCTGTCTCTCGCTGTCTCTCTCTGGCTCTCTCTGGCTCTCTCTGGCTGTCTCTGGCTCTCTCTGGCTCTCTCTCTGGCTCTCTCTCTGGCTCTCTCTCTGGCTCTCTCTGGCTGTCTCTGGCTCTCTCTGGCTCTCTCTCTGGCTCTCTCTCTGGCTCTCTCTCTGGCTCTCTCTCTGGCTGTCTCTGGCTCTCTCTGGCTGTCTCTGGCTGTCTCTGACTGTCTCTGGCTGTCTCTGGCTGTCTCTGGCTGTCTCTGGCTGTCTCTCGCTCTCTCTGGCTGTCTCTCGCTGTCTCTCTCTGGCTCTCTCTGGCTCTCTCTGGCTGTCTCTGGCTCTCTCTGGCTCTCTCTCTGGCTCTCTCTCTGGCTCTCTCTCTGGCTCTCTCTCTGGCTCTCTCTCTGGCTCTCTCTCTGGCTCTCTCTCTGGCTGTCTCTGGCTCTCTCTGGCTCTCTCTGGCTGTCTCTGACTGTCTCTGGCTGTCTCTGGCTCTCTCTGGCTCACTCTCGCTCACTCTCGCTCTCTCTGGCTGTCTCTCGCTCTCTCTGGCTGTCTCTTGCTCTCTCTCGCTCTCTCTGACTGTCTCTCGCTCTCTCTGGCTCTCTCTGGCTCTCTCTGGCTGGCTCTCTTGCTGTCTCTCGCGCTCTCTTGCTGTCTCTTGCTGTCTCTGGCTCTCTCTGGCTGTCTCTCGCTCTCTCTGGCTCTCCTCCTATCTGCCACACTGCCACTGTTATCTATGTGAAGTGTTAGCTCAGGTTATGTATTTTGTCTGTTGGCCCAATGTTAGCCAGCAGCTCAGAGTGTATATCTCTGTATGCTCCAGCAGAGTGTGGGGGAGAGGAGGGGAGACGGAGGGTAGGCTGTCTGTACCAGAGCATCAGGCGCTCCCTCTGGGAGCAGCATGAAGATAAGGAGGAGGAGGAGGAGGAGGGGGAGGAGGAAGAGGACCAGCCTGATCCCACCACCTGCCTCACCCCCTCTCTTAACCAGCAGGTAAACCCTAGTCTGACGGGCATTGCTGCTACCGCTTTAGCTCCCTCACTTGCCATTCGTCCATCGAGCTGCCTGTTCCGCCCTCGAGTGGTGTCTAGTCCAATCCGCTCATGCAACCCCTGACTTGGGATTGGCCTAAACTGTGAGGGTCTTCTCCAGGCTCTCTTGTTCAACAAAGGTACAATGGCTAGGTGAATCCCAACTGTGAGTGCAAAGTGAAGCTTTCCAAGCAGACTATATTCCAATATTTAGTATTCTGTGTAATTCTTTCTGTTTGGCTACCCTATTTTGTATTTAACATTTACCTCTTCTCCCCAAATGTCCTGTCATTTACTGTGACATCCACCTGACCTGAAAGAATCAATAATCTTATGTTAAAGGACAATTCCGGTATTTTGAACATTGAGCCCCCTTTCTGGTTTGTCTAGGATGAATTGTGAGTGGGTGGTTGACACCGAAATTTTGACTATTGGTCCTGTCTCGAGTATTTGGCTCATTTAGAATCGCCCCTGCCTGCTTCAGAATGGCTGGCTACGGGCAAACCTGTCCATAAAACAACCCTAAACATTAATTTTCAGAAATGTGCAACTCAACGAGTGGTTAGTGGTGTTCGTTGATGTTCCAAATCAAGTATCGTAGCGAAATTCAGTTTGTTGTGTTTTTTGTAAATCCATTGATTTCTGTTGGAAAACTCATTGCTTGTTGACCGGAAACGGAAAGGGGGGCTGTTTATGTTTGATTGTAGTCTTTTCACTCGGTTCTCTGTCTCAACAGTAGGGCTAGAACCGAGCGAAAAGACTACAACCAGCCCCCTTTCCGTTTCCGGTCAACAAGCAATCAGTACGTTTACATGCACAGCTTAATCCGATTAAAGCCATAGTTCGACTATGCTCCTCAATTGGACAACTGCAATTGAGTATACATGGCGAAAATCGAGAAAATCGATTCATTGGCCGAAGCATGTCATACCCAGTACGATAGGTAGCGCTGTACCCATTTAACCTAGTGGTAATAGAGCCACCGGCTGACCTCTTTGCGTCACCAGCAACAACAAACGAGGCAAACGCGGCATTCGAGAAAGATGTTTTCAGTAGACAGCTGTCGGTTCACTTCGGGTCCATATCATTTCTCTGACGCTGCATTGTTCAGACCTCTCGGTCGTATGTGGACTTCTCCGCTGGCAGAGCCTGCTCCTCCATCTGGACTCCTCCGGCAGCGGAGCAGTCGGAGGAGTCCAGATGGAGGAGCTGGCTCCGCTGCCGGAGGAGTCCAGATGGAGGAGCTGGCTCCACTGCCGGAGGAGTCCAGATGGAGGAGCTGGCTCCGCTGTCGGAGGAGTCCAGATGGAGGAGCTGGCTCCGCTGTCGGAGGAGTCCAGATGGAGGAGCTGGCTCCGCTGTCGGAGGAGTCCAGATGGAGGAGCTGGCTCCGCTGTCGGAGGAGTCCAGATGGAGGAGCTGGCTCCGCTGTCGGAGGAGTCCAGATGGAGGAGCTGGCTCCACTGCCGGAGGAGTCCAGATGGAGGAGCTGGCTCTGCCGACGGAGGAGTCTGCATACGACCGAGAGCAACGTTGCAACATTTAAAAAACACGTACTTTTAATTCAGCCTTGGGTGAAGTCGAAGCGTGGTGTGTACTGCATGATGCATACTTGATGATGATGATACACTTCTTATAGGGGGTAACTACATTGGCTTCCTCCATCTTCTGCACCACCTTTTAAAATAAATCGCCGTTTCATGTTTTCCGACAGTGACAACCATAAACATATAAATAAATAAATGAATATTTATAAAGAAATAACAATTATGTATTTGTCTATGGCGACACCATGACAACAACACGACTACTGTCTCCTTCTACTTCCGGCTCAGGGCCCCCGGAAAAGATCTCGAGCATGCACAGAACTCAAAATCCAATTCCAATTCTATTGACCGTGTACATGCACGCTTAATGCGACTATCAATCGAATAATCTAGGGGTCTTAATCCGACTATGAGAAACCCAATTCTATTTCGATTTTAGTTAGACTAAGGTGTATACATGCATCTTAATAATCCAATCATTGTTGGACTAACCCAATAATCAGATTTTCTTCAGTGTCATGTAAAAGCACTGAATGAGTCTTCCAACAGAAATCAATGGATTTACAAAATGCCAAATAAAACACGACAGAAACTGTATGTCGCGCAATACTTGATTTGGAACATCAACGGACACCACTAACCACTCGGTGAGTTGCACATTTCTGAAAACTAACGTTTAGGGTTGTTTTATGGACAGGTTTGTGAATGCCCGTCGCCAGCCATTCTGAAGCAGGCTGGGTGATTCTAAATGAGCCAAATACCAGAGACAGGACCAATAGTCAAAATTTTGTTGTCAACCACTCTATTTCATACTAGACAAACCAGAAAGGGGGCTCAATGTTCAAAATATCGGAATTGTCCTTTAACTGTAAGTGTTTATCACCAGATGTCCAGTAGGTTGAGGTTATGATTATGCACTACAAAAACACACCCTTGTGATAATTAATACATAAAGCATAGCAATGGTAATTAAATGGATATAAAATATAATCTCTTTGTTTTACATTGCCCATCTTGGTGTGTCTTCCCCTGTCTCCCTGGCTGTCTCTCTTTGATTTGGTGCCCATCTCACTGTCTCCACCCCCTGTCTGGCCTGTAGCTAGTGGAGCTGTACCCAGCGGCCCAGGTGTGGTCTGTTTCCATGGTCCCTCTGGACGTGGTGCGGGGACAGCGTTTGAGGCCTCCCACCCGGCGCTGGCCCAGGGCCCTGGCGGCCGTGCTGGTAGAGCAGCTGGAGTCCCCCGGCAGCTTCCACGTGCGTTTCAGCGAGAGCCAGGAGGCCCGCTCCCTGGAGGAAATGATGATGGAGATGAGGTGCTGCATGGGGGTCCACAGCTGGGGGCTAGGAGATGGCTACAACGCGGATTAAATAGGACTAGCAGAGGTTTAAAATAGGATTTAAGTAGGCCTAAAAATGGGTCCTAATGGGGCTATCTAGGGTTCAAGGGTTGAAAAGGGTTAAAAAGGATTTGTAAAAGGCTAGCGGAGGGTTAAAACCGGATTTAAATGGGACTAGCAGAGCTAAAACAAGGATACAGGGATATATGGGTGAACGGGGTGGAAAAGAGGTGTCTGTTGTAAAGGTATTTTAGTTACTTTGGAAAGATCTTTTATAGTCCATTAACCATTGAATGATGTTTAATGTTTCTTATTGAAGCTATTTAAACACTAACACTGTGCTAAATGAGATCCAATGTACTATTGTTCTCACACTGTCTTATCCGTCTCTCCTTATGCCGCTTTTCCACTGACAGTACCAGCTCAACTCGCCACGACTTGGTTTGGTTCCAGGCACGTCGCGTTTCCGTCTAAAAAAGTACCTCTTCAACGAGGGCGGGTCATAGAAAAGAACGGGGCGGGTCGTCATTAGGGTTTAATCCCGGGAGACCTGATCAAGACTCGAGCCCCGGGAGAGGAACGACACAAAAACGAAACAGCGAAACGCTGATCCGTATCCCCCTCGGGAGCGGGTCCGTGGACTCCAGCCACGCTGGACACACACAACCACGCCGGACACACACAACCACGCGCAGCCTAACTAGCCCCGGGAAGGGAGAGACACACAGGGCGAAACGCTGATCTGTGTCCCCCTCGGGAACGCGTCCGTAGAGTCCAGCCACGCCGGACACAACTTAACTTGGAGTGATTATTCCCGTTTACAGCCGCTGGCCAATCAGTGGCCAGCAGCCTGTTTACGTCACTCAAAAGTACCAGCTCAGCTCACTTGGAACCTCGACGGAGGTGCTACTAAAAAAGTACTTTTTTTGGCGATGGAAACGCAAAAAAAGGCGGGGCGAGTTGAGCTGGTACTGTCGGTGGAAAAGGGACATTAGTCACACTCATGTATGCACGTGGGCGCTTAGCCTTTGCTGTGCTTAACCTTTCCCATGTTTAACCTTTCTGTTTGTCTCCCTCTCCAGGGGCTGCTACAACTGCCCTTGGGTCGCAGCACGCTACCGGCTGCCAGAGCGCTACCTGCGGCCAGGGCAGGTCTGCTGTGCGGCCCCCCGGGACCTGTGGTTCTACCGCGTGGTGGTCCAGCGTGTGCTCAGCCCGGACCAGGTGGAGGTCTACTACGTGGACTTCGGAGACCTGAACCTGGTCTCGGTGGACAAGCTCATGTTCCTCAAGTAGGTAGAGATCACAGATATATAGTCCACAAAACTAGTTTTAATGATTGACGTCATGTTAGGTTTTGTATCCCTCACAGGATTGATGAAGTATTCTTCTTTGGATATTGTAGTCTCAAACAAATAGCAAACCTGACCTGATCAATGGAATTCAGTGCATTCATACGATGCTTGTTTTGTTCACTAAACCTAAATTCCTAAATCTAGGGAAAGTAAAGTATTCCTTTATACAATTACTACAACATGGGACCCATTTGTTTGAGGTCATTAATCCCATACAGGTTAGTGTGTTGTAACGTCTAGTTTAGGGGTTTCTTCTGTTTTCCGAGGGCTGAGTTTCACTGTGAAGTAAACGGAACCCAGACTGTTTCAGTGTGGTGTGAACACAAGGGAAGTGGTTTCAAATGAGTCTGGTTTCTCAATAGGAAGTTTTTTTTATGTCATCCTGTTACTCCAGATCCTGTTACTCTCAACTTCCTGCTCAGGCTGTCCCCGCAATGCTCACGGGAGTCCAACCCATCTCTGTAAGTGTGTGTGTGTGTGTGTGTGTGTGTGTGTGTGTGTGTGTGTGTGTGTGTGTGTGTGTGTGTGTGTGTGTGTGTGTGTGTGTGTGTGTGTGCACGTGATGTTTTGTGTTGAGGACCACAATGGAAATAAGTCCTGGACTGGTTTTTATCCTCAATTGTATTTGAGGTCTTTTCATTTGTGTAAGGTTTGATACAATTTAATAAATCTAAGCAAAATCCAATTGTTTAATAAAAATAAAATAATTAAAACTGCTGTACCGAAAAACATACCGAACCGTGACTTAAAAACCGAGGTACCTACCGAATCGTGACTTTTGTGTATCGTTACACCCCTAGTAAACACAAAAATGTAAACTCGTATATCAAATCCGGACGACGGCAATCTGACTAGGAATCCTTGTTTCCTATTATGTCTGTTACAATATGATGAATAATCTAAAGTTGTTCAAAGTCTTTGGCATGGTTAAACAATGTGTAATTTTTCTATTGTTCAAATTTAAAGGACAACTCTCCTTTTTATAAATTGGTAAACGTACAGAAAAACAACTGTCAAGCTACAAAAGTGACAACCCAACACATTTGTTTATGTAAACTTTATTATTAAATCAAACAAAAACAGAAAAGCTTCAAAACTGAGGTGACATAATCTACCAGTACTCTAACCATAGTTGCTAACTTCCTTAGCAACCTACCTCTTAAGGTGTGTTCACACCGCACTTCGCCCCGCGACACGTTTCAATGCAAAGTGAACGTGGAGACGCGAATCGGGCGAATTTTTTAGTCGCCGATTTGCGCGACAAGATTTGATTGACGGCGCGACATTTTTCCACGTGAACTGCGAGCGCATTCACGTGGATTCGCGCCGCGACAAATTCGCTGAAGTTGAAATATTTCAACTTCTTCGCGGCATTCGCGTTGAAACAGCCAATCAGCGTTCACTCCCTGTGGGTAACGTGGGTGAAGTAACGTAAAACAGCCAATCAGCGTTCACTCCCTGGGTGACGTCACGTAACAGCCAATCAGTTCACTCCCTGGGTGAAGTAACGTAAAACAGCCAATCACCGTTCAACCGTTCAGTGAACCGCAGCTTGGAGGAGAAAGTGATTGTTGCCGTTTGCGACTCCCGCTCTATATCTACATATAATATATAAATATCTATATCATATAATATATACGATATATATAATATCACGGCACAAAGCGGTGTGCGCCTCCGGATTATATTATTAACCCATAAACGACATGCTCTCCCTCTTCCACAACAGGTACAGACACACATCTCGGCCATGGTTGATGAGAATGAATTGGCATGAATGACCGTTGGCAGGCAAAAAAAAATTTGCCCCGGGAATGCACACAAAAATGCACAGCGACAGATTATGATTTGTCGCGCGGCAACATTCGCCTATTCGCGCGAATAGGCGAAATGGGACAAAGTGCGGTGTGAACACACAGTTAGGAACTCAACAGTTAATAGGAAAGTTTCCCAAAACCATTTCACCTACATAGGAAGCTCTGAAGTTATTTAACTCCATTACTCACACAGTGAAAAGGCAAATTATTTACAACAGCTCCAGGGCTGTTGTAGGTCCATATTATGTCACCTGGATATTCATGGTCACATGACTGATTTCAGTGTTCCTCGTCTTTTTTTGCGATTGCAATCCCAAGGTGGATCATTATCACCACCAACTGTCGGGGGAGTGGATCATCAAATCTCTGACGATAGAGCCTACATGTAAAGACTACCACAAAATAAGGCTCAAAATTGTGTTCTTAAATGCTTTAACTATGTTCACTATGTTCACTATGTGTTAGCTGATGATAAACATCTGTTCACTATGTGTTAGCTGATGATAAACATCTGTTCACTGTGTATTAGCTGATGATAAACATCTGTTCACTATGTGTTAGCTGATGATAAACATCTGTTCACTATGTGTTAGCTGATTGTATGCAGCTATTCAACGAAGAGGTCAGCTACGTATTGCTATGTTAACTGGAAATTTTTGGGAAACACTCGTCCTTCGACTGCTGCATAGTACAACTGGGCTCTGCGTGATTGGTGGCTTTCTGGTGACCTGTGTGTATGTGTGTGTGGTCTGCTCCCCCTGCAGGGTGACTGGAGTGCTGCGGCCACTGCCTCCTTCCAGAGCCTGTGCAGCGACCGCACGCTGGTGGCCGTCCTCCATGGTTACCACGGTGACACGCTGCAGCTCTTGCTGTGTGACACACACACGGAGGACGACCGCTACGTACACACCATCTTGCTGGAGCAGGGCCACGCCCGGCCCTGCGTCCCCCCCTGCAACCCTGTCAGTTCACACACCAGCCACCCTGTCAGTTCTGTTCACACGCAAGTACATAGCACATACATACTAAAAAAACATCCTGCCCTGCTGGTACTCACCGAAAGAAAACTAAACGAACGAGGTGTGCGAGATCGCATATTGGCGAGGTGGGTTTTGGTCAGATAGCGCAGCAGGTGCTTTGTGATTTACATTGTTGTTTTCAGTTGGTATATCAAAAGCAACGTGATCACAAGGAGAGGATGACTTGGATAGTGCATTTATTGCAAAAATTAATTCTGAACTATGCAAAACATAAAGCTTTCTCTATAATCCCATTTGAATTTCATTCCTTGTTTTTAATATTCCAATTATATTCACATAAAATAAAGAAAATTGGCCTGTAAAATTAGAGAGGGAAAACTGATGCATAAAAACAACCATCCAGAGCATACACACACATATAGTACATGCATAGCAGTACATGTTTATGATAACTCTTGAAACTCATGAAATTTACAAATGTATTTAAATATCTAAGAAAAACTAATAAGTACTAGCCGTATGTTGGTCCTTCTATCGTCTTTATCTCTGCGTGTGTTTCAGGGGGCTGTCCGGGACTGCCTGAAGACTCTCTACCTGGGAGAGGGGCTGATTAACCTAGAGGACGAAGAAGAGAAGACCACACCAATAAAGACACTCATAACTCCCCAACCAATCACAGGACAGCATTGTCAGTATTTGGTAAGCCTGTCATAATAATTACATTATCGACTTATTGTACGCTATATGGATAAGACCTCGATATTGTTTACCAACCTTGATATTGCCCATTGCATTTACACCCATGTTTGTTTACACAAAGATCCTCACATTTAACGTGATTGTTAGTTGCGCTTTTTTCTCAGGTCAATAAAATACAAAAACATGAAATAAAAAAAGTGGTGTTATCTTGACACAATACGAGTGCCTTTGCACTAATTCAAAAAAGGGACTGTTAGCAAAGTGAGAGAAAATGCTATAATGTGTCATGCTATCTCACATCATGCCTGATGAACCATAAAGTCTACACGCAAGTTGAAAAATATTTAGCAGCCACGATGCAAATATGTGGCATAAATCTTAAAAGGGACACTTCACCCATTTGCATTAAGCTTTGAATCCTTAGAAACCCAGTCATATTTGTGAATGGTCCTGCACCATTCCCTCATTTTCCCCTGAGACGGGAGAGCTCCGTATCTACCTCTAACACTTCTGCTTTAAATGACGCAAAATTACGATTTTTGCGTCATTTAAAGCAGGAAGTGTAAGGGGGGGGGCTCTAAAAAACTAGCAGCACTAGTTCCAGTGGGTTGGTCTTAGGGGTGTATGGTATAAACCAGTGGTTCTCAAAGTGGGGTCCCTGGCGCATTGCCAGGGGGTTTGTGTAGAGTTTGCTACAAAAGTTTGCTACACTTAAGCTATGATTCATGATATACCTACATACCTACATACCTATATACCTACTAAAACAATTGCCTCTCAATGCATTGAGTTTATCTGTGCAATGTTATATTGTCTGTTACATCAATGTTTTTTGCACTGAATGTTGTCAATGTCTTTCATTGTTATTTGGTAATTTGATGAATTACCAAATGTCCCAAATCTATTTGCATGTATGTGGCCTTGGTTTGGTATTGGTACACACATTTCATAACAATATATACAGACTTTTTATTTTTTTTAATGTAAGTAATGCCAAAATGCAATAAAATTATTATACAGGTAGGCATGTCCACCTAGATGTGTGCTGGATAGATGAGCAACATTTGCTACAGTCCACTGGGTAGGCTGGTAGACTGATCTATCCAGCACAGGTGGACACGACCACTTGTGATGTCAGAAGCGGCATATTTTCAAAACGGCTTTGTAACGGCTAATCACACTCACACCTGGTGGTATAATATGTCCCCTTTAAAACTATTGTGGTTTTGAGAACCCCTGATATAAACAGTATAGAGAGTACACCGGTGTGAATTTGCGCTACGGTATGGATTTTGACGTTACCGCGTGACCGGTGTGACCAGTAGTTCACACGAGCGCTAAAGAAGCAATGACATAATACCAGAGACGCAGTCGTTTATTCATAATACCATCCGGAGGCACACACAGCTGTTGGCCGTGTTCTATAAGATATTCTAGAACACTCTGGGAGCTCCGGCGGGAGACCTGGAGCTCTATATCGAAATAATATAATGTAATATATAGACAGCTATAATATAATATATATAATATCACGGCCAAAAGCTGTCTGTGCCTGGATGATATTATGAATAAATGACTGCGTCGGGTTCTCCGACGTCTCTGGTTCTTCCACATCAATCTGAAGTCGAGGTTTAATCTAGACTTAGAGAGTCAAAGCCAAAGTAGCTTTCCCTAATTCCATCTCCACCATGGCCGAGAATCAATACACAGGTCTTATTTTGCAAACCCTCCCGTACCCATGAATTACATTCCGCACCCGACCAGACCCGCTATAAATTGATATAGACGCCCAACCTGCAACTGAAGGAAATTAGACACATTAGATGGAACGCAGGGGAATTACACTACCTGGTGTTTGTGAAAGAACATCATCCACTGTGGACGGTTTTAGTTGACTCCTCCGCTGAATAACATATCCAACACCAGAGTTTCGCTCGCCATCGCAAAACCCGCAACCGACCCGCGCTGTTCAGGCGTCTGACCCGACCCGCACCCGTGTCCGACACAGTACATAATTTTTCACCCATTTCATCCAAATTGTGCGGGTCACGCAGAACTCTGGCCGAGATAACCTCCACTACGAGTCTTTAGTTGTTGTGGAAGTACCAGAGACGTCCGAGAACCCAACGCAGTCTTTAATTCATAATATCATCCGAAGATGCACACAGCTTTTGGCCATGATATTATTATATATTATATTATATTATATACATACCTATATATTATTCAGTGGCGATTTCTCTAAGACTGCAAGGGACCCTGAAATTTCAAAAATGAATTGGTCAAATATATACTGTTGTGTTAACATTTCATTGACTAAAAATGCGTTAGAACACGTCCACCTCGAAGACGAGTTAGTTCAGAATCAGCTGCTTATCGCAGGTCGACTGACTGGATTTCCTTCTCATACATTCCCGTAGCGTCACAGTGTATTTGCCTGTGGAAGCTCAGCGTCCATCGACTTCAATGGGGCTGCATAGAACAGCTTTTTTTAGTGAGTCGAAAGTTGACGGTCATTGGATAATGCTGCGATTATGTCCATCCCACGGACGCTCAGCGTCTCTGGGGATTAATGGAGGAGTGGGCTGGCCTGGACACTGGGCTTCTGCGTGATGATTGGAGGGTCTGCGAAAGACTGACCTGTGTGATTTCTTGGTGTTCCTTAAAGACATGGAGTTGGACAGTGCAATGCCTCAGCTTTACAAACTGTTGTCATTAGTGGCAACAATTGGAGCTACATCTGCAGGTGTAGAAAGGTATGGCAAGCCGAGTGTGCCACAATTTGCCTTCAATGAAACGCGTTCTGACACAACTTCACACGTTCCAGAATGTGTTCCGGTTTTCCAGAACGAGTTCCGGCGTTTCAGCTGCGTTTTTTTGCTGGAACGCGTTTCAGCAAGCATGCTTTTAATATGCTAATGATATGCTATTAATATGCTAAAATCCATAGAAAATCCACCTTGGTGCAAATGAAATGTGTCGCCAAACGGAAATCGCATTGTATGTGTGCAGTCCCAATGATCCAATGATCCTCAATGATTTCTTTTTTTTTCGTGTGAAAATCACAACCAACAATCAGGTTCAATATAAAAGTTGTGAGTCAGTGCTCTCCATCTGCATGGACAATGCAGCTAATTATATTGACGCCATCAAGAGGCAGTGTTAATATATCCTTTACTGCCTATTATTTGCTCGGCAAGAAAAAAAAAAATTGGTAGAATGCGCTCTAGTGCGCCCGATCTCGTCTGATCTCGGAAGCTAAGCATGGTCGGGCCTGGTTAGTACTTGGATGGGAGACCGCCTCGGAATGCCAGGTGCTGTAAGTGGTGTCGGGTGGTGGCCTGTAGGTGGCACTGTTCCCTCTGGCCAAAAAAAACATCAATCCCGATGCCCCAGTGCAGTGACGGGGACGCTGTGCTGTGGAAGGTGCCGTCCTTCGGAGGAGACGTAAAACCGAGGTCCTGACTCACTGAGGTCATAAAAGATCCCAGGGCACTTATCGCAAAGAGTAGGGGATCCCCCGGTGTCCTGGCTTAAACTGCCCAACCAGGCTCATTCAATCTGGCCCCCTAATCATCCCCCTATATATATATATATATATATATATATATATATGATTGGCTCATTCATTAATTCCCTCACTCTCCACCTCAAGCTGGTGTGTGGTGAGCGTTCTGGCGCCGATTGGCTGCCGTGCATCACCCAAGTGGGTGCTACACATTGGTGGTGGTTAGTGAGGTCCCCTCTTCACTGTAAAGCGCTTTGAGTGTCTAGAAAAGCGCTATATAAATTCAATTAATTATTAATTATTATTATTAGTGGGCAGAACATTCATTAGTGCCATTGGCAATGTATAAGCCTGAGTATTCAATATATATATCTCTACTGTTTTCCTGCTATGTTGTTGCAAAGTTCATATTTATTTTTATGTAATAAATGCACCTTATTTAGGTCATCCTCTCCTTGTAATCAATTCGTTTTAAGTCTTATACCAAGTGAACAAACATTTGAACTCAATTATAAATTGGAAACCGCCTGCCATCTGACAGAAGACGAACGCGCCAATATGCCATCCTGCACGCCTCCCCTTAGGTTTATTTGTTGCGTATCACCAGGCCTGAAAATAATTCTAACACTAGTGAAAATAAGGGAAACACTAGTGGTAAACTACATTCATAGACCTATAATTATCTGATATATGTATTGATCATTCATCTCGATAGCAGTCGGCGCTATAAGCCAATGTTCATTTGGACTGTGCTACGTGACCACTGGTTGCTTTTGAAAGCATGACGTGTGCAGTTGTATCATTTGTACAGTTTCCTTTTAGATGCCAACCAAAACTGCATTAAAAAACAATAAATACGTAGAATATCATGTTATAATAGTTGTTAAATAGTTACGCGATTTTGGATGTCAGATTTTTCTTGTTAACATTAACAGGAAGTGTGCTAACAGGAAATGTGTTGGCATAAGCTGCGTTGACATGAAGTTTGTTGGTCTGTCAGGTTTTCGAGGAGTCACTTCCTGAACTGCCTGGCCTGGAGCTTGTCGAGGCCTTCCACAACCCCTCCGAGACACTGGTACACAAATGTACACAAATGCACACACGTTTGCTGTCCCTCTAGCATGTTTGTCAATTTATACTGTGGTACAATGTTAGTACTGTAGTACCAGGTTAATCTGCTAGTGTTTAGTATTTACTGTATTTTCTTGTTCTCCACACTGATCAGAACCTGTGTGAGTCCTGGTTGAAGAGGAACCCCTCTAGTGAGGGGGACCAGACCTGGGCCTCAGGTGGTGCAGTGGAGGACTCGAGACCCCCCAGCAGATTCACCAGTCTCACTGAGCTAGCAGCAGACCACCAGCCCACGGATCTGCCCTCCTGCCAAAGTGTTTCCCAAGTGAGTAGCTCACTTAGCCTGACATCGGCAGACTTTAATATGCAGATTTGCAAATGCGTATTACTTTGAAACCAGCCAACCAACGACCTCAAACCAAAATGCTTCTGGACGCAATTGGATAAACCTACAACCAATCAGAGCAACGTAACCTGTGACACATTGGCGGCAGCCATCTTGGATGTTTATGTAGATGCCTCGACGGCGCTCTCATAGGGCGCTTCTCTGTACAGTCATCGTATCAGACCCGCCACTCAGTAGATGAACTGTTGTGATAGGGCCGACCCGGGCCAGGTCTACTGGAAATGTGACTGAACTGGCAGATTCATCTGCCAGAGCAAATAAAACGCTAGAATATGCATTTCCTGCAGAAAATGCGGTGAGTGCTGTAGTGCAAAGTGAGGTTGAAAATATGTTTTAGTAAAGCCACATAGTTTAAGACGTAAATAAATGTTAAATGGCTTTAATCAAGTGAAGGGATTTGAACAGTCTAAATGGAGTAAACAATGTAAACATGCACCATTAATTTTTTTAATCTTTTTTAAACGGGTCTTCGATGAGATTACATTAATACACAACACACAAAGTAGCCATTTAAAAGACCAATGGTGAGCACAAACCTGAATGCGACCTAATTGACTTAATAACTTTTATGTTACACACATGCATGCATGCTTTTTGTGCAGGGACACAGCCACATAAATTGTATGTTTGGTACATGAGCTAAAATAAAACAACCCTCAAAATAGTCAAGCATAAAATGATCTTATATTTATGTAGTACTTCAACTTGAAATAATCTGACAAGAACTTAAAGAACATCAACCAAACTATGTACAGTCAACACCAGCTTGACTTACACATCATGAATCAAATGTCCTTACAACTGGCGTGGAGGTTTGAGTGACAGGTTGATGGCCCTCCCTCGCCCCTAAATACTATAGACCGCAACAGTGTGGTTCCAGAAGTAAAAATCCCATTCATTTCCATCATAGAGATTTTGATTAAAGCCGTAACCATCCAAATTATATGTACCACACGCCGTTATATGGTGAATCGATGGTATTTGCTCCTGTAGAAGCCACAAGTTAATCGGGGCAACATCTAGTTTTTTAGAAAAAAATGTTTTATTCGCAGTGCCATTGAAACCACTACACTACCCATAAATCCTGAAGTGTGACCCGACGTCTTTGATTGGTGGAGCTTTAGTTGCACCCGTGAAAGTGAATGACTGCTACTGCTACCAGAGCCCGTCTACTGGAACTAAGACAATTCATATTAGACATTCTCTGCTCCTACTGAACTCGATCGCTTACCACAGCAACCATGATTTATATTAATGGAAAGTTAGAGTTGTGGTTAGAGCTGTAGAGGAAATGAGCTGTAACGGTGGAAAATATGTTGATATAGAATATATGATAAAAATCAAAGTACAAATATATGATATGGCACCAGCAGTGCTTTTTAGTAATGTGGGTAGTATAAAAGCAAAGGAATACATAATGTTGAATGAATACGTAACTGGAATCCAAGACTCAATCCTACTTCACATGTAGTAAAAAAAATGTTATTACGCGGTGACTCCAGTCAGGAACGAAGGAAAGTACCATGTCGATGACAACGCTATACACTATATGAAACCGTAACATACGCACACATACACTAACACACACACACAATATATATCACAACTTCTATTTACAATATAAACAATATAATAATGACAAAGGTTATAAGATGCAAGAAACGCGCTAAACTATTGGGTTGGAACCATTGCGAAAAGGCTTGCAATGGTTTATGGGATGAGGAGTTCCGCACTCATTCACAAAAATAATTTTTTTATTATATTATTTTTTGCCCCAAATCAAACGTTTTCTGGCCATGACTACCTTGACGAATGATTAGCTTGGTTCCAGGCTTAAAATTCTTTATATAACAATTTTATGAAAAGTGGACAGTGAAAATGATTGGGAAATTTACTTCGGAACCAGAGCTGTTAAAAAAGAGGGTGGTCACTGTTACGCTCTATTGGAGAGGTGCCCATCTCCAACCCTTTAATACTAACGTTATTGGGTCAAATCGAAACGTCAACCTCACGTTTATTGCTATTGATTAATGTTTGTAAAAATATATAATAATCCCCCCTGTTTTTTTCAAAACCAGCCCAAATTGTATGTACACGCCCAATGCTATTTTTTCCAGCCTAACGTGATTAAGAGTAGCCCAATTGGACAGAAAACCAATCCGGGTCACAGCACCAAATGTTAGATTTCAGCTTATTTCTAAAATGTTCGTATAGTCTCTGCGTTGTGTATTTTGTTGTAGTAATTCTTGAAGTGTAAATCAAGGAAGCTTGACAGGTTGGATCAGAGGGTCGAATGGATGGTTTATTCCAGGATGTAATACAGCACAGGTACAGACTTAGGTTGAATACTCTATAGTGTAGGTGGTGAGGAGCAGTCTCCTGACGTGCTCCTTGGCTGTCGATCCCTCTTCTCGCCGAACCAAAGGTTTGGGGCGAGTATTATAATAAGAAAATGTAAATAACAAAAGAACAGAAGCAGTCTCTCCCTTGATAAGGTATATGGCCCTGGCTATGCCCCAGACGACCGGGTTGGTTCGTCCTCGTTGAGACATAACAAATGGAGGAATGTTGTAAATAACACCTGGTATCAGTTGGAGAGGCACTGGCCTGTTCATAGACTAAGAACTGTGAAGAAAGAGAGACACTAAAACACACCAACATTCTACATTCCTCCCTCTTGATCATATAAAGGCTGCCCCACACTACACGTTTTTTTTATCTTATGCGATTTTTGAGTCGGAGTACACCCCACACTTAACGAGAATCGCAGCCGATTTTTGCTCTCCGATCCGACATAAGATTAGAACACAAGACGGAACACCCCACACTACAGGATAATCTTATCCGATTCTCGGCCGTGTAGGCTACGTCATCCAGCACGAGACAAGAGATCGAGAGACAAGAGATGGTAGATCTAGAGCAGCGGTTCCCAAACTTTTTTTCCTGCGCACCCCCTTTACGTCCCAACCGGGTTGGCGCACCCCCGATCCCCACTTCAAAAAGAAGGAAAAAAAACGCAACAAAGCTTTGTTTTATCGCCATATAAAGACTCATGTTTAATCATGCGCAAATAACCAGAACACGCATGACAATAACAACATCAACAAATATACAACAAATAGGACAGCCAAGGGACACGACTGACGTTGTGTGCAAGATCTGCTCATGTGTGATACACGCAAGACGGGCAGTCGACCGATCTACATGACCACTTTATGCGCCTCGCAGAAGTTAATAGAAATGATGATAAACAAAATATCACAGAGCATAGAGCAGGATTGTGAACGTTTACAATGTATCATGTCAATTTACAATCTGCAAAATGTGTCTGTGTTAGGATATTGATGCTGCGCGCCTCCTATTTGCAACGGAATTTGTTTAAGATATAAAAACATTTAATTTAACACACACGCACTAAAACAGATATTTTCGTTTTTAAATAAATATTTGGAAACGAAAATTGAAAAGTGAGAATTGAATGCGCTTTGGCATTATGGAGCACCTTCGGGTCAGCGTGTGTGTGTGTTTTGCGTGTGTGTTTGTGTGTGCGTGCGTCGCTATTATGTTGACTACACACTCAACATGCCGAAAATATCTAACATGTTGGATAACCCCGATTTTGAGATCGGGAGGTCTTAAGTTTATGAGATTCTATCTTAGAACACTACGGCAGACAGGATAATCTTGGCCGATTTTCGTCCCGATTCGGCTGCCATGGGAACGCCACCCCGATTCTCGTAAGGGGCAAATCGGCCCCGATATCGGGACATTTATCTTGTAGTGTGGGGTCAGCTTTAAACATAGTTTAAAGATCACCCTTAAAAAAATGAGAATTTAGTCTATCTACTGGTTAACAATTAAGTAAATCAACAAAAGAAAGAAGAAGAAAAGGCAATAGTAAAAAGTATACTCATCATACACAAGTAAACCAGGTGTAGGCTACTTAAAAAAAATAACAAACTCATTAGTTATTCATGATTAAACCAACAACAGATAAAAATGTAAAAAAAATAAAAATAAAATAAAATAAAGAATAATAAGAAAATCGACTGTCCAGACACCTCCCTCTGCTGCGCCGGAAAGTTCCAACTTTAATTGCTCCCACATTTCCCAGCAGTAAAGTGATTCTGTTAGTCTAATCAAAATGAAAGGACATTATGGCTGTCAAATAGGTGTGATGGGGGGGGGATGGGGATGATAGTTCGTAGCAGGGCGTCTGGACACAGTTCAGTTCAAGAACAGATAGCCGCCTCTGCTATCACCAGGACTCAACTCGTGTCCGTGTCTCCTGAATGTCCAGGTCCACGATGAAACATGTGATTGGAAAGAAAAAGTGCAGTATCAGTCATGGGGAGGCATTGTCACAGCCTCCAATAGCAATAATAATCAACTATGGTTTGTAATTGTCTTAACGATTAGATATTGATACACATTTAAAAATTGACCAGGTCATTATAACTTGTCTTAATGATTCAATAAACACACAAAAAAACAAAATGATCATATTAAAAAACGTTTGATTCGGAAATGGTTATATCAGTAATCAGTGATTCTCAATAAATGCCTAAATCAGGGTTTCTCAACGGGGGCGGCAGCGCCCCCTGGGGGGCGTTCGTAGAACCTAGGGGGGCGCCGGGAACGAACACGGGGGCGTCACAACTTCGCTTGTGAAGTGGTCATTATTTTGAACTTTTTAAACTTTCATGGTTTTCAAATATTTTCGGTGCAAAAATAGGATAACTGAAATAAAAAACCTATCTTCATATGGGTTTCTAACCCCTCTATCGTCTCATCTACTTTTTACTTTACTACTGTGCCGTCATGATCGCCATAGTAACGCCGATAAACAAACCCACCTCATCGCAGTAGCGTGGTGCTTTAGAAACTAGTTCGCCCTCCCCCGACTTCCACTGGTTGGTTTGCGGGACATGCAAAGCAAGCGGTGGATGGGGCATTACGCTAAGCAACATGAATCTCATCCATATTACATAGTAAGGCAACACAAGACGTGAATAAAGCTAACTCCGCTTAGCATGCTAATTGTAAACAATAGAACGTGCGCATTACGTGTAGACCACCGCAACGTCGCTCATTACGTCTGCGAACCGATAAACACTTACTTTCATAAGGTACGCACACCAACCGGCACATACGCATTTAACACTGATGTTACAGGCGCTTAACTTGTATAGTAACAAACTACTTTAATTACTATTTGGCCGCGAACTTAAACGTGCTACTCTCAGAACGAAGGATGAAGGCTGCACATGCGCAGCGTTGCTAGGCAACGTCACGTCTTTCGTGCACATATTGAACCCAAGTTTGCGGGTTAACAGTTCAATAACCAATAAAAATGTACACAAACACTGTCACGTATTAAACTTCAATAGCTCAATAATAAAACCTTTTAATAAAACTCTGAATACACATTTTCTTGTCCAGAAGAAACCAAAACGGCACAGAAGTTTTTTTTATTCAAGCAATGTAGCACGAGTTGGAGTGGAGTTGTTAATGGATATAGCCTACCCACGGGTGTCGCAATTTTTTTTTAAACGAAATTAACAATAATAATGGGGGGGGGGGGGGGGCACCAGAGGATCAGGGTAAGGTAAGGGGGGCGTTTGCTCAAAAAAGGTTGAGAAACACTGGCCTAAATGTTCTAAAACTGAGCAGTTGTGTCAAGAAGAAACCAAGATTGAATTCTCGCTTAGATAGGTGGTGACAAAACCCTAGCATCTTTTGAACAGTAACCCTCCCATGAAGACAAAGGAAAGAAAATAACAAACCCTCCCAGTCTTCACCTCATATCAGTTAGTCTGCGTGCCAAAACTATCGAGTGTCATTTCAAGTTGGTGCATCAACTAACTTGCAGTGGCTTGCATGTATCCACTTTGATGGCACGAAGCGATGGGGCTTCTAGTCAGGATTTATCATCATTTTCGCCCAGTATTGCCTGTAACTTACTCAGTAGTTCCCTCTTATCCTCTCTCTCTTTGTCTGTCTTTCCTTCCGATGTTTTTTCGTTGGAGCGGTCACGGACCATCTTTTCGTTGGGGCGGTCACGCCACATCTTTCGCGGGGCTTTACATTCTTTTATCCAGTGTCCAATTTGCCCGCAGTTGTGGCATGGTCGAGGTTCTCTTGGCCTGTCCAACTGGGGAGGTCGTTCTCTATCCCTGCTTTTTTCCTTCAAATCGGATGCTGATTTCTTCATCTCACTCCACCTGTAGTCCGGTCTCCATGATGTCTGCCAGTGTTGTTGTTCTGTTGTCCCAGTTGGGAACCCTCGCCTTCACTCCCTTTCGGATATCGGGCAGTACCTGCTGGAGGTACATGGTCTTCAGAGGCAAGTCCCGAGACTGGTCGAGGGTGTCCAAATCATATTCGGTTTGGCCTGAGTGCAGCAAGTAGCATTCGCCAAAGCGTTCAGTGAACTTGTCCAGGTCTTCGTCCGGCTTCTGCAATGAGTGATCATCGTCCAGTTGACTTGTGCCCTGGAGTGTTTTTGGATCCACGCCTTTATGGCCTCCCATCCTTTTTCTGGTCTCATGCCGTCTTCTCCTATGGCGTCCACTACATCATATCAAATCTGGGTTCGCTCAGTGCTGGTCAGGTGTTTGAACAATATAGCAATGCCATCGTAGGGGTGGAGTTCGTACAGAAGCATCAGCTGTTTCAATTTCATCCATGGCTGTAGGCCTGCTTTCCTTGGGTGGTCGATTTCCATGCTCCACCTTTCGATATCTTTCGGGCTGGAAGGTTCATAGAGGATTGTGCGTCCGTCCACGCTTTCTATCTTCTTCAAGGGCCTGAGGATAACTTTTTCGTGTTCCTCATTGACCTTCTGTGCACAGGCAAAGCTCACAGCCCTCTTGTTGGCGGATTTTTGAAGATGGTCTCTCTCTGTTTCTTCTTGATCAATCTCCTCTCCTTCGTCGGCAGTCTGTGTGCTGTGGCTGCTCCTCCCATCGTGCTGCAGTGTGGTCGGTTGTGTGTGTGTTGTCATCAAATCTTCCATTGTGTGACTCATTCTGCTCCGGACGACCTCACCGCAGGGGGTTGTTGTTGTACAGGGGGGTTCAGCGGAAATTGTTGTGGGCTCTGGGTCGCATCATGATTAGCATAGTCAGGTGGGGCAGTTTGATTTCTCTTTCTAGGTACATGGGGAGCGCTGCAGATGACCGGGTACTCGCCTATGAAGCTGTTGTCTTGAAGAATACTGTGTCTTTCCTCCTGTGAACCACCAGATGGCGGCATTTCTTGCATCGGGAAGATGTATTCTCCATCTTGGCCACACGATGGCAGTGTGGGGTACAAGCGATCATATGCTCCCAAGGTTCCTCCCACTGCGCCTTGGTCACTCCCCTCCGAGTGCCCTGCATCGAGGGTGTGGCCACTCTCACTCCTTGTCTGGCCAGCGTTGTGTGTAGGTCTGACAACTTTTTCTCTCCCAAATTCGCCTTCTCTTTGTACAGCGCTGCTTCTTCCTTTAACAAATGATTTTCGTCGGCCATCAGTTTGGTTTGCTCTCCTGTCTTTTTTAGAGCATCCTCATATTCGCCTCTCCTTTTGTTGCTGACATGCTGAATGAAATAGCATTTACACTGAGACAACAGTAACAACCCGATTGGTTCACTTCGTCTTGACCTCTTGACCTTGAGTCTTTGAAAACCATCCAGATCGATTCCTTTGGCCAGCGTTTAGTTTTGGGTTCGATCTTAATGTCATGTTATCTGCAGTTTTTCTTCGGTTCCTTGCAAATCGTGTCTGTTGTTGAAGAATCTCAGTCTCATTTACTGAATAAATGTCGGCATCTCTTACTTCCAATTCAAACAAATCTTGTTCAATTGGTTCAGACGCGTTGGGAGTGTGATTTCCCTCGTTTGTCTCCTTATCTGCCTTTTTTTCCTTTCGGCATTGTTTCTCTCTCTGTCTTGGCAACCCTAAACCTAGCCACCAATCGCTACTTAAAAAAATGAAATTAAACCGTCTCCCACAGAGCTCGGTATGCCAACACCAGGTTATGGCACACTTTTTTATTCCTCTCTCTGGTTGTCCAGCACAACCCGTATCTGTGATTCCACGGCGGGAATCAAAACAACAAAACACAAAACCCTGGGGCGGACTGGGCTAAGGCGCATACCATATAGGCACAGTCCTAATCGCAGAGACTCAGGATCGAATCCGGCCTGGGTCATTTACTGCATGTCCTCCACTCTGTCTTCCACACTTTCCTCTCTATCTCTCTCTATAATAAAGCTGAAAAAATGCAAAAATAAATCTTAACAAAAAAAAAAACACAAAACCCTATAGCGACCACAAAAAAAACCACCAAGCGGACACAAAAACGCAAAAAACAAACCTCTAGCGAACACAAAAACACACCACAAAAACTACCCTCTATAGCGATTCATGTTCTCTTAATCACTAATATAGGTACACAATTCGTCAAGCTCTTAATGACACAACTTCATTACTCAGCATATGTAGTGCAGCCTAATAGTAAAGCCTAATAGTAAAACTATAATGGTTATTCATGTGTATATTATTTTAGATTACTTTCTTGTTATTTTCTCTTGGTCGAGAGTGTGGAATGAGATTCAGTCACCGTTGATTCCCACGTGGCGCATGGAGATGCGCTGCTTCAGCCGGGTTGAAGATGCGGGTCCCTCAGCAGGGCAGACGTTGATCAGACATCTTTGCAAGGCAGGGCGCGCAGTCTTCTCGACGATAGGGCAATCTCATCTCACTCCTCTCTCTTCAAGACAGTGTCACGGCACCAAATGTTAGATTTCAGCTTATTTCTAAACTGTTCGTATAGTCTCTGCATGTATTTTCCTTTGTAGTAGTAATTCTTGAAGTGTAAATCAAGGAAGCTTGAAAGGTTGGATCAGAGGGTCGAATGGATGGTTTATTCCAGGATGTAATACAGCAAGATACAGACTTAGGTTGAATAATCTATAGTGTAGGTGGTGAGGAGCAGTCTCCTGACGTGCTCCTTGGCTGTCGATCCCTCTTCTCGCCGAACCGAAGGTTTGGGGCGAGTATTATAATAAGAAAATGTAAATAACAAAAGAACAGAAGCAGTCTTTCCCTTGATAAGGTATATGGCCCTGGCTATGCCCCAGACGACCGAGTTGGTTCGTCCTTGTTGGGACATAACAAATGGAGGAATGTTGTAAATAACACCTGGTACCAGTAGGAGAGGCACTGGCCTGTTCATAGACTTAAGAAATGTAAAGACAGAGTGACACTAAAATACACAAATTCTACACAATTCAGCTAGAACGCCCTCACACTCTAGCCTCACCTAATCTGAACATTTTAAAATTGGAATGGAGTCTCTAGATGAAAAATTGTGGAAGGAGATAGGTCCCAAGTTTGTAGAAAGAAAGAAAGAAAGTAGTTAGAGTTAATTAAAAAACATCTGAGTCTGAAGACCCTTCTATGAATTGAACTTGAACTTGAACTACCCGTGAACTTTTACACGGGTACAATGTTTTTATGCATGTGTATATTATTTTAGATTACTTTCTTGTTATTTTCTCTTGGTCGAGAGTGTGGAATGAGATTCAGTCACCGTTGATTCCCACGTGGCGTGGGATTTTCTCTTGACCAATACAAGTTAAATGAAAATGTGTTTTCCTCAGGCCCCTCCCCTTATTTGCAATGGTAACCTTGCCACCACCTCGACCAAACCAGAGGAGGGTAGCAGACCCGGTGTTTACCCGGGACCGGCCGTCGCCCCTGACGCTTGCAGAGTGCCGGTGACCTCCCTTCCTCCTATTCTGACCTCACTCAGCCTTCTCACCCCTGGACTGGCCAAGAGCTACTTCTACGGTAACAACACACACACACACACACACACACACACACACACACACACACACACACACACACACACACACACACACACACACACAATCAAACACACAAACAATCAAAAACGCACAAACCCAAGGGTTAGAACCTTACTCGGTTTAGGGTACTGGGTCCATCATTTTTCATTGTGTTGATCTAGTCTACCAGAAACATATGATGTGCATTAGAGCTACATGAGCTGTGTTTTATCGCCTTATCATGGCTCTTTATCTGTCTCTTCCCCACAAGTGCCCTGTCTATATTCTAATAAGTGTGTGTGTGTGTGTGTGTGTGTGTGTGTGTGTGTGTGTGTGTGGTGATCCATGGGCTCACCCCTGATAATAGAGGAACAGTATTGACCAGTATCTTGACCTTAATAAGTGATTTCCCCCTTTGATGGCATTATCATTATTCTGTTTAATGTAGGCATTTTCGTTATAACATGGATAGCAAGCATAACAACAAAATCGCTAATAGGCACTAATCGCTAGTTAGCGAACATGCTAACTAGCGATCTTTACAACATGTATGATGGTTCATGACAGTACTGGACATATTTCCATGTCCCAACAACAATGACATCCATATGTTCCATGTTCTAGGTTGAAGATAAGCTTTAATCCACCTACCAAGTAATGCAATAGTGATCTCATGATCTCATCTCTTATGTTTACATTTAACACTGCAAATGTTTTTAGAACACTTTTTTGTAGCACATGTTTTTGAGCACTTTATAATTGATAATTGTTAAGTTTTCATTGTGATGTTCATTTTCATTCAGACTTATATTTTATATTTATTTGAGTTTTCCATGGTTGTGTTGACATTCCTTTTCCCTGTCTGCCTACAAACAGGGGAAGGTTAAGTTTAAAATAAAACTGTTTACGTTTATATTTTAGCAATAACTATCGATATCGGCCGATATGAAACACTTATATCGTGATACAGTTTTCAGCCATATCGCCCAGCCCTAGTGCACATAACGGGTACGCAAGTACGCATGCACGCCCATAATCAGCAATGCGTAACGTCACTTGTGCGCTTTTGCGTAACTCACCGGCTTTTGCGTAACCCCCCCCCCCCCCCCCCCGTCAACAATCCTGCCCGACTGCAACCAAACACTCTTCCCCCCTTATCATTAATTAATTAATTAATCGCCTTTATTATTATCAAAACGACGCTACGTGTGGAGTGCGTACCGAACACCATCTCCTGGTACTCAAATGAGTGACTCACTAAAAAAGTTATGTGCACCCCTGATAATAACCGACTGTATAATGAGCGAGAAACAAGTTTGCTATCTTCACAATAAAAAAATCTTTGGCCAAGTGACTCCACGTTCCATGTTCCACGACCACCAATCGCTATCAAGATATACCACAGCGCGCGTTTTTTTCCCCATCGTTCCAGTCCTGGAGTGGACTGCTCAGTCGTAACTGACCAGTTTATGGGTTAATAAATGTGCCATTTTTACCATAAGAAAATGTTGTCTTTTCCCTTTATTTTCTTCTGGGAGTACACCAGAATGCTTAATTTACATGTTAAAATAGCTAAATTTGGCTGGGGGGGGATGCCCCCAGACCCCCCTACAACTGTTTAGTTTGTCACCTTTTTCAACCCTTATGAGTTTGCAGGTATGAGTATGACTGTAGCCTGCCAAGGGCAGATTGGAGTATATTTTGAGAAATAGAAGTCTTATATACGTGGAGGTATGGTGAGCTTGGTTGGTATGGTAATATGCATTGGTATGCCTTAACAACTGGTTTACCGACAGTTAACATATCAAAACAATCACCAACCATGTTTCTAAAGCCTACTGTGTCAACTGTGTTTTGTTTATGCAATAAACAAAAGTAGATATAATTACAATATGATGTGACAAAATAATTCAAGTGCTAACCCTGTAGTGTCCTTATTGGAACAAAAGAAACAACAAAAAATAAGGAAGAAAAACAAAAGGTAGATAGGTACACATATGCCTGTGCACCTGGACACATACGTACACGTGTTCACCTACACCCGTATGTTCAAATATTCATAAACATATCTATATAAATATAATTGCACATATACACATGCGCACAATCATAGGAACAAACATGAGAGAACCATGGGGTTGCGAGTGGGTCGTCACTGATATCATGGTATACTGTATATACAGTTATATGGTCATTGTTTTTCTTGGCCAAAATATGTAATGCATTAAAGCAGGTTATCACCTCTTCTTGTGATGTAGATGTACCATTTTTCCCAGAGGGCATCACCTTTGTCCCTTTGTAGTCTGAGACTAAAGCCAGTAGTTCCATGGTTTGGATGTCTTTAGTTATGGCTTCCCACTGACTAACCGTGGGAGGTGTTGAGCCATCTTCTTGTTATGGCTTTTTTGCTCGCTGCCATGAAGATTTTTAGGAGGTATCTGTCTTTCTTTGGTAGCTCTATGTCTATATTACCCAGGTAGAATGATAAACAGGTAAAATGAAAATTATACTGCAAGACTTCTCTGATAGTACGTTGAACTCCTTCCCAGAAGGGTTTAAGAATGGGACAGCTCCAGAATATGTGTGTATGATCTGCCATACTGTGTCCACATCCTCTCCAGCATGTAGATTGTAGTCCTGTCTTTTTAGACTTTTGCTTTGGTGTTATAAAAAATCTGATACAATTTTTCCAGAAGAAATCTCTCCACAGTTGTGAGGCCGTAGTGGTGATTTGTGTGTCAATTATATTTGTCCAGTCTTCAGAAGTAATTACAGTTCCCAATTAATTTTCCCATTTTGCTTTAATATAGTTTGTAGAGTGACCTCTTAATTCGCCAATGATCTTTCTGGACAGTATTGGACTATAGGCTGTGATAAACATTTTGGTAATACTTGATATATCTTCCTGTATAAGTCCTTTAATGTTCTAATCAAAGTAGTGCCGGATTTGGAGGTATCTATAGAAATCGTGCCGAGCAAGGCCGTACCTATCTGATAAGGTTTTGAAGTCTGTGAAGCCCTGGTTTTCGACTAGTAGACATAATGTGGAAAGTCCCTTTCTCGCCCATTGAGTGAAGCCTCCATCATTTATACTTGGTTTAAAGTCTGGGTCATGGGTTGGCCACATTAAAATTAAAATTTCTTTATTTTGAGTTGTTTCACCAGGCCAAACCAGGTTTCTAAAGAGAATCTAACCCAGGTTGCAATGTGTGGTGGCCCCCTGCAGGGTTGGCAACTTTTGGTTTTTGGCCGGAGTGAGACTCTGTAGAATCTTATAATGCTTACATTATATCCAGGGGTGCACATAACCTTTTAATTGAGTTACTCATTTGAGTACCAGGAGATGGTGTTCGGTACACACTCCACACGTAGTGTCGTTTTGATAATGATAAAGGCGACTCCACCATGGGTGGAGTTGTTGACGGGGGGGGGGGTCCAGTCCATCACTGCCACGGAGCGATAGGATGTCTCACAGTAACGGACGTTGCGATCAGCTGATTTTGCGCAGTTCTCCAGTGTGCGCGCGGTACACAGCGCTCCGGCTCCATTTGCCTTTTTTTGCGCAGGTGGGGAAACGCAGAAGTAGTACAAGATACACGTGTAGTTTTGTTTGGGGGGGGATTGCGGGCGGACGGGATTGTTGATGGGGGGGGGGGGGGGGGGGGTGACAGCCGCAGCAATTTAGCGCTCGTCCGAAGCAACGAGAGATCTAACGGGTATTTTTCTTTTTTTGGCGTGACATTTGTTGCGTGTGCGTGAGAGCGTGAGATATTTATACTTCAAAATCGCATTCAAATAAAAATACATTTAAAAAGCGGAATCAATTTGTGGCACTCGTTGTTGAATCTGTGGTGCTGCGCCACACATTGGTCTATGTATGGGAAACACTGGTCCTCCTTATTTAGTCCTGAGTTTGTCTACATTTATTAAACCCAGTTTGATCTTCGTCGATCAGAAAAGGCATTACTTCCTCCATTCTTTTCGTTAAAATTGCTGCATATAATTTATAATCTTGATTTTAAACACTGATAGGTCTATAAGATCTGCATTCCTTCGGGTCCTTGCCCTCTTTTGGGATCACTGAGATAGTAGCCTCCCTCCAAGAAGGGGGGGGACTCCCTCCCTTAGGGTGTAATTGAAGCTTTTATGTAGTATTGGTTTTAATTGCTCCCTCAGTGCTTTATACCATTCTTCAAGGAGGAGATCGCCTTATCAATTTCTTCAGCTGATATTTCTTTTAGTAATTTTTCATAGGGATGCACCGATTTATCAGACGAACATCGGTAGCGGCCGATATTCGCGTTGTTGACTGCCATCGGCCTATCGGGAAATAAGATGACATTCACAGATGGCAGTGGCCGATGTTTATCTGTTGTGTCATATCAATTTTGCGCTGGCTAAATGTTGTGTTGGTTATTTGCAGTCTGACTTGCAGTTTCGGAGAAGATGCAACAGGTGGTAGGCTACTAATAATACCACCCGTAACAGCCGCTGGCTGGACACGCCTCTGGCGTGATGACGTAAGCGGGCGGGTGCCGCGCGCACGTGTGGTTTGTTTACAAATAAAAGTGAAAGAAAATGTCGGTCGTGTGGGAGTATTTCACTGTCTCGGAGAAAGATCAGCGATATATGTTTGTAAGACATGTTCCAGTGACATTTCACTCGAAACCTTTTCGCTTCGAAACCCCACATCCCCCACAGTGGAGAAAGATTGGTCATCTAATGCGATGAACTCCATCACCTTGTTAGTGATCCCTTTAGCTTTGGCGCTGTCCGTGGGGAATTTTTTCCCTTTCTCAAATGCTGTGGTTATCGACTGAGTCTTGCTGGTGGTGGTTTGTGCTTTCTTGGTGTCCCGTTAATTTCTCCATTTTTTATCGGCTTTCAGGTAATCGTTGTACACTTCTCCATGTCTGCTTTTCAAATGGCTGAGATTTGATCAGTGTTTGTAATAACGCTGTTATTTTTTCAGTAACGGGTAATCTAATTACTGTTTCCGTTGTTACAACGCCGTTACCGTTACTGACCGTTAAATGCGGTGCTTTACTATGAATTGATTGAATAAACTGCGTAATCCGAATGCACCCCTGGCTCCACACACAAACTGCTAGTGAGGAGACCGGCTGGTTTAACAAAGAGATAAGCGATTATGATTGGCTAAGGCAGAGTCATGTTTCATGGTAGCCAATCGGAGCCAGTGTTTTTACACACAAGCCAGGATACACGTGCCACACGCACACACAAACACCAAACAGATTCGATGAAGCAGTAGAAATGGTGAGTCGGCTATCGGCCAAATTGTTATTTTAAACATTGGCATCGGTATCGGCCCAGAATTTCACAATTGGTGCATCCCTTTTTCATTCTGAATTTTCCCCAAGGAGGGCAGGTCCAATTGGATCAGGAACTCTTCTACTTCTGTGGGTTCAAACATTGTGGGCTGGGTATACAGGGTCTGGTAAAATTTCTCAAATGCTTTTTGTATTCCCTCTAATTTATATGTAACTTTTTTAGTGGTAGGGTCTAATCTAATCTTGTAGACTATGCTTTCTGATTGCTGTTTTCGCAGCCTCCAGGCTAGTAGCTTGGATGCTTTGGAGCCTGCCTCATAGTAGGATAACACGGATAACACGTGTTTGCAACCATGATGGACAAGAGATATTGATAGCCTGATTTTGATTTGTGGAGAGGGCCTACACAGTCAGCATTGAGTCTCTCAAAAGGCTCCCCTATAACCGGAATAGGCTGAAGGGGTGCCGGGGGAACCACCTGGTTTGGTTTGCCTGCTAACTGACATACATGACGTTTGACAATACTCTATACAAAAGAAGTGTCTAAATATCAGATTGTAAGTCTTTGTAATTCCCAATTGACCAAGTAATAGCATTATCATGGGCTAACTTCAGTATCTGCTCACGATAGAAGGGACAACTTGGAAGGTGGCACTCCAGTCAGAGCCATCATTAACAGCAGTCCACTTACTTAAGTACTTCACCTGCAATATAAAACCCTACATGGACAACAAATCCTCCTTTGGCTTAACAGCTTCCAAACACTTCAGCTCTCTGTGATGTCACTAGCTGGGGTCTACCCAGCTGTAGTGGACCCGAGAAGGAGAACACCAGGATTGCACAACCTAAACTCAACAACTTTAGGAGCAGTAGTCAAGTTATCCTTGCTGCTATCCCTGTCAGACTCAGCAGCAGAACTAGCAACTAGGTCCTGTTTAGCTGTATCGACAGAATCAAACAAACGTGTCAGCAAGATTAACAGCATCAGTGTTACGAGACTGGTCACAACAGGTCACAACACAAGCAGGATAGACAGAGGTCTCTGGTTTTGACTCGCTGTGGGTAGATTGTTCAGTTATCACTGGGCTGTCTCTCACAACTGGTACAGGAAACACCTTTTGGCCAGCAAAGTCATTGCCTAAAATGAGACTGACACCATCAACTGGAATTTAGGGACGCAAGCCTACTTGAACAAGCCCTGTAACTAACCCACATTTTAAATACACCATGTGGAGAAGGCCTCAGAGACAGTACATCTCACACGCTGCTGATGAGCAGAGCAGCTGACGCAGATTCAATCAGGGCCGCTGGGGCCATTAGAGCTGCGTTTCAGAGCACCGGGCTCCTTATAGACACGCAGCACATGTCGATAAGGGACCTAGTTCTGAACTAGGGCTGCGCGATATGGGCAAATTTATTATCACGATAATTAGGTGGAATTTTACACAATATAGTTTAATATCATCGGTAGGCTTACGGATACCAAACCTCAAATTTGGCATGGCAGCAACTGGATCAGAAGGCACAAGACTGGAGACGATGTAGGGAATTCATAATATCCATCCTCATGCTCCTTAGGGTTTTAAATTGTGGGTCGGGACCCATAAGTAGGTCACTGCAGGGGACCAAGTGGGTCACGACATGGCTGGATGCATGCTTTTCATTTGAGCGTTGATATGTTTAATAGAGAAATGGTACTTATCTCACGCTTTGACATGGTAATGATAATGTTCTGCTTATTTTACTGCACAATATATAGTGTTTAGGGAGCGTTTAGGGGAGCTCACAGACGACCTCACTAAAACTGACTAGTATTGGTGGTGTCTTGTCCCGTCCAGGCATGCCGGGCACCTCACTGCGATCTACCGGTCCCGCCATGAGCTTCCCGCTGTTTGGGGGACGCGGTGTGGCGATTGCCGACATGAAGTACGACTAGCTGACCCTGCCTTCAATTTGCTCCCTGCCGCTCTGCGCCAGTACGTCAACAGCACAGCATGAAAAACGGCCAATCACGTTGCAGGAAGTGAAGACTGTTTGTGATGCCGTTGTTTTGTTTACCAGGGTTTTATTGTTCTACATGTTTTTTTTTGCTTCCTGCTTGTGATTTTATGAGTTATAAAACTTGATGTCTTATATATGCACGTTGTCTCCGACAACGTACATATTTAGTCGTGCTATTTTCTGTGATTGGCTTATTTGGTTGTAGTTTGTTTTCAATGTGTTACTGTTAACTTATGTTCATGTTGGTTTCGGTCATGTAGTTAAATGTTGACATTTAACGTGAAGAACAAGGGTATAATGACAAATGTGAATGTAATTAAGAGAATAAACCTTATTTCATCAATTATTCAAAATAAAGAACCTTTTTTTCGTAATAAATGAATTATTCTCAAAGTTGTGGGGTCTTGAGAAATTATGGCCATATTTTTATATTGATGAAACTAACAATCATTTTGTAACCAGAAGTAAATCATGGTAACAAATCAATAAAATCCAGTATTTGTGCCGGACATAATGTAGGTGCCTATCTCTTTATCTACATATAATGTATATTGATCATCTGCAATTTGATTTGTGATGGTGAAAATGAGGGTCAACTCCCATATGAACCAGAAGTTATAAAAAAACCTTCTGTGGGTTTCTGTGACAGCTCTTCCCAAGACTTCCGTTAGCTTCAATGCAGAGGTCCGTTTACATTGAATGTGATTGATGGCAATGACATTTTTCCAAGTGAAACGACAACAAAAATTCACTCCAAGGTCTATTTATTTATATTGATTTATTTACAGCTCTAGCCAGCAAGGTAATCAGTTTAAATCTCAGATCTTTGTCATAGTCACCATGGACACATGTACATGTTGAAGGACATGGCGGAGGTGACAGCCTGTGTGTTTCTCAACGCAGTCCTCGCCCAATTGTATCGAGCTTGGTTGCAGTTCCATTAGAATTCCACTGGGGGTGATCGCCTGAGTGCAGATTGAATGGGGGTCTATGGGGCTAGACGACTAATTGGATCTCTTTCACCTGCTTGTCGTTGAAATATCGCAGATTGTATTGTAGATTCCACAAGTTCAATATAGATTATAGTTTAAAAGTCGAATGAATGAGTACTTTTGTCCTTTCGATTTCTTACAGTTTAGGCCGTTGTTGGGCGTACACGCATTAGCATTCTGCTAATGAATTCTGATTGGTCAGGGACGGACTTGCAACTGATTACGACCAGAGACTGCTTGATGGCATCTGAAGCTGAAGCACAATCAGAAAAATTATTATAAGGAGTAAAATTTAAGTAAATTGTTACATATTATATGTATATATATAATATATATATATAGTATATTATATATATTATATGTATTTAGGGCTGGGCAAGTTAACGTGTCAATTACGCATTAACGCAATCTCATTTTAATGCAATTAATACAAAGTCATGCATTAACGCACGCAGGTTTTGTGATGGCCAGTGAGCAGTGCCCCACATGGCCACATGTTGGCCACAAAGGCAAAGGCAGCCAAGGGGTGTGGTGTTGGATGGGAGGTACTACCCTCAAAGCTGTGTCATAGAGACCCCGCCCCCCACCCGCCCCAGGTGTCTCAGTTTACCACTCGCAGGTGTGCTGAGTCAGCCCTGCAGTCAGGAGGCCTTTTAAATCACCAGTCTGAAGGGGACTGGCTGGAGGAGCGTGTGGAGACCAGACACACGGTAGGCCAGTCTGGTGGTAAGAGGCCCGTGGCCAACCCTCTTAACCCAACCCTTATAGTGGGATTACGTCCAAGTGGACTGAGTTGTTTTTGTTGACATGTGTGAATTGTGTCATGCTGAAACAAGAGAGAAGGCCTGCATCTGAAGAGGAACCCCAAAGACTCCAAGAGGAAACCAAAGCCGAGCTAGGGCGAAGAGGTCAGTGGCAGGGATCACAGAACCCACGAAGCTTGGTCTCTCTCTCTCTCTCTCTCTCGCTCTGTGTCTGTCTCTCTCTCTCTCTCTCTCTCAGATTTGAGTTGCCTTTTGCCCCCCTCCTTTTTTCGCCGCACCTTTTTTATGAATAAATGTCATAAGTTGATTTCACCGCAAACTCTGTTTCTGCCTGTTTCTGTTCCAATTGGTTGCCCCACTTTTGTACATCACAGACCAGGCGCCCACAGTTTTACCAACACTGTCAACATTCATATCAGAATCATTTTTGTTTTTAGTTCCACTTAACAAACTTGCAGGAATTGACTGCCTGATTACAATTGCCGTAAGTGACAGCCTGTTTACAATTCCCCAATCGGTGGTGTTCTGTAATTTTCATTTTCAAGCCACACTGAGTCAAAATTCCATCAAGATCACTTGGTCTAGCTTTTGCTTATGAATGATAATGTGTCATTCCATTTGATCTCATTTAAGTTAAATTGGACTGGATTTATAATACAATTTTAAGTGATTAATCGTGCGTTAACCCACCAATACTATGAGATTAAAACTTTTAATCGTTGCCCATCCCTATATATCTTGCGGTATTGGCTCAGAACTCGCCGTAAAGCAGGACCTCTGGCAGTATGCCGTCATCATCTTTTTCAACAGATTTTTAGAACAGATAAGTGAACTTAAAAAATGCAATATTCAGCTGAGTGTATTATCTTAGCCCCCCCTTTTGAATGCAACTTTCAAATTACTTGACAAATGACACCCTGAGAGAAGTGGTGAAAGGGTGAAACCCCGTCAACTCCCATTCATTCTGCACTCGCCTGCGAGCACCCTCGCATGGACAGATGTGTTACCGCAACCAGTACAGAAACAAAGTTACCGGAGAGTGCCAGTTCTCTTATTAGATATTGCTGCTACTACACCCAAACGATAAACGTTGAACGTGAAACGGAATGCAAATATTATTCTAGAGAGTTCTAAACACATTCTAAAGTAAAATCATCATTAGCATGTAATTAACACTGATTCTTTCATGCTTTTTTCAAAATGAGAGATTAATATATTAAATAAAAAATAAAAACAGGCAGTGTTAGATTTCATCTTATTTCTAAACTGTTCGTAAAGTCTCTGCATTGTGTATTTTCCCAATTGTAGTAGTAATTCTTGAAGTGTAATTCAAGGAAGCTTGAAAGGTTGGATCAGAGGGACGAATGGATGGTTTATTCCAGGATGTAATCTCCTGTCTCCTGACGTGCTCCTTGGCTGTCGATCCCTCTTCTCGCCGGACTGAAGGTTTGGGGCGAGTATTATAATAAGAAAATGTAAATAATAAAAGAACAGAAGCAGTCTCTCCCTTGATAAGGTATATGGCCCTGGCTATGCCCCAGACGACCAGGGCCCCGTTTCCTGATGACGATGGATCCATGCTCCATCGTACGATGGATCTCACGATGCATCGTTAATTTTAGGGGAGCGTTTCCCGAAACTCATCTTAACATGAACGCGCGTGCTCTGCTCTTACGACGTCGTAGGATTGTAGCTGTCTACTGACACGGTGTTGAAATGGGCTCCGTATGAGAGGGAGACGCAGGAATGTTGTTGGATTAGACTATATTTTGTGGCAGCAAAAAAAAAAATCTCCCCATCAAGGCCAACAGCAGAGTAGCCTACGAAAAGAATAGACTAATATGAATGCTACAAATATTAAAACACAATTGATTAGGTCTAGGCCGACATATGCTATCAGTCCTAATCCCGAACGCACCGTGCGTACATTGTTTCACGGCATTTTCTCCCCTGAAATAATTCCATATTACAAAAATAAAAAATAGCATGTGTCTGTGTGACAACTATAGCATTTATTAAAATGTGCTGATTTCTGAAACATGCTTTGCGCCGCAAAGAGGGCAGACTTTCTCTGATTCTGCAGAAGGTTTCATTCATTCATTCAGTGATTGGCGCGCCGCGCACTCTCTAGAAACTTTGGTGTCAACGTTAAAAATGCGACGTTCCATTCATTCATTATCATTCAAACGCAGAGGCATTGACACGGCTATTGCTGTTGCTGGTCTAGATCGATTCCTGCCTATATTGTTGGGCAGGGGTATGATGGTGCAGGCAATGTAAGTGGGAAAGGCACGCATCGCAGCACAGTTTCCCGCAGCAGTCTACGTTCACTGCAGAAACCACGCTCTCAACTTGGCGATTGTGCACTCCACTAAGGTCAGGGATGTTCGTAACTGTCTAGACACGGCTCAACAAATAGTGAACTTCATCACAGCCTCACCGACGCGCCTACAGTGCTTTATGGCAAACAATCGCAACAAAAAACGCCTGCAGAAATTATCTGACACCCGCTGGTCTCAGCATGACTCATGTAGCCTACAGTATGTCTTCTGTCATTGATCAATATGAGGACATTTTAACCACGATGGTTGAATTAAAATCAGAGGGAGACAGCAAGTGCCGCTCGCAAGCGACCTCCCACATGAGCAACGGAATCATTTGATTTTATTATATGCCTTGTGATAGGGTTGCCTTGTGACGTGGCGTTTCATCGGTAGGCCTACATTTCTTTTTGGAATTTTAAATTGCTGCAATAAGTTATATTTTTGTTGACTTCTAACATGTCTTTGCTGTTTAAATCTAACAGTAGTCTACGAGTAATATATATGCGGGAACCACTGTTTTTGGGGTATTGCGAAATTGCGCCAGCTGGACATTCAGTGGTATTGGATGACGTGTTTTAATAAAACACATCCAATACACGGAATGTCCAGCTGGTGACTCCACTGAGGCTATAGTAACGATGCATCCTAGTGCTTAACGAGTACCCCTGTAGCCGTCGTTAGCTACGAGGGTTTTAATGACGTCGTTACGTAACGATGCTTTCGGGAAACGGTCCGAAAATTCTGCGATGATCGTACGACGGTTTTGACGACGTCGTTAGGCTAACGATGCTTTCGGGAAACAGGGCCCAGGTTGGTTCCTCCTCGTTGGGACATAACAAATGGAGGAATGTTGGAAATAACACCTGGGCCCCGTTTCCCGAAAGCATCGTTAGCCTAACGACGTCGTCAAAACCGGCGCAAAGCATGTTTCAGAAATCAGCACATTTAAATAAATGCTATAGGCCTAGTTGTCACACAGACACATGCTATTTTTTATTTTTGTAATATGGAATTATTTCAGGGGAGAAAATGCTGTGAAACAATGTACGCACGGTGCGTTCGGGATTAGGACTGATAGCATATGTCGGCCTAGACCTAATCAATTGTGTTTTAATATTTGTAGCATTCATATTAGTCTATTCTTTTCATAGGCTACTCTGCTGTTGGCCTTGATGGGGAGATATTTTTTTGCTACCACAAAATATAGTCTAATCCAACAACATTCCTGCGTCTCCCCCTCCTACCGAGCCCATTTCAGCACCGTGTCAGTAGACAGCTACAATCCTACGACGTCGTAAGAGCAGAGCACGCGCGTTCATGTTAAGATGAGTTTCTGGAAATCGTACGAGCATGGATCCATCATTATCGGGAAACGGGGCCCTGGAATCAGTAGGAGAGGCACTGGCCTGTTCATAGACTTAAGAAATGTGAAGAAAGAGAGACACTAAAATACACCAATATTCTACAATAGCCACCAGACAGTGATTAAAAAATAAAAAAGTCACGTTGATTACAAAAGTAACATTAAGTAAGACTTAACAAGTCTTAACTGTGGAAAATAGAAAGATAGAAAGTCGATGGCAACCACCATAGCAACCATGACAGTCACATGACATGGATGCAGGCCTAGAAAAGTATAGGCCAAAAATGTAGGTGTGTCACATATTTAGAGCCGTTATTGTAATGCGATTTCCGCTGTGGACCAACGTAGTTATACTACATTCTGGTGTGAGACTGGGTGAAAGCTCAGACGCGCTGATTTGGGATCTGGCCGCATATGTCGTCATATGGGGCCATGTTACCTCCCCTTTCTCTGCTTTTCCCGCCCAGAGAATTTCACCCGCCAATGAGACAATGAGCTACGGCCGTGCGAGCGCCACATGTGTGTGTGTGAATACACACACTGTAACGCAGGTGTTGTACACTTCTTTGTTATTTGGATAACCGATCTGCTATTGGTGTTATGGCGGATAACACGCAACACAATCTTGCGTAAAGCTCCCATTTGGTGAAAAGACTAGACTGCGTTGAGTTCTCTGACGTCTCTTGTATTTCCACAATGAGACTCGTAGTGGGGGTTATCTCGGCCATGGTTGAGAAGGAATTGGGAACCGCAACATGGAGGAGAAAGGGATGGTTGCCCGCTGCCCGCTGCCCACTGCCGAGGCACCACCGCTGTGGGGCTCCGGCAGGAGACAATCGCGGGCAACAATCCCTTTCTCCTCCATTTCACGGTTTAGTCTGTACTTAAGATTGACGTGGAAGTGGAAGAACCAGAGGCGTCTGAGAACCCGACGCAGTCGTTTGAGATTATAATAATATCATCCGGAGGCGCAAACAGCTTTTGACCATGATAATATATATTATATTATATAGATACCTCTATATAATGTGATATTATTTAGATATAGAGCTCCAGGACTCCCGCCGGAGCACCCGGAGTGTTCAGTGTTCCACTGTAAACACTAGCGCATGGTACCATGGCCGCAAGCTGCTCAGGGCCACACCCCCACCCTCCACCTTGACCCGCCTCTAAAAACGGCGCGTTTGTGGAGAGCTCATCGTGGGACTGGCTCGTAGTGGCTGTAACTCTGCACCAAGGCTGAATTTCTTGAACGTCTTCAAGTACTGTATTAGGGGCCCACTAACACCTATATTAAAGCATCCATAAAGTAGCATGCCATGGGATCTTTAAGATCCATTACTGTGATGGAGTGGTGGAGTATACTTTTTTGTAGTGTTAATCAATGACACTTTTTGGAACTATTTAATGTGTCCACTCCCACAGATTCCCGTTAACTCATTGCATGGCTTAAGGTACGTGGTTTTAAAGAGTTGTACAGTTGGTAGACACATTCAAGAGACTGAAAAGACCGAAAAGGTGTGCGTTATCGAGTGTGGTGGGCCGGTCTGGTCCAAAATGCCAGGGCCGATTTCTTGTCCCCCTCCGCCCCTGGCTCTATGTAGTTATACTAATTCTCAGTTGAGTGCTGTGTAGGGATGCTTATTCTCTGTTATGCACTAAGCAGTAATGCTATACCTTTCTGTACAATGCTGTGTAGTGATGATAAATGAGTAGAGCTTACTTTTTGCAGTGCTGTGTGTGGTGATGCTAGCTTTCTGTACAGTGCTGTGTATTGATGCTAACTCTCTGTAGTGCACTGTGTAGCCCTGCTAAGTGGTGCTGAGTTATGCAGACAGGATCCCAGCAGCACACCTGATGGATGGATACACTTACAGTCGGCCAGCATCTTCTTCCAGCTATTATCCATCATCTCCCACGCTCTGTTTCCTCGCCTCTCTTTCTTCTAACTCCTCTCCTTCCCTATCCCCACGTCTCTCCTCTCGGTCCTCTCTATCTCCTCTCCTCTCTTTCTTCTATAATTTTATCCTTCCTCTCCTCACTCCTCTCCTCTGTCCCATCTATCTCCACCTCTCCCTCTTCTCACTTCCTCTCTGTTCTCCAGCTCTCCTCCATCGTCCCCTCTACTTGTTTCCTCTATTCTGCTCCGTCCTCTCTCTATCTCCCTCTCTCTCTCTCTCTATCTTTCCTTCTTTCGTCTTCTGTCCACCCCTCTCTATACTCCTTTCCTCGGATTCCCTCTTTCCTATCCTGTCGTCTTCTCTCTGTCCAGCCATCTATCTTGCGACGCCTCTCCTGCCCTTCTCTCCTCCTCTGGAAGGATGCCCAAAACCAACGTTTCACAAGAGATGCGTTTGCCAGTATTTTAAATATTGATTTATTGATATTAAATAGCCAGTGTTTGCCAAGGTATATTATGACCCAAAAATGGAGCATTTTAACATTGAATTCAGATCATTACGGTGGTTGTAATCCGGTGATTTAAAGCATTACGTTAACATTAGCATTTGCAGATGCATTGTTGCATTGTTGGACCGAAGTGTCTGTCCGCCTATATATATGCAGAGAGACACTTCCATTTACTTCTATTAATATATGTATAAATATATATATATTAGTTTCTACACGTATGCTGTAATTTAAAACAATTCATATGATGTATAATAGTAGTACTACTCAGTAGTACAACTCAGGAGTAATGTTCCATAGTACATATGCACCATTAGTATGGTCTTATAGATAATTATGAACATATAACCATTGAACATGTAACCAGTGGTTAGCTGAGGGTTTTTTATATACAATTAAATTGTTGAAGTTGCATATTTGCTAAACATATTTGCTAAACAATAAAGAATTGTTAATAATAGTGGTGACATTCAAAACCATGACAACCAGCCACTGGTTTTGGATGATGTCATAGATGAATAATAGACATGCGTTACTAGACACACGCACACACACACAAAGACACAGAAAAATAGGCACACACAAACACATATACACACAGAGAGGGGACGAGGTTGATGAGGGGGAAGTTTGTTAGAGAAAGCAGTTGGGGATATGGAGAGGGGCTAGAGAGAGTTGGGCAAGGGGGCACAGAGAGAAGAGTGGAGGATATGAAGAGGGGCTAGAGAGAGCTGGGAGGGGTGGCAGAGAGAGGGTGTGAGTTAGAGGGAGGGGTACTGAACACACACACACACACACACACACACACTCAAACACATATACACAGTGACCTTTCTCCAACCCAGGAAGCAACTGGTTGCTATAGCGATATTCCCTGCCCAGCAGACTCCATGCTAACCTGTGTGTGTGTGTGTGTGTGTGTGTGTGTGTGTGTGTGTGTGTGTGTGTGTGTGTGTGTGTGTGTGTGTGTGTGTGTGTGTGTGTGTGAGTATTTGTGTGTGCGTATATGTGAGTGTGTGCATGCTATGCGTGTCCAACATCACTTCTCTATCCAGCCAATCATTATGTTATCCAATGTCTCTATCATCCCTCCCTGATGCAGTCTTCCCTGTATATCTTCTCTATCATCCCTCCATCCTCCGATCTCCTATTGCACAATGCTGATTGGTGGTTGACTATATTTTTTGTTATTTTGGTGAAACACGTGTAAAACCAACAGCATTCATCGTTTGTGTTGTGTATGTTTTCAGTGTTTGAGGTCACTGTGATGTGTTTGAGGTGACGTGGCGTTGTATTATGCTGTGACATTATATATGTTTTATGTTTGGTTGTGTGTGTTCGAGGTGTTACGGCGCTGCGTTTGATGTTATCTGTAAATATATTTTCCACGTTTTATATTTGGGTGTGTGTGTTTGACAACAGGGGACCCAAGGTGACTGTTGTCAAGCCGACTGACCCAGCAGTTTACACTGACTATCTGGTTTCACACCTGCACCTCCCCTCTCAATCGATACACCCCGTCATATCCAACGCCCATCCGACTCGATAGCAGTGACCTCTGCTCCTGTTTCATATCAGCTGATTGTAATTCAAGTTCTTCCACCCATAAGACATAACCTTTTTATGTGAATGAAATACCACTGATATCTGTGTGTTTTTACTGAGCTCGCACAACAACCAGTTGAGTGAGCTCTGTCACTTTGCTGTATCTTTATGGATGGAAAGACAGATATGTATATTGAGGATTGGGAGTTTCTATAACCTGGTGTGACCTTGAGCGTTGTGCAGTTGCAGCAGTTCTTTGCTGAGTCCAGAGCGAACAGTGGAGGGGTTCAGTCCAGTCATCTGGTGTTCTGCCTGCGGGATAAGGAGAGTGGTTCTGGCAGCAGCTTGGCCCTGGACTGTGCCTTGGATTGGTTTGTGACTTGGAAGGAACCAAAAATTGTGTTAAAATTTGTAATTTTCTTTTGTATTGCTGTCGTTAGACCTTGCTCTACTCGAATGGTTTTGGTTTTTATATATCAATATGCTGTTACTGTATACTCTTTCTTGCTCCATGGTGGACTTAAGCCCGGTGGATCATTCCAGCTGTTTGTCGCAGCGAACAGATTCTAAAGTTTCCCTCCCGGCAGCCTGACTTCATTCCTTCTGGCAGACCATCTGCTTGTGATGAATTGAAAGTCCCCACTTCTGGGAGAGAAGTGCGGTTCAAACTTTAGTTTTGGGCTTTAAAACATGTGTGTGTCATGAGTGACAATAATGCTTTTTCTGATGTTTTTTTAAATTAAATTGCAAAGTAGATTTGATTGGAAGACTGCAGTAAGAGGACAATTGTTTGGTTTTTTCAAGGCCTGTTTACCAAATGTCAAAGGTCAAATGTAAATTTCCCTTAACTGATATTCTGGTCATGTTTCTGTCAAACATTGAGCAGTCACTGTTTAGACCGATCAAATAAACAGAGCATATAAACAAAACATCAATAACTGTTGGGCACTGGTGGCAGACATGAAGATCAATATTATCCATAATAGATTGATGAATATATTATATTTTCATTGTGCTAATTGTATCCTAATTTACTGAAGAAGGCTTGTCCATTCAACTCCCTGCCAATTTGGTTCTCGGTCCGACCTCCAATATCCACAGCCTGATGTAGGCATCCTGAAGCAAAATGCCATATGCTGGCTGCCCCTTAATGACATATGTCTGAGTGTCTGAGTTCACTCCAGTCGCCAATTGACAGGAACAATAAATAGTAAAATAGAAGTGTTACCAATTAATGTGTATGTATTATCCAAGTTTAAAGTAGGCCTGTGTATTCTTGGCATGAATTAGCTGCATTACTCAGCAATAGTAAGTCATGGAGAGGAGAGGGCTAGTGAGGAACCGCTTCTGCATGCCAAAACCCTTTCAGCACGACGGACAGCTCCCGTTTCGACTCCATACCCCTCGGCTCTCCATAGAGGGGGAGGTCGGATCGCCTCGTCGATAGTTGCGGTGACTTAATTTGGACTTTAAGTACATTAGGCTTTGACCTCAACGTTTAGGGGTCAAATATATTACAATAAGGAGACTAACATCATGCGCTTTTGTGCTCCGGAAATAACGCTTCATTTAAAACTTTTTTTCTTGTTTCGCCGAATTAATATTGTGCTTGATGTACAAGAATAGGTTTTAATCTCATGTGATAAATTCTCTGTCGTTATTGTCCGGTGCTGCCAGGCTGGGCGGCGTCAGCGTCCGCCTGCGTTTCATTCAGACAGCATCAGCTCCATCCTGGTCCAGACGCTCCACTTGTTGGCGTCGTCACCTCCTTCTCTTCTCTGCTGGCATACCGAACAGCGGACTCGGGTTGCACTGGATACGTTAAAAAAAAACTTGAATTATTGTTAAGTAAGTAGGCTAGACCATGTTTTGCTCACCGCTCGCTTAAACTTGACTTGAGAGAGTAATTCAAATGTTCTCTCCTACTACATGAGGGTGTTTACTCCTATACCAGGACTGCGGAAGTCAATTTACAGCTAAGATGTTCTTGTCGTCGCGGGGGTTTCTCTTCTCAGCTTCTTCTTATTCACCTCTGGGCTGCTGCTCAGCTCCCTGCGGGACACCAGTGGTGGTGGTGGTGGCCAGTTGTTTTTCCGCCCTCTGATACCAGCCCGCCACACATCGCCTTCGGACAGTTTCGCCGCCGCAATCCCATGCAAGCGTCTCTCTCTCTCTCTCTCTCTCTCTCTCTCTCTCTCTCTCTCTCTCTCTCTCTCTCTCTCTCTCTCTCTCTCTCTCTCTCTCTCTCTCTCTCTCTCTCTCTCGCTCTCAGACTCTCTCTCTCTCTCTCTCTTCACCGTGAAGCAAAGAGGATGCTGGCGCCTTTCCCGGCCAAACTCTACAGGATTACCATGAATTCAAGACGCGGGTGTTGGTGATGATGATGTAACCAACAGGTATGTGTTTCGGACATGCAAGGGATGTGGATCTGAGGTAGATTACGTTGGGTTTAGAATCAGGCTATACGTAATCAGGCTGAACTGTCGTTCAGAGACCTTTCTCTTTATTTTGAGTCAGCATTTTGAACCAATGATAACCTCCCTGGGGTTGAATGAATGGGAACATGTATCACAGTGAAGTGGCATCCCATTATGATGATAAATGATGGGCTGGCTGGGTGAGGAGAAGAGGGGGTCGAATAGAAGCGAACGGTCCTGGCTCTGTCTCTCACATAGCAGCTAAAGTGATGTTTAATGTCGTAGATGTTATTATATCTGTTGGTGAGCCAAACAACAATATATAGGCTAATCTTTCCAAGGGAAGGGCAGCGGGGGGGTTCCTGGCTGGGTCATTGGTACCTAAATCAACTGCAATCATAGAGCTATCTGTGTGTGTGTGTGTGTGTGTGTGTGTGTGAGCATGCATTGTTTTGATCCATTCTTGGATGAGGGGTTCAAGAAGTGTTTGTGTGTGTGTTTGTGTGTTTGTGTTGGGAGCTTGACTATAGAGCTGGCTTCTATATGTCTTCCTCCACCAGCTCTCCCTCCCTCCCTCCTCTCCATCCCTTCATCCATTCATCTCTCTCGGCTCCCCTTCCCTATAACTCTCTCTCTCTCTCTCTCTCTCTCTCTCTCTCTCTCTCTCTCTCTCTCTCTCTCTCTGCTCTGGGGGGTGGCTACATAACCACTCCCCCCCTCCTCTGGAGGGAGGCAGCAGGAAATGCTGTGATTTCCCAGGAGAGCGTGGAGTCATGGCTGTCCCCCTAACAGACCACATGCAGCAGGGGAAATGCATTAACACACCGCCAGTTCATCCAGCAGCAGACATCACAGCCCTGACAGTAGACGCTGCCGCTGACTTTTTGAGTTTGAGTTTATCTATTTGCTCTGCCTTCCTTGGTCACTATACCCGTAGTAGAGAGTTTGGAAATGCTGCTGCAAAAAAGTGGGGTTTTATTTTGAATGGAGTCAACACAGGCAGCAGGAAGTGATTTGTGATTGTTGAGTGGTGGAGGAGGCTGCGGCGCCTTCCTGACCCGGACAGCTTGTTCTTGTTCTTCTGAGGTCTTTGAAGGACTTCAATCACAAATGAAAAAAGGGCAATGTAAACAAATAAGTGTATTCAAATTTCATAAGCATACAATCGATTATGCATCAATAATCATGTTTTCATTTATTCAATTTATAAATGAAAATGCAAAACGGCTGGTTTTGCCCTTGGAGAAACAAAGGGCCATATTAAGACATTGGTGATTATAATTTAGTCTTAACTAACAATTCCAATGGTGGCCATTTCTGTGCTGTTGCCATGGTAGCCTATATATGGGTCACTAAATCACAGATGTATAAAAACCTCTTTAGAGGAGGATTCATGAAATATGAGGTTGAATTATTGACAAACTAACAGATTTAATCTCAGCTGCTTCTGTAGATGGAGAATTTCAGTCTCCTGTAGAAGTTCGGCCTGTGATTGTCAGAAACGTGAGGGGGAAATCTAAGCTAGCTGAAGCAGCAAAGCTAATTGAAAAAAGCTAAGCTAACTGGACTGGCTAGGTTAGCTGTAATAGGACAGTCTGCCTCCTTCGGTAGTTCAGTATACACAAAGGCAACTGGGTCAACAGAGACCTCTCCAATCTCTCTATCCGTCTATCAAAGTCTACCATCACTAGCAAAGACAGGCCTACGCTGTTATTTGGAATTTTTTCTGAAGGCCAATCAGACGAGAGAAAACAGAACTATTGATCCACCAATTGAAGCAGACCTCAGGATATTTTGATCTGGTCTGCCATCTGTAGATCCTGGACTCTTGTCAGCTGTGCCTGGATGTAGTAATATCAACATGAAGTCACTCAGTGGAATAGCTGATACTAATCTGTTTGTGTTGTTGAAAGACAGGTGTGTGTGTGTCTCTCTCATACATTCTCTCTCTCTTTCTGTCTTTCTCTCCTTCCCTCTCGGTCACTCTCTCTATCTGTCTCTGTCAGTCCATCTTTCTGTTTCCGTCTCACTGTCTCTCTATATCTATGTCTGTTCTGTTTCTCTGTCTATCTGCTTGTATTTTAGCTCTTCTGTGTGTGTGTGTGTGTGTGTGTGTATGTGTGTGTTTCTTGCCCATTTTGCCAGTCTGAATATTTGTTTGACTGTGTAGCTCTCACCTGTGAATAGTAACTATTGATCTAAAACATGAGTAAAAACAGGGTCAACTTCTGATTAGTTCCCGCGGGCCCTAGATTCATCAGGCTGCATGTCATTTTTCCTGAGATGAGATGTGTGGCATTTCCATCCTAGTTCTAAATGCTTGCTGGGTGGGGGAACTGAATGTTGAATTCCGCATGCACTCACTTTCTGCAGCTTCCCAGTACAACCACAGTCTTCTCCTGTGGAGCCGCCTGTCATAAACATGAATTATGGACTGAAGTTTATGAATGTTTTAGCTAGCCAACCTGAAGACAACAAAGATGAACAAAGATGGGGTTTGCATTGGTTTGTGTGGAGCATTCAGAACTGATATTCTCTCTTGTTGTACTGACTCACTTTTACTCTTTCACACACCCACTCACTCAATTATTCATCCACACAATCTACTTTTTCACAGATTCTGTCATTGATTCATTAATTCACTATTCACACTCACTCACACGACTAACTGATTCACTACTCATCTAATTTACCTACCCACTCACTCAGACTCTACTAATTCAGAAATTCATCCAGTCACTCATTCACTTGCTCACTCACACACTGAACTCCTTCATTCACTCATTCCTTCACTTGTTCACTCACCCAAAGGGTTGCTGGCTCTATCCTTGGCTGTGCCTGGCTAACTGCCCATGATGAGCTGGTTGGCACACACACACGCACACACACACGCACGCACGCACGCACACACACACTTGATCCATAAATGCACGGTAGGGTCTTTGCAGTAGGTATTGATTATGTGATTTAATAGGAGCTGAGGGGCTCATTTCCTGTGATTGGTCCTAACATTTACTGTACGTTCAGCCCATAACGACACCCTGCACATTGATTAACTGTGTTAACCCCTTAACCGTCACGTCAAGCTCACCTGCTGTGAAGTAGGCAGGCATTTGCATACGCACTTGTGATGTCACAAATTGTGCTCCATCATGGAAATAACCATGATGGAGTCACTTTAAATATAGGAGGTAAACAAACAATTTTACTTTTGATACTTGAATACAGTGTATATGAAGTACTTGAGTATAATCTCTGATAGGGACTATAGTAATTAAGATTGACCAAAGTACTATTTTCTGAAGGTACTTGCCCTACTTTTACCGAAATATAGGATATGCATTTTATTTGAGTCCAGGCCTGTTAAAATATAATTAAACTGGATCATAGTAGTCCTACTCGGTCGATCCCAATACACACCTTCGCCCTACCCCTCACTTTTGCACGTTCCCTTACTGCCCCAATGTTTACACTGTCAAATAAGCTTACTGATTATCACACAGTGAGAGTTTATTTAGTATTGAGTATTTAGTAGTGTAGTATCTGATATGTATATATATTTTCAATTGAACTTTTTATATTTTGACTTTATTACTCATTACATTTTTCTACATTTGTCTCTCATGCCAATAAAGCTTTTTTGAATTGAATTGAATTGAATTGACGGAGAGAGAGAGAGAGAGAGAGAGAGAGAGAGAGAGAGAGAGAGAGAGAGAGAGAGATAGGTAAAGAAATACATTGAAAAAGCAATTGAGACCATGCGTACAGTTTTTATGTCAGAGTCAGAGAAAGAGAGAGAGAGGCCATGTAATGTTAGATAACAGAATTAGCCTTATTACATTTCCACTGTGACAATGCTGTCTGTGTTGGTAGCGAGCTGTGCTTTTGGTGCGTTCTCATTCTCTCTCTCTGCAATGAACCAATCAACCAGCAGCCAGCTCTGCTGCTCTCGCAAAAGATACGTCCTCCTGAGACGTGGTGGATTAGAGCGCATGGATTAGATGAGATTACAGCTAGATCCTGCTAGTGGGTTTGAGTCCCCCATCCCGGTGAGACCACATTGAGACTGCCCAAGGGTGACAGTTAAAGTTCGGAATGCCAGCAGGAAAAATGTGGTTGTAGATCAGAGCAAACTGAACAAAATACATATTATGAAATGGTTTGGACGCAGATCTCTCTCCCGGGTATCCAGGTTTCTATTGTTCTAGAAAACCGTGAATAGTTCCTGACCCATATACTATTTAGTAATTTAGCAGATGTTTTAACCAAAGATACTAACTGAATTTCAGATACATATCATTAATAATGGGGTTAGACATCTTGGATCATCAAGTCTACAGTGGAGTCAAACTTTTGTGTGGGACTACTCTGCCTCCCAAGGCAAAAGCACAGAGTACAACATTCTGTTCACTGAATAAATCCACATCATAAATTTAGGCTACAGCCTCTTTTACATTCATTTGTTTATTCAGTTGGTTGAATTTTTTTTTATTACAAATTGTGCAGAGCTCTGTGCTTGTGACGCCTGCAATTCATGGGAGCTGGACCCCAGGCAGTGCCTGTGTGTGTGTGTGTGTGTGTGTGTGTGTGTGTGTGTGTGCGCGTGTGTGCGTGTGTGCGTGTGTGTGTGTGTGTGTCAGGGATCAATCTAACACTCTGTGCCAAGGACTTTCTGCTGTCTTAAAGACTGATGAACAAGAGAGAGAGAGAGAGAGTAAGCCTATGTCAGCAGTATCTGGGAGGATTGTAGTTTTACTACGTTTATTTGCAAATCCATTCTAGTAATCAAAATGCTAAGAACAGAGAAACATAGAGCAAACACTATACTATTTACCACTACACTATGCTACACAATACTATTCACCACTGCATAACACTACACTATACTACACAAAAGAGTTTACCACTACAAAACACTTTACCACAAAATACTACTCCCCACTACACTACACTGTAAATTTGACTATTTGACTATAGTTATCTCGTTCTAACGACTAATTCATTCTCTAAAACCAACGACAGCTATGTTTCTCCTGTAGTTATGGTGATTATCTGAACCAATGAGAGAAGGTTGTTAGCAAAAGCAGAGTAAATCTGGCTGGAAGAGGACTATGAACTATATACCTGTGATGTCATCGTCTTCTTCGTTATCTTCCTTCTTGTGTTTCAGTCACCTGTGGCGGCCATCTATTCTGTCTGAAATCCAATATCAGATGTAATATATTGGCCCCTGCAATCTGGAGAGGGGCAACAGACACACATAAAAGCACAAAGAAACTCAACATAATATTCCAGATAGAAGCTCTTACTGTGAAAGTCCTCTAAGGCACTTCTTGTATCTCTGGCTGGTTCATAACCACGTGCAGAGCTCTGTTGTATACACTGAGGTGAAATGCAACATTGATTAATGCATCTGTGTGCTTCTGTGATACAAGTATTTGTTCATTTGTTTGTGTGTGTGTGTGTGTGTGTGTGTGTGTGTGTGTGTGTGTGTGTGTGTGTGTGTGTGTGTGTGTGTGTGTGTGTGTGTGTGTGTGCGTGCGTGCGTGCGTGCGTGTGTGTGTGTGTGTGAGGTGTGTGTGTGTGTGTGTGTGTGTGGATTGTAGAATTATGATTTTCACATGAATGAAAAACATATTCATTATCTTTCTATTCAGAAATATTGCAGGACTGGGGCAGTACTAGGAAGGTTCCTTATTGAGTGAAATGACCTGGAAGTATCTAGGAGGCACCCATGATAAGAGCTGTTCAAACTCTCTATGCTAACGCGCGCTGCACATGAGAGCGCGCATGAGAGAACACGTGAGCCGCGCATCAGGCAAAATTGCGGTCACGTGACGGTCACGTGCCCCGCGCATGGGCTGTCGCACCGCCCTTTTTAAGGCGCGTCTGATGGCTCGGATCCGCACGATTTTTGTCACTTGGCGTACGAGCGGACAGACGGACCGGAAAAACCACAGAGAGCAAGAATGGATGATTTCGAAGGAAGAGTTGCTGAGCAAGTGCGCCTCTACAGGAGTCTGTATGATACGGATCCGATGATATCAGATCTGATGTGACACTATACATGGACAGTCACATGATTTGCCACGCTGATTTGCAATGTTTACAATGTCCGATTTTTCTCTACTCTACTCTATTTTTTTTAAACGATTACAAAAACGTTGTCTAAGCACAGGTGGTATGTGTCTGGTGATCATACTGGCTATAGGATCTATAACTACTGGCCCATCAACTATTGTAATGTAATGTGGCCTCCGTAATAGCAGATTTAATATTGACTACGCCACTCTCGATTACAAGGGTGAGAGAGTCTGGTGATCATACTGGCTATAGAATCTATAATTACTGGCCCATCAACTATTATTTAAGCACAGGTGAGAATGCTCTGTTCAGGAGAAGACACGTTTAAGCACGTACTGGCGCATCTCAGATCCGCAACTATATATGCTTGCAGCGCGATAGTGGGCGTGAACTCACGTATGGGAAATTGCGTACGGGCGGGCAATACGCAACTGTGCAAAGCGCTTAAGGAAAGGTGCTTCAATGCTTCCTTTCTCTCCTAGCGAAGGGTACACTGGACCATACTTTTCGAAAGGATAGGAGATATGCCGTCCCACAAATCCTTGCAAAAGGAATATTTTTAAAAATGCACCGTTCGATCTTTCACTACGGAGCTCCAGGGACCTGCATTAAAAAAATTTAAAAAACCTCTTTACTGCAGGGTGCAAATTTTTATTTTGCAACATGAGAAAAATAATGCAGGCTAAAAAAAACCTGACCTGTAGCTAACGATTAGCCAGCTGGCTAGGTGAACAGTGTCAGTCCTAGAAAGATGGAGGAAGACCTTTTAAAGTTGTATCTCATTGGAAATTATGCCCCAATCCCCTCACCCCTACCCCTTAACCCTACTCCTCGCAAATTCTTCCCCTACGAAATGGGACAACCCTTCAAGACCCAGTTACGTCATCAGTAGCCGTCAACGGCGTTTACGTAAATAGACACAACAAGTTTGTTGTTGGTTGTTTTGTTTCACAAATTCAGCTGTGGTTATTCTTCTTGAGTGGGTTTTAAACATATTTCTGAGAAATGTGGAAAAAATAATGCCGTATTCGCCGCCTGGGAATGTGGATCCGTTTGAGGTATGTAGAATATACTGCAAAAAGTTTTGTTGTAGTTAACCTAGCTATACAGCATGCTTGTATAACTAACGTTAATGTTGTTGGAGTTTACTTTGAACCGTGTTCAGAAATTCAGATCCAATTGGATAGAATACTCTACACATGCATTGTGTGTAACTAGTTTCAAGTAGTGAAAGTCTTTCCAATTCAGACTAAGGCCCTGTCCCATTTCTCCCCCCTTAAAACTTCCACTTGGTTTGGAGTGCCCTCAACAGTAAATCTTCCACTTCGTTTTAAGCCTGCATCGGACCTCACTACGTTTTGAGGGTTGATTATAAGCAAAAAGGCAAAATAGCACTCCCCCTTGCTCCCTACAGTAATGGGACACGCTACCCCTACACGAGAACAAGCAAAATCTAGGGTTAGGGCAAAAATCTAGGGTTAGGGGAGGTATTGGGACAGGGCCTAAGTGATGTGATTTTATTTCCTTTTCCAGACCAGTTGTCCGTCGTTAAGTTAAATGTAAAGGTGCCCATCCTGCTTTTGTAGTTCAACGTAGAGCTGGAGCAGGACTTCCACCTCAGCAGAAAAGCCATGCATGGTTTGCAGAGGCTGCTTATTGCTTTTCTCCGGGATGTGTACAAGTTATTTTTTAACACTTTAATTTCAGAATAAATCTTTTGATACTTCAATATCTGTCCCTTGAATTTTTCTGTATAGTTTGAATGTCTTAGGAACGAGTTAACGTGTCGGACTTGCACCCGGTCGTCTGGGGTTCTATCCGCACGCAAGTGATAGTAGGCTAATATAGGAAGGATTACTAGAGAAAGTCAATAACTTTTCATGCCATTTATTTTCCATTTCTTTGAATATTCTTAATTAGGGAATTAATAAAATTAATAAAGGGGATTACTAAATGAAGCCAACACCAAGAATACTACGCATTAGTCTAGACGCGAACTTGGGTCGCGCGTAGCACAGGGCAAGTGCTAGACCGTTCACCCAGCCGCCGATTACTGATGATGCGATAATACATCGATTTGTGTAAAATGTGTTGAACAAATAGCCACAGTGATAATAGATAGCAATTCATTGAATTATTTCATTTGCGTCATTTAATCTTAGACCCTTAGTGAAAATATACGCTGTTTGTAGGCTACTTCATATATGTACATTTATGACAAAATTGTGAGGACTAGGCTTGGCGGAACCTTCTGATGGTACAATTGTTGCTGACAGGTGGATTTCTCTGAAACACCGCTCAAGTTAGCCTGACAGTTAACCTGCTCCCGACCAGGTTAGTTTGGTCGGATAAATTGCCATGGTTACTTAGCGGAGATTCCCTTAAGTGACGTTCATGGAACGCAACTCTAGCTGAAAGAAGCCCGGCTTTACGTTTAGCTTGATGGTTGTTTGGTCGGATAAGTTGCCATGGTTACTTAGCGGAGATTCCCTTAAGCCACATTAATGGAACGCAACTCTAGCTGAAAGAAGCCAGGCTAAGCAAAATAAGCCCGGCTTTGGGTTTAGCTTGGTTGATGGAATACCCCCCAGGTCCTGGAGCCTACTTGATCTTCTGCCTCTGAAAGAGCCGGCACACATCGGATAGTTAGCGCAGGTGGGGGGAGGGGGTTGGCTGTTGAGGGAAAACCTTTTGTGCATGAGGGGTGTGATAATGGGTGCTTTTCTAACTTTTTTTCAAAAGGGCCCAAAAAACGTTTGCTTTCTTTCTTCTTGCATCTAGGACAGATGAGATTTCTAAATGCAAAAAAACACACAATACTTGACAGACAATTATCCTAGGTTTAATGCATGCATACATTAGACTCCTCTCTAGCAGAGTGAGTCCAGAATACAGGTTGACAGAGTTATTTATACCGTTTCAGATCCTTCCCACATTGCAGATGTCAATAATCAAATCAAGTAATGTTTACCCAAAACACAGAGTTGCCTGTGTTCTCATCAAGCAGAAGAGTGCCTAAGAGGATGTCTTCTCCTTTGTGACCGGTTTACCCAAGTACGAAGGTTATATTATTGGTTCACTCTAAGGAAGGTAGGCCGGCTACCCATAGAGAAGGGTTTACATTTATATTATTATTAATCTTTAGTTTTACCAGGATATTCACATTAAGACAGTAGTCTCTCTTACAAATGAGCCCTGGCCAAGCACCTAGCTAAAATACATAAAAACAGAGAAACAGGTTTAGCTGCCACTGAGGAAGGTGGGACAGCTGACCACAGCACACGGGTTAACATTTTGATTGACTCTGAGGAGGAAGGTGGGACAGCTGACCAGAGCACATGGGTTAACATTTTGACGACATCGCTCACTTGTGAGGTGGCTGAACCAAGCACAAAGGTCAATGAATAGTCGACTCTGGGGAAAGGCAGGATGGCAAGACAATACGCAAATATAGAAAACAAGGCCTAAGTTATAAAATGAAATGTAGATTTTTCCATCACACTACTCACCCACCATCAGGCCCTGGGATCACGTCACTCCCATCCTCCAGCAGTTGCATTGGCTCCCTGTCCACTATGGCATTCAATTCAAAATGATTCTCCTTGTCTATAAATCTCTTCATAATCTGGCCCCATCCTATCTATCAAACCTTCTTACTCCATACCGGCAATCCCGCACCCTTAGCTCTTTAGATGCCTGTCACTTATAGCAGTCCCCACATCTCAGCTTTGCTCCATGGGTGACATGGCTTTCATTGTGGCAGGCCCAAAGCTGTGGAATGCCTTGCCACTTGTGATGTGACAAAGCACAACCTTATCTACATTTAAAAACATCTTTTTAGTTCAGCTTTCCCTTCCGTCTCCTGATTTCTACTTGCACTGCCTCTTTTATTTTCCCTGCTTTTACTTGTTTGTATGTATTGTTTCCCCTCTGAGTGTTTATATGTGTTTTTTTTCTTCCCTTTTTGTACCTTGTATCCATGTCCATCCTGTGTCAATCTCCGTCCTGTACGCTTGCTCTCTGATTGTCAGTGTATTTCTGTATTATGTCCATAGTGTCAGTGTGATTGCTTGACTATATGTACTTTTTGATTATATGTATCTTATTTATACAGTGCCAAAGGCGCTTTTAAAATAAAATGTATTATTATTATTATTATTATTAATTATGGGGAAAATATTTCCGCGACATTGGAACGTTCTCGTGAACAACACATCATGACGCTCTGATGATCACTGGGCCAGATTTTTCTAACAGATGCAGCCTTCAAAATACTCAGAGCTTCCCGGAGTTTCGGACCTTAAACTCGGAGAACTACTTTGAACCCTCTGTTGGGTCAGAGTTTTCGCTCTGAGTTTCATGTGGAAGTAAAGCTACCCGTGTCCTCCGATTTCACATCACAACAATGGATGCCCATTTCGCTGTCATTACATTGATGGACTAAAATGAAGCACTAAGAGGCAAACTTAACAACCATTCTAACATTTCCATTACGATACATTATAGCTTACAATTATAAACATCACCTACTAAATTCTCGCTCATGTTCAACCATCGCAAGCAGTTCTAATAACCGATTCATCTGTTCTCTGTGAATACAGCAAAGAAGCTCAAAGAGGCCCCTGCGGGCATCCATACGGTTGTTATGAAGTCTAGTCTCATAAACAATCTTTTTTTTCCGGTTTACTGTCATAGCCTACAAACTTCTGAGGGGCGTTTCCAGAACACTCTTATTCCATAAGAAGGGAAGGTTTACGTAAAGACACGCAAGAGCATCCGGACCTCCAAGCTTTTTGAAGGCTGAAGAGTTGCCCAGTTGGTGATGTATTGTTTACTAGTGACGCGCATGAACATGGCGGACCACAAGGCAAAGGTTTTTACCGGTGCAAAAGTTTTACTCAATATAAAAGAATCAACCATCATATCACATATTTTTTGCCATGTCTACACTTAACTATTGATTGACTTTGTAACCGTCTGTTGGCATTGACTGCTCATTTTTAAACGTTGTGTACTGGAAAACCAGCTCTAGATAAGAGCAAGTGTAGCCTTCCATACAGTGGCAATACAATGTGCTTCTCATAAATAAAAGCAAAAGGACAGTAGGTGATAGGCAAACACAGAACCTATGTTCCACGCCCAACAGATGGTGGCGGTAATCCTGTTGGTGTGATATGTACTGCTGACGAAGAAGAACTTTTCGATTCCGAAAGCAGTGCACATGAACGGTCACTGTCGGGAACACGCGTAAGCGTGAGCGTAATCACTGACGATGCGTCTTGTTACACATGAAATGCACGTTATTCCAACTCTTCTTTTCTGACCAAAACAGGAAGTCGGCCGAACATACATCCGCATATCGCCATCTAGAGGTTTATGCTATGTACGCAGCCACATTATACAGATAAACTGCCACATGACACATACGACAAAACTAGATAGACAAATACGTATTGACTGGTTCACATGTAAAATTATGTTCTGAAAGTGAGTATGGATATATTTTTACAAGACATAACTGAAAGATGTGTATTTGTGGATCGGTATGTTTATAGGGTTTGTGCGTGTGTGTGTGTGTGTGTGTGTGTGTGTGTGTGTGTGTGTGTGTGTGTGTGTGTGTGTGTGTGTGTGTGTAAGGTGGATGATGTAGGGACAGCTGCAACACCCACCCATCCCCACCCTCTGTGATATTAATGCTGAGTAGCAGGCAGATCCACCCCCTACGGGCCCCACCCTTCTCCTCTGCCGCTTCCCTTCAATACACGGTGTGTATGTGTGTCTGTGTGTGTGTGTGTGTCTGTGTCTGTGTGTGCGTGTGTTTGTTTGTTTGTGTGGGTATGTTTGTTGTTTGTTTTTGCTTTGTTGTTGTTTTGCAACATTACAATCGAAACAACTCAATGTGATTACATTGCACCATTCAACCATAGATTATTACACAACCAAACAACACAATAATACATATGCTTCACTTCCCAGCAAGCAAAACACAAATATACATAACCCAGGCTACACAATATATTACACATGTTATAACATCACTAAAACTGCAGCACACAACATGAGCACAACAATACAATGCTACACAACTACACAACTCTATGCTACCATCACACAACACAACAATGGTTACATGCACAGCAATACAACACAACATAAAGCCACACAACACAATACATGAATTCACAGAATAAACGTACACAACACTATTTATTTAAACTGTGTCAAACTCTACTTTACTTAGAGAGCAGTGCCATCTTGTGGAAGACAAAGTTTGAGCCATTTTTATTCTTTGTACTCTAATAAACCTTTCCTTTTTCTTCTTTCTCCCCCACCATTCCTCTCTTCCTCCTCTCCTTACAGAGCTGTACAGATGGTGCTGTGTGTCTCAGTCTGACCTCAGTATGACCTGTGACCTTTAACCTCTTGACTGACCTCGGTTTTAACACCTGCCCTTCAACACTCACTCAGATGTAATCTATCCATTTATCTTGCCTTTTTACACTGCCAAGTCAGTTTTGGTCGCGGTTCGGCATGCCCGGCAAATTCACCGTCTTGCCTGTGTGAAACCCAGGGGGTAAAATCCCCCGTTCGTCACAGCGCCGGCTTCCTTGGTTCACTGGAGAAGGCGGGGCTACGCACGGAGTCTAGACCTCTTTAGAATAATTTGCATACTCCCGAATGTTTTATGAATGTTTTATGAATGAAGACACCCGCATGCAAGAATGAGTTCACGTCTGAGTGTAGGCTACAAACGCGATTAACTATTTACAAGTGCAAAAACGCCAACATATTCTTTATTTTGCTGACCACTTGTTTTTTATCCCAACAAAAGCCTCGTAAGGAAAGTTCCTCTGTGTCTTTCTGGTAGATTGCACCATCTTGCAACGTCTTCATTTAATTCGACTGCATCACCTTCTCTCCCATGATGGTCAGCAGCTCGCGGATTTCATCGTCTCTCCAGTTAGAACTGCTCATGTTGATATCGCTGCGTTGTCTCTGTTGTAGAGACAACGCAGCAACACCTCTACCCAATCCCTGGAACCACGGAGTGTCTAATAATGAAACTGGCAATGTGTGTGGGGTCCGGGAGGATAAATTGGGGTGCTAGCTCAAGCAGGCAACTTACCTCGGTCAGTGTAAACGCGTGGACCATGCCGGGAAAAAGGCGTGCATAAGACGGGCATATTTGGCAGTGTAAAAACGTCTATCTGTTCTAATGTCTGTCTGTCTGTCTTCTTAAGTTGTTGATTCTACTGTATTAAAGCAAGTTTTCTACAAAATGTACAATTATATTGTTCATTGTTATGTATTCATGTTTGTTCCGATTACTTTGTATATGTCTTAAACGTCACGTACGTTTAAGACATATGTCAAAATGTGTGCTGTTTAAAGATGTTTAGCAAATATTTTAGTTTAGTAAAGAACACTTATAGTGTGTTCCTTGAGAGGGTGAAACCCTGGACTATATGTGTGGGGCTGGGTGTGAGGCCAGTTGATGATGTAATTTCTTGTGTGCCAGAGTTGGATGGAGAGTTGGTCGAATGTCAGCTGGAACTGTTGTTATAACTGGAGGGATTCTGGCCACAGTGATACTGCTGTGTATCATAGCTGTGCTCTGCTACTGTCGACTCCAGGTAACACACACACACACACACACACACGCACAAACACAGACCTGCAAGTGCACAAATGACGCACACACAGACACACACACACACACACACAAAGCCTCAAGCTTTCTCTTCCTCTCTCTGTCTTCTTTCACCATCGTCTCTCTCCTTCTTTCCCTCTCTTCCACTCTCCTTCCTTCCCTCCCTCTCTCTATTTTCTCTTCCCCTCACTCTCTGCCTCTCTTACCTATCCTCCTCCCTCTCTCTCTCTCTCTCTCTCTCTCTCTCAGTACTATTGCTGTAAGAAGAATGGCGGCTCAGACACCAGCTCCACGTCCCAGCCTCCTTTCCCCTGCAGCGCCCTCTCCCCCATCTCCCCCTGTGAGCTCCCGGGGGCCTGTTCCTCTTCCTCCTCCTCCTCACTTGCTGCGGCCGCCGCCGCCCGTCGCCAAGGCTACTGCCCCACCTGCTCACCGTATGACTCGCCCTTCTACATACGCACCAGCGATGAGATTCTCAACGGAGGCGAGCGTGTCACCTACGTGCCCACGCACTACGAGAACCAGGCCCTGGCCGGACCCCTGCCTGCCCTGCCTGGATCCCTGATGAGGGAACCTCGGCGGGGGGGCGCCCCCCAGCCCCAGTTCTACACCAACACACGAGCCATTAGCACCCAGGTGTGACTCCAGACAGTACGGGTGTAGCGTTGTTCATTCATTGCCTGGTAGGTCTGGACTCCTGTGACAACTTCTGCCGATGGACTTTTTAGGACCTTGTTGGGCGTGGTTCAGGTTCTTGTGAGCTGGGACATTTGTTGGACCGCGTTTAAGCAGCGATCATGATGACAACCCTAAACAATGGAGTAACCCCGGCAACGGTGTCCATTGGTCATCGGCCAACCAATCACTGCTCTGTTTGACGATCCAATTACCACCGTAGTTTATACTCGCCATCTCAGTAGTTAAGGCGGGAAAGGTGCCGCTTATTATCTGATAACTGATACCAGATAAAAGGCTTGCTTAGGCTTAAATCATTACGTTATTACCTAAATCAATGTAAATATCAATTAATAGACCTTTATTGACAGTAACAACTTACAGAGGAAGCCTTTTAGAGCATTTAAGCCTTGATCCAATTTGTTCTACTAGATGTCTTCATCCAACCAGGGCTACCTGAATATGAGATCACCTCTTGAGGTGTAGTGTGTTTTAATTGCTAGTGTGAGGACATTCTGCTTTGGACCATATCATTTTATTATCAGGGTTTATCTTTGTGGGGTGGGAGGGTATTATATAAAATAGGATATGTCTTGTTTGGGCATGAGCGTTTTTTCTACTACCAAGTAAGACGCAAGGGTATCAAAATCGGAACCAAATTGTGATGTCCCAACCAGGTTTAATTTACCAATCGACTACAACTTAAATTTTACATTACCATGGCCTTCTAGGGAATGATTGAGGCACCAGAATAGCAACCAATGTGAAGTGGGCTAGGAAAAGCAATACTATCATCCATCACCTCAAAAAAAATATTCATAGAAGTCGTCAAAACAGGCTGTTTCTTTATAGAAGGCAATGCCCCTGGGAAGATAAAAGATAATTTCCCCCAAAACATATTGATAGAAAAACACATATTTTCTGAGATAGGACCAATTACTTCTTTATTTCCTTTGGTTGTTATCACCGCTACCCTTGCCCTGTCTATACACAGATGTGTTGTATTACATATCATATACAATGCAACAATTTTGTTTTATTTGGAGTACTATAGAAAGGGAAAGCGTTCGTTGAAAACAAAGGGACTCATTTTAGGGATTAACATAAAGATGAAGATTGCAGATAGATGGATTTTTCCGGTTGTCGCTTACCCTGACGCCCTCCAGATCCCTACCCTGTCTTTTAACACACCAAACCTCAACGTACTTTAGACCTGAGCCAACCACCCAACCATAATCAGAATCTAGTAGCTAAACTATTTTCATGTCATGTCCAATGCATAATGGGAAATAAGTGCCAAAAAGCCCCCCCCCTCACACACAGACACACACACACACACACACACACACACACACACACACACACACACACACACACACACACACACACACACACACACACACACACACACACACACACACACACACACACACGTGGACATCTGGAAGCCAAACTTGAACCTGTAGTCTTTCATCTCACTCAATCATAAATGTAAATAATACTACTAGAAACTTGTTTGGGCACTAAAGAAACGATTTAAACTGATTAAAAAAGACTGTTAGACTGTTTAACTAACTTGTTATTTGCTGAAATCCTATGCGTATCCTTTGACAGCTCAGATTTTAAATAATGACATGACTTCGCCAGCAATGCTCCTGTGCTGTGTTCCAATTGTGGTGGGCATTCCGGAACCAAGTCAATCACACTGGGTCGAATAAAGAGTAATCCAAACTTATAACAATTATGTCATATATTTGGGTAATAACAGTACAATAACATTCAAAAATCATACACAAACTAACAGTAATTCATAAAACAATGATCCGAGGCCTATCATACAATCATCCGAGGCCTCCCTGCGTCTCTCGAAGAGCTCCGCAAGGAGAGGTCCCCAGATGGGACATCACCCAGATGGGACATCACCCTGTGTCTCTCCAGAGAGCCGCAAGGAGAGGTCCCCAGATGGGACATCACCCTGTGTCTCTCCAGAGAGCTGCAAGCTGAGGTCCCCTGCATGGGAAATCAGCCTGTCGCTCCAAGAGCTCCTCAGGCTGAAGACCAGAGCATTGGCTTAAACACAGAGTTCTTATAGTTTCTGTCAGGATTCTGAGAGCCGCTCTGTCCCCCAATAAAACGAAACCCTTTGTTAACCAGATGGTAATCTATCGATTGAAGCTCCTCAAGGTGTCATAAAACAGGGTTTGTGGTCGTACCTTATCAGTTGGAACCCTGGCTTCTCCAATCTTCACCTGGGGCGGTCAGGAAAACAGCCTCTAAACACATTCCCCGAAAGGGGTTCACTGAACACAGGCACATTTCAACAAATACAGAGACACAGAATGTGAAAATAGATTTTTCCCATTACACCAATATCCATACTTCCATGAGTACACTTAAACGTAGTACACTATCCGCACTCACTAAGTGCACAGATCTTCAGATGTCAGTGTTGTTCCAAATCAAATTCTAGTGATGGCTCGTTCGCGACTCTTTAACATGAACGAACCGACCTGATTCCAGGTTGGTTCGTTCATGTTAAAGAGTGTTCGTCTCGTTCGTATCGTTCGTTCACCGAGACTCGACTGCCAGCTCCACCCACTAGTCGCTGAGTCGCGCTGACTCGCGAGTCGCCGTTCGTTCACTGACTGTGTTTAGCGGTGAAGACTCGATGACTGAGAAGTCACGAGAGCCAGACGGGCAACAACATCCCGATTCCGAACATGAAGCGCTCCTCAGCTAAAAGTAACTTAGTTAATGTTGTGTTGATTGATGACCGTTTGCACCATTGCACGATCGTGATTTGTTTAAGAATGAGAACGAGGGAGGAGCTGAGTCTGAACTGTGCATTCACGATTCGTTTGAACGAGAACGAGGGAGGAGCCGAGTCTGATCGACTCAGTGACTGAGAATCATGATTCACCGCTACCGGAAATGCGAATGAACGAACGAACGAACGAACGAACGACTCTTCTTGGCGAACTGACCGACGCGAACTGATTCATTCAAACGAATCATGAAATCTACCACAATCGAATACTCCGTGGTGCACTAACCGGAAATTACGATCACGACTGCCGCCGTGGCTCCTCCCCCGCAATAGACATCCCGCTTTGAACGGTGAACTCTGAACGCCTAGCAGCTATAAAAAGCTATAAAAACTACAAAATGACTCCATTAATGCCGGCTGACGTTGGCTCAGCCTGGCTCCGCCTTTTCCGCTACGTAGCTAAGGTGGCTGCCATTGATTACGAAAAGTGTACATCGATCCACGCTCAGTGGTTTGACCGTTTCGAGTTCACCATCCGGGTCCTTTCAGTACACTTCTTTTCGCCCCAATCTTAATTGGAACGCCCTACATACTCAAACTAAGTATAGTAAGTGTGGATGGTATGGATATTGGAACACAGCACTGGTCTATGCGTGTCTTGAGGAACTCAAGGAAGAACAGGCCTGGACCACGGAGAAGATGGCTTTTGTTGTTCACAATGTTCTTGTTCTGAAAAATCAATGCCCTTAAAATAAATGTCTGGATTATTTTAAATGACTTATAAAGGATCATTGCTGTGGTGTTTCTGTGTTATACTTTCATAGCTTCATATAGGGTCGACTAAGAAATTAAACAGCATGATCATTTTGTTTCAGGCTGAGAACATGATGAAAAGCTCAAAGCCACAACGGAACACAAACCCACTCCTACAGTTGCGCATCTGTACTTTATCGTTTATTATATTCATTATAGGACTGGGTGCAGTGTTGGGGGTAAAGATATTACTTTTTTGGGTAAGTAACGCATTACACAAAAAATATCTACACTACTTTACTAGACTATAGGAACGCGCGTTCCTGCGTTACCCAAGCTGTGTTTGCCTGTGTGTAAAGTTCTGATCTGTTTAAGTGGTGCGTGCATGCGTGCTGCCAGTGTGTGCTGCTTGCCTTCGCACGTTGCCATAGCTATCGATTTGAGTGACGTAGCTGCTGTTGCGAAGGAGAGAGGGAAATGGAGATAGAGACGGAAGCCGCTTCTCGTCTCGCGTTCTCGTCTGTACTCGTGTGCTTGCGTTCTTGGTAAACGTCATCAGTGGTAGCCCAAGCACTGTTCCAATTCCAAGTACGCGAGTACGCGAGTACTGTCGTAAAACCCGGAAGTGTTCTCGATGCGTTCTCGATGAGGCCGTTCTACCGAGGATGCATCGGAGGTGACTCGTGTGGACTTGGGACCGTTAAATATCCCAGGATGCATCATCGAGTCCGCTGCTGTTCCAATTGCAGGCGCGTACTTGGTATTGAGAAACGGCTGGAGACAGGGACCGTTTCTCAATACCAAGTACACGGGCTACGTACTCGCGGACTTGGAAGTACGTACTTGGCAAGTCCGGACTTCCAAGTACAGACTTCCAAGAACGCGAGTATGCACCTGCAATTGACCGTTCGCCAGAGTTTGATTGACAGGCAATCTGAACAATCCGAACGCTCCTATTATCGAGTAGTTAATGTCCTCCATTTTGTCCGACATCTCTCCGACATACCGGCCGGGGCTATCAGCAGTGTTAACTCAGCTGCTCAGTGTTTACTTCGTTAGAAACTTCTAGATATTATTTTTAATTCAGAGCTCAATATGGTAAAACGGTGTTGTCATGGAACCTGCAACACTGACAGCAGATATAGTGACCGAGTTGCCAACGTCTTTTTTTTCCCTTTCCCGAAGCCAACTAGGAACATTGAAAAATGTTTACGGTGGATAAAGTCGGTCATTATGCGTGACACAGCCTGCGATAAGTACGACCAAGGGTAGAGGGTGTTCAGCACACACCAACAGTGAGTTTAAGCTCATGTAAAACGTAGTCCTATACAGTTACCCTTGTTGACACTTGCAGTGCGAATCCACCAGTCTCCTCTCTTTTAAGTCGACCTCGAAATTGACAATATGACGAGCGGCAGATTTCCGTTGGCTGGGATAAACTTCTCCCTTAACGCTGATTGTGCCTATAATGTTATGTAGCCAAAATAAATTATCTGAAAGTTTATGCTTCAGTCAGGATTCACACTTTCATTTATTCTGACAATTTAGATTTGTTATATTTCAATAGAATAAATTATCTAACAATGTAAACAAATTAAGTAAAGAGTTAGCAGCAACATGACCGTTAGTCTTGGTAATAGATAGCTATTTACCTGTACTATTTCTGTATATTATGACGCTATGTACATAAGATCCAGATATGAAGGCATAAGCCTTTTGTTTTTTCTTTAAAGAAATGCTTCCTTCGAGATAAGATAGGCTAAAGTCGTCTGGTATATCGCCTAAATTCGAACTTCCATCTTCACGTTACAAGCCAGCTGATGTCGGACTTGACAGCAGAACCCGCCCCCGAGACAGGGGGCGTGGCTAGAACGCTCCTGGCGAACGGTCAATTGGAACAGCAGCGGACTTGATGACGTCACCACCTCAGCTCTGTTAACTGTGCTTTACGGCCTCATACTACTGAACAATATAAACAAATTATATAAAACTAAACCCCAGCCTCTTTCATTTTAAAATAGTATGTCAATATTTTGAATGAATAGGCCTACTTTTTAGTTATATATGTAAAATGTTCCTATATAGCCTATTATTATACCTTACATATTTTAAAACATGGGAATGCAAAATGCATCCTGGGATATTTAACGGTCCCAAGTCCACAAGAGTCACCTCCGATGCATCCTCGGTAGAACGGCATCATTGAGAACGCATCGAGAACACTTCCGGGTTTTACGACAGTACTCGCGTACTCGCGTACTTGGAATTGGAACAGTATTTGGGCTACCACTGATGACGTTTCACGAGAACGCAAGTACACGAGTACAGACGAGAACGCGAATTGAGAAACGGCTAGGGGCTTTCGGCCAGTGGCGATTACTTTCAGTTTATAACTCGAAAGGACAAAAATATTCGAGTCAAATGCACTCTATGCCCAGGCGACAGGCGTCTTTCAACTGTCGCCACCCAGATTTAGAAAAATACTAGATAAAATACCTGCGACACGCAAGCCAACATCTGACAGGAAAACATTATCCCATTACCTGGACAAGTGTTATTCCGACATGGAATCGAAGCTCAAAGTGACCACCACCGCAGACATTTAGTCCGCCAACAACAAAAGTTACTTGACGGTGCACTGGATAGACAGCATTAGTTTTAAACGTGAGAAGGCTGCTCTGACGGTGCCCTGGATAGACAGCATTAGTTTTAAACGTGAGGAGGCTGCTCTGACGGTGCCCTGGATAGACAGCATTAGTTTTAAACGTGAGGAGGCTGCTCTGACGGTGCCCTGGATAGACAGCATTAGTTTTAAACGTGAGAAGGCTGTTCTTGCCTGCAAGAGGGTGAGAGGAAGACACGATGTCATAGCTTGCGAAATACATCAAGTTCATTCAGCCTTTGGACCATCGCATAAAGTAACAGCATGTGTCACCGCAGCTTAAGTGCATTTCTGTTTTAATTGTAGGGGATAAAGTGACCTTTATTTTTATATTTTTTATTGAAAGTAAAGTAATAAGTAGTGAATTTACTTTTTAAATGCAGTAACGAGTAAAGTAATCTCATTTAAACAATTTACAAAAGTAACTAGTAATAAGTAACTGATTACTTTTTTGGAGTAACTACCCCAACACTGACGGGGTGATATATCTATATAATATGTACATTGTGATATAAGACTAGATCTCTCCTAGGATTTTGGATATTGTTATATAGCCTTATGGATTTTAAGACCACATTAAGCCAACGTTAAAGAAATAAGTTGTATTTCTGTAGGGATGTAGGGTGTAAGTGCCCTAAAGGATTGCATTGCAGTTTGTCTTGCATATTACAGCTGTAGCATTCTTGCTCAATATTGGACCAATTCCAAAGTTGTTGTCTGCATTAGTCACTTGAAGTTTGAAGTGTGTGTGTGTGTGTGTGTGTGTGTGTGTACGGAAGTAAGTATATGTAGCAAGCACCTAGTCTCCAGCCATATAAACGGGGGTCCCAACACACAAACGCCCGATATATAACAATCATGTTTCCAATTGATTAAGAATTTTAGCGCCAGTGTAACAAGAAATAATGTAACAGTTTAAGCTTGACATTGTGTTTCTAGGTTAAATATTGATGTTGTAGGATCCGCAACATCCAAAATGGTTAGTCTTTGTGATAGCCACCCCAGAGCCGTATATATATATATATATATATATATATATATATATTTATAAAACGGGGGGCCTAAATCAAGCGATCTGATTGGTTCCCAACCGTTGTATATTGAGCGTATACACACAGCTATGACGCCCGTTCAGTTTACAGAGTTCAGTATCACTCCGCGCCTAACTCTAACTGTTGTTTATGTATATATAAAAGCGATAGCGTAGTTCACTGAAGCCTAAAAAACATGTTGATTGCTGGAGAGGGTGGAAATGTTGTAAAGCAATAGGCACACGGTCGGCAATTTAGCCTACTATCGAGTTCGAGTGAACTCGATAGAAGGCTAAATTGCCGGCGAACCAAGCTACCGTCTTTAGCCTAGCCTTCTCTCTGAAGGACGCTACAGTGTGTTGCATAGCAACCGCCGTACACTTTGCCGGCAGCCAGGAGGGACTACTTTTTTGTATTCGTTAAAAAAAATGCTTTTCCGACTTTCTAGCTTTTTCAAAATTGAGGGTGTCTATGACTTTCATTTCGCCATATTTACGTAACCGTTTTATAAAAGCAATAGATCACTTCAGTCAGTGGTATACGGTCATTATACCACAGTGAAGGGGGTCGCTGCCCCTCCGCTGCGCGTCGGGACGGACAACGCCCCTTAACTGTGGTATAATGAGCGTATACCACAGCCTGTCGTGATCTATTGCTTAAATATATTGTGGTGGTTAACATAATTCACCCACGGAACTATGGGGGGGGGGGGGAACGTTTTTAGCACAGACACTTTAGGCAGACGGAACGACAGTTCAGTTCAGTCAGTTACTTATTGGTTTTAGTTGTGATAAATAAAAGCTCAGTTCTGGATCTCCGCCTCCGACTCCCGTCTCTCGGCACTACACTGGTGACCCCGACGTAGGTCTCGCTGAAGTTTCAGGGACCAAAACGAACATGGCGAACAACGCTTTCATCAAGTTGCCGAAGTTCTGGGAGTTTTCACCGACGGCGTGGTTCGCAAATTGCGCCTCCGACGGAGGCGCAATTTGCTATCCGTGAGGTCACAGACGACACCGCTCGCTATTACCACGTCGTGTCGGCGCTGGGGAGACCCACTGCGACCCGGGCGGCGAGTTTCATAGCAAATCCCCCGAACCAGGGCAAGTACAGGGACCTCAAAGCCTTCCTGTTGAAGACTTTTGAGCTGTCACAGTCAGAGCGGGCCCAACGGTTGTTGGCTATTCGGGGCCTCGGGGACAGCAAACCCTCCGAGCATATGGAGATGATGCTCAACCTGCTGGGTACGGGGCGGCCCCGGCGCAACCCTTGCGTCGGGGCCGTCCGCCTGCGCCGCGCCCCCTGCTAGCCGTTGAGGCTCCCTCGACCTTGTTGGCCCCCAGGACCTCCGGGTTGGTGGACGGCACCGACGTGCCCGCTGCTTCCTCCGCCTCGACCCCTGTCGTCCGCACGCGCCGGGGTCGGGTCGTCGCCCCTTCCCGTCACGAGGACTTTGACTATGGGTGAATTCTGGGGGGGCTTGTGTGGTGGTTAACATAATTCACCCACGGAACTATGGGGGGGGGGGGGGAACGTGTTTAGCACGGACACTTTAGGCAGACGGAACGACCGTCTCAGTTCAGTCTTACTTGGCTTTCGAATTAATTGGTTTTAGTTAGTTGTGTTAAATGAAAACTCAATACTGGATACTCCGCCTCTGACTCCCGTCTCTCGGCACTACAATATATATATATATATATAAATATATATATACGGCTCTGGGGTGGCTATCACAAAGACTAAAATACCGTTGATAAATACCTTTGTTCAAACATTTAACCAATCAACACACTTGTGTGTGTCGTGATTTTGTCTCTAGGTGACGCTGTATATACGGCTCTGAGCCACCCTGGGCTACATATCATTTATATAAAGGATTGCATTGCAGTTTGTCTTGCATATTACAGCTGTAGCATTCTCGCTCAATATTGGACCAATTCCAAAGTTGCTGTCTGCATTAGTCACTTACGAAGTTTGAAGTGTGTGTGTGTGTGTGTACGGAAGTAAACCGGTTATCTTTTTTGATATGATTGAAGATACAAGTGTGTTGATTGGTTAAATGTTAAAGGTATTTATCAAGTTACGAAGTCTGAAGTAGCTGAAGTGTCAGAGAATGGGTGGGAATGGGTGGACGGCTTTGCCGTCCTCCCATTGACTTCCATTATTAAAAAAAATGTAGTAGTAGAAGTATAATATCTTAAAAAGTACAAGATAGAAGTGTGCGATTCCAAGCTAATCTGAACATTTTAAAATTGGAATGGAGTCTCTAGGTGTGGAAGGAGTAGGGTCCCAAAGTTTGTAGAGAATAAGAAAGAAAGAAAGAAAGACACAAACAAACAAACAAACAAAGGAAGAAACAATGAAAGAAAGAATAAAACCTAAGAAGAACAATAGTTAAGTGCTGCATGCAGCACTCCCCTTATTAATAGTGTAATGTTTCCTGTTTGCACACTGGCTAAACCAACACATCTATTAAATAACCGGGACGGACACTGGTTACGAACTGGTGGTTTATTCCGCCATCAAGATCACACACCGACTCTCGCGGGGGTACGGGTATATTTACTGGGGGCTATGGTGTCCCTTGAGGGACATACAGACAGGATGTTACAAATAGTTCAGCTTTTATGTTGCCCAAACAGTATGAGAGGATCAGCTCTACTTCGGACTTGCAGTATTTTTTAGTGTTATATACTGTCACCAATAACACGGTCAGTTCTAGAGTAAGAGATGGATTAGCTAGATATGCTGTTCATATCAATACTTTCGGCCAATGTGCATGACTAATGACAGTTACATCAGTTGGAAATGATGTAATTGTTGCTTTATCAGTATCACTAAAATCTATCAGTTGTATTTGCAGTGTATTCAATTAATGAATTTTATATATTAGCAACACCATTGCTGCTACCAAAGCAGCTGTAGCTGGCTGCTTTCGGCCGCAACCAAAAGCCTATTTAATTACTTAACATCTGATTAAACAGAACAAATATACAGGGGGTGCGGCAGTATAATAAAAACGTACATACAATAATATATAGCTAAGAAATTGTTAGACCAATAGGCTGGAGTGAGGCTACCTCTAATCAAGTGGTCCCTAGTTAGATTATAATATATATGCAATATATTATTTTTTATAGGCCTATGTTTTTATTACACTGACTCACCCCCTGTATATTTGTTCTGTTTAATAAGATGTAATGTGATTAAATAGGCTTTTGGTTGCGACTGCTACAGCTACAGCTTCTTTGGTAGTGGTGTTGACTGCTTTAAATGTGACTCATTTGCCGCCAAATGCCCACCCGCTTCGCCCGCGCCCAAAACCACTACACAGTGACCAACCACTACACAGTGACCAACCACTACACAATGACCAACCACTACACAGTGACCAACCACTACACAATGACCAACCACTACACAGTGACCAACCACTACACAGTGACCAACCACTACACAATGACCAACCACTACACAGTGACCAACCACTACACAATGACCAACCACTACACAGTGACCAACCACTACACAATGACCAACCACTACACAATGACCAACCACTACACAGTGACCAACCACTACACAATGACCAACCACTACACAGTGACCAACCACTACACAATGACCAACCACTACACAGTGACCAACCACTACACAGTGACCAACCACTACACAATGACCAACCACTACACAGTGACCAACCACTGACCAACCACTACACAGTGACCAACCACTACACAATGACCAACCACTACACAGTGACCAACCACTACACAGTGACCAACCACTACACAGTGACCAACCACTACACAATGACCAACCACTACACAATGACCAACCACTACACAGTGACCAACCACTACACAGTGACCAACCACTACACAGTGACCAACCACTACACAGTGACCAACCACTGACCAACCACTACACAGTGACCAATGCCACGTACGTCGCCATGCATGTCGTTGGTCACTCACTCAAAGTAATCGGATTACTGATACTCCTTTAAAAAGTTAGTAACTTAGTTACTTTACTGATTACTTGATTTTAGATTAGTTAGATTACAAGTTACTTTATTAGTTACATTCTGCAGCTGCCGACAACACCCCCTGCTGCCTCAAAATAAAAATGACAACCGGTTTTGCCAATACTCACTTTATTGGAAGTGCAATGTCAACCATTTATCTCGAGATGATTGACAGTACCGATGATAGCGCTCTTTGATTGACAGCGGGAGAGGGAGAGGAGAAGGACAGCACGGATCCGCCTTCCATCTCCTCTCCCTCTCCCGCTGTCAACTATCATCTGTACTGTCAATCATCTCAGCCCCATTCATTGTGACCCGCCCCCATTCAGAACCTTCAAAACGGCTCGGAGGTTCGGAAGCTCTTACCTGTCTTTACCTAAACCTTCCCTTCTTCCGAAATAAGCGCGTTCAGGAAACGCCCCTCAGAAGTATGGATGCCAGCAGGGACCTCTTGCGATGGTTGAACATGAGCGAGAATTTATCAAGTGATGTTTATAATTGTAAGCTATAATGTATCGTAATGCAAATGTTAGAAAGGGTGTTTAGTTCGCCTCTAGTGCTTACTGCAAGTTCACTTTAGTCTATCAATGAAATTGGCAGCCATTGTTGTGACGTGATCTCGGAGGACTTGGGACTCTTGCTTTACTTCCGCACGAAACTCAGAGCGAAAACTCAGACCCAACAGAGTGTTCAAAGCACTTTCCTCCGAGCTTAAAGGTTGTATCAGGGAGTATTTGTGATTAGTGAGATCCCAAACAAACAGAGCCAGCTCGCCCCTCCCTTCCGTGTTTCATGCATCCAGTAAAAACGATCATGAACGCAGCGAGAAACCCAACAACACCCACTCCATGTCGGTGATTGGTTGGAATACTATTTATTTTGGTTGTGAGTGGTTGGTAGTACCATTTGTTTTTGTGTACGATCTCGGAGCAAAGGACAGAGACACTTTTTTGACGGCCTGCTTATGGGGCGGGCAGCTAGTGGATCGTGAGGAAAGATCAGATGAATGATCATTTATGTTTCGGCGTAGAATTGCTTTAAGGTCTGAAACTCCTGGAAACTCTTGAATCTTGCGTTTTGAATAATATTTGTAAAAATATAAACTTTTTTAATTTGAGTTAGTATATTAAATTGCAGCAAAATCACCTAAAAATATATGATGATATATTGTTGGAGCACAATGTTGTTTTAGGGGTGAATTAAAAACCCCTTTAAAAATAATTCCCTGAAAAAATACATGTTTTTATAAAAAATGTAATAAATACAGTCTTTTCTGACTTCACAACATAAATACTTGTTTTTATAAAATATAAACAGTATAGACAGTCTTTCTGTTTCTTTTCCACAACATTTTGTATGTTATGTTTGGGGTGTGGGATGAAGAGAGGGATAATAATGTCTCGACACGATTGCGATTCAGCCTATGCATAGCATGCACGACACTCGCAGACAGACACAACAACGACAAACAAGTTCTAGAGTGGTCTGCAGAATACAAAGCCTGTGTAACATTAGATCTTTAGAATTCTATAAACTCTATGTGGACCGTAACCAGGCCCCCAGGAGCAGTGCCTACTTCCGCAATCCACCAGTGCTCAGTGGCCAAGCCTGGTATTGCAGTTGTTTTAGCGGGCTGTGGACGGGTCCCTGAATTCATGGGGCCCAGAAGTAGATATCCAATACAATGTATTCACTCCAATATGTGTGGGTGGGGAACAGGAATGTGTCTCCACAATTTTTTTCTGGATATCAATCAAAGGCTCATAATTATCTTTGGACCATGTACTATTAAAATGGAAGTTTTCTCTTTTCAAAACGCCACCTCAAGAGTCGTAGTGAAACAAATGTTATTTCGGCCGGGCCTCCGAGAGAGCTCAGTGGACATATAGTATCACATATAGTGAATAAACGGGGGGGTTAATAACTTATACTTCCATGGTCGGTAAACAATGTGACTGTGCTCGCTCAGACCTCTCGCTTATGATGCTACAATGCTAACAATGCTAGAGACTAACGAGAATATTTAAAATAATAGAATATATAAAATAATTTCGGTGTGTTGGGATGTGTTTGTGCTTGGCACTTGAAAAACAGTACATAAATTGTTAAATTGCCAATAAGAAAATCCGGTGCAATATTTAAAGTAATCTGAAATGTCACTTTGTTGCAATACTTCTGGGGTTAGTCTGCTTGGTTTTGGAATCAGATTCTGTTTTAATAAACAGATTTCTGCATCCCTCTTAGCTAACATGGCCCTTAAGGTCCTCAGCTCTTCGTTGACCGTGGTTGACTCTGCAACTGGTGGGTGCTCTTGGTGCTGCGCTTCTGCCTCTGCCTCTGGAAGCCTCTGATAAATTCATTTATTGTTAATTTTGTGGATGAAAAATGCACAAGATACTGTAGTTTTCTCTTACAAATGTTTCTGTCTTAACCTGACTCTTTTTTTCTTCCCCTAGCTTCCACTTTTAAACCAGATGCAATCATCCCTGACCCTGCCCATACCCTGTTCATGCACTAACAACATACCCATGCCCCTTTCTCCAGACATATCCATACCCACATCTACACAACATCTGCACAACACTACAACATCTACACTTCAATGCTGCTTCAACTTAGAAGAAGCCAGGGAAAGTCGAGACGCAGACACAGGCTGCCTCTGATAAATGGCACAAGGAATAAGAGGGGAGATTAACAGCATGACATTTCGGGGAGATAGTAAAAAAGAGAAAGGTCACAGAGAAGTACATCCAAGGCCTATACTTCCCCAAACCCTTCACAGCCACAGGTTATGGTACTGCCCATGAACCCAAAGCTAAGCAGCTCTACCAACATTTCTTTCAGCCAGACGGAACAGTATGACACCAGACGGAATTGTATGTGACAATGGTCAGACAGGGTTGCTGGAGATTACTTTTATGTGGTCAAAGATGAGAAAAAACCTGTGTCTAAAAAAAGTGTCTAAACACCACAACTGCTATTACCAATTTCAAGGGCAGTTAATACTTAGTGGCTGGTGTTTTGTGATTTTGTTGTGTACACCAAGATAGACATGTACACAACGAGAATGTATAGAGATGTAGAATTGATCAATGCCTTGATGTCAAGTCTTCATGTCAAGTCTTCAAGTCATTCCATGCAAACAACTTTTGTGATAAGAAATAATTCAGACCTTTTTCTGTGACTCTCTCTGAATCTGTTGTTGTTGCTTCAATCCTGTAAATAATATCGTTAAAATTATTACAATTAATGGAAAATAGTGTCTCTCAAAGTTAATGAAACAAATACCAGACTATGCCATGTTGGTTACCTCATTCTCAGGGATGGACACTTTTTTCCCCCATCAGCCTCAGTCCTAGCTTGCAGGGGATGGGGAAACTCCTTGCTGGGCCCACCATTGATGAAATGCTTAACAAGAAAGATCATATATATCAGGGATGGGCAACTGGCCCGCGGGCCACATGTGGCCCGCATCCTCACTCTGTGAGGCCTGCATATAATTTAAGATTTAAGATTTTTTTTTCAACAAAAAATTTACCTTTCAGTCAAGATGAGAAGCAGAGTATCTTTTCATAGAATTCAAAGGCAAAATGTGTCTAGTTTGTTTAAAAACAATATCAGTCATGAAAGATTTCAACTTAAGTTGCCACTACTACAACTGCACTGAGTATAATGCTAGTTGTTGCACTTAATGTTGGGCCACTGCAGGGTTGCCAACTCTCACGCATCTGGCGTGACACTCACGCTTTCAGCATGAATCTCACGCCCTCACGCACACGCAACAAATGTCACGCCAAAAGAAGAAAAATACCACCCGTTAGATCTCCTGTCGCTTCGGACAAGCGCTCACTCCCCCCCAACTCAACCAGCCCATAATCCCGTACCCCCCCCACCCCCACCTACAGAGTCTCACTCCGGCCAAAAAACAAAAGTTGGCAACCCTTCCACTGTTTTTCATTTTTGTGCCATCATTGAATGATGATGTATGTGAGCGCTGAAAAAAATAAGAATCGCTCATGTGGCTTTTAAAACAAACTTGTTGTGCTTGTCGTTTAACAAGAGTATAGACATGTTAAAAATGGCATTTGAGCATGGAAAATATGAAAATAATGTATGTTGGTTCATTTAACATACATAAGCTATGAATGATTGACTGAATGATTTTTTAGGTAGTGGCCATCCCCAAAATGCACCAGAATACAGGAAATCACATCTACCAAATTCAAAAAATGTTTCACCAGCCACCACTGATACAGACATATATCTACACATAATTTGTTCTTATTTTCAATTATTTTGTAGCTTCTCTCATATCCGATTAGGTGAAGCGCACGGTCAAGTGGCCCTCTGAAGGTGATGAAATTGTGGCCCTCTTAATCATGAGCCCATCCCTGATATATATATATAGTAATACATATATGATATATATGTATTACAGGCTTTGTACTTCATATTGTGTGTAGTGTTAAGATTCAAGGAAATCAATTAAGTTATTGCAGTAAAAAGTAGACTGGTCCTAGACTCTGCAGTCCAGGACAACTTGCTTCAGTGTAACAGCAGCAATGGTAGCAGTAACTTTTAATACAATGTAACACAATAATGTAGCGAATGGGTCAGAATGTCAGTTGAAGTTTATGAGTATCTGTCACATTTATACAGCGATCAAATATAAGTATTAAGTAAATTCACACTGCCTAAACGACATGTAAACCAACATTTGCATTATGTTGATAAGTTGGGCATCACTTGACAGGTAGGATATCGATTTCCTAGCAACCAGCAACCGAGCTTAATGTAGGCCTAAGTTCTGTTAAGTACTACATTAACTTTACCAAGGAGGGTAAACAACTATAGCCTACTATCGTTTGTGACAAAGTGATGACCATATTCAACGTTGTCTTACCTTTGAACAAATGTAGTGACGTTTAGTTGGTATTCTGACCTGCCACACAGTCTGATCCACATTATACACTTTTTCTTGTCCCGTTATGGCTTTGGAAAAGGGATGAAATATACCCCATTCTGCAGCCTCTCGGATACCGACCGATTACATGTACCCCAAACATGTTGTTTGACCATGTTTTTTTTTTTTAAATAAACAACATAAATACACCATTAAATGGTTATATTATGCCTCCTCCCTGTTGTTTTCAATGGAGTTGTCCGAGCTGATGTCCGAGTATAGTTGAGGCTGGAATGTCATTGGCTCATCTGCGTTCTATCGGCGGCACTTAGTGACAGGTCAATTCAGATTCTTTAAAGTCAGAATACTGAGATTAAAGTCAGAATTCTGACTTTATTCCCAGAATTCCATAGTCAATTTTTTTTCTTATGTGTGGCCCTAATCCTCTTCCGTACATACGTGACACTTGTCTCATCTGTGATATTTGTCACTCACAGAGAGGCAAGAAGAAAGAAGAAAATGACCAAATTAAGGAAAATGACAAAAATAGTAACATACAGTGACTTTCATTTGATTACTGGTTTGGAAATAGTAACGCATTAGATTACTTTTTTTGTTAAAGCACACTTTTTTTAAACCAGGTCTCAGGGTGAAAAAGAGAAAACCAGCTAACACCGTCAGGTTCAGCAGATGAAACCTAAATAAAACCCATCCTTAATTAACCTTAATGATCCTAGTAATCCAACATCAATAACTAACTAAATAAAAGTCAGAGATTCACTACTGAACTTCGTAATTGTTGGTGTAGAGATACCTTCACAGCTGGCAAATAATAATTATGCTGTGCACATACAAATAAAGATAAGTTTAGTTTTTTAGGTTTTTTTTTGCATCATAAAGTGCCTCTGATATAATATAGAGAGTTGACAATTCAAAAGAGGTAGCTATTTAATAAATTTAACCCTGGAGATACCTTAACAGCTGGTGAAGTCGAGCTAATAAACTAGCAGGCAATTGATTGACTACCAAGATAAAAAATATATATGATTATGCTGTGCACATACAAATAAAGATCAGCATATGCATCATAAAGGGCCTCTGATAAAATATAGGCCGTTGACAATTCAAAGGATGTTTTTTATTTAATCAACTTACCTCAGAAGATACTCAACGGCCAGCAATGGAAATGAATGATGTTGAACGCCGTAGAATGGATGTTTGGAACTAATGCTGCGGTACACCGACCTGCTCTAGTGAGAACGTGACGTCATTTCCTGGCTTGCAGCACTTATAGCGTTCCAGTTTGTCATTGGCTAATCATTGTTATTGTTAGCTACATTAGCCTCTTTAGCAAACCAGCTCAAAAACAAACAACACAAATTGACATTGTATTACACGCACAGCAAGACGCAAGTGCAATGCATGGGCGACATTAGCTCAGGTTAGCTGAAGGTTGCTGGTTAAATCCCTGGCTCCTCCTAGCTGAGTGTCGAGGTGTCCCTGAGCAAGGCACCTAACCCTAATTGCTCCCGACGAGCTGGCTGTCGCCTTGCAAGGCTGACGCCGCCGTCGGTGTGTGAATGTGTGTATGAATGGGTGAATGTTAGGCAATATTGTTAAGAGCTTTGGGTGGCCACTGGTTACAAAAAATACGCTATATAAATGCAGTCCATTTACCATTTACCATATTTAAATTGGTGGAACGCGATTGTCAACGGGGGGCGATCACGATTGTCGACGGGGGGGGGGGGGGGGCAAACGCGATTGTCGATGGGGGGGGGTGTCGAACGCCCTCTGGCTCCGCCACTGATTAACACAGGGGTGCATGACCCTCTCACTGGGATCAAATACAGAATGTGATATGTCTTAATAGGGCTTCCTTAATCATACAAAATGAGTTATTTGTTGATGTCTGAATGGGGCCCCTCAGGTAAATATCACAGGATATGTGATGTGATATATCTAAAAGGGTTAGGCCCTCTAAATCATGAAATTCTGCTTATGCCACAACGTCTGTGTGGAACCCTGAATTTATCGAATCAAATATGGACCAAAATATAGGCTAGGCCTTTAAAGTAGACTGGGGCAGCTAAACCTAGTGCTATATTAGTTTGCTTGTGCAGGCCCTACAAGCCAGATTATAGGTTATGAATCTAAACGAATTAAGGTATTGCCCATCTCCAGCTGGCCATCCCCAAGATGGAACAGAATACAGGAAATCACATCTACCAAATTCAACATTTTCTGGGGGAGGACCCCCAGACCCACCCCACCCCCCCATTTACACCCACTTTTACACAAATTGGAGGGGGGGGGGGGGTCTTTATGCTTCTTTGCCCAAGGGGACAGTAGTTCACAATCCTTTCCTATATCTATGCAATTTATAATGTGACATGGTGTGCCGTTTGTGTCAGTAATCATCAAGCACAGATGACAGATGACTCTGTGCTTGGTGGTGGGAGGGGGGGGCCCAAAGGCTTGAAACTAATTCTGCTTAGGGCCCCCAACAGGCTTGGGCCGGCCCTGGTGCCATACAACTGGATAGCACCAATACCCTCTCAGAACTACGAGTGGGACCGACCAAAAGGGGGCGTGCCTCCATGAAAAGTCGCAAGAAAGCTGGGAGATTTACACCTTACGACTCGTACGGGCGGGCGTACCATACAAATGGATCGCAGCATAAGCGAGGCTGCATACCCCGGAAGTAGGCGGCAAAAAGCGTACGACGGAGCCCAATGAGAGCGTCGCCACTCAAGCCTGCACAGAGTGGATAGGCGCGCTCCCGCGATATGCGGGGCGCGCCCAGGACCAGAGAGGTTTGCCTGCAACTCTCTACTGACAGCTAGTGACTTTTACTCCATCTCCAAGCTGTACGTGTCTCACAAGTAAGTTGACAGCTGTGTTTTTTGCTTGTTGGCATTAACGTTTAATGTTTGGGTGTGACAAAGTTAAAAATAAATGTTTTCTTTCTTGATGTGCTTAGTAATTCTATTGGGTTTGCCACCCCTTGCAGAATTGTTTTGGACTTTGAGCAGCGCTAGCGGTAACTTAGCTTACTTAAGAGCCTGGGAAACTTCCTTGTTGCTGTTATATTGGCTTGTCATTCAGCTTAATTTGAGTGAATGCCTTCTGACATGTCGTCTGACTCAATCCCGTCTCTGTGCCTGTCGATACCATCCTCTTTTTATGCCAGTAACGAGCCATGAGTAGCTGCTAGCTGCAGCTAGCATGCTACTGGCTAATGGTGTCAAGTCTTCCTGTAGATGTGATGGTTTGTTGTGAGATGGCTTTCTGCGCTGGAGATCAGAATAATCCGTCCTCACGATTAGTTAAAAGTCCATCAATCTATCCATTCCTGTTTACCCATCGGTGACTTCTGAATGGTGACGTCTGAAGCAACTATTTTCACGAAATGCTTGCGAAGGCAGGGGACCTACAGCTATTACCAGGACATCACAAGCTAGTTGTTGGTTTTTCTGCGTGTATGTGTGCGCGCGTGTGTTTCTTTTCTTTCAGGCCTGGTATTTTCAGACGTTGGTAAGACCAATAAATATAAATCTATATGTGATGATGGTCATCACATATATCACGTTTTTTTTTCATCTTGTTTTTAATACAGCTGCTATTGTAAACTATACACGTAACCTAAACAGAAACTCAGTTTATATTTAACTAACGCATCTCAAACAGAAGTGCAAGCTGTAGCCTATACTTCTGCATATCCAGGTGTGAGGGTTAACTTTATGTGTGACTATATGCAAACAACTCAAAGTAACAAAGGTTTCAATAGTCGCTACATCTGCAAACTAACATTAACTCTAACAACACTAAAGCAATTGGTTACTGCCTTGAGTAGCCTAGTTCATCTAACAGTTGGCTGTTAGTTTTCGAGTATTTTGCTCTCTCTCTGTCTCCCTATCTCCGTCTGTGTGTAGTTTAAAAACATCAGGTTTTGGGAAAGTTGGGCAATGGGAAAGTTTTTCGAACCTGAATTGTCTGTCTGACTACAGTTTCATACCATTACTAAACTGCGCAAATTAAAGAAATATTTTGTTATTTTTTGGCTTGTGGTGTTGTTACTTCTGAATTGAAACAACAGTCACAACAACTGAATATTTTGTTGTTTTTGCAATATTTTTGTTTGTGGTATTTGAATTAGCATGATGACTACGTTTTTTTAGGGGAAATTGTTTTTTTCTTTGTTCTTTTTGATTTTCTTATCTGAAGCACTACAAAAAGGGGTCTTAAGTGTGTTTTTATGTGGCTTTAAATAGGCCAAACAAAATGGCAACCTGTGGTGAGGAAGTAACCTGATGGCAGCTCAGGGGCCTCTGGTTGGACATACAGATGTGATGATGTCATGGCCGTTTTCATGGTCCTTAATCATGGCAGTTTTATTGTCAATTGACTATTAAATTGATTTTATAAACAGAAAAACAAATGTCTGTCCAGGATAGAGAGAGACTGCTAAAAGTCGAGGTAGGGGCCCTGAAGGAGAGAAAGAAGAAGAGGAGACTTGCTTATCTCAAGTATCCTTAGGGGGTCTTATGGGAGACGGTACAGAGAGAGCTACAGGTTTTAGAGTTGAAAGAGGGTGGACAGAAGGCGACAGTTCTCGGTAGGGATGAACATGATTACTCTGTTTTAACTTCAGTACAAGTTCTACCTATAGAGTAATCACTTTGTTTTTGCTCAAACAATACAATAATAATAATAATGAACAACGAATTAACTACTAATGAAAGTACTTATTAATACAAACTAATTAAAACTAATAATATGTTTGGCCCGGACACAGTGATGTTGTCTACGAATATTAAGGGTTTTCACTCTATCCAACACTACAGGCAGAATGGCGACCAGCCCAGGCATGAGTATTTTGACAAAATACAAAAAATGAATGTGCAGTGCAAGCTTTGGCATGTTAAACTTGGGAAGGGTTAGGACTAGCAAATTGTGTGATTTAAGATTTGGCTGAGAAAACAACTTTGGATGCGTGTATGAGCCATAGAACTGCAACTGATTTTGAGAAAAATCTAGTTTGAATGGATATCAAATATCAAGCAATGTATTCTAATATCTACGAGCCCCCCCCCCCAAAAAAAAAACACAAAAAAAAAAACACCGTAACGGAGATTCAATCACAAATGTATTACATGACAAGAGGAGATATAAACAGGACTTAGGCCGTATCCTCTTTCTTTGAAACAGGTTGTCAACTTAATCAATATCAAGTGCCACTATGCATATCACAAAATTAGGCTATGCAATGAAAAACAAAAACGGAATCAGAACTGCACAGCGCAAAAATGACGTGACAACTCAAACAGGAGACAGCAGCAGGAGTAAAGCCTATAGCCTATCTGCAAGAAATAATCATTTCTTAATGTTGTTTGCTAAAACACCAATCTATCAACTTGTTCTGGATCAAGTGCGGCTCTCTTTTTATTCACGATGTTACCTGCGGCGGAGAACACGCGTTCGGAGCGCAGACGTGCCTGGCACACACAGGGATTTGCGCGTCTATGTTGAGAGAAGCGAGTATTTGTTGCAGCCCGTGTCTCTCCACCAATGCAGTTGCTGTCAGCGTGGATGACTTGGGGTCGAAATTTACCGCTCAGGCTGGCTGCTGCTGCTCTGTGTGTTATCCATTTTCGAATCAGGATATATTATTCGCTTGATTAGCGCGCCCGCGACTGGATGAGATGGCAAACAAAAAGTAAAAACCAAACGCTCTAATCATAGACTGTATAAAAACACACAACATGGCACTTTATATATCGATTATATATATATTTGAATACGGATATGTCACATCATATTTGAATGCATATTCGAATATCGAATAAAAAGTGACAGCCCTAATGTGCACTGTAGCACGATACTAATGATCTCTCTGTAAAGGCAGATCGCGGAGACATTTGAGACATTTTAATCGTTCACAATCTAATATGGTCATATCGCACACCCCTAGCTATACAAATACCCCTATACCCCTAGCTATACATACATACATATATATATATATATATATATATATATATATATATATATATATATACCCCTAGCTATACATATACCATATACACCGAACCAAAGGTTTGAGGTGAGTATTATAATGAAGAAAATGTGAATAACAAAAGAACAGAAGCAGTCTCCCCCTTGATAAGGTATATGGCCCTGGCTATGCCCCAGACGACCGGGTTGGTTCGTCCTCGTTGAGACATAATAAATGGAGGAATGTTGTAAATAAGACCTGGTACCAGTAGGAGAGGCACTGGCCTGTTCATAGACTTAAGAAATGTAAAGACAGAGTGACACTAAAATACACCAACATTCTACATTGCAAACACACCAGAACTGTTATATATGCCATTTTAACGTAGTTTGATAAGGAAAGCCAATCTTCTCATGTCTAACTTCAACGTCAACAAAGCGCAGGGCTGCAGGCTAAACACCAGTTTATGGACCACTAATATTAATGAGTAGGATTTAAACACTAAAACACTTCATGCACCTCCTTTATGCACAAAAACTATAACTTTAAACGTTCTTTAGAGACAATAGATAGCTGATTTTATTTAGAATCTAAATTGTAACAGAAATAGGAAACAGAGATGCAACTATGCATTAGAAATATCCATGAATGAATATTAATAATACAACAATTACACAAGTTGTTTCATTCTTTGGTCAAGTCCTTCTTGAATGCCAGTTTAATTAAGTTGTTAAATTGCCAGTTTAATCAAGCTTTTCACTGGTGAAGCATGGACTGTCTATGATCAGTGAAAACGTTCAGCGCATGTTTCAGCGCAGTTATCACACTTGGCATTGCTTTAAGGGGTTGATGGAGGTGTTTTAGAACTTTTCCCATATTCCATTTTCCTCCGTCAGGTGGCTCTGTGTCTTTCATTTGCGCACCTATGAACTGGAGAGCCACTGTGTACTCCGTATCCATCACAGGCATATTAGTAAGTTCCAGTAAGGGTTTAATCATGGACTGGCTTGACTGGACTGGCGTGACTTACGAGCCCGTCAGTCACGCCAGTCCAGTCATGCCGAGGGCGGGCACGGCGCCCTAAGGCCCTCCCATGACGGCGGGTCTGATCTCCAATGCCTACTTGTAGGCCTCATTTAGCAAGATTAACCCCTTAACCCCTACCTGTTCCTAAAATGTATGTATCTGTATCCACTAAGTTGCTTTGGATGCCAAATGACTGAATAGTTATAAGAGAGAGAGAGAGTTATGGGAGTGAGAGAAATTTGGGGACAAGGATGGAGAGAAATTTGTAGGGAGAGACTTATGGGTAGAGCGTGGGAGGGAGAGAGACTCACGCTAGAGAAGACTGGGTAGAGCCGGTGGGAGGAGGCATAGTTATGGTGAAAGACAGTTGTGGGTATTGAGGCAGAGTTTACTGTAGATAGGGAGAGGTAGGGGAGTATTTAGGCCTCGTCCACGCGGGTGTAGGCCTGTGACGATAAGCAATAAATCAATTAATCGCATGATACATTTACATTAGCTCGATAATTTGCCGGCCGCCATAATTACCATTTGCGTACTTTTCTTTTTTTCTCATGTCTTTCTCTATCAAAGAGACTGGAGGACAAGAGTTTTCACTCCGAAGCATCGGTCTCGACAGACCCCTCTCGCTTCCTTGGCGTAATGAGGAGTTAACCCTCGAGTCGTGTCAGTTACTGGTCAGCCGCATGGTCTCTGTGTGGGGAGGCGGAGCCCTGGCGTTACAGAGTCAGAGCCCGTCTGCTCCCGTCTTCTGCACGTCTTCCTAATAGACTAGGGTGACCAGACGTCCCCGGTTTCCGGGGACAGTCCCCGTTTTCAGTGACCTGTCCCCGGCTCCCCTCCCGTCCAACCCGTCCAACCCGTCAACAATCCTGTCCGCCAGGGCAGTGTCCCCGTTTTAGTTTTTCTATGACAAAAAAAACGATATGTTTGGAGGTTTTTACACCGCAGAACCCAAAATGTCCCCGGATTTTGTCTCAGAAATCTGGTCACCTTATGATAGACGTTCTTTGACAGAGTGCAGCATGAGAGCCCCGTAAGGATTAGCAAGCCAAAGAAAACGCTAGTTGAGATTGAGGGAATAAAAAACAAAGATGGAATTAGTTTCAAAGCTGAATGCGACAGCTGCCGCATGGGAGCACTTCGGGTTCAAACCGAATGACCGTGGTGAACCACTTAACCTGTACGAGCCGGTATGTCGCATTTGTTGTAAAACGGTAGCAACTAAGCGTGCCAATACAACAAACATGCATCTGCATCTCCGTCTTCCCCACAGTCCACAATCACTGGGTTGTTTAGTCGACAGTACAAAGTACAAACAGGACAGTGCAAATGGTGCGCACTCACAGTGTCGTTCACTTCATGTCATTTCTATTTCAATTTTATTTATTGTTTTTGGTTTTTATGTGCATTTTTTTGTTAAACTAAACAGTCCATTTTATTTATTGTTTTTCGTTGTTTTGTTTATTTATTTTGGATATTTAAACTGTCTTCCAGTTCCAGTGTTAAATATTCTTTAGAAATAACAGTTTATTGATCTTTGAAAGGTTGTACTTGCATTATTATGCCATTATCATTACATTAGTTGAAAATGGTCTCAAAACGGCAATATTATCGCTTATCGCAATAATTTCTGGGACAATTTATCACCCAGCAAAATGTGCTATCGTGACAGGCCTACACAGGCAAAAACATTATTTTCTCCTCTGTTTTCCTTGGCAGCGTTTCAGGAATTTCTCTGTAAAGGCAGACTCATTGCAAAAACGTATCTAGCTGTAGAAACACTGTAGTATATATTCAAGGCCTATATGTGTGCTGGTTCTCCACAAAAAAAAGAAGAAGACGAGGCGAAGCATGCGTATCAAGCCTGCGCGCTGTATGCAAACATACAGTCAAGGAGGAGAAAGCATTTGTTAAACCTTGTAGATTGACCAGAAAATACTTTTTAATGTACAGTTAGTAATTACGTTTACCAAGGGGCTGTATTTAAAGCTGCAAAAATAATACAAATCAAATCGAACAAAATAAATTAGACGGAAATCTGACGTTGCCACCTGGTGGGGGGGCGATGACATCATCGTTTGCGTATCTGGCGTCCACACGTATCCTAGCACGAAAACGCACGGGGTTTTTTCACCCTGGGACCTGGTTTCAAAAAAGTGTTTGCAGGCACCGAAAACGTCTGGACGGTCGGCCCATACGCACAAGACATGTGTTTTTTCACAAAAATTGTTTCCGTGTGGATGGGGTTGCTCTGATGGGGTTAATAAGTGGGTGTTGTGGTATGTAAACGCTCTGAGGCCATTTTGAGCCGCTGGCGCCCAGTGTAACAACACAGTGACAGTAATCGAGACGCCAGTTGATCCAACACTTATTTATTGTCTGGGTAATCACATTACCTTATGAACATGTTTCTGGTTGTGCAAGCCGATATCTGGGTTGGTAGTTTGATGCTTGTTGCTCACCCAGGCAACCTGCTGAGGAGGTTTTGAGCAAGATATTTTCAATTCCATACGTAATATGCATTCACATACTGAATGTGTGTGCGTATTTTCATGTAGAGAAATGGTTCATGTGTGTGTGAATAGGTTTATCTTTGTGTGAATGTACTGTATATGTGACTTGATGAATGTGAGGCAGTTGTCGTTTAAGAGCTGTAGGTATCTGAAATCTGAAATGCTTGGCAATCCATCTCCTTCTTGGTTTGTTCTAAGTATGTCGGGGTGTAACGTGAGATGTTCAGCTGGCCTGGAATATCCCTGCCTTTGCTCTCATCCACTGGCTGGGGTCTTTATCATGGAGCTCATTACATAAGCGTGATAAAACACATGACTGCAGATTTAGTTTAGGAACTGTGTGTGTGTGTGTGTGTGTGTTTTAACTTGGAAAGGTATATTATTGACCTTATTCCTTCACATCTAGTTCAACAAAATAAACTCAGAAAAAAATGAGGCTTATACCGTTGTACTCCTTTGAGTCTCAGCTTTTATATGGCATATCATTTTTGTAGATAGCATGTGTTGCCATTAAAAACGCCCAAAACGTATCCAGAAAACCGAGTAATCATATACTTCTGCAATGGCAAATACACAAATACAAACCTAAACGCAACCTAATTATTAACTACGACTAGGGGTGTACTGTATTTATAAACGGTATAGAGAGTATACCGGTGTGAATTTGCGCTATGGTATGGATTTTGACGTTACCGTGTGACCGGTAGATGAGCGCTTTCTTTTTTTCTTTCTTTCATCTTTCTGTCTTCCATCTCCTCTCCCTCTCCCACTGTCAACCAAAGAGCACTATCATCTGTACTGTCAATCATCTTGGCCCCATTCATTTTGACCCGCCCCCATTCAGAACTTGTAGTCGTGCATTTTTCTTCCGTGATTTGATGATGCGTCAAATCACCGGAAGTGTATAGGTAAAAATATGTACTTTTTAATTTGGAGTTAGTATATTCAATTGCAGCGTTTTCACTCACATGTGCAGTGCGTCTTCTGGTGGATTGTAGCCACATTTCCGAGAAAAAATATTTTGTCTAACTTGCATATGCAACTCCTTTAATTTCCGTGTCAACACGCTAGATATTTTATAAATATAAATTATAAATTCAAAAACTGCTTATTCAGTACACTTTTTGACATTCTGTGTAGGCATTCACCAAACAGGGTTCTTTAAGGTTAAAATAATAATGGGCATTTCAGCAAGACTGGGCTCTATGTAACAGAAGTAGGCTTTGCACCACTGCTGGCATTGCATCAGGCGGGTTCCGACTGAGGAACTTTTCCCTCTAGTGGGCCGCTACGGGTGTGGCTTGGGAGAGAGGATCACCTTCACCGTTAAGTTGCTCAGGTATTACCTACCTCAGGGCAGGAGCTTACTGTGCCGCTCCTTAATAGTAGACGCTGATTGGATACGGTGGAGGCGGGACATGATGTGAGTATGACGTATGATTAAAGCGGGATATTACGTCACATTTGAACTCCGTTGAGTAGCCGCTATAAAGGTTCCTGTATGGGAACGGACGCCGAGTGGAAGTCCCTCAGTCGGAACACGCCTATTGTGTAGTACAGTTTGACTTTCATCTCAACCTGCTCTGGTCCACCCATTGTACATTCCCAAGTACAAGAAAGAAAAGAACAAGGAAATCCTAGTTAATCCTGGTTCATTTGAAATGGTAGCTTATTTATGTGAAATAGATTTTATTGAATACATCAACAGATTTTAATAAAATAAACTATTAAAGTAGAATACATTTGGTTAGTCTATTTTCAACTCTGACTTAAAGCTAAGCCTGTCTGAGGGTGCTGAGAGCAGTTATCATTGATTGTATCTTGGTCCTCACTGTATACTTTCTTCCTAGGTTCTCTCTACTGTATTAATGAATCTTATGAAATGTTTCATCATTGGATGTCCAAAGTTGAGCTCTGAGGAGAAGAGGGGTGACCTTGGACCTGGTCTAACTGGCTCCACCCCTGGCCCGCCTTCCCCCTGCCCGTCCTCAGCCAAACATGGAGGATAACTCGTTCCTGGGTAAAGTGGGTGGCTCTACAGAGTCCGTTGCCACGGTGACCAGTGAGGAGTTTGTTTTGGTCCAGTCCAGTGGCGCCGCTTCACCCTCGGGGTCAGAGGGCAAGCCCAGACTCAAGGTCTGTCTGTCTGTGTGTCTGTCATTCTAACTGTCAGTTTTTCTGTGACCAGACTAAATGTCTGTTCTTCCCTGTGTTTGTGTCAGTCTGTTTGTCATACTGTTGTCCTGCTGTCTGTCAGTCCGTCAGTTTATCTACCTACCAGTTTATCAGTCAGTCTGTGTCTTATCCATCTGCCTGTCTGTCCATCTGTCTGTTTACCCGCCTATGTCTTCCATCTGTCTGTCTGTCCATCTGTCTGTTTACCCGCCTATGTCTTATATATCTATCCATCTGTCTGTCTGTCCATCTGTCTGTTTACCCGCCTATGTCTTATATATCTATCCATCTGTCTGTCTGCCAGATGTCTGTGAACGGCAGTGAGCAGTTGGAGAAGGTTATGCAGGAGGTGTTTAACGACGAGGAGGAGGAGGAGGAGGAGAAAGAGGAGAAGAGCAGTGTGGAGAAGATGGAGAAGCAGGGAGGAGCAGAACCTCCTTCTGGGGATCGGCCCGCAGCGCTGATCCTGGACCCTGCGACCCAAGGTACCGCTTCTGAAGCCCTGGTGTCACCAGCGCTTCTCCAATATATCATATATATATCATATATATCAATATCATTTGGAGAAATTACTTCCATTTACCGATTCTGAGGGAGAGGATTTAGAGTATGTATGGAAAGTATGGCAATACCAATATAGCATGTTGGTCTTTGTGTTTAGAGTGCTTGTGTGCTCGCACAAACTCTGTACTGATGGACACACATTGATTCAAAAATACAAGAAAGTGCTACTTTGCCATGTCAAAAAATCTTGTTTAGCGTCTGCAACGTCTGTTGGCGGTATGTAGTATTTCTTTATAGTTTGACAAAAAGCCGTTAGCAATGGTAAACAATGATTTTAAATGGCTCTATTGAAATGGTTCTTTGCCAACCATCATCTAGGTACAGTTAGCTTTTTACTTCCTGTATGGAGCCCTGCCTCCAAGGCCATCCAATCAGCAGGCTGCAGTTATCTCCCTCTCCATTGTCCTGTTTCCTGTTTTTGAAGAGCATTTGTGTCTCTTTCTCCCTTCCTCTCTTTCATTTGTTCTTTCTTTCTTAGTCTCAGTCTCTGTCTCTGGCCCAAAAGGAAATTTCCTAAGCAAAAAACAGAATCCGTAGAGGCCCTCTGTTTCTTTCCCGCTCTCTGTATCTGTCTCTCTCTCTCACTCGGTAACCTGTTTATCTCACTCTCTCACTCACACAGGAGTCAGTGTTCCCTGCTGCTGAGCAGAACAGCACCTTTGTTGTGACTTCCTGGTCATGTGATTAATTGGATGACATGTGTCGTCCATTAATTCAACAAATTAGTCCAATCTTTCTTGGCCTTTTATGATTACAACTTCAGCTGAAACGTGGCCATTCAGAAATTGCTTTATTAAATGCTGAATAGGAACTATCCACATTACCCTCTGTCAGAATGTGGACAGAGGGGGCATTGTGCTATATGGCAGAAATGTGTTTGAAACTAGTTTCAAACATTAACCGTCAAGTTAAACTGAAGTTGGTCATCCAAAGATGAATTTTGAAGTTTATGCAAATGCTTACATTGTATGTAGCTAGATATATTGGCAATTCTATTGTATCAAAAATATTTTGAGAAATTCTGGGGAACTGACAATGTTAGATAAAAATTTTCCCTACTAAACTTTACTTATCTGACATTCTGAAAGTAAATAATAGCTAAACTAAACATGACTTTTACGCTTAACTACTATTATGGTTGTAGACTACATGAAAGCACTACAACTCCTACTGCAGATGCTTCAGGAGTTCCCACGATGACCACTCCGGACCATCCTGAGGAGGACAGTGTTCAGTTCAGCAAGCTGTCCTACCTGGGCTGCACCTGGGTAAAAGCCCCCCGCAACGAGGTCCAGGCCCAGAGGGCCATGGCTACGCTGCGGGCTGAGAGTGCCATCCCCATCCCTGTTATCCTGCATGTCCCCAACGGCCCCCATGGCTCCGTCCGGTAGGTCCCCACAAAGTTAATACTCCATGTAGTCACTGTCCCTACATGTTAACATTCCCCATGTCTGGGCAGCCCCATAGCTTAATACTACACATCGAAACACACAAGTTAAAGTTCACTCTCCCGTCCGTGGTCTCCATAAGTCAGCACTTGTGTCCCCTCAAGTTGTCACTTCTTATCACATTAATGGTTGTGTGTTTCTTTGTCTCTTACTTCCGTTTGTTGTCATTAACTCCTTTGAAGTATTATTTTTCTTTCTTCACTCCCTCTCTCACTCATTCCCTGTTTGTCTAAATGTTATTTTGTATTTTTCATGTATTTACAGGGTACCCGTGGTATAAAATTTATTTTTCCCAAATGAAGGCCTTAAAAGTATTACATTTCATCTTCAAAGTCTTGAATTTTTTTAACGGTTAATAATCATTCTCTGCAGTATCAATACACAAATACTAGCTGCGCTTTCTCGTTCTTTCCTCCCCGACAGCGAGTTAACACAAACGCAGCCGCATCACTACAGCGCCAACATAGCCCCGCCTCCTGTCACTCACTCGCGGGCTCTGGCAGTGCAATAGACCTCTGAAGAATAAGTCCCGGCTCCGAGGCTCCCGGTTCCCTCGGTCAAATGTCTATGGGGAATAACATGGGCTTTATGAATGATCTTACATAACAAACTCTGTAGGTGGCGAAGAAGTAAAAGCTGCATCACGTTTTGAACTACACACTTTTAGCTAGTTTCCACTGTAGTTTTGGATTGTCGGTACCGTTAAAGTAGCATTAATAATCATTTACTACTTTAACGGCACCAACCATCCAAAAACCTAGTCAAAAGTAGTTGGAAAAAGTGTGTAGTTGCAATATATATAATAATATATAATATTGCAATTGCAATATTTTCACGAAATTTGACCTGAACAAACTATACATCATATGAAAGCTGAGCCCACTGTTTCCAACAGTCCAAATCATATCACTCAGTGACTAAAACTCGCAATTAACCAATCAAGACCAAACTTCCCCTTTTGTATTTACAACCAAAAATGGTTGTTATAAAAAAATGTTTTACCTTCCTTTTTTGTCCTCAAAGTTGAGTTTGATCGCATAAAACCATCATAAACGGATAATCCAGTGTCTTGGCCCAATTTTGCCACTAAACATGGTGTTTACAATCAATGACTAAAGAGAAGGTTTCTGAGGAAAAAGGTAAATTGCCTTCAATCAGGACACATGTCCTTCATCGCTATCTGGTGGCCATATGGTATATTTGCGAGTGTTTGGCTCGGTGCCATTCAATTATATTTGCCCTGAACTTTCAATAGAGGGGCCAAGTGTCAAAATTGTACAATGGGTTCTCAAGATGATCTACCTGTTTGTATCTCATAGAACTAAAGGGCTGCCAACTGATAATGCCCAACTGATCATTATTTCAGGTGGAATGTAATCTTCCACTTATGCTGTGTTCTAGCTTTATCCACTCTAACCAAGTAGTTTCCACATTGAATAGTTCACTTATATTATATTATATTTCCCCTTGGTACCTTGAAAAATAAAATCAATATTTTTCAAGGTATTGTATCGAAATTAGAACATCCAACATTACTTTGTCACATTCTGCCAGAATGGGTGCAACATAGGTATTAAATCTCATTTGATTAAAAAGTAAACCTTAAATTTAGGTTTGACAATCCTGTTTTACCCTGATTTAACATTTATAATTTTCTTGTTTAGTTTGACTATTTTAATGATTGTCCTTAAATGTTTCTTACATTATTTTTTCTTTCCTTTGTAAAGCGATATGCCTTGTGTTTGAATGGTGCTATATTACTAAACCGGCCTTGCCTTCTCTTGTGTAACCTCCAGGATCGTGGAGCAGTCCTCTGGAACTGAGGTTGCCTCCTTCCCCATCTACAAGGTGCTGTTTTGCGCCCGGGGCAGGGAGGACTCTGTGGAGAGTGACTGCTTCTCCTTCACAGAGAGCTACCGCAGCTCTGAAGACTTCCAGATCCACGTCTTTTCCTGCCACATCAAGGAGGCCGTAGGTTCATCGCCCTCGTTCACCAGCATTCTGTCTCACACATTTCATTAAATAGCAATCGGTTCATAGTGTGACTTGGGTATTGTAGTTTTTGGTACCATCTCAAAGTCCAGCTTACCTAATTGATATATAGATGGATAGATGGGTTTATGCATCCCCAAGAGGAGTTTGATTGTTGCAGCAGTATACAAAAATCATATATCAATATAGATATTAGTGCTATCAGTTTAACAGCGTTAACGCAAACCCATTTTAACGGCGTAATTTTTTTTATCGCGAGATTAACGTTCTTTAATATGCGGGAAAAACCGCCCAATCTGGCAACACCTGCTGAATGTCCTCACACTCTATTGCAAAAGGTAGGCCATTCAGCGGGAAAGGCCGCCCAATCTGGCAACACTGCCTGAACGTTCAGAGCGTCAACGTAAATCAATGAGACCAACTGAAAAACTTAAACTGTGATTCTGAAAGTATAATTTTTTTTTTATTATTATAGAGATTATTTGCTCCAAGTGTGAATGACTGCTCCAAGTGAAAATGTTAGTGTGAAATTGAACACTACAGTATATGCCAATGTTGTTTTCAATAAAAAAACATTTGCATAAAGCAAGCCGATCCACTTTCCATGTTGATAAGAGCATTAAAATGAGAAAAAATAATGGGACAAAAAGTAATCAAGTAATCAAGGGATAAAAATGTGCGATTAATTGCAATTTAACTGACATTAATGCGATTAATCGTGATTTAAATATTTAAATCGTTTGACAGCACTAATAAAAATACATTATAAGGTAGGAATAGAGAAACAAGAATCAAAAACAAATGAAAGTAAGCTAGTAAGCGTATGTCAACATACTGAAATGAATCCGTGAACCTGTGTGTCTCCTCAGGTGAGCCGCGTCCTGTACAGTTTCTCCACGGCCTTCAAGCGTTCGTCCCGGCCCGCACCCGATGTCCGGGACCAGACTCTCCCCGCCTCACCCGACAACGACCTCTATACCTTCACCGTCTCTCTGGAGGTCAAGGAGGACGACAGCAAGGGCAACTACAGGTCAGCATCGTCTCCTGAGCGTCTGTGGGGTCACCTGATCAGTAGTTTACTTAAGGAAATATGAAAGTGTTAGTTGTAGGATAGAGCTGCTGGACGTATGTTAGCATTTATCCTCCTCAGTCAACCAGCTGAAAGTTGTTGTAGTTGGTCAAATTCTGGTATCCAACGGTACAATTAGGAATCAGCTGGCAAGCCAGCCTTCTTTTCTAGAGCTGTATGTAACACAACAACTAATAAATACTGAATGAAATTGCATTGTTGCATCCGTTGTATATATAAAGTTGCGTTATCAATGTTATTTGTTGTGGGAATGAGGCAGGGCCATGCTGACTTTGTATCACAAAAACAGTTTTCCATTTCCACAGTGACATTTAACCTCTTCTGTCCTGTACCCACTCCTCCAGTGCTGTTCCTAAAGACCGAGACAAGTTCTACTTCAAGCTGCGCCAAGGCGTCCAGAAGAAGGTGTTGATCTCAGTGCAGCAGATGTGTAACAAGGAGCTGGCCATCGAGAGGTAAGGGGCTTCTCTACCGGTGATTCAAGCTGCTACCATTGTGAGGTAAGAGCCATTGTCAGAAAGGAAGCACGGTTAGTTAGGTACTAGGGTTGGTTAGGAAGAATGGTTGGTTAGGGAGCAGGGTAAGGCAGCACGGTTAGTAAGGATGCACAGTTAGTTAGAAAGCACGGTTGGTTAGTAGCCAGAGTTATGTGAGAACCATTTCTAAAGGATTCTTGCAAGGTTTTTAACGTAACTTCCATCCATTACTATCCAGTGTTTGTTGGAGAGCATTGCACTCGAAAACAGACACACAGTGAAGAGTCATGGATGAAAGGTCAATGAGCGTGAACTTTGACCCTTCTGGTATGGTCATGGGGTACCTTCAACCCCTCCCCCAACCAAGGGAACAGGAAATTCACTTCAAAACACCTGACATCCTATCTGGGTCAGCTGACATCATCCCCGTCATTTCTGCAGACACTCACACACACACACACATCCTGTTGTTCTCTGAGAAGTTTCACACTTATATGTTTGGTTTGTCAGCAGTTGCATTCTGAAATTTCTGTATTCAGTTCTGCAAGACCAGGGTAACTGCATGAAAATAAGATGGTGGTTTAAAATGAGAGAACCGCCTTTCTTTTGGCATCAGCTTGAGGTCTTTATGAAGCAGTATAGCTTGTTGGCCACATGGGGGCCCCTCCAAACTTCAGGAAGCGGGAGAAAGCACATCAGTGTTTTTAACTGTTGAGACTGTTGTGATGTCACAGATTATAACTGACTGTGATGACATCATTGTATATAACAGACTGCTGTGACATTACTATTTATATATATATATATATATATATATATATATATATATGGGACTATTGTGAGATCACTGTATCCAATGTACCATTGTGAACTGGTGACATCACTGTACATATCAGACTGTTGTGAGTCACTCAATATTCAAAATGTACTTTTGTGATGTCCCTGTTCGGATCAGACTGTTGTGATATCACTGATAATAACAGACTATTTTGATATAACTGTAAGTCAGACTGTTGTGACATCAGTAAGTCTCTAAAAAACAATTCACTGTAAGTTGCTTTGGAGAAAAGTGTCCGCTAAATAAGTGGTTCATGGTTTGTACATCACTAGCCGCGTTTACATGGACACTTCTGATCCGATAAGATTTCTAATCGGAATAGATCTATTCCTATCATGCTATCCGAACGTACTGTATATATGGCATTTACAAAAGTGGTAAGCGAACGTTCTGTCTCTTGCGCACACCTGACACATCTGGACCGGCGGCGACTTAATGGACGTGTTATCACTATTTGGCATTTTTATGTATTTGATTTTAATGAAAGCCCAGCAGGAGAGAGTTATTCTCTGCCTGCTCCTTCAATTAAGAAGGAGGTCAACACAGCGACGTCAGTTTCTCGTCCGGTCTTATATCTACCCCCTCCTCCGCCGCAAACAGTAGGCCTACGTATTTGGATGAGAGTGCGCAGCCAAGACTGTTGGGAGAGAGTGCTGTTATGTAACGGATAATGTATAGAACGGTGGTCATTATCAGGTAAATACCGTCATTTCCAGACTATATATAAGCTGCGGTTTATACACAAATTTTCCCAAATTCCGTAAATTATGCGGCTTATGCATGGGTGCGGCCAATACATGGGAACACGATTTTTAAAAATCCATTTTCAGTTAATTAGGTTATTTAAAAAAATCTTTCCCGAAACGTTCTTTGCTACGAATCTTTCATAGGCCTACGTCATTCGTTGGTAAGGTTGGTCTGAAGCGCTCGTAGAACCTTTGCTCTACCGTAGTGATGATTCAGCTCCTGACGCAGTCTCCGCCACTGTACAGTAACCTTTATAAATCCCCGTTGCGCATGGAACTGCCACATTGGCAGTGTTGTTTCACCAATATACAGTACATTACATATACGGTACAGCAGGCGAGGTCAGCTCGACTCGCTTCCAATAATTTCAAAAACTCGCAACTTCAAAAAATTATTATTATTTTTTTTACCATGTTCAAAAATGAACAAAACTGTCTTCTAAATTAATGAAATGATACTGGGAAACAAATAAACCATTATATGCAACGAGTGAACTTAATAAGTGGTCGAAATACTTTTTCAACCACCGCCTCTTTCCCTTGACAGTGCGCAAAGCCCGCACGGCGCACACAGACAGGTAGCAAAAAGCAAAGCAGTCTCAGCATAAACACACAGTTGTGTGTTAAATTTGTCCATCGGGGAACACGTCAATTCCTCTAATGCTAACGTTTAAAATAAATCGGCACCGATTTACCTTGATCTACAGCTGTAGCCTTGCTGAACTCCCTGCATCCTCGCTGTCTTTATTCCTTTTCCAGATTAATATGGCGGTCTTATCATGGTAAACTAGCTCATTGGTGAACACCTCATCAGGTGTTTAACAGCGACACGCACTCAGAGACAGTAGGCCTAAAGAAAGACAGGTCCTGTTGCTGCTATGCACGTTTAATGTGCTCTCGCCGTTCTCCTGCACAAAAATAATGGGTGCCAAGCAGTAGGCCTAGTCGGTCTTAACTTTAGGGGGAAAAAGCAAGTTCAAGTTTAACATCGATTTGCAGTGACCACTTGGCTCAAGGGTTTTATATGCCTATTCATTACATAATTAGCGCATTTGAAACTTGTGTGCGGCTTATGCACAATTCAGTTTTTTTTAATACATACATGAAAGACTTGCGGTTTATCCACGATGCGGCCTATATGCGGGAAATTACGGTAGGCCCCGACGGGGCGAACCGGACGGAGCGGAGGTGTCTTACTTCTCCCTTAAGGGGCTTATTTTAGATAATAACCGGCGACGTTCTATAGGCTACATTATTACACGGCTACTTGCTGAAACAAAAAAATAATTTCACATGGTGTGCGTTTTTACAATTTATTTATTACCATTCGTAGTGTTGATCAGCAGAGAAATAGTCTGCCAAAGACGTTGACGTCGCTAAGCAACCGAATCCGCTGGGGTTGATAAGTTACCAGACTTCTTGCGGAGTGATACACAGACGTGAATCAGGCAAAAAAGCCACTTTCCTTGACAGTGGTCAAGTTCGGGGTGCATAAAAGTACAGACGGACCAATTGCGAACTGCTGCTGATGCCATCTCTCTAAGTTACCCGCACCCACCCCAAACCAATCGGAATAAGTGTATACATGTCGATTATAGCGGACTACACCACCTCTTTTATTCAGCATAGAATTCTATTCCGATCAGAGAATTGTATTCCGATTGAGGCGTATATATGATCATTTTTTATTCCGATTGATCTGTTCTTCCATTTCTAAGCGGATCAGATGAATCCATGTAAACGTGGCTAGTGTTATGAGGCTTATTCTTGTCTCTGGTCTACTGTGTCCCTCTGAAGGTGCTTCGGGATGCTGCTGTCTCCAGGACAGAAGGTCCGGAACAGTGACATGCATCTGCTGGACATGGTGAGCACAGAGCCCTCGCCACACACAGATGTTTATAATAACATCATGTATGTACATTATCATATCATATGGTGACCTTTAGTGTCCTGAAAGATGTTTATAATAACATCATGTATGTACATTATCATATCATATGGTGACCTTTAGTGTCCTGAAAGATGTTTATAATAACATCATGTATGTACATTATCATATCATATGGTGACCTTTAGTGTCCTGAAAGATGTTTATAATAACATCATGTATGTACATTATCATATCATATGGTGACCTTTAGTGTCCTGAAAGATGTTTATAATAACATCATGTATGTACATTGGGAGACCATCGCGGGCAACAATCCCTTTCTCCTCCATGTCGCGGTTCAGTCTACTTCAGATTGATGTGGAAGTGGAAGAACCAGAGACGTTGGAGAACCCGACGCAGTCGTTTGAGATTCATAATATCGTCTGGAGGCGCACACAGATTTTGGCCGTGATAATATATACAGAGTTGGGGAAGTTACTTTTAAAAAGTAGTGTTTGCTTGTTACTCGATACTTCTTACAAAAGTAATCCCTTACTTTACTTAGTTACCCTCTATGGAATGTAACTCGTTACCGTTACTCGTTACTTTTACGTTACTTTTATGTTGCTTATTTTCTTTAAGAGTTTTTTTTAATTTTTTTTAAGAGTTTAACGTCTCATGCAATGTTGGGGCAGGGCAGCTCAGCGATCGCGTTCCTCCGTATGTTTATCACATGACCCTGCAGGCTTCAATAAGGATTTCAAACAGTGGATCCCCGCTCCCCCCCTTGTCCGTTCCATTTGGGAGACGCAGAGGTGAACTGTCCCCCCCTCCCCTTTCCCCTTCTCACACAGCTTCTGTGACGGTACCTCCTCAACGAGCAGGGGCACCTGCAGCCGGAGGGGGCGTCAATATGCCAATTCCCCACACAGTGATATGATAGATAATAGAAAACCGCTTCGCGGCACGGATGATTGGCTGCTCTCTGCTGCTAGTACCAGCCTCAGTGTGGAGTGAGCGCCCGTGACTATTGCGCAAGCGTGCAGCTGAGGCAGTGTTGCTGTCAAAGCTGTCCCTGGGAAAAGTAACGTTGTGCCCAACTGAATAAGGAACTACGTTTCGTTACCATATTTTCAGTAGTAACGCGTTACACTACTTTTTACCCGAAAAAGTAGTTACGTTACTGTAACGCGTTACTTTGTAAACACTGGTCATAATGAATCTTCAACACTGGCAGAAATTGCTTTCTTGCTTCAATGTTAAAGGTGTTATACACCTCGCCCATTATTTCAATACACATACTAAATGGTGGAACTGGGATGTGTGTTGTCGTGTGGACCCTTCAGGACATGTTGTGCATCACAATCACAAGAAGGTAGTCGAAGTTGTGATATGTTTGTGTTTGACCTCAGGAGTCAATGGGGAAGAGCTCGGATGGGAAGGCCTACCTCATCACGGGAACCTGGAACCCCAACGTGGCCGTCTTCCAGCCGCTCAATGAAGACACACCTAAAGGTGTGTTCTCATAAAACACAGATTCAAATATGAATTTGAAATGTAAAAACAAAACAACATTTGAATGTGATTTAAATACATTTTGATAAAAGCACTCCTACTTTCCAGTATTCACGTTTCAAGTAATGGAATAGATAATTATGGTCTCTTGGAGCGAGAGCAATGAATGATTCATAATTTATGTTATTCTATAACCTATTTTTATACAGGTTAGGTAGGTTAGGTAATATTCATATGGGCTAAAATAAACAATTTTATAGTATTTTTCCTTTTTTGCCAAGTATGAGTTTTGTGCAACAGGATCCTTCCGCACAAAACTCATTTATTTGATCTCGCTGAGAGACACATTTTCAGTTCTTACTCTTAAGTTTTAGGGCAGGCTACAGGGCATTATGTTATTTTTTAAGATGTAAGTCAACTAAAGGAATACACACAATCAAGACTTCAGGAGGTTGACATGGTGGTGTTAACGCACGCATGCACGCACACAGTAATTCTTAACCCTTCACTTTTGTGTGTGTGTGTGTGTGTGTGTGTGTTAGGCCTGTCACAATAACAAATTTTACTGGGCGATAAATTGTCCCAGAAATGATTGCGATAATATTGCCGTTTTGAGACCATTTTCAACTAATATAATGATAATGGCATAATAATGCAAGTACAACCTTTCAAAGATCAATAAACTGTTATTTCTAAAGAATATTTAATACTGGAACTGGCAGACATTTTAAATATCCCAAATAAATAAACAAAACAACCAAAAACAATGAATACAATTGAAATAAAACTACATGAAGCGAACTACAACTGTCAGTGAGTGCGCACCATTTGAACTGTCCTGTTTGTACTTTGTTTGTCGACTAAACGCCCCAGTGATTGTGGACTGAAGACAGAGACATCCCATGATCAGTTGTATTTTTTTTTTTGCAGCTGGGAAAACTGCATGGGATGATTATGCTTTAGGTGCAGATGCATGTTTGTTGTATTGGCGCGTTTAGTTTCTACCGTTTCTAACAAATGCGACATACCGGCTCACAGGTTAAGTGGTTCACCACGGTCATTCGGTTTGAACCCGAAGTGCTCCCACACGGCAGCTGTCGCGTTCGGCTTTGAAACCATTTCCATCTTTGTTTTTCATTCCTCAGAATCTCAACTAGCGTTTTCTCTGGCTTGCTACTCCTCACGGGGCGTATAGCCGGCCTCTGACTCTGTAACGCCAGAGCTCCGCCTCCCCACACAGAGACCATGCGGCTGACCAGTAACTGACACGACTCGAGGGTTAACTCCTCATTACGCCAAGGACGCGAGAGGGGTCTGTCGAGGCCGATGCTTCGGAGTGAAAATTCAGTCATCCCTTGTTATCCAGTCTCTTTGATAGAGAGACACGAGAAAAAATAAAATAAAAAAAAAGCTTATTTATCGCGGACGGCAAAATTATCGTCTTATTTTAATTTATCGAGCGATTAATTGATTTATTGCTTATCGCGACAGGCCGTGTGTGTGTGTGTGTGTGTGTGTGTGTGTGTGTGTGTGTGTGTTCCTTGTGTCTCCATATGATATGTGTCAATTTCCTGCCTGTACATTCCCATTCCCATGCTCTAATATTCAATCAAATATTTTGCTGGCCAACGTGTCCTAAAAAGAAGTTTATCTTCATCAGTATGTAATGTTTGTGTGTGTGTATGTTCATTGTGTATTCTCCATATGGGTGTATATATGTTACTTGTGTGTATATATATAATGTGGGTGTGTGTGCGTGCGTGTCCCAGACAAGCAGGTGTACATGACGGTGGCGGTGGACCTGGTAGTGACGGAGGTCCAGGAGCCAGTCCGCTTCCTGCTGGAGGTCCTGGTCCGGGTCTACCCCGCCAACGAACGCTTCTGGTACTTCAGCCGCAAGAGCTACAGCGAGACCTTCTACCTCAAACTGCAGCAGGTGGGAGCTCTCTTAATTCATCCATTCATGTATTCATACAGTTTCCTGCAGTATCTTGATTTTTTTCCCCCATGCCCCATGAAATATAATGCAGATGCTGCTAGTATCTGTTTGGTTTTAGTAATTTCTGTATAGGAGGTACGCTACCTTCAGAAATATATATTTACATTCAAAGTTCGGCCAATATTGTAGTTCTAGCCAGTATGTGTCCAACCGTGAATGTGGACCTTGTTTATCAACAACACACTTTTCTTCTTGTATTATATAGTTCAGCTCATCCTGCCGTACCCCCACCCCTCCTTCTCCTCCTCCTCCTCTATAATGCATAGTGGAGTCAGTGTGGTGATGGTTATCCCTTTTCCTCCTTTTCAGTATAACCAGCTCCTTTATCAGACTATAATAATGTTTTAAAGACTATATTCTTTAATCTTTAACAAACTAAAACACTTTAATAGAATAGTTACATCTATAGACTTTAAAAGACTAAAAGAGAGAAAAATATTTTCTATAGACTTAACAGACTGTAAGATTAATATTAACAAAACGTCTATAGGCATAAACATACTATAATAGTTTGTTTACAGTTAACAGACTATAAGATTGTAATAGTATCATAACATCTATAGACTTAAACATACTATAAGACTAATGGTATCATAACGTCTGTCTACTTAAACCTACTATTAGACTGTAATAGTATGATAACATCTATAGACTTTAACATACTATCTTACTATCTTACTATTATAATAGCAGGCCTGTCGGACAAGTTACTCGGACAAGTTGGTCAGTGTGCATGTGCCAAGCAGCCTGCAGCTCACATACAAACACACAGCACGCGCGAATGCACACATACACCGCACGCACGCACGTACGCACATACTGACCGCATACATGTACGCACACACACACACACACACGAACACGAACGCGCTGATGCAGACGTTTCAAAACAAAAGCAGCGCAGGACACTGCATATGCACACACCACACACACATGCACACGAAGACACACACACACACACACACACACACACACACACACACACACACACACACACACACACACACACACACACACACACACACACACACACACACACACACACAGACGTTGAAAGACAACGGCAAGATCGATCCCGCATCCCGCTTCCCGCAATGTCTTGGATATTGATATCCCCCCCTCCTCCCTTCCGTCTGTTTTAACGGCCCTGCCGTCGTCAGACTCTCCCAGGTAAGATGTTCTGCTATAGACTGTAGAAATTGCGATAAAAGAAGTGAAGAGACAATTTCTCACGTCGACAACGCAACGACAGGTTGTTCATTTTATCATATAAAAACCATTAGTTTCAAACATCGCGCTGACCGGCATATTTAAACACAACTATTAGATTCAAACATCAGTCACGTGATCTTAAAGAGACAGCGTCCCTATAACACGGAACGAAAACATGTCAATAACACAGCGTGGTTTATTCTGTCTATAGAGTCCACCACAAGACTAGACTTTGTTGCTAAAATGTAATATAACTCTCCTCCTTGAGCCTCCCTAAATGTATTTACACTTTGTTGCTCAAACTTAATATTACTCTCTCTTCCTTGAGCCTCCCGAAATGTCTTGCGATATTGATATCCCCCTCCCCCCTGCCGACAGTTTCAGTTGTTTTATTTTTCTAATGCTTTGTGTGTATGCTATGTGTGACTGTATGCTATGCTGCCTGTCTTGGCCAGGTACCTTGAAGAGATGTTTAATCTCAATGACGTATTCTTCTGGTAAAAATAAAACAAACATCTTAAACTCTCACATCAGGTAGCCAGTGTACAATCCACAATCTTGCCTTCACACCCCCCCTTCTCCCTCTCCCCCTCCCCCACACAAGCCTGTGCTTTATTTCACTTTAGTTAGGCAGATTGTTGCCTTAGCTGTTGTTACACTTAGTTTATTTATTAAGTATAAAGTGATTATGCTTGCTTCATAACTTAAAGAGAAAATGATTATGCTTGCTTCATTACGTAATAGGTGAACCAAAATGTTATACGTTGTAACATTATAGGCAAAATGTTATTTATAATATGCGCTCAGAAATTTGTTACATTATCGACTGGGGTTTCCACATTATAGCTATGGGTTTAATTATAACTAGAGGTTGAGCGAGTGCAATGCGCGCTCAACCTCGCGGAAACTCTGGTAAGACTAATAGTATGATAACGTCTATAGACTAACATACTATAAGACTGTAATAGTATCATAACGTATATAGACTTTATAGACTAAGACTGTAATAGTAACAAAACTTCTATAGGCTTAAACAAACTATAAGACTGTAATAGTATCATAACGTATATAGACTTTACAGACTATAAGACTATATTAGTAACAGAACTTCTGTAGGATTAAACAAACTATAAGACTGTAATAGTATCATAACGTCTATAGACTTTACAGACTATAAGACTATATTAGTAACAGAACTTCTGTAGGATTAAACAAACTATAAGACTGTAATAGTATCATAACGTCTATAGACTTTAACATAGTAAAAGACTAATAGTATCATAAAGTCAATGTCTAGGCTTAAACATACTATAAGACTAACAGCATCATAATGTCTATAGACTTTAACATATTATAAGACTGTAATAGTATCATAATGCATACAGGCTTAAGCATACTATAATACTAACAGTAAAATAACGTCTATAGACTTTAACTTTTACTATAAGTCTCTAATAGTATCATAACGTATATATATTGGCTTAAACATACTATGACTGTAATAGTATCATAACATATACAGGCTTAAGCATACTATAAGATGTTCTATCCAGATCTCCAGTAAAATCTAAGTCCACTGCCTGCCAGTGAAGTGTCCTGAGCCTTTGGATCAATACTGTTTAGTGAATCACAATCCCAGGAAGTGTGTGTGTGTGTGTGTGTGTGTGTGTGTGTGTGTGTGTGTGTGTGTGTGTGTGTGTGTGTGTGTGTGTGTGTGTGTGTGTGTGTGTGTGTGTGTGTGTGTGTGTGTGTGTGTGTGTGTGTGTGTGTGTGTGTCAGAGACTGGAGGCTGGCTCTCTGGGCGATGCTGTGTTCGAGGTGGTCAGTCTGCAGCGAGAGGTGGACCGCACCAACGGAGCTCATGGGTCCTCACTCGCTGAGGAAGAGGAGCATGAGGAAGGTAGACAGCCCTCTCTCTCGCCCTCTATCTCGCTCACACTCTCGTTCTCTCGCCCTCACTCTCCCTCTCTCACCCCCATTTCATCTATACCCTCCCTCGCCCTCTCTCTCCATCACTTTACCCCTTTCTACCGCTACATTTCCCCTACATTTCATGCACACGCTTAAATAGCCATACATATGCAAGCATGCTGAATCTATTCAGTGTATACAGAGTATGCAGTAGTATTCTAAGCCTGCAGCCATAAAGGGGTTTATGTTCATCATAATAATATCATCACCATAATTGTTATCAGTTATATCACAATTACTATAGAGCAAAGAAATATGAAGTCTTTATAGATACCAGCTATTAGTGGTTTGTAGAAGTATGAGTAGGCTAACCCTGCAGACATGAACGGATGTATCAGTGCTATCAGTGTAGTACTATTAAACTACAAATGCAGTTATAAACTTCAGCAAAACCAATTCTAGCTATGAGTTTTATGCTTATCCTTCATTTTATGCTGGGGCTTCCATAGATGTACCCCAACATAACAGCAGTGTCTTCATGAGGGCATTATCACACAAATCACGCAAATAAACAATGTTTCTCATAAGTCAACTGAAGTAGTGTAAACGCCAGCCCTTTCCCCAGACACGTTTAGAAGGTATTCCAAGCTGGGAAAAAAAACAACCTGAATCCTTTTGCGTCCATACTGACCGTTTGGGCGCCATAGTAACAAGCGTGACCTTTCTGAAATGCTCTCTTTCATCACCTGGATGGCTGTCTCAGTACCACACCTCCCAGCCTATCAGAGCGCAGGCAGCAGGTCTGCTTCATTTTAATGAGGTCAGCAAGCTTTTGTAAGCAGTCGAGAGCTCATCACCCGCAGATATGGGTTCGGTGCGTGCCCACTTGCGGCCACCGTATAATATCATATCTAATACAGAGGCTGGTGCGGAGCTAGTATGAATGAGAACACATTGGGATTGTGTCTTGTGTTATTTCTGAAAGAGGACATTAGTCAGTAGAAAGGGGACGATGGTGCAAAAGGAAGCATGAATGTGGTTTGGATTGTTGAATTGATTTGGAGTCGCGCACAAGTGCCAGGCACATGTGTGTTCTCAGGCTTTGGATGAATCAGGGCATGAACATGATATAACATGTTAATATGACGTGTTGTGATATGATCTTAATGAAGTAGCCTTAAGCAGACTTGTTGATTCCATCACTTTTATCTAGCTGTACTGGAAGTGACGTTTATTTATTTCGTAATATATATTTTTTAATGAAGACACCTTATAAACTAATGAACAGAATTAATGTGCATTTTTTCCGAACTACTTTGTTGAAGTTGTGAATAATATCTGCATGTTGATGAGCTGGCAAGGTTAAAAAGTCAAAATTCCTTTCATGGTGACCGACCCTAATTAGGTTTGTTGTGTGTGTGGGTGGCTGGGTGTATGTGCGTGTTCCACGAGAACGTCTGAAACTGTGTCCAGAGGGCTCAGTGCTTTGCCTCTACCCTACACTAGCTGAGTAGCTCCTACTCTCTGCTGCTGGTTACCCTATGCTAATTGCTAACTAGCTCCTGCGTTCGCCACAAGTTACCATATGCTTGCTGATGTCACAACAGAGCTGTATCATTGCTCATTCCCTTCTGTTGTCGACACTGCAGTCTGACTGTATGTAAACCACTTTTGCCCCTCAGGGAGGTTAAAGATATGCTCTACTACTCTTCACTATTCGATGCTACATTGAATGCTACATTCTATACCATATTCTACTCGGCACTCTAAGCTGTATTTTATACTGCATTCAACAAGGTATTTTACAATGCATTCCATACTCAATTCTACACTGCATACTACACCAGACTATATCATATACTACATGCTATATGCCATACTATGCCACGTACTTCACTATATACATCATACTATATAAGCTATTATAAAACGGGTGGCTTAAATCAAGCGATCTGATTGGTTCCCAACTGTTGTATATTGAGCGTATACACACAGCTATGACGCCCGTTCAGTTTACAGAGTTCAGTATCACTCCACGCCTAACTCAAACTGTGGTTTATTTATATATAAAAGCGATAGCATAGTTCACTGAAGCCTAAAAATATGTTGATTGCTGGAGAGGGTGGAAATGTTGTAAAGCAATAGGCACACGGTGAGTGAACTCGATAGTAGGCTAAATTGCCGGCGAACCGAGCTACCGTCTCTAGCCTAGCCTTTTCTCTGAAGGACGCTGCGGTGTGTTGCATAGCAACTGCCGTACACTTTGCAGGCAGCCAGGAGGGACTGCTTTTCGGACTTTCTCGCTTTTTCAAAATTGAGGGTGTCTATGACTTTCATTTCGCCATACTTACGTAACCGTTTTATAAAAGCAATAGATCACTTCGGTCAGTGAAATGTTCTCATTATACCACAGTTAAGGGGGTCACCGTCCCTCCACTGCGCGTTGGGACGGAAAACGCCCCTTAACTGTGGTATAATGAGAACATACCACAGCCTGTCGTGATCTATTGCTTAATTATACTTTATACTACATACTATACCACATACTTCACGATATACAACTACATACTATATCACATAATATACCTTATTCTACATACTATACACCCATACTATATTGCATACTATACAACATTCTGTACTAAATACTACATACTATACTATATACTACACACTATACCACATACTATATTATATACTACATACTATACCCCCACTATACCAAATATTATAATATATATATGCTAACTATACTATACAACATACTGTATTGCTATTCTGCCTATACACATGGAACACATAAAGCAAGAGGTTTGATTGGAAGCTTGTCCATTACTGGTGGTGGTGGGTTTTGACCTCCTGTGTGGGGGCATGTGTGTTTCCTGTGTAGACAGCGACAGCGAGATCTCCAGTGGCACAGGAGACGTTTCCAAGGACTGTCCGGAGAAGATTCTGGAGCTATGGGGAGGAATGCTGAGCAGATGGTGAGGGATGGGCGAGAGATGGAGAGCGAGTGATGGAGAGAGAGAGGGAGGGACAGAGAGACTATTAATTGTGATTAATAGCCTGACAATATTAATCACAGTATACTCAGGTTCTCATTGTAGCCGTAATTACCTCCAGCAATTCTAATTACTATCTGATTACTTCATGATTACCCAGTTTTCCGAGCCCCTCTTATCGGATTCTACAGTGTAGAAACTATAAATTATGAATAGAAACTATTTTATCTGTTGGTCTTTTCTTGTGTGCTCTTATATCCATTCATATTTCAGTACTTTAAATGCTCCGGGCATGATATTAGAACTTCTGATGTTCCGTTTAAAACCATTTGAATGTGTACTCTAAGCAAATTACTTTAATCAATGTATTTTACATTGATTAAATATAATTGTGTGTGTGTGTGTGTGTGTGTGTGTGTGTGTGTGTGTGTGTGTGTGTGTGTGTGTGTGTGTGTGTGTGTGTGTGTGTGTGTGTGTGTGTGTGTGTGTGTGTGTGTGTGTGTGTGTGGAGAGAGAGAGACAAACAGAAAGAGAGAGAGATAGGGAGAGAGACTGCGTTGCCAAGCCCCATCCACATCACACATTAACCTGCGGCAGTTAATGACAGAGAGAGTGAGAGAGACAAAGCATAAACATGGGAGAGAGTTTCACTTTTTATATTTATGCTGTTACTAATTGTCATTTGTGTGTGTGTGTGTGTGCACCAGGCATGGTAACCTGGCCATCCGTCCAAAGGGCCTGGGGTCCCTAGTGAGGGCAGGGGTCCCCGAGGCTTTGAGGGCTGAGGTCTGGCAGCTCCTGGCGGGCTGCCCCAGCGAACTCACCCTTCTGGAGGAGTACCGCACACTCATCACCAAGGTAACACACACACAAAGCCTGCCAGAGAATTGCCAAACTTATAACTAATAGAGCCACACACACACACACACACACACAGTGTATACCCACTCCTCTCTTGTCCTGACTTGGACGAGACTATATTGGTTCTCTGGGGTTGAAGTGTATATTGGCTCCTGAACTGCATGAGCCTCTCAAGACGTCGTGTGTTCAGGAAGTTTGTTAGATTTGCGGACAGTCCATGCACGGCCATGGAATTTATAATCTGCGTTAACATGGCTGCAGTAACATCAGCCATTTGCGCACTCTTCTTGTGGAGCTTCAAAGATACAGAGATACACAGGGAAAATGGACTATGAACCCTGCGCGACTACTGTGATTTCAGCATTTTTGGTTTGCACCGGTCAAGTGCGGTAACATTTATTTAGAGTCTGCCAGAGCTTCTGTTTGTCGCTGTACCGTGTGTGTGTGTGTCAGTATACTACTGTGTACTATGTTAGTACTGTAGTACTATGTCAGACTGCTGGAGGTGCTGTTCACCCTGCAATGTGTGCGTCAGTACAACTGTGGTACTATGTTAGTACTTTTGGTACTATGTCAGACTGCGAGAGGTCCTGTTTGTCCCTGGCCCCTGCCAGTTGTTAGTCGTGTGTCTGGACCTAATCCCCCATATCTATTGCACCATATGCATTGATTATGTATGCTTATACGAATCCTATTTATTTCTGACTTTGCTTGGCTCTGTGATTTTCTATGAGAAAGTGATTTGGATATAAACTCTATGAAGTGGGTTTTGGTCGGTGGTGTTTCAGATCTCTATATCTTTATGTTTCTCCCTGAGCTGTATATATATATTTTTTTTAAAGTAAACTCTTCATCACTGTCAGACCAAACTGAGGCTAAATTGCCTTGCTGTGTCATTGTGTCACACACTCACATGCACACACGTGTCACACACACACAATTGGTGAACTCCCAAACACACTCTGCACACACACACACAGCACATTTCTCCCATTGGCTACTGTTATGGTCCTGTGTCAGCCTTGAAGGAGAATTATATGTATAAAATACAATGCATTTCACCTCATGCCGCCTTCAGCTCCATCGAGCTGACCTCCTACCGGAGAGTCAACAGAAAATTCTCCATAATCAGCGATAAAAAAACAATTGTGGTGGTTTGTTAAAGGGGAGGGGGGAAAACAGCAGTGTGGAAAAAATAATGGGAGGGGCTTGCTTTGAGTGGAAGGTTCTTGGTGGTGGTGGTGGGAGGGATGTGGCTAATGTGAGAAGTGCTTGATAATGGCTGGCAGGGCTTGGTATGGGTAGATGGGGCATGTTGGAGATAGGAGGTGGCTTGGCATGCATTGGAGGGGATTTTTTCAAAGATGGTCTGAGCTTGGTGGGGATGGGTGGGAAAATAGTTGATATTGTAGGGATTGGTTGATATAGGATGGACTTGATGGAGGTGGGCGGAGCTCATTTAATTCCTTGTCACCTTCTCTAAACTCCCAGGAATGCTCTGTTTCTGCTCCGCTGGTTTATATCCTTCACACTGGAAGGTCATCCAGATGCAATCTCAGAAAGATCCCCACTACTCCGTATCTTTTGCATATTCCCTTGCTCTTTGTTATCCCAACTATTATAAGGGATTGTAATTTATATTCCTATAAGCTTGACTCATGTTCTTATGTTCTCTCTGATCTTCTCTCACGTACACTCTCTTAAGCAATTTCTCTGACTTATATCCCTTTCGCTAGCTTCCCGTGCTGTCTTGAACATGTTCTTTTGTATTCTCTCGATTGTATCATTGTGTATATTTTTAGTATTGAGTATTGCTAAAGCATGTGTCAAAAAGCATGTGTTTTATGTTATTTTCAGGCATTTTACACAAAATATAATATTTAAACAGGGTTTGCTTGAATTTGTCCGGGCCAAAATAAAAACATAACTGTAATAAGTGTTTGCTTCTAAAAGAAGATCAGTGCGCTAATTTGCCTACAGCGTGGTACCGGAGGAATTCCGTTTTTTTATTGGTTACGTTAATTACATCCCCTGTCGATAATCAGGTGCCATGTGGTGCTTCCTCCAAGATATGCCAGCCAAGGAAGAGACAACCAACATCAAACATCACAAACAACCAGTCTAATTAGTTTAACCAATGTATCCAGTATTACCTACCCAAAACATCCAACAAATGCAGCCCGAGAGCGATGGGGGGGGAGGGGGGGTTGAAAGCGAGATGCGAGATAGGGTAAAAGGGTAAATGGGAAAGAAAGAGAGGATGGGTTGCAAAGGGAGGGAGGGAGGGAGAGAGGCTAGGGGGTGGGGCTTGGGTCTAGTTAATAGAAAATAGACTGAGAGTGAAGTGTTTTGTAAATAGGAAACATGTCCAAATATAGCTGTCGGGGAAAGAGAGAGGGAGGTAAAGAGAGAGAGAGAGAAAGCTGAATTATGTGTCACAGAGCCTGAGGTGCAGCCGGCTGGATGGGGGAGGGAGGGGGTGAGAGAGAGAGAGAGAGAGAGAGAGAGAGAGAGAGAGAGAGAGAGAGAGAGAGAGAGAGAGAGAGAGAGAGAGAGAGAGAGAGAGAGAGAGAGAGAGAGAGAGAGAGAGAGAGAGAGAGAGAGAGAGAGAGAGAGAGAGAGAGAGAGAGAGAGAGAGAGAGAGAGAGAGAGAGAGAGAGCCAGTCACAGCATCTGCCTTCGATGCAACGCGGCACAGAGACGCTACGTCCTCGCTTCTCCTTTCGCTCCCCCTCCTCTCTGCTTCTCTCTTCTATACTCTCCTCTCTGCAGAATAAGCGCTTCAGTTCACCAGCACAGTCACCGCTCTGCTCTGCATAGACTCGCCGCGTTCATCTGATCTCTGCTGTGGGACTGTGATCTGGTGGGATCTGGGGGGGGGGTGGGGGGCGGGGTGGCTTACGGACGTGACCCTTTCAGTTTGTAGGATTTTTTTTTTCACCCCACTCTTGACGGACAGACGGATGGAGCGAGATGGAAAGGAGACGAGAGAGAGGGTACATTTCTGCACTCTCTCTAATACCTAAAGAAGACCGTCAGACTTTGAATGGACCAGGAAGGCGCCCTCAGGATGCTCCTCTCCAGTAAACACACCACAGACACACACCTCTACCGGGTGTCGGACGGTGCCTGCGGGATGGACAAGTAGATGGGATAAACACGCAGAATGCCAAATGATCTTGAGCACTCGTGCTGGTATCTACAGGGGTGAGGAGAGACAGTGAGAGGAGCTCTGGTTATTGTACCCCAGTGGCCTGCACTTCAATGCACTTCAATGCACTTCACCTGCACGCTACCTACACACCAAGTCATCCTCGTCGCTTCATATCCGGCTACATACACAACTTTTTTTGCCCACTCTACTGGATTTCCTCTTGTGCTCAGGTTTTGGTGACCAATGTCACAGCACCTGACGTTGGACAGTTGGACAGTTGGACAGGTGACCAGTTTCAGGGCACGCAGGAAAAAAGATCTGAACAATTGTGACCAATGAGAATGTGTCTGGTTTAACCTTCTTGTCTCCAGCCTGTAAACACAGCCTCCGCCCCGCCGCCCCTCCCTTTAACAGAGCTCGCTGTGTGAACCCGGAGAGAAAGTGATGACATTATCAGCGGCTGCAATCTGGGTGTTGTTCTAGCCCGTGTCTGTGTTTTGATTCTGACAATAGAAAGGGCGTACACAGTCCCGGGGACACTGTTCTGTCAGCCACCAAAACAAGCGCACACATGGGATGGGGCCGTGACACGGCAAGGGCAGCAGCCATGGCTTGGTGTCTGCTCACTGGGATGTTTAACCTCCATGCGGGGACTCGTATGGATTCAGCCAGTCACCAAGGAAAGGTCTTCACACCGTCAGTATTTCCAGTTGAGTCCAGTTAAGTTGAAACACTACTGTGTGCAAACGCACACAAATTCACAGTCTTCACATTTGCTTGGGATTAATATTGCGACCATTTGTGTGTATTGAAGGCTGATCCTTTTTTTTACAATTTTTTTTTTGTTTTACAATTTTTGGTTTACCTGGTTTGGACGGGGGTTAGGTCTACTTGATGCTTACCTCTTGCTTCTCCATCCCTGAATGCTCCTCAGGCCAGGTTTCATCTCACTCTTTCTCCTGGTGAATGCAGAGTGGTTCCTCTGATCCTCCTGCCAGCTGTCCTCGTTAGGCCCAGGAAGATGTTGCATCGGACGGGCAGAAAGACAAGAAGCAGGCACCCTGCCTGCATGACGGAATAAGAACCGACAGAAGTGCTAACGCCAGCCCCTTCTGCTCTCTCCTCCGTCGTGTCGGGGAAGACTGTTTTCTCCCACTTCTCCTCTTCCTCCTCACTGGCACGCTACTCCCCACACTCGGAGCATGACTGACGGGGAAAGGAGAGGCGTGACGGCTGCCCCTCGCTCCCGGAGGCTGTATTGATTTCCCTCCAGTCTGTATATCATGTGAGAGCAAGAAAGTGAGCAAGACGGAGAGTCTTTTCGAGAGAGAGGGAGAGGGAGGGAGGGAGGGAGAGAGAGAGAGAAGATTGCGGGTGGTACGACCAAACTGACTACCCCCCCCCCCCCCCCCAGTACGTTGCCCAGAGCCATGAACTACTCCAGACTGAGCACAGACCCGGCGTCTGCTGCTAACGGAAGCCTGGCAGACGGGCTCCCAGGCCGGGCTTTCAACTTCTCCTGCCCCCTGGGCTGGGGCCAAAACGAGCCACTGGAGGCCTGTGTGCTGGAGACGGTGGTCATTGTCCTAATGACTGTGCTCATCATCGCTGGAAACCTGACGGTCATCTTTGTGTTCCACTGTGCCCCTCTGCTCCACCACTACACCACCAGCTACTTCATCCAGACCATGGCCTACGCCGACCTGCTGGTGGGGCTGAGCTGTCTGGTGCCCACACTGTCCCTGCTCCACTACCCTGCCAGTGTCCAGGAGCCCCTGGCCTGCCAGGCCTTCAGCTACGTCATCTCTGTCCTCAAGAGCGTGTCCATGGCCTGCCTGGCCTGCATCAGCGTGGACCGCTACCTTGCCATCACCAAGCCGCTGTCCTACAACCAGCTGGTGACTCCATGCCGCCTGCGCTGCTGCATTGCTCTCATCTGGCTCTATTCCAGCCTGATCTTCCTGCCCTCCTTCTTTGGCTGGGGCAAGCCCGGCTACCACGGCGACATCTTTGAGTGGTGTGCCCGCTCATGGCCCACCTCTGCCCTCTTCACGGGCTTCGTGGTGTGCCTGTTGTATGCGCCGGCTGCCCTCGTGGTCTGCTTCACCTACTACCACATCTTCCGCATCTGCCAGCAGCACAACCGAGAGATCAGTGAGCGTCGGGCCAGGTTCCCCAGCCAGGAGATGGAAGCCGCGGAGGGGGGAGGCAGCGGGGGGAGCCAGGGGGGGCACGGGCCCGACCGGCGCTACGCCATGGTCCTCTTCCGCATCACCAGCGTCTTCTACATGCTGTGGCTGCCCTACATCATCTACTTCCTGCTGGAGAGCTCCCATGTGCTGGACAGCCCCGCCCTCTCCTTCATCACAACGTGGCTGGCCATCAGCAACAGCTTCTGCAACTGCGTTATCTACAGCCTGTCCAATAGCGTGTTCCGCCTGGGCATGCGCAGGCTGTCGCAGACCATTTGTTCCTTTAGCCACTGCTCGGCGGACGACCGGGACTTTAGACAGCCCAAGCCCAGGAAGAGGTCCAACTCCTGCTCCATTTGAAAGAGGGATCCTCAACGGATGACTTCTTCAACCTGCAAATCACAAGCTGGGGAATGTTGAGCAGTGAGCTGTTCAGGGCTGAACCTGATGAACGGTATTCTTGTTGTGACAGTCTTAGTGGACATTAGCAAGACTGTTGTCACGTTGAACAGGGATTTATTTGCATCAAGAGCTCATGAATCAGATGTAGTGTCCAAACAGACACTTCTAGCGGGAGACAGAAACTCTGTGGCTGCCTTTAATCTGCGCTGTTGCTTTTTTAGGTAGAACCCCCACACCCCCTGTGTACGTGGATCACTTAGAAACTAGTTGCAGCATGGCTGTTGTCTAAGGCTTGAGTGTTTACATTCTCCTTCGGTGTCCTCTGCTAGCCCATAGGAAGTCACCACTGTAAATTGTGAAAGATTCACAAACATTGCCATTAAATCGTCAAATGAGACCACACGATTAATTGTCTGTTGATTTTGGTAGAAGATTGATGTGGGTGATGTTGACGTTTTTCTATATCATTTTTTATATTGAATCTAAATTGCCCTGCAACAGCACGTTTGAATACTCCCTATGATTAGCATCAGCCTACGTGTCCTTGTTAACACCATTCCCCTGGCGTAACAAGGTAATAAATCGGTTACATTCGACCACGTTGGCGAACCGTACAAGCACAAGTGGCGTCAACCGTTTCCTTACTGTAAGAGAGCAGATGGTGTTTGTGGCTATGACTGTTGTTTCCTAATGGAAGTAAGCACTGCTCTACTCTTGGAGGACTGGTCCCCCAACAGGTCTGCTTGGTTCAGGGTCCGTCTACTCGTATTGAGGCAGCTAAGTCCCTGGTGGTGGTGGTGGTACGGGTGTTGGTAGGGGTTGGTGGGTACGATTTGGGGGCTAAAGAAGAGCCTGTTAGAAAAGATTCAGGGAAGGTGTGCTGTAGTGGGTGTTAGTGGCAGCTTTGGGTGTCTTAGGGAAAACAAAAGAGGTGTAGAGGTTAGCTGGGTCAAATCATTGTGGGGCTTGGCTCGATATTTCTTTGTGTATCTCTTTCCGTAGGCATTGTAATTCGAGGCCGGCCTCATATGTTTGGTTTTTATACTATATCCAATTATTCAGCACTAGAAGATTATTGGGATTTGGTCAATCCGATTCTATTCTATTGAAAAGGGGAGTTGTGCTCCTTGTCCTGTACTGCTCCTCCATATTTGTTTCTATCCTAACGTGCCAAGACTGTTACCAGGTCACCAGGTCTCTGTAGGACACGCCACAGCCCGCCCAAGCCATGCCGGCATGTGGCGTTCACAAGATTTAGGTGTAGTAGAGATTGCCTTTCGATCTGATCTGTTAGCAACCGCCCTGGCAACGCCAGAAATCATGGTCCTTAGTTGGACATCTTCATTTTCATGAACATGTCAATGGTTTAAGGTGATGTCAAATCTAAATTTGAAACATTTAAAAATTTCCTCCATTCCTGTATTTTCGTCTATCGTTTGGGATGTATTCTGTTAAGCAAGAAACAAAAATGTTCAAAGCAACAATGCTTATTTTGAGACTATTGATAAAGTGATTAAATTGAACCATTTTGTGTAATGTTGGTCCTCTCTTGGGTCCATTCCAGATTATTCTTTAAAACTGTATGTGCCTAACAATGTTGATTCATGATTTTTTTTTTTCTCCGAGAGGTAAAGAAAAGAAAAAGTATCACAGGAGGAAATCCATTATTTAGTTCAGAAAGGGGTTAAAGAAGTGTGTTTTTTGTTCCATCTCTCTCTGGCTGGTCCTCGGCTTCAGAGTTTGATGAGGTCTCACAACGCTATCCTAGTCCAACCATATTCTAGGAGCTTACTCTTACCATTCCTACCTTTCCTTCCTCTGTTTTTTTATTATCAGCATGTAAATGTATGTTTAGAGTTCTTGTGGACAATAGAGACAAATGCACAATTCTAAGCACTGTGTCATCGATAATGGAGGCAAACTAGTGATATTAAAGATCAGAGTTTGGGTTCTTTAGATCAGAACCCCAAGTGAGGGTCCACATTCAGACCCAAATGATTTTGGACAGTGGAGAACAAAACCTAGAAGTCATATCTCTTTGCATTCCAGTTGAGACATGATGTGAACTTTCATTTAGATGGGTCACTTTCCAAGCAAGCTTGCAGTAAACTCAAAATGCAGTATTGGTGTAATTTTTACATGATTCTGTTTTTATTGTGATCCTGATTTAGAACACGTGTGTGTTTAAATAGTGTTTGCACACCAGTTCTGACTGGATGCAAACTATCAACTTTGTATTTTGACTTTACATTTCCATAAGCGCAGGTTACACGTAAAGGACCCAGGCATATAGCCCATGCATTACAGCTACCAAAATAACATTGAATATATATGAAAATATTTTATTTTGTTTGACTTGTGAGTGTGCCGAATCTTATTGAGACCATTAAAAGAAGTAGTCTAACAAGGTTGTGATACTGCTCAGTGTGTTGCCTAATTGGATACTAGTTTGATAACTAGTACTATGTAAGTAGTATGAAATCTATTTATTTATTTAGTAGTGTTTGAAGTACTGCTAGGTAAGCGGTGTATGTGCTGTGTTTGGTTTTACTAGGCCGCTGTAAGCCAGACAATTTCTGTCTTACATTATGTCAACTAGATTATGTCCGCTCAGCAATGCTGTGCCACATCTATTTTTTTATTTCAGATCTATTGTCATTGTAGTTGTCTATCAAATAAACCTGGAAATAGTAAAATAGACCTGGTGTGTGTTTGTGTGTGTAGTTTGGGAGGCAATGGGGGGGTGTGTGTGTGTGTGTGTGTGTGTGTGTGTGTGTGTATACAACACGTATGGATGACAGGTGTGTATGTGCATGTCCTCTGTGTGTTAACAAAGCTGTCTGTATGCACCGTGTGTGTGTGTGTGTGTGTGTGTGTGTGTGTGTGTGTGTGTGTGTGTGTGTGTGTGTGTGTGTGTGTGTGTGTGTGTGTGTGTGTGTGTGTGTGTGTGTGTGTGTGTGTGTGTGTGTGTGTGTGTGTGTGCACACGCACACAGCAGGAAAGGCACTATGACTTTTTTCTCTCCCATCTACAAAACACGCATGGAAACAAACATAGTAGAAACAACACACTTCTGTGTTAAGTGTTTACCAGACCTTGTTATGAAATGCCTGTTAACCTCATAATAATTGGTTAGAATCATAAACTAACATACATCAGGAGTAAACATTTATGTAATTTGAAATATTTTAATGCGCGTCTATTAGACGCAGCACACTGACCGTATAGCTTTAGTATTAGCTAGCATACCTTCTAGCTACAATATATAGTATATAATTAGACAATATATTAACTTGTATTTCTCATTCTCTCATGTCTTCAATGGCTTTTCAGATGAATCCTAAAACACTGAATCACCTCAGTGCCCCCTCTGGCGAATCACTTATTACTACAATTTGACATTTGTGACAGCCTGAACTTGGCACAATGGTAATGTCAACCTAACTGACATAACACAACTGACTAATTTGAGCCAATTGGATGTGGCAACTGTATCAACATAGCTTTGGTTTCCCAAGTCCATATTGCTTGTCCTATTGCTTGTTCACTGTACTCCCGGAAGTGGCGGAGTCGCTCACTCCCTCGCTCACTCCCTCGCTCACTCTCCGTGGTATCCGACTGTATCTAATCCCCCCCCCCCCCCCCGTGGATGACGGGGGAAACACCTGCGCCTGTGTTCGAGCGAGGGAGGAGAAGAGAGGAGAGGAGAAGTGGGAGAGGTGTAATGAGAGATGAAGCCAAACACATAGACCGCTTTGGTGACACACGAAGGACATGCACATACACGCATGTCATACATACGTGTTGTGTACGCACGCACACATACGTCTATGTCACAAATATGTCTAAATCTGTCATATAATTTAAAGAGTCAAAATACTAATATATAATAATGATATATATATATATATATATATATATATATATATATATATATATATATATATATATATATATATATATATATATATATATTAGGGCTGTCAAAATGAGCGCGTTAACACAATCTTATTTTGACACGATTAATAAAAATTTTGGTTTTTAGTTCCACTTACTTTACATTCAATTACACTTGCAGTAAGTGACTGTCTGTTTACAATTCCAAAATCTGTGGTGCTACTTATTTGAATATCACTACACTTGTAGTAACTGTTGGTTTACAATAGTAGTAATTAAGTAATATGTAATATGAGTAATATGAAAGTAGTTTCATATTAACCCCACACTGAGTGAGTCAATAAAACTCCCTCAAGATCACTTGGTCTAGTTTTTGCTTATGAAGTACATTTGGTATGAATGATAATGTGTCATTCCATTTGATAATCTAATTTAACTTCATTGGAATGGATTTAAAATCGAATTTTAAAAATGCGATTAATCGCAAGTTAACTCACCAATACTATGCGATTGAAAAAGAGGAATGTAATCCGCCAATGGTGGCTGCATCTGAGACAGGTATGTACCAGGGGTGTGTGTGTGTGTTCTTTGTTGGATTGCTTCTCTGCCATCACTCATTATCTTCTTCCTCTATAATTTGTCCTTTGCCCCCCTCTGTAACTTTTCTCTCGTTACCCCATCATTACGCCTTCCTCTGTCACTTGTGTATCATGTATCTATCATTCTGTCCTTTCCTGTCACTTCTTTATCACTCACCCACCCTTCCATCCTTACTTTCACCCCTCCTTTATCTTCCCTCCATCGTTCCATCATCGTTCCGTCTCTGCCCCGTTCTTCCTTTTGTAAGTGGGGACAATTTGTGTTATCATTATGGGAACCACATGTGTTAGCATTGTAGGGACACACTGTGTGTGTGTGTGTGTGTGCGCGTGTGTGTGGACTGACTTGTGGAGCCGTATGTACTGACTACTGTAAAGAGGCTTCTGTCTCTTTTTGTCTTCTATGACAACACATCCTCATGCATCACAGGAGCTGCGTCACTATGGCAACCCCGAGCACAGCCTGGAGACGAGAGGCAGTTTTCGGCGAGTTTATTTGAAGTTTAAAAATAGGGATCAATTAAAATGGTGATTAGCGGTGGCTGCGGAGTGCTCCTTGTTATTCATTCATATGTTGTTGATTTTTATTTATTCAAAGACGCACAGCTAGAATATAATGAGGAAAATATAGCACACACAGGCTGTTTCCTTACTGTGTCTTTGTATGTGTAGGTGTTCTGTTTGGCTGTGTGAGTCATTTAATATTAAAGTGTGTAAAAATTAACACTTGGTCAACACCTGCAAAACGAGGGGGACCGTATGAGTGGTTAGGACCAGCATTGAGGCACAGACTCCATGGCTGAAAGTTTCACGAGACAAGAAAGAGAAGCAAGTGCAGAAGGAGATGAAAGAGGATGAGGAGGAGGTGAGGAAAGAAGCAAGGAAGAGAGACCGAAGAGGAGGAAGAGGGAAGACATTGGAGGAGCAGCGGTCTGCTTCTCTAAGGACTAGAGGCTTAGCTCAGTCAGTCTTTCTCAATCTCTTTTTTTCTCTTCCTCCCTCATTCTGTTTCTCTCTGTCCCATACTCTCTTTACCTCGATCTACTTCTCCTACTCTCTCACTCTATCTCTTTCCCTCACTATATAACTCTCCCTCTATATAACTAGCTTAATGTGTGTGTGTGTGTGTGTGTGTGTGTGTGTGTGTGTGTGTGTGTGTGTGTGTGTGTGTGTGTGTGTGTGTGTGTGTGTGGTGTGTGAACCTCTCTTTCTCTCCTTTTGTCTCGGTTTGTCTGTGTTCTAAAATGGTTTGGTTTCCCAATTGGGAATAGTAATATTTTAAGTGTTGTTGTTGTTTTTTTGTAAAGCCTGGATATTTGAGCCAATCACAAGGAAGTATCCAGAGAGTTTAACAAGAGGATGTGTTTGTGTGTGTGTGTGACAGCAGGCTATTAGGCCAGTTAGTCTTTAACGAAACCCTGTCATGGGGACCAATAGGAACTCTGCCTGTCACTCTGTGCCTCATCCTTCCATCAACCATGTCTCTCTCTCTCTCTCTCTCTCTCTCTCTCTCTCTCTCTCTCTCTCTCTCTCTCTCTCTCTCTCTCTCTCTCTCTCTCTCTCTCTCTCTCTCTCTCTCTCTCTCTCTCTCTCTCTCTCTCTCTCTCTATTCAGTTCATAATTAAACATTTCCATAAAAGAAAGATAGTGAAGCAAGTTAACATGGAGATATATATATATATATATATATTTGTTCACTGTGTAGTCTAAAGTCACATGATCTATTCAATTGCTAATTTGATCCTTAAGAAAATACCTTGCTCCTGAAGCCCAAAACACATGGCGGAAGAACATATTTGTAGCCCGACACAAACAAGAACAAGAATCCTATTGTTTTAACTAAGCAAAGCACATGGAGAACATGGCGCACGGAACGTGCAGCATGGCAGCTTTATTTTTTCACACGCTTCTTACTTGACACAGCCTATGGTCGGCCTAAGTTGTACGGTGCAAGTGAGCAGCCATCATGTGGTTAGAAAAGCAATCTCTGCATCGCTACAGGCTTGTTCTCTTGACACCCAATCGTCATCATCCTCACTTTGCAACAGATGAAATCACATCTGCGATGAAGACGATAACACAGGCGTCTGGATGCTTCACCATCACAATCTCCCAGAATTCACTCCTTTCCCTGGCTATGCTATTTATTGGCACTACAGGTGCCAATAACATAACCCGCGGTAGCCATTTCTCTAATCTCATCCACATCTCTCTCAAGTCAGAGCCACAACTAGATGGAAATTTGGAAGTGCCAATTCCCACGATGCAACGGGCCACGGCAGTGTGAAAATCCCGTATTGATAATGCTGTGCATTTCCATAGCGACGTAGCTATATGGCCGTGGCCTCTTCCATCGGTGCAGTCATTCTCAGAAAACAACAGGCGGTTGGAGGGAGCCGGTTGTTTCTCCCCGTGCCTCTTCCAGATGGAGCCACCCGGCTCGGTGGAGCAGATGGGTGTGGTGGCGAGGAGATCACTGGCAGACCCCCGCAGGCTCCGGGATGAGGCGCGTTGTGCGGCAGTGGAAAAGCCCTTCTAAAGTGTGCAGATCTGGTCAACAGCTTTGCACTGAATGTAAATATAGAGACCAACTGTCAGACGCACAACGCTATGAAAGTGACTAGCTGATCCAGGGCTTTTGAGGATTATCCATGACCTGCTTTCTGTGGCGCTCCCGAGCTAGATGGCGTTCTCCTCAGCCCTGTTTATCTTTGGGAATATTATGATATATCTATTTACATTATATATAACACACAAGTATATAGTTATTTAGCTCAGTTTCTACCGACTTTAGTCTCTATTTGTACTTGGTATATTCAATTGCGGATCAGCCAATTCTGCTTGTGATGTGGTTGTTGTCGTAGCATTATTGTTGTTGTGGCTATGTTGTTGTTGTGGCAGCCTGGGGAGTGTAATTAGTGGATCTTTTCTGTCTCATTTCCCTCCCGTTGTCTGCGATTTGAGGCAGGAGAAAAGCCATTTGGAGTTTTGTTCTGCACTGGGGATTACTAGTGATGAGTGTCAGAAAGCGGCCAGTCAGACGTTAAGATCCGTCTGCAGAGAGTTAAAACTCTCCAATCCCTCCTTGAGCTCCTCAAGTCCTGGGCTTTGCTTCTACTGCATGGAGCTAGTGCTCTCCTCCCGGGAGAACCTGTTTTCATCACACGGAAACCGATACTTTAAAATCAATGATATGGTATTTTGTTTCGATTTATCTCAAATATGTGTATCATTAAAATCATTATGATGTGATATTATGATATTTATTCATTGTAAATGAATATGTATGAAATTTATCTAAAGAATTACTTTTTAGCTCAATTGATCTAGCTAGGCAATTGAGCTAGGCATTAACACAGTAAGAGTCTGTGGGTCAATTCCCATTAGGGTTGCAATATAATAGCATCCACCAAGTGAAATATATTATGAATTCCGTAGTGCCTTAGATGATCTGGAACAGCTATGGGAACCCCTTCTTGTTCTGGTACAATCTGGACCAGTCCTAGTGCGAACAGCGTCAGTATCTAGTAATTGTTGCTAGGCAGGTTGTGTTGCATTAAAATCATGGTTGGTTACCATTGTTACCTGTTGATGACACAAACCTGACAAATGCACAAGATACTAAGGAGGTGATACACAACTTCACATAGAGGAAGAAAGTACAGTGATTGTGTGTGTGTGTGTGTGGCCGGTTTGCTATGGTGATGCAGCTGGCTATGGTAAAGCCGTTAATGTGTGTATCCCGATTTTCTTTCTGCATATTTCATGCGTCTTACGGAAGATGCTGAATACGCCCAACCACAGGCACACATCATCATCCCTGCCAGTTGCCTGGGGGATGATTGATGGGGCATGTGTGTGTTTACATGCAGACGTATGCATGTTTTTTAGATCCAGGCTCATTATTTAAAGACCCAGGCAGGGCCTTGTGCTGCAAGAGGAGGTTTTCTTATGAGGGGAGGGGAGAGGGGGTGTGAAGATAGGAGAAGGGGTGGATGGAGGGGAGGGAATCAGAAAAGAGGATGAGGAGGGGCGAGGAAAGCAGAGATAATGCTGGTTTCGGATAATGTGTTTAATATGCTTGTACGCTAACCATGTAGGCAATACACTTTGATACGACCTAGGTTAGATTCTCTGTCCTATGGCCCTATGGTACACCTCGCTCCTCTTGTCTCTTTTTCCACCTTTTCTTTCAGTTTGACTTGCCTGTTCTGGCCATGAATGCACAAAAAACCCTTGGAATTATTTATCTAAAAGGCATACAATGCTGTGCAGAATGAATGGGCTGAACTGAGAGTTTGAGGTGAGCAGTGACTGATCGTTGAAGACATTCAGAGATGGGTCTGTGCTCCACCTCAAGGCCCCGAGAAGCTGACAGCCATGCTTCATCACAACAAACCATCTTACAGTTTTCAGCCATCAAGGCCATTTAGAAGATGATTTTATCCGATTTTTTTTTTTGTTTGCTTACAGACTGTATCTTGCATGTGTCTTGTGACTATTCCAATGGCCTTGCTCTTTTCCAACCCATACATCCATACATTGCTACTCAAACCTCATCGACTCCGCTAGTCCACAGCCTTCCTGCCCTAGCCCATACATATCCACTTGGTTCAGAGTGTGGTTGTTTTGTGTGTTGCATTAACATTTTTAATTACATGTTTGCTGTTTTTTTTGCCAAACAAATTCCTGCTTGGGGCGAATATAGTTGGATTCTATTCTATTTCAGCGTGTCTCACTTCTGGTGGGACGATGTGTGTGTATTTGCCAGGAATCGGCTCAGGACGGGGTGATCACCAGGGATATCCACAGGACCTTCCCCGCCCACGACTATTTCAAGGACTCGGATGGAGACGGACAGGACTCCCTATACAAGATCTGCAAGGTGAGACGCACCTGTAGTACACCTGGGAACACCAGAACAGTCTAGATACCAGTCTTGATAAATGGGCGGGCAGAATATGTGGGTGGTGCTCATCTTGAGGGAGAAAGAGAGAGCGAGAGAGAGAGAGGGGGGGGGGCTGCCCTGCCCTACCCTGCCCAGCAAAACTAGGTCAATGGGGAGAGTAGCTTCATCTATATGCAAATCTAACATTTTCCACCTGGATTGGCTACAGATTGGCTGATGATAAAGTTGGCCAAGGTCACGTCCAGATTATCAGTAAACCCAAAGGATCAATCTCTATTCTCTTTATGGTCCATGTTTATACCACAACACAACATGCCTATTGTAACAACTGCCTAGTGCAACCACAGTCTTCTACTGGGGGACACTGGGCACTGCCCAGTACAACCAATATAATCTACTGGTGGACACTGGGAGCTATCTAATAAAACCACAGTCCTCGGTGCTCTTTCCCAGTCCTATACTCTATCTCTATAGGCATTGTTACACTGCCCAGCCGGTACGGTCGTGGCTCGGCATGCCCGGCAATTTCACCGTCTTGCCTGTGTGAAACCCAGGGGGTAAAATCCCCCGTTCGTCACAGCGCCGGCTTCCTTGGTTCACTGGAGAAGGCGGGGCTACGCACGGAGTCTAGACCTCTTTAGAATCATTTGCATACTCCCGAATTACAATTAGTAATACAGTACAATTAGAACTACATTTTTACTCTGTGTCTGTCTTCGAGGCCTACACTGTATCTCTGTGTCTCTCCTCAGGGCCTACACTGTATCTCTGTGTCTCTCCTCAGGGCCTACACTGTATCTCTGTGTCTCCTCAGGGCCTACACTGTATCTCTGTGTCTCTCCTCAGGGCCTACACTGTATCTCTGTCTCTCCTCAGGGCCTACACTGTATCTCTGTCTCTCCTCAGGGCCTACACTGTATCTCTGTGTCTCTCCTCAGGGCCTACACTGTATCTCTGTGTCTCCTCAGGGCCTACACTGTATCTCTGTGTCTCTCCTCAGGGCCTACACTGTATCTCTGTGTCTCTCCTCAGGGCCTACACTGTATCTCTGTGTCTCCTCAGGGCCTACACTGTATCTCTGTCTCTCCTCAGGGCCTACACTGTATCTCTCTGTCTCTCCTCAGGGCCTACACTGTATCTCTGTGTCTCTTCAGGGCCTACACTGTATCTCTGTGTCTCTCCTCAGGGCCTACACTGTATCTCTGTCTCTCCTCAGGGCCTACACTGTATCTCTGTGTCTCCTCAGGGCCTACACTGTATCTCTGTCTCTCCTCAGGGCCTACACTGTATCTCTGTGTCTCCTCAGGGCCTACACTGTATCTCTGTCTCTCCTTAGGGCCTACACTGTATCTCTGTGTCTCCTCAGGGCCTACACTGTATCTCTGTGTCTCCTCAGGGCCTACACTGTATCTCTGTCTCTCCTTAGGGCCTACACTGTATCTCTGTGTCTCCTCAGGGCCTACACTGTATCTCTGTGTCTCTCCTCAGGGCCTACACTGTATCTCTGTGTCTCCTCAGGGCCTACACTGTATCTCTGTGTCTCTCCTCAGGGCCTACACTGTATCTCTCTGTGTCTCTTCAGGGCCTACACTGTATCTCTGTGTCTCTCTTGCAGGCCTACACTGTATCTCTGTCTCTCCTCAGGGCCTACACTGTATCTCTGTGTCTCCTCAGGGCCTACACTGTATCTCTGTGTCTCCTCAGGGCCTACACTGTATCTCTGTGTCTCCTCAGGGCCTACACTGTATCTCTGTGTCTCCTCAGGGCCTACACTGTATCTCTGTGTCTCTCTTGCAGGCCTACACTGTATCTCTGTGTCTCTCTTGCAGGCCTACACTGTATCTCTGTGTCTCTCCTCAGGGCCTACACTGTATCTCTGTGTCTCTCTTGCAGGCCTACTCCGTGTATGATGACGAGATTGGCTACTGTCAGGGCCAGTCCTTTCTGGCTGCAGTTCTGCTGCTGCATGTAAGTACCGTTGTCTTTTAATATAAGCCCACACATATAATCCTGAAACTGTCATTCCCGCCCTATTTTGTCACCCTCACCCAGTCATTCTCACCCTGCCACTCACACCCAGTCACTCTCTCCCAGTCAGCGACACCCAGTCACTCCCACTCAGTCACCCTCACCCAGTAACTCCCACTCAGTCACCCTCACCCAGTCACTTTCAGCCTTGTCAACCCAACCCAGTTAACCTCATCCAGTCAGTCTCACCCCATCCTCACGTCACTCTTACCCTCTGTGTGTGTGTGTGTGTGTGTGTGTGTGTGTGTGTGTGTGTGTGTGTGTGTGTGTGTGTGTGTGTGTGTGTGTGTGTGTGTGTGTGTGTGTGTGTGTGTGTGTGTGTGTGTGTGTGTGTTCGTTCTAGATGCCAGAGGAACAGACCTTCTGTGTGCTGGTGAAGATCATGTATGAATATGGGCTCCGGTCTCTGTACAAGAACAACTTTGAGGACCTCCACTGCAAGTTCTACCAGCTGGAAAAACTCATGCAGGTCAGCACAAGCCTTGTGATGCTCTGTCAGGTCTTGCTAGGCTCTGTCAGGTCATGTGATGTTCTGTGAGTTCATGCTATTTTCTTGATGCCCTGTGATGTTGTGTAATGACCATTGAGCTAGTGAGATGTTCTGTGAGGGCATGTGATGTTCTGTCATATCATGTGACGTACAGTGATGTCACGTGATGAGCTATGAGGTTGTGCGCTGTTCTGTGAGGTCATGTGAGTCATGTGCAGAGTGGCGTTGTGACACCATCGGCATCACTTCAACGCTGTACGTGCTCCCCAGTGAGCATCACAAGTAGTTCCGTTGCACATTGAAAACAAGAAATGCGCCACCATGTGAGCACCTTCCATACGTTATCCCGGCAGCGTGACACTCATTAGACGCAATGCTGACGACTCTGGTGGAGCTGAGCAGTTAGAGACACACACACACACACACACACACACACACACACACACACACACACACACACACACACACACACACACACACACACACACACACACACACACACACACACACACACACACACACACACACACACACACACACACACACACACACACACACACACACACACACACACACACACACACACACACACACAGACAGACAAACACAGTTCTAAATTGAGCCCTTTATTAGATGCTGTCTGTTGATGGTTCCCTACATGCTTAAATCCACTCGCTAAGTGGACTTTAATTTGTCTCCTAAATCCACTTAGGTGCTGTTAGCAGGCTTTTCCAACATCATGGTTAACTCGGTTGGCATTCACACACACACACACACACACACACACACACACACACACACACACACACACACACACACACACATTCCATTCTCATCTATCGACACCTCTCAAAGTAAAGGGGTTAGCATGGAGTGCTAGGTGGTTGGAGGGCCCCGGGGCTGACCCAATCAGAAGCTACCTCCTCCTCAAGTTAATTGAATCCGAATCAACACAGTTAATTTAATTTTGCATCATATTCATTTCACGGCAATTTGTTTCTCGCAGCTCTTGGAAACGGCAAGTTCATTAGTGTCACAAGTCATCAACAAGCAGGAAGCTGAGGATATAGCTGGAGGAAGTTCTCTTAACCAGACACCCAGACTGTGTGTGTGTGTGTGTGTGTGTGAGTGTGGGGGGTGGGGTTCCTATTTTAAACAGTAACTCAAAATGGCAGCCTTGCATCACAACGTGAAAGGTAAACTATCCTGTTCTAGATCGATTGAAGCCCTATCAGGAAACGGTGGAGGTGTGTGTCTGCGTGTGCCAGAGATGGTCACAAGTCTTCACCTTCAAGTATCAAGCAAGTCTGAGTCATTTTTGTGAGAGTCAAGTAAAGTAGTTCACTACATGTGAAGCTACTGTAAGTTGTGCCAACTTAACATGGCAATCAACATGATGAACTACATGTTTAAATTACCAAATGTATGCAAAGTCAATTCCATTGGGTTATCAATATACATGCCAGTCACTATAATTAATTAAATCGAAGACCAAAGATTACTGGGATTCCATTTCTTTAATAGAACCTTCCAACCAGTGAGGAATAATGCCTGGAGTAATAGGCTTAACAATCAAAACTACAGAAGTCAAACCATCCAGTAGTTGGACTTTATAAAAAAAACATCCATGTTTCATTAAAATACCCATCCCCTGAAAGAGGATGTGCCAATGAGAGAGAGAGAGAGAGAGAGAGAGAGAGAGAGAGAGATTACCCCCTATAATAATTGTATCCATGGCCGCGGAAGCGTGCATGCATTCAGTACCGAATTAAAAGTACACGTTTTTATAAATGTTGCTCATCAACGCGGTTGTAAAGTAGTAACGTCGATCTCATCTGTCAAAATAAATGTTTTTTCTTCGGACGTGTTAACGATCTTTATTCATTCATTGCGCCGCGGCTGAACTGACAGGGATATTCTCAGATATTATGAATCTTAAAGACTGCGTCGGGTCTCCGACTCTCTGGTACCTTACACAACAAGTAAAGACTCGTAGTGGGGGTTATCTCGGCCATGGTGGAGAAGGAATTGGGGGAAAGGAGCGAGCTGTGGCTTTGACTCTGAAATCCAGATTGAACTGCGACATGGAGGAGAAAGGGATTGTTGCCGTATGCAGACTCCCGTCGGAGGAGTGTGTCCCCGTTCCGAACACTATTGAGTGCTTGTGTTGTGGATAATATAATTTAATCAGTAAGCTCTTTGCATTTCTGACTTATAGGACTCGTACTAACACCTTCCATCTTCGAAGCACTCTACCGCTAGAGTTACGGGTGCGCGTGCGTCACTTAGTAGAGATTACAGGTTGCCAGGTTCGCCCACATGCAACAGGAAACATCCAATCTAAAAAAATATATGTTTTTGATAATTTACATATTAACCAAGGCAGTAAGTCTAAGTCAAGTCTCAAGTCATGGATAGCAAGTCCAAGTCCAAGTCAAGTCTTTAATCACTGTTGATCAAGCAAGTCACAAGTCCTCAATCTGGCGAGTCTGACTCGAGTCAAGTCACTCGACTCGAGCCCCATCTCTGGTGTGTGCACATTCATGTGAATATATTTGTGCAATTGTTCGTGTTTGTGTGTGTTCATGTCTGTCATGTCATGCCTGCTTGTATTCAGAGTTGTGTGGATGCAATGTGCAAGAAAAAGACAAACTTAATCAACTTAATTCACAGATTAAGTGTTTGGTTTCACACTATACTATGATAAATTCACAGAACACTTGGATTCTAACTATGCCTATTCAAAAGCTTGATTTTAGGTTAACTATGCTAATTTCAACCTTGATTTATTCTTAGCTATGCTCATTTAGTATCTTATATTCAATAATGCTTCATTTTCGATGCTAAATGCTAATTCTAGAGCATGTTTTCATACCAACTATGCTAATTCAGCTCTGTATTATGCATTCAATGCTAATGAAACTAGAAGCCTTCCCCTACTTGCTGTTAGGTGCTGCTATGTTAAAACTAACAAACTTTATAGAACACTTTTCGTGCAAAACTGCAATACAAAGTGCTTAAAGGAGCATTTCACCGGTGAACGCATTCGTGTGTCATGGTCTGAAGATCATCTGGGCCAAGTTTCGGGAAGATTAGATGTTCCGTCCTCGGTATGTCTATCGTATACCCTGACGGCCAGCTAAACTCTCTCCCAAACACCAGGACTCTGTAGGTTATGTCTCACTTCCACAGGTTTATTGGAATGCAAGGGAAAAGGTGAAACTGCAACACAGAAATAAAAAGGCTGAATAAATTAACAAAGAATAATGGATATCATGAATAAAGCTTGAATAAAACTAATTTCCAATCCACTATAACATGTTGCATTTCGTTTTGTATTCATCTCAAATGTAAATAAACAAAACAATCATATTTACATGTAAACAACATTCATTCATTTTGGTCACTATTACTGTCGTCAAAATGACACGTATATGACTTAACATGGCGTTCGTATTGCCGTAGTACATCTAGACTATGGTAGATAATAAGATACCTTAAAAAACGTTACACTGGAGTCAAAATAATAATGAATACTTTCAAAAGAAATCAAAATACAAATAATACATACCAACGATGCTACGTTAAGCATAAGATGTCGACAGATTAAATTGGATTGCACTAGATTCACTAGACTTGAACGCAATGCCGAACCAGGTAGAAACGTGAGTGAATGATTTTCCTAAGGGTCACCCAATAGGCCAATTCGAATCATGTCATCTTAAAGTGACCACGTCCTAAATAGGAACACATAGGAAATGCATATTGCTGGAACACATTAGAATTCAAAAATGCTGACTAAATGTAAAGCATATCTTTTTAAACATTAAACATCAAGCTTCAAAAGCTTTTAAGACATTTTCTTGCTCATAACAAAACATTAGACGAAAATTGTGACGAGAGGCCTTTTAAAGGTTTTTGATCAAATCGAAGATGGCGGAAAATCCAACATGGTGGAAAATGACGTCATAGGATGTGTTGAACTCAGCTTGGCCCAAGGGTTCCAAAGATACCTCGTTTGTGAAAAACGGATGAACGGGTCAAAAGTTAATAACAGTAATGCAAGTCCAACTTAGACCTGTTGGTCTAAGTACCCCCCCGTCAACAACTCCACCAGCCCGTAATCGCGCCCCCCCCCCCCCCCCCCCCGTCAACAACTGCGCCAGACCGCAATCGGTTCCCCCCCCCCCCGTCAACAGCTACAACTCCGCCAGACCGCAATCGCCCCAAAATGTAATGCGATCATTGCAATACAAGGATAGTTTTATTTCTAACATTATTCTATCAACACAGACATTTACAGAGATAGTCAGGCGTTATAATTGGTTTGCCTTGGGTGCACTGTGGAGTGGGTAAAACTGTTTTTATTGGCAAGCTAGCAGTTCCCGTCAACTTGCGCTAGCCTAGCACCAGCGATTTCTGCAACTAGAAGGACTGAATGAAACGTGTTAAACGGTCTCCAATGATAAATAACACACTGGCTCACTTGGAAATGAGGTCTGATGTCCAAAATTCCAAAATACCCCTTTAATGTAACACTTTATTACATTATTGGTACAGAGATTATTACATTATTGGGAAATGCACTTTATTACATTATCGGGAAGTTATTACATTATCAGGTTCTACAGGGATTATCTCGGCCAGAGTCCTGAACGGGTTCATGTACCCGCGGGTCCCCCAACCAATTTGGATGAAACCGGTGAAAAATAATGTAATGTGTCAGACACGGGCGCGGATCGGGTCGGACGCCTGATTAGTGCGGGTCGGTCGTGAGTTTTGCGATTGTGAGCAAGACATGTCCGGTGCTGAATATGATATTCAGGAGCGGAGGAGTCAACTAAAACCGTCCACAGTGGATGATGTGCTTTTGTTGCACAGCAATCTAAAGCACCACGGCAACACCAGACGTGTGGAATCCCCGGTGTTCCATTAATGTGTCTCATTTTCCTTAGGGTGTGGGTCGGGTGTCCATATCAATATAAAGGGGGTCTGGTCGGGTGTCCATATCAATATAAAGGGGGTCTGGTCGGGTGTCCATATCAATATAAAGGGGGTCTGGTCGGGTGTGGAATGTAATTTGCGCTACTGTCGGAACACGGATCGGATGCGGTTTTAAGTATTGCGGGTACGGGCGGGTGTGGGTTTGCAAAATAAGAACCGTGTATTGTTTCTCGGCCATGGTGGAGAAGGAATTTTGGGAAGAAACTTTGGCTTTGACTCTCTGAAGTCTAGATTGAACCTCGACTTCAGATTGATGTGGAAGAACCAGAGACGTCGGAGAACCCGACGCAGTCGTTACGATTCATAATATCATCCGGAGGTGCACACAGCTTTTGGCCGTGATATTATATATTATGATATATATTATATATTATATATATATATATGTCTATATATTATATTATATTATTTAGATATAGAGCTCCAGGTCTCCCGCCGGAGCTCCCGGAGTGTTCTAGAATATCTTATAGAACACGGCCAACAGCTGTGTGTGCCTCCGGATGATATTATGAATAAACGACTGCGTCTCTGGTATTATGTCATTGCTTCTTTAGCGCTCGTGTGAACTACTGGTCACACGGTAACGTTAAAATCCATACCGTAGCGTAAATTCACACCAGTGTACTCTCTATACCGTTTATACCATACGCCCCTAAAGCTGGATTTATACTACTCCGTTCCGTGCTGTACGTAGCTACGGAGAGCCTCTCCATAGCTCTACGTGCGCATCCAATATTTTTTAACTATCCATCGAGGCAACGGAGACGGCAAGGGCTGTGACCGGTTTGACTACGCACATTATTTACTTTGTACATTGTTTACTTTGCACATTAAGGACTAATAAAACACCAATTACGATTTGAAAAGCATTGGAAGTTTGTTTATTTAAAAAAAAAATTAATACTATTTACATGGTTAGTAGTCAGCTTATAAGATCGATCGGGCGGTGAATTGCATTGCGTATCCGACATCCCGAGCGAATGCTCGAGGGGTCTCCGTAGTTACGGAGTCGGATTACGGATTACGGATACGGAGTAGTATACTTTGGCCTTTAAGTCCCACCCACTGGCACTGATCTGTAATAGGTCTGTAGCGTCAGTGGGTCCAACCCCCTATAGGCGGGTTTGAAAATGAGGAACTAGTGCTTGTAGTTTTTAGAGCACCCCCCCCCCTTACACCGTCTCAGGGGAAAATGAGGGAATGATGCACGACCATTCAAAAACATGACTGGGTTTGTAACAATACAAAGCTTAATGCAAATGAGTGAAGTGTCCCTTTAACAAGGGAAAAAATACAACAGGGACCAGAAATTAGTTTGAAAGAACACCACAAATCATGTCATTTTCACTCATTTCAGTTCTAGGAATAAAATGGAAAATGGGAAATTACACAAAATTACACAAGTGAACAATTTTTTTTTTTTTCATATTCTTGTACTTAAATCTTTGGTTGTGGGTCATAGTTCTAAGGATGTAGGTCTCAGGTCAAAGTTCTGAGGTCGTAAGTCTCAGGTCATAGGTCTTAGGTCATAGATCTCAGGTCATAGGTCTCTGGTCGTAGGTGTTGAACCCCACCTTAGCAACGACAAGGAGGCCAGTTACAGGGATATGGAAGGAGTGAACATTGAAGGAAAATCTGTTCTCTGTGAGCTAACACCTTTCCTCCTCCTCCCGGCACCTCCTGTCTCCTCCTTTAGGAGCAGCTTCCAGACCTGTCGGCTCACTTCCATCGTCTGAGTCTGGAAGCCCACATGTACGCATCCCAGTGGTTCCTCACCCTTTTCACCGCCAAGTTCCCCCTCTGCATGGTGTTCCATATCACAGACCTGCTGCTGTCTGAGGTAACACAACAACACAACACAACAATACAATAAGAACACAACAACAAAACACAACAACTCTGCATGATGTTCCAGAGAGCATTGCATGCTCGCCCTCAGGCAGGACAATTAAGTTTCGCAGGTTTTTTTCCCAGCCAGTGAACCGCATGATGAGATACTGATTCATTCCCTTTTCTTACTCCCTACCTCCTCCCCTCATATCCTCTTACCTTCTCCCCTAACCTCCTCCTCCTCTCTCCTCTCTTTCCCTGCCTCATCCCCTCCCCTGCTCCTCTGAGGTCTTACTTTTATCACTACCTAACTCTTCCCTCCCCTGCTCCTTTGACCACGATCCCTCCCCTGCTCCCCTTGACTCCTCCTCCTCCTCCAACCTTCTTTTACTTTATCCCTGCTCCCTTTTCCACTTCCCTCTCCTACCTTCTCCTCATCTCCTTTCGGGGGTATTTAATTCACTCAAGGAGCACCTTAAAGAGCAATTGAACTCCAAACTGTTTATTTTAATTTTTATGTGGTAATATGTCTTATATTATCATCATCATAGTTGTCTTATATCATAGTTATATATGCCATTTTAGCGCTTTTACTGAAATAAGACCCTCATTTTGAGAAAACAGGAGTAAAATCCTATGTTTCTGTCAGTCTCTCTAAAACACTTTTTAAACATTCCACTCAGCTTGGTACGCAGGTAACTTTTCCCAACGTTGAAGTTCCTTTTCCAAGGCATTTCGTCGTCACCAGCGGCTGTGTGTGTGTGTGCAGGGCTCTGTCTGGGCAGTGGTTGACTGCGGCATCCAAGATAAAGTTTAGCTGCTCCGAACCCTATAGAATAACACCACAGTGTGTGGCGTTATACTATAGGTGTAACGCCACACATGTGTGGAGCTATGTCTGAGCAGCAGTTTATTTAATGTCCATGTTCTAGTGAGGTTAGCAACACAGATACTTATAGTATAATGCTATGGTGTGTGGCACATTTCATATACAGCATCTGTCATACACAAGGATAGTACTGAAAAAGTACTACCCCCCCCCCCTCCTTCCTTAAACTAACTAAAATATATTTCTTTAAATCTTCGTTGAATCGTTGAATCAGTGGGTTGACTGACACTTTAAACTCTGCCGATAAACACACAGCCCTTTATATGAACAGAATGACTCTCTATAAAGAGGCTTGGACACAATCTTTGTGGCGTAAAAAAATAGTGTTTACGTCAGTAAGCACCGAGTGAATGATTTACAAATTACAATTAGTAACAGCATAAATATAAAGAGTGAAAATCTCTCCCATGTTTATGCTTTGTCGCTCTCACTCTCTCTGTCATTAACTGCCGCAGGTTAATGTGTGATGGGGATGGGGCTTGGCAACGCAGTCTCTCTCCCTATCTCTCTCTTTCTGTTTGTCTCTCTCTCCACACACACACACACACACACACACACACACACACACACACACACACACACACACACACATACAGATGGAGAACCATGTAAACAGACTCTCACCCACATATACACACAGATTCTCCCCGCCAACCATGCACACACAGATTCACCCACACACACTCATTCACCCATCATCACACCCACACACACATATCCACGCAAACCAAGCCACACACAGTCATTCACCCAGCAATACGCACACCCACACACACAAATACAGGGCCTGAGTCTCAGCCTACCAGCGCCATCTAGCGGCCTGGAGGTGGAGATGCTCACATCGCCGGCTGTTATTTATAGAACTGTCAGGGTATTTTTAGCCCTGAGTTGCCATGTGGATAGGTTGTCAGGGCAACAGGGGAGATGGGTGTTCCTGGGCAGAGTTGACATGATTTTGTCCCTCCTTCTCAGTGTGTGCCTGTCTGCCTGCCTGTCTGACCCTTTGTCTCTCTGTAGCTCTCTCATTCTGTTTGTGTTTGTCACTGTCATTCTATCTTCTATCTGTCTGTCCTCTGTTTGTCTGTCTGTCCCTCTATCTTCTTGTCTGTCTGTACTGCTGTCTGCCTGTCCCTCTGTCTTCCTATCTGTCTGCTCTGTCATTCTGTCCCTATTTGTTCATCTTTCTACTGACAAAAATACTAAGTTGCTTTGGATAAAACCGTCTGCTAAATGTAAATGTTATGTCTGTCCCTGTCCATCTGTCTGCCGGTGTCTCCCTCTATTTGTGTTTCTGTCCATCTGCCTGCCGGTCTTTTCCTCTGTATGTGATATTGTGTGTATGTGTGTGTCTGTCTTTCATTCTTTTTATCTAACCTATTATCTGGCCAATAAAATATAATAAAAGTCTACAAATATAAACCACATAGAGCCTAATCATAATAGTAAGTTCCATTCAGGCACAATGAGTGCATGGGCAGAGCACAGTTAGATTGGCTTAGGCTAAGATTTTTCTTAAATTTTCTACTATTTCTATTAATTGCTGTCGGGATGTGAAGAGAATTCAACAAATATGACACAAAATGCTACCCTAGCTTTAAGTAGTAAGTATTTTAGAAGTTAAAAGCATTCCTAATAAAAAAACGTGTGTTGTTTCATCAAAACACAATATGTTGTTAAGTGAACCACAGGATGGTCTGCGGTTGTTTTTAATACATTTCCTCTCCTCTCTTCTCTCATTAAGGGTTTGAACATCATCTTTAATGTAGCCCTGGCTCTTCTAAAGGTTGGTATTAATTATATTTTTAAATATTTCTCTCTATCTCTTTGTCTCTCGCCCACGGTCTCGGTCTCTCTATCTCTATCTGAATGGACCACCCAGGCTCAGACAGAAAGCGTTTGTCTTTGGTGGTTGGAACCTGTCTCCCACTGGTGGTGACAATCTGCTAATACAACCGTTGTTTCAGAAGCTAGAACACGCTCAATGTTGGTTGCAAACAGGCTGTGGTTTTGTCAAAATCAATAAAAAAATGTATATATATAATCTAAGCTCACTTATTTCCGTGTTTGGCTCCATGCCATTTGTCATTGGGTGTCTTTGTTTGGAGGTGATCGTTAGATGGTCGTATGTTGCTCAATGCTGAAACAGACAATCATATATATATAGGATTCTCCAGCCAATCTCATGCTCCATCGTACCCTCACTCGCGAACAAGACCCCGAGGTACTCCTTCACTTGGGCTAAGGACTAATTTCCTAACCGGAGAAGGCAATCCACCGGTTTCCTGCTGAGATTCATGGCCTCAGAAATACAGTGGTCTGTTATTTCTGCAAACATAATAAGACTTTCTATGGACACTATTTCCAACCGCAAACTGTACAGATTTTTTTTTTTGTGGAAGCAATAGATTTATTTTTTAAATAAATAGAATACATTTTATGTTATATTTTGTGTAAAATTATTGATTTCTTTAGTAGGTAGCTGTGTTATAAGCCTGTTAATGTATTGTGAGCGGGTCATTATCGTGAAATAACCCTGATACAGGTTGATTTAGCTGTATCCCTATATATATGAGACAGAGGGGAGGAGGGAGAAAAGGGCGAAGCGAAAGCAGATAGAGGGAGACTGAGGAGAGGAGAGGGAGAGAGAGAGAAAGGGGCTTCCACAGCCTGTCTCCTATTGGCCAGGCATGACGGCATTCTCCCTGGAGACCCCCGCCCCCCCCTCCTCTGCCCTGCCTCATTTGCGCTCTCTCTCTCGTCTCGTCTGTTCTTTCTCATTCTCATCCCCTCTCTTTCTCTCTCCCTGCTCTAGCTCTCTCTCTATGCCTGAGCCTCACCTCCTCTTATTTTCCGTCTCTACCAGACTCGAGCCCCGCTACGCGTTAGCAGCAGCATCAGCTTACGTTAGCATTAGCCTTTAGACTTTAGCTGTTAGCCAAGGTGCAATGGAAGCCCAGTGATGGGGGGCCTTTTTTCCCTTCCAGGACTGGTTGCATTGCTAGCTAGATAGTTAGCTAGCCTGTGGACTGTTCTCTACTTCTGCGATTCTATCCTTTCTCCTCTTGCCTCCTCTGAGCCTCCTGTGCCGCCTCCCATCTGCCTCAGCCGAGGAGTGAAGGGCCCCAAGACTGCTGCTTAGCCTCATCGCTAGCTGCTAGCATCACATGCCTCAGCTGGACAGAGAGAAAGAGAGACTACTGTTGTTGTTCCTCTCCCTGCCTCGCCCCAGCTGCTGCATTCTGGACAACCACTCGACTGACTGATTCACACGCAGATCTGTTTAGCTTCCACTGGAGCTATCAGGATTCTCAGGGATGGGTTTGTGAAGTTCCCGAAGTAGGAGGGAGAAGAGGGCTGAAGGGAGAGGTGGAGGGCCTGCTCATAAACATACACTGGATACTGAGTGTTTCACTCCTGTCGAGATTTTGTGCCTCCTCGTCAAAATCCTTTTCATCTGCCTTGATGTTGTTAAGCATTAATTAAGTCATAAACAAGACTAGCTCTCTGTGAGTCCCTCTTTATCTCTCCCACTCTCTGTCTCACTTCTGTTTCTTTATCTTTATATCCTTCCATCTCTACCCCTTAACTCTGTATCTCCCTCCATTGTCTCAATCTCTTTCCTCCATCTATCCGGTTAAGTGTCCATTAGAGGAGAGGATTCAGATGTTCCTAGATCAGCAGGGAAGACGGCACCAATTGACCTGGTTGGTTGTATTTTAAAAACAAGACCTTCTCCTTTCCACTCCTGTGAGCTAACCTAATTATCAAAGCACGGCTGTAACAGGGTCATGCTAACTGGGGCATAGCAGTGTCCCTCACCTGCCTACTGGTGTAGCAGCTCTTTTGCTAGGCACAGGTTGGCCGTTTAGGGGACTAAGAGGGACAAGCAGGTAGGAGCGAGGGGATGAGCAGTTACAGGTTCTTGTGACGAGGGCTTCCCGCCCAGTAGGTCCTACTGGGAGTCAGAAATCATGCCAGGACCCAATCCAAGCCGTGATGCTAAGGCTGTGGTGTTACCGTGCCAACAACAGATCTCTGGACTCTGACAACGGACCTCCCCCCTCCCCCATCCCCTCCCCCACAGTTCTGCAGAGGCCAGACTGAATCATAAGGATTCCTGAGCTCAGGACCACACAGGTTCTACAAGCATCCACTTGGGTTAACTCTGCCCTGCATGTGACTCCTGCTGACCTCCAAACCCTCCCCCAACTGTCAGCCTGGCTCACGACTACAACTCCCAGAATCCTCAGGGGCGCTTGGACGACATGCTGGAACCAACTGCTGCTACCCTGGCCCCAGCGTGGGACCCGCTGTCCACCTCCTCGACCACCCCCTGTCCAACACCTCAATCACCGCCCCCCTGCACTACACAACCTGCGGTGCAGCTGGCCCTGGAGGATGGAGGGAGCAAGGCGGAGGAGGACGGGGCCCAGGCTGGGCAGGCCGGAGCAGAGTCTGTGTGCCGGGTGATGGGCCTCTTGGGCATGGGTCACCGTCTCTTTGTTCCCAAGCTGCTGGCGGTGAGGGCGGTTGTGGTTGTTAGTCTCTGCCATGTCAACTCCATGTTTGCTGTTCTGTTCTGACCCACCACTTCAAAAATATCAACCTGAGAAACAGCGCCGTCTCTAGGGAAGGCTGAGGTCTGCTTCAGCTAGCTGTTATTGGTTTGTCTGGTTCCAAGACATCGATCGAATAACCTGTTATTGGAGATAATAGCCTTAGGAAGCTTGCCCAATACTTGTTTTGGAAATGTGTGGAAGAAAAGGACGTTTTGTCTAGATTTGGAGCCACAGATGGTGTGTCACAATGAGAAGAAGGATAGAGCAAACATCAAACAGGAATCATTTTAAACACACATAGTCTCGGCACCACACCCCTGTAGGTGTTTATTGTAATCCATTGCTCTGGTATATTTCTCCTTATAATCCTACTGCCTCTGTCTTTGGCATGACAGTTATTGTGCTTGTTCTTTATAATCCACTGTAGGATGTGGGAAACGTTTTAAAGGTCCTAATCTACTTTCCAAATGTGATATTTGTTGTTATGTCTGGTATCTGGAGTTGGATTTATTTTCACATTCTTGATGAAACAGTAGGTATGTTAGTGGTGGTGAACCCTTGTTGTGATCCGGTTTAGCAGACACTCTGTTATCTGGTTAAACAGTCCCCCTGGGATCTGGTCTAATCTGGTTCAACAGTCTCCCTGTTATCTGGTTTACCAGGCAGTATATGACCTGGTTTGATCTGGTTTAGTCTGATTCAACAGACACTGTTTTAGTAGTCACTGTGATATGGTTTAATCTGGTTCAAGAGTCGCTCTGTGATATTCTTTGCCAGCTACTCTGTTATCTGCTTAAACAGTCTCTCTGATCTGGTTTAACGCTTGCTCTCAGGGCCTAAGACTTTTACTCACGTGGCATTGTAATAGGTGACTTTTAACATAAAACCGCCATTTTCCTAGTGAGCTATCTCTACTAGGGTTGTAACAATACGCGTATTCGTACCAACATTTTTCAGTACGGGTCTAACAGTTCGATGCACGTTTCACTTCGGTACGTACCGACATTTTTTTTAATAAAATTTTTTATTTTCAAGTTTTTATTGATTATCACACACTATGTGAGTGTCTTGTCTTGTCCTGCTGTTTTGTGTTGAGGACCACAATGGAAATAAGTCCTGGACTTGTGTTTTTATCCTCAATTGGTCTTTTCATTTGTGTAGGTTTGATACAATTTAATAAATCAAATCAAAATCTAATTGTTTAATAAAAAATAAAATAATAAAAACTGCTGTACCGAAAAACATACCAAACCGTGATTTAAAAGCCGAGGTACGTACCGAATCGTGACTTTTGTGTATCGTTACACCCCTAATCTCTCAAGTATGGTTTTCAGGTACTCTATACACCACTGTTTAACAGTCACTCTGTGATTGAGCAGTGGTTGATCATCCGGTTCAACAGTTAACACTATGATCTGTTTCAGATAGAATCCATACAGGGATCTGGTTCAACAAAAGAGGATACAGACTGAAGGTAAAACTGGATTATTTTGTTCCCCCAGACGTCCAAGGAGGACCTGCTTCAAGCGGACTTTGAAGGAGCACTGAAGTTCTTCAGAGTGCAGCTTCCCAAGCGCTACAGAGCTGCAGAGAACGCTCGCAGACTCATGGAGCAGGCCTGCAACATCAAGGTAGCGCACACACACACACACACACACACACACACACACACACACACACACACACACACACACACACACACACACACACACACACACACACACACACACACACACACACACACACACACACACACGTGTTTGTGTGTGGCCATTAGATAAACCGTGCGGAACAGGGAGATGGAAATGATTGCGATTAAGATTACCCTGTGTGTGTGTGTGTGAGCTTCGATGAAATATAAAGTATGGGATATATATTGGCTTGTTTCATTGGTTATAGTATAGATTATACATCTTTGTCCCTTAATGAATGAAGTGTCTCCCACACTATCTATCCACTTACCCATCCATCCACAAATGCTATTGTGATGCCTCATCGTTGGAAATGTGTTCAATCTCATGTCCTACAGGGACCTCATATCCTGTAGGATAGAATATGAGGTCACTGTAGGACAGGAGAGGACAGTATTTGATATCACTGATTGGGGCTGTGACCATGGTCAGAGAGACAGTTTTGCCCAGGATAAGTTTCTGCATGCAGTTGATCAATAACGCTGTAATCATTAACCAGTTTGTTATTGATTTTGGCTGGAAAAACTCTGAATGCAGACAGCTGTAGTCAAACGTCATCATTGTTGACATGGGATCACAGCAGCTATTGGACACTTTCTGTTACTTTCAAACTACTTAATGTTTTTGTGATCATAGTTCATTTTAAAAATAACCCTTTTTCTGGGTAAAACGCACAGTGACTGTTTATGATTGTGTGTACGCTTTGTCCTCGTCATTATCTTTCATTATCTTTCTCTCACAAGGAAGAGGTTTAATTTGGTACTTAATTCATGTTTTCCTCAAAGTTTAAATAAAGCTAGGCCGTGTACCTCTCACCTTGTTCACCTCCTACATAGTCTACATATTTTGCGGCGTGGTCATCAAGGCGGGATCACCAGGGCCTAAGCGGCTTACTGGAGCAGGAACTCCTGCCACCTCCGCTCCCCGGACCCCAGGGGATTATGGGAAGGAATTTGAATTCTATGAGAGAGAGAGATTCCGCCGAAAGCCTCACCTTCTCTCCCGTGGTCAGCAGTTGCGGATTTCACCGTCTCTCCAGTTAGAACTACTCATGTTGATATCACTGCGTTGTCTCAACGCAGCAACACCTCTACCCAAGTCCCGCCCCTGGTACAGCGATGTCGTCTAATCGCATTACATGAAAATTAAACCCCCAATATGTGTAGGGTTCGAGAGGGGTAATTCGGGTGCGAAATCAAGCCGGTATATTACCTCGGTCAGTGTAAACGCGTGAACCATGCCAGGAAAAAGGAGGGTATAAGACGGGCATATTTGCAGTGTAAAAACGGCTAGTGTGTCACCCCCAGGTGTAGACCTGAAGCAGCCGGTGGCGCAAGCAGCAGCCAAGCCAACAATTCAGGACCTTCCGCTCGAAATGAAGAGTCACTGTGATCCATCTAACAGGATACTTCCTGTCTCAAAGCACACACACAGCAGTTGTGTGTAACTGAAGCTTATCTGAGTGAGAGCAGTGCTCGGATAACATGTACGCCCAGGAGAGAGAGAGAGAGAGAGAGAGAGAGAGAGAGAGAGAGAGAGAGAGAGAGAGAGAGAGAGAGAGAGAGAGAGAGAGAGAGAGAGAGAGAGAGAGAGAGAGAGAGAGAGAGAGAGAGAGAGAGAGAGAGAGAGAGAGAGAGAGAGAGAGAGAGAGAGAGAGAGAGAGAGAAAAAACAGACAAACAGGTGTTTTGTTCTCTCTTTCTAGTCCCTCCTTCCCCCTGGGAAGGAGGAGAGGGGCGTGACTTGAGGCTGTATTGAGTGGAGCTCCGTCGGTCACTCTCGCGTCTCTCTTCTCTCGTCTCCTCTCTTTCGAATCCTCTCCTCCAATCCTACCCTGTCTCCTTGTCTCTCTTGTCTCATTTCCTCTCTGCTCCGGTGGTCTCTTCGGTTGTAGTGAAGGCAGTGTGAGGAGGTGAGGAGGGGGGGTTCGGGGGTCAGGATGATGGAGGAGGTGTCCATCAGTGTGGCCTACAACGCCCATGTGCTCAACCAGCTGGTAGAGGAGGATGTGCTGGTGAACATGCTGGCACATACCAAACGGAACCGGCCTGGGGTAGGTCTGCCTGCTGCCTTACCTCTCTCTACCGCACTCTCTCTATCCCTATGTATTGCTACTTCTTTTACTACTCTCGACCTCCTTACCTCTCTCTCTTAACCTCTGTATGTTTTTCTTTACCTCTTTCTCTCTTTATCTCTCTCTGTCTCTCTTTCTTTGCCTCTCTCTCTTTATGTCGGTGTCTCTCTGTCGTATTGTGTTCTAGCTGACTAGAGATACACTTGGTTCTTGTAAATCGTACGCAAGTTTCCCGGCATGTAATAGATCGGGTAGATTAGTGTGTTTGTCTGTGTGTATATGTGTTTGGTGTATAAGAAAATATTGTTGAAAGCCAAAAAATAGGACAGCTGCTTCCTTTTTTAAATCAAATCATCTTTGCAAGCAGACATGAGAATACATTTCAGAGACATTTCTGGTGGTTCTTATTCATTATGCATTAACCACTGACGTAACTCGTAACTTGTTGCTTTGAGATTGTAAATTATTACAGGAGCAAACTGCGGATTCACACAGGTGTATCCAAGGGGTAACATAGATGCCTGTAGCCGTGTTCACTGCTAGCATTCATCACCAAACCTTGCGATTTGAAGTGCCAGTATAGTACGACGGGATGTTGTATTCAGCTGTAGGGTCTTTGATAGATATTAGTACTGTGGAACCTGCTCTGTAAGGAGGTTCTCAAACAGATATATTGGCTTTAGTTTGTAAGAGTTTGCTGGTGGGGCGGTGGCTTTGAGTTCCATGTCCTCGTCCCCCACCCCCTGTTATTACCCTACCTTTGCTACCTTTGCAACGACCAATGCTGCCTGCCACCACGTTCCTATTGCAACTGAGCTAAAGAAAGGGAGACCAAAATCTGATTTTACTAAAAACTGACGCCATCATCAAAGCAAATATCCCTCTTTCCCCTCCCCCTTCTCTGTCGTGCGCCCTTAACCTCATGTCCCCCTCTGTTTCTCTCTTTACATCCCTCTCTCCCTCTTGGTCTCACTCTCTTTACCTCAATCTAGCCCTTCTCTCTCTCGCTGTCCCTCTCTCTCTCTATTCATCTCTCACCTGTTCACCTCTCTGTGCTGTATCCCCCGCCCTCCTTGGGCCCCTTTCAGCCAATCAGCTTCGCAGTTTGTTTGTTGTAGACGAGGAAATGGGCCGCGCTGGTGCCAGTCCACCGCTGTCCGGTCCATGCATGTTGTGCTGTAGTGACGTGGCACATTCCCTTACATCATTCTTGTTGTTATTTCATGTCACGATTTCTGGTACTTCCACACTTTGGTGCAACATTTTGTACCACTGCACCTGTGGCCCTGTACATACCTGCAACACACACAGACACACAGAGAGAGCAGAGTCCAGGGGGAAGGGGTCATGTGACCGGAGCCCCTCCCCCCAGGGACAGACCTGTAACAATCCCAACAGTGGGTGCCATGGCAACACTTCATCACTGAGGGATAGCAGTAATACCTGCCTTAAGAATGTGTATAATAGATAAGACCCAGATAATATGATATGATAAATATAACATTTTTATGTTAGCCAAAACCCAGAATCTTTTTTTTGCTTTATAAACAGCAGTTTTTATTTCCGTCTCCTCACAACTTGTCTGTCTGTCTGTCTGTCTGTCTGTTGGTCTGTCTGTCGGTCGGTCGTTTGCAGGTTCCAACGAAGAAGCTGAAGAAGTATGAGAAGGAGTACCAGACCCAGAGAGTGAGCCAGCTACAGCAGGAGGACCCCATAGACCGCTACCAGGTACAGCACACACACACTCTAAGCAGCCCCATGGTATGCAGAGTAACTAAGTACTAGTGAGCACATGCTGAATGGAGTGCCAGCAGGAACTGAAGAATTAGGGAAATGCTATTATTAGATACGTCTATTTGTGATTCTGTCAATTTTGTGAGGAGGAGGGCAGCTATTTTTAGTGTTTTGAAATCACTCCTGGTCTCTCTTTTCTATTGGAAATGGTCTGTGATTTCTATTAAATATTTGTGCATCCTGTACGCATCACATGTAAAGTTCTGAAATGAATGATGTGGTTATGTATATTGTTGTTAAACAGCTTGTTGGCTTATGTAGCTTCTGTTTGATGTTTTATATAAAGCCTCAATAAAGACAGAATACTTTGTTCAGATATTTAGACTGGCAAAAACGATTTTAGGAATAGCTGCCAATGCTAGCATTTGGTTAGCACTCTTCTTCAACTTCACACGTATAGCATAATACAAACTCCACTGTGCTTCTTATTTCAGAGAACCACTTAGCCATTGGTGCTAGCCTGAAACAAATTCACCATAATTGTATAACATTTGTAAGATTGCTAATAGCACTAGCTACTAACATAGCACAAACTCCACACATATGATGGTTGAAGGTGACATAGAAACCAGTTATTGCATAACAAAAAATGTCACAAAACAACTAGAACCCCTTGGCTGTGGAAACTGGGTTTGGGTCACATGTGTGAGAGGATGTTGTCGTGGTAACAGTGAGATAGAACAGTGTCATGTGAAAGTCCTTTCCAGTCATGAGACGGAGTGATTCTCCATGTTGGCAACATTGGTCACATGCACGTATATGCATGTGCATGTGTGTGTGTTTGTGTGTGTGTCGGTGCTTGTCGTTTGTATTGACAAGCATGATAGATATATATATAGAGAGAGAGAGAGAGAACAGGGGAGACCCTAGTTTAATTTAGTATGCGCTCTTAGTTTGAAGGAGTGGCAGTTAGTCTCCATTCATGGATTTCAGTCTTGGATTGTCATTCGGTACCGTAGCCCTGTTTGATCACCTGACACAGGGAACACAACCAATCAGGTAGGCCAAATTAGAACACTATTTAGGAAGGTATAAAATAGAGTATGTGTTGTGAATAATCATATAGTGATGGTACAGAATGTGTTATGTGATGTTACAGAATACGTTATTAGAACACATAACCCACATATATTAGGGTCGTTTTTCTTCCACTTCTTTGGTGTCAATGTGGTTGAATCCGTTGTGTGTTTCTTCATGTTTAAAGTGTGTGTTTGTGTTGGTGTGTGTGTACACCTAATTGTGTGTGTGTGTGTGTGTGTGTGTGTGTATGGAATACTGTATGTGTATGTTGGCGTACCAAATGTGTGTGTCTAACTTATGTGTGTGTCGCCGTTTGTGTGTGTTTGCGTCAATATAATGTGCGCCTTGTGTACATCTAATGTGTATGTGTTGATGTGTGCAGAGGGAGAACCGGCGTCTACAGGAGGCCAGCATGCGTCTGGAGCAGGAGAACGATGACCTCGCCCACGAGCTGGTCACCAGCAAGATCTCCCTGAGGAACCACCTGGACCAGGTCGCTCACTCACTCACTCACTCACGTTGCATGTGGTTCCTCAAGATCTCCCTGAGGAACCACCTGGACCACATACACAAACACACGAGACAGCCGGGCACGCACTGAAACACACACACACACACACACACACACACACACACACACACACACACACACACTCAACTTTGAGAACATGGGAACCATCAGGATTAATAAGGCCCCCATTATAACGTCATAATGTGACAGCACATTGGATGAGATGTCTAAACACTTGCTGATCAGCCTCGTGTGTGTGTGTGTGTGTGTGTGTGTGTGTGTGTGTGTGTGTGTGTGTGTGTGTGTGTGTGTGTGTGTGTGTGTGTGTGTGTGTGTGTGTGTGTGTGTGTGTGTGTGTGTGTGTGTGTGTTGCAGGTGGAGGACAAAGCTGATGTTCTGAACAAAGAGCTGCTGAACACCAAGGAGCGCCTTGTGGAGACAGAGGAGGAGAAGAGGAGACAAGATGAGGAGACGGCGCAGGTCCGTCCTCCATTCTAACATTTCTATCTCTTCTATGGTTTTCACTATCTGGTCTTCCATCTACCCCAAAGTAGAGTCCTTTATCCGTCCTGACAAGTCTTCTATACACCCTTACGAATCTTCTATCTTCCCTAACAGGTTAGATCGGTCCTAATGAGTCCTCTATCTGTCCTTAGGAGTCCAATATCTTTCCTAACGAGACCACTATCCGTCCTACCAAGTCCACTCTTTGTCCTAATGAGTCCTCTATCTGTCCTCACAAGTCTGCTCCATCGTATGAGCCCCACAGTGATAGACTTTATTGTTTCTTTAATTCAATTATTCTCTGTCGCAGCTGAAGGAGGTGTTCAGGAGAGAGCTTGAGAAAGCAGAGTCGGAGATCAAGAAAACGACAGCTATCATTGCGGAATACAAACAGGTAGGGCGCCCCCAAAAGCAAATGTCACATGCTGCATTCAGTTTCATGCCGTACATTCCGACTTTCTTTTCAACCGCTTTGACTGATTTTGACTTTGATGAACTAGAGCTGAACCTTTTTGAATAAAAGAGGTGTCAGGTGCTGGGTTGGTGTTGCCATGGTGACAAAATGTTGTCTCTGTGTGTGAATGGGACAGATCTGCTCCCAACTGAGCAGTCGCCTGGAGAAGCAGCAGGCCGCCACTAAAGAGGAGCTGGACATCGTACGGGTGAGACGCCACTCTCACCAAGTAGCTAGCTTGATGATATTCAGATAAAAACTAGCCTTAAAGATATTCAGCTAGTATCCGAATATCTGGAACCTATTTTCCCATTGTTAGAGCCATTTTTGGTTTGATATAATGTTTGATTTATTTGTTAATATGCAAGATGGTTTTGGCCTGGTTATTTGAGTTTATTGTTTGTTTTATCTGTTTTAATTTAGTAAAAAATACAACATATTTCGCTTTTGACATGCTGGGGATACCATATTTTGGGTTAAGGAAGCGCACCTGTGTGTATTTAGGAGAGGAGTCACAGGTGAATAGGTAGACGGGAAGCGGTACAGTATTTTAACCGCTCAGTGACAGCTCTTTTGGTATTTAGAAAAGGTTTATGTTGATCCTTCATGTTTTCTTTTGCTTTCGGTGAAATAAATACCGTAAAGTCAAACAGAAGATCTCCAATCCCAAAAGAACGCAAGATAAGCCGCAAAAGTCACGACACCCATCATATTGGGACTAAGGGACTACTTTTAGGGGACATTCATTGACGTGTTGCTATTGCCCCTAAGTGTTACATTGCAGCTGCAAACGGGCTGTAAAGGCTGAAATGCTTTTGCTCAATACTGGACCAATACAAACTAGAAAATGCATTTCCTGCAGAAAATGCAGTGAGTGCTGTAGTGCAAAGTGAGGTTGAGGTTGCCACATAGTTTAAGACAATAGTTGTTAAATGGGTTAAATCAAGTGAAGGGATTAAGGGATTTGTCTAAATGGAGTAAACAATGTAAACATGCACACCATTTCAAAAATGTAAAATGGTTGGAAACAGTGAAGTGAAGAGTTAAACAAATAGCTTATGCGATCAAGTTTGAATACATTTAACAACCTTATTATTAACTATTAAGTTACGTGGTAAAGAAGGAACCGCATCTATCTCTCACACACACAAACCTCACAAGGTCTGTGTAAAGAACAGACTGAAAGCAGCAGAAAATGGGTCTTCAATGAGATGACATTGATACACAACACACAAAATAGGCATGTAAAAGATCAAAGGTAAGCACAATAAACACCTGAATGCGACCAAATTGACTTAATAACTTTTACGTTAAACACCGTTACCGTTTAAGTTTGACATCGTGTTTCTAGGCTCAATATTGACGTTGTTTAGGCTCTGTGACCTCCGCCATTTTTAGCTTTGCCTTGAGCTATCGCTAACTAGTCACCTCGGGCTAGAGCGTCATCTAGAACGTGCTCACGCTAGAGCCTCAAAGTATAGATGTTATCGAAATTTTGTTTCCGGATTATTGAAGATACAAGTGTGTTGATTTGTTAAGCCCAGTTCAGACCAAAGATTTGCGACGCAACGACTTGCAACGAGACGGTTTTAGAACGTCGCAGGGGAAAAGTTGCAGCAGTGAGAACTGGTCGTCGCAAGGAGTCGCCAAAGATTGAACATGTCAAATCGCCAGGTCCAGTTTTAGAACGCAACGATGTGGCTATTTCTCTTCAGCCAATCAGGACACAGCACAGAACAATTTAGGCTTATTAAATAGGCCTACAAGTTGTAGATGCTAACAGTATCTTTGGTTCCAGAACGATTGTAGATAATGTTAGGCTTGAGCTGATTCATTGACATTATTTTAACGGGACCACCGTTACCGTTACACGTTAGCCGTTGTTATGGTTACATGTAGGGATGGGTCAGAATATTCGATTATTCATTCCTGAGGGTCAAAGTCTATTTTTAACATTTGGACCGTTAACATTTTTTCCCATTCAAATTAACAAGAATTAACGGATGAAACTAATGTTGGTTCTGTAGCACTATTAGTTTTTTTATTATTATTAATCATATACAGAAAAACAATATACACAATACACAAGCATAAATATTAATATATATGCATCAACAAACATCAACAACAAAAACACGGATAGTTTTTTTGCGTTTAAGATATTAAGTGATTTCTTGCCGATGGTCCATGGCTGCCTTTGTGAATGTCGGCACACGTCGAATAATCGATTATTCGTTCATACCACCCACTGATTATTCAACCATGAAAAATTTTAGTTATTCACATCCCTAGTTACATGCTGCCAGTCCGACATGTTCCCATTCCGACAGTCCTGTGCACGTATGCAAATTAGCCATGTGCGCCAAACAGAAGAAGGGCCCTATCTTGCGCCCGGCACAATTGACTTTCTACACTGACGCATGTGTAGTTAGGTTACTATTTACAGGATGGAAGTGATGCTGATGCGGCTCTCAGCTGTGCCAGAGCGTTCACAGTTGCTATAAACCACCTGCCGTCCCCGCCGGTGCAGCAGTGTGAACTGCCCCGTTTTTAGAACATCTCAGCCCGTCTCGTCGCAAGGAGTTGCAAGTTGCAAGCAGTTGCGTCGCGAATCTTTGGTCTGAACTGGGCTTTAAACGTTTGAACAAAGGTTAAAGATAAAAAATTGACCAAGTTATAAAGTCTGAAGTAGTTGACGTGTCAGAGAATGGGCGGACGGCTCAGCTGTCCTCCCATTGACTTCCATTGAAAAAAAGAGTATTTTAAAAGTCGAAATTCGTAAAAAGTATAAAATATTGTGATCTGAATCTGAAAAGACGAACGCGATACCAAGCTAATCTGAACATTTTGAAATTGGAATGGAGTCTCTAGATGAAAAATGTAGGAAATTTTGTAGAGAATAAGAAAGAAGAAAGCCTAAGAAGAACAATAGTTGAGCGCTGCATGCAGCACTCACCTAAATAGTTTGTCCGCATTTGTCACTTACCAAGACCCAAAATAATGTATAGTATATGTATATGGTCTATATGTATAGTATATGTATATGGAATATATGGTCCAGGTTGAAAAGTCCTGTATGTTATTCTCTAAAGATATTAAGGTATTAGCTAGCCTTAAAGACAGGCTGGCTGGTTTAGTAGTAAGCTACTAGCTAACCTAAAAACAGCCAGCTAGTAGCTAGCCTAAAGACAGTTGGATAGGAGATGCAGGGTGTCTTTTCTACATCAATGCTAACTCTATCTTTAGCAATACAAAATACCAATCAGGCTAAACAATTTGGATGTAGCCACTCTGACTTACAATGGCACTTTGTACAATGTGTGTGTGTGTGTGTGTGTCGTGCAGAGTAAGGTGATGTCCTGTGAGCGATGCAGGGATGTGTTTAGTGCTGAGGGGCCCCTCCAGACGCTGGCCCCCAGCCAGGAGGGCCTCCGGGCCGGCCGGGCGGACGACGAGAAGGACTCCCTGATGGAGCAGCTGAGGGAGCTGGAGCTGGAGCTGGCCCAGACCAAGCTGCAGCTGGTGGAGGCCAAGTGCAGGATACAGGTAGGCTGCCGGAGGGTCTACTGTCTCCTGTGTGGTCCTGATCCTAACCCTACTGAGCTCTTCCTCAGCTCAGTCCTCAGCTCTTTGCTCAGCTCTATATTGGATAATTACAAACAACATTGCCTTTTCTACCACAGCTACCGCCTTTGTTTCTATTTGTATATTACTTTCCCATTTTTTTTTTATCTGGGATTTATAAATGTTATTTATACATTTTTATGTATTTTATTTATTTTCTTAATCTTAATCTTCTCTTATCTTATCGCTATTTGCACTGCTACAACTATGTTACGACTACTGCTACAAGAAAACTAATAGCACCCTAGCACCTTCTATATTAACTTATAGTAGATTGAATTTATACTTACTTTAATAATACCTCATCCCATTCACAAAACACAAAACAGACTAACACACACACACACACACACACACACACACACAAAAATCAGAACAGCAAAGCTATTTTATATTTTATCTCAAATATATTCAAACTTGATCAAATTAGCTATTTGTTTAACTCACTTTATTTGTTTCCAACCATTTTAATTTTTTTAAATGGTGTGCATGTTTACTTCATTGAGACTCTGTTCAAATCCCCTCACTTGATTTAAGCCATTTAATATTTCTTTACATTTCGTCTTAAACTATGTGGCTTTACTGAAACATATTTTCAACCTCACTTGCACGACAGCACTCACCGCATTTTCTGCAGGAAATGCATTTTCTAGTTATTTGTTGGAGAGTAAAACATATAATCGGACTGATATCGGTATCAGCAGATAGACAAAGCTATCGGTAATCAGAAGTGAAAAAGTGGTATCGGGACATCCCTACTATTAGCCTTACACAAACATCTTATACTGCTACCAGCAAAGCCTGAACAACTTAATCATGGCTATAGCATAACACAAGCATCCAATGCTACTGGAAGAACACAATCCTCAACCATTGCTACTAGTGTAACACAGACAGTTTCCCGTCCGCCACAAGCGTCCCCTGAACCACTTGATCATTGCTACTCACCTAACTTAACAGTTCCACCACCAGCTCCACTCGACTTGCCTAACAAAAACTGCTCTACAATTGCTACATGTATAAACACAAATCGTTATTATCTATCATCAATCCCCAATGCAGCTTAGCAGTGTTGCTGCTCACCGCCCCTTCTCCCCTCCCTGTCCCATTGTCCTTTCCAGGAGCTGGAGCATCAGAGGGGTGTGTTGCTGAACGAGGTCCAGGCTGCCAAGAACTCTTGGTTCAGTAAGACTTTGGGCTCGCTGAAGAACTCCTCCTCCGCCTCCACCTCCTCCGCCAGCACCTCCCAGTCCCACGGCCCCATCTCTCCCAAGGAGGGCACCTCTTAGGTCTACACCTAGATCCCCCACACCTGGACCCCACCGCCACCCCTCCCCCTACACCTTGTATGAAGGAAGGATGAACCCTGACAGTCTACAATGAACAGCTGAAGAGTGCGAGCTACAGAATCATGCTGTGTTCCCTTTCCATTGGTCTAGAAGCAGGAAAAGGCCGGAACTCAATGCTTTTCTGTGTTTTTGATTTGCTGAATAACTTTTTTTAGTTGCTTTCACCCTTCTGCAACATTTTGACTACTGTAAGTCCCGCCTCTAGGCCTATGGCCCACATGCTTGTCAGTCACTGATGGTTGAAACTGATTTGCTCTAAGCTTGCTATGGAATAAAATGTATTTGGTTTTAACAGCTCTCTCCTGTGGCCAGACATGGCAAATGCAGAGTGATGGCCAATTATAAATTGTTGCAATGTGATTATACTAATCAAGTACCACGCTGAATCTGTATTTAGTGTCCTACCAATAGGGACGTGTCTTACAAGACTAACATTCTTCTTCACTGAAATGGCTGCTTCATTAACTATCTACAGCTCTGCAAGAACGTGTTCAGAAATACACTCAAATCCATAGTTTCTTTATGGTTATACTATAAGTATACATAAATATGTATATGTACTAATTCTTGATGGAATTTCTTTTTTTTAATCTTTGTACAGCAATGTTTTTCTTAAATTTATTTTTGTTGTGTTACTTTTAGGATTAGAATTTTTGTCTTTGGTAATGTTGATGATCCAAATGATCCAAATAAGCACAGTGGCTTGGAAGTGAAAGCTAATATTCTTCTTCTGACCTCCGAAAACATTCCCTTAATGCCACCTCCCCAAACTAGAACAGACGGACTCTAACTACCCCCAAACTAGAACAGACAGACCCTAACTACCCCCAAACTAGAACAGACAGACCCTAACTACCCCCCGCTAGGACAGACAGACCCTAACTACCCCCAGCAAGGACAGACAGACAGACCCTAACTACCCCCAAACTAGAACAGACAGACCCTAACTACCCCCCGCTAGGACAGACAGACCCTAACTACCCCCAGCAAGGACAGACAGACAGACCCTAACTACCCCCAGCAAGGACAGACAGACAGACAGACTGACCCTAATGACTCCAGCTAGGACAGATAAATGGACAGACTGACAGACAGACATATTGACCCTCTCTACCCCCAAGTAGGACAGACTGACTGGCAGACAGACAGAAAAACTGATCCTAACCACCCCAGCTATGACAGACAGACTGACAGACAGACAGACAGACAGGCAGACAAACTGACCCTTACTATCATAGCTGGGACAGACAGCCATGTCCAAGATAAATTTCCCTTTGGACAAATCAGGTAATCTTCATCTTGAAACATAACAGACAGACTGACCTTATTACCCTAAAAGACAGTCAGGCTGACCCCCAGAGCTAGGACAGACAGTCAGGCTGACCCCCAGAGCTAGGACAGACAGTCAGGCTGACCCCCAGAGCTAGGACAGACAGTCAGGCTGACCCCCAGAGCTAGGACAGACAGTCAGGCTGACCCCCAGAGCTAGGACAGACAGTCAGGCTGACCCCCAGAGCTAGGACAGACAGTCAGGCTGACCCCCAGAGCTAGGACAGACAGTCAGGCTGACCCCCAGAGCTAGGACAGACAGACAGTCAGGCTGACCCCCAGAGCTAGGACAGACAGACAGGCTGACCCCCAGAGCTAGGACAGACAGACAGGCTGACCCCCAGAGCTAGGACAGACTCCTGTGCTTCCCCCGGCTTCTAAAAGACTGTTTACACCTTCATTTCAGTCACTCTAGAAATGCATTGTTAGCCTTCTCATTTAAATGCATCCAGCTGAACATGGTGACGTTTGATTACTTTGGTGTGGATGCCTACAAATCCCCACCAGCCATTTTTTATGGCTGGTGGGGATTTGTAGGCATCCAATTGATGACGTCATTGATTCCAATGACGTCTGTTAAAGTGATGCAAATCAAACGCACACCTTTAAGCACAGAGAGTGGCCACACACACACGCGCACGCGTGCTTGTATTTCCCTGCGACCGATAAGTAATGTTAGCATGCAGGTGTGCACACGTTGTGTATACAATTTTTGTATTCGCCTGCAGATTGTTTCTGATGTGTTTTAGTATTTTAACCATGTCCATATACAGCATCATAATACAAGTTATTTTAAGAAGTCCTCCAGCCAATCACACAGTGTCATATGAGTAACTATTTCATTTTGCACAAAAAACGCCTTCATATTTCACAGACACTATAGTTGTACTGTTTGTAATACCAAGTGACCCTTTCGTCCCTGACGTTGAGCGGAGTTCATTCTGAGGGTTAACTGAAGACGGCTGCCAAGTTTTACTCTGTTGTTTTCCATTAATGACGTCACAAATTCAGGTAAGGTTGGCGTGGGCGCAAGGTCATATTTTGAATTTTGCACGTGGCGGAAGCTGCAACGAGTCCTGATCAATATGTAATTCCTGTGCAGTATATGTCCGACCTCCAATAATAAATTTACCTTTCGATGTTCACCAACACCATGTTTTTCATTGAACACTGAGCAGACATTCAATGTTAAAGCTGAAGCTAAGAAGTAAAGTTAGCATTATTTAAGGGTTATTAAAAACAGAAGTGTGAACATTACAGAGTATCGTTATACTTGTAAGATAAGATGTACTTCATTAGTCCCTTTATTAGATATAAAAATAAGCATATTGGGGATTTGGGGTGGGAGGGTGACAACTGAAAGCTTTGTACGTTTTTAAGTTTTGGAGGGAAAGCGTCACGTTCTTGTTAGCATGGTGTGGCAGCCCGGCTCCGGGACAGCGTCCCTGGAAGCTCAGGGGACGGCTTGTAGAGGAACACTATCACCAATTTCCCCCAGATGGCGCCAGTAAGGACATTGGAGCTGCTACCAATTAAGGAGATGCGGAGGAGCAGGTGGAGAAGCAGGGCTCAGTCAGGGCTCTCCCAGCCATGTGGGTCGTGGATGGAGAGACAGGTCCGTGTGGGTGACAGGATTCCATCCACGAGGGATAGGACCACTGATTCCTCCCAGGTTTTTCGTTCTTGTGTTTTTCAGTAAGAGGCTTTATGTGATATGTTTGGAATAAACTTACCTTTTTGGCTTTTCCCCTTTAAATCGTGTCCTGTTTGGGAGGAGGCGGTTCGCTCACCGTAGTGATGGCGAGATGAAGCTTCATAACACCTTGAAGCCTTCCAGCCAAATGTGTTGAAAAGAGGTTAATTTCTCAAGGCTTCAAATGCACAGTGGGGACCCCTACTGGTCAATACAATACAATACAAATAAAATGTGAATACTTTGGTTTGAACACAAAACCAGCCCAGTGTGTTGTGTGGTCCGAATATCGACTAACTATTCATACAGTGGCTTTTGGTAATAAATATCGAGATATTTTATATGAGAATGAACGCAAGTTAATAAAGTTCAAAACAAGAAGCAAACCCGGTCGATAAATCATCAGTCCAATGTCATAGCACTGGCACCACACGAAACATCTAGATATGCCTCATATTATGGCTTACTTCTAGGATACATCATTTTACTCGTTAGACGTATTAGATGTATGTTTATGATATTAAATTGAACATTACTGAGAGTATAGTGCTGTTGAAGTGCTTTCGTAATGAGATCAATATTTCTGATGAATATGAAAATGCTTGTGTGACACAGGGGAAGAGGTACAATGCTTGGTGTAACTTGGGAGGTGGGATTAATTATTTTTATTTAAAAACGAACTGTTCTACTGCCTTTGGAGTTAGTTGGTTTCTCCATTGCGCACCATTTGGAAGTGAAGAGCATTGATTTTGAGCACAATTCACGTGTTAGGGTCATAAAGACATTGTTGGTCAAAAAGCGCTTCTCTCGCACTGAAAAGCATTTTGCATACACAAAAACTGGAAAAGTTGATAACTCAGTCTCTTTCAATGCAAAGGTGTAACTAAGCTTAAATAAGGTTATTTAAGCCATAGAGCACCATTTGGAAGTGAAGAGCATTGGTTTTGAGCACAATTCATGTGTTCACGTGAAAAGATGATAACTCAGTCCCTTTCAATGCAAACGTGTGATTAAGCTTAAATATGGTTATTTAGGCCATAGAGCACCATTTGGAAGTGAAGAGCATTGTGTGACAACCCGCTCCCCACCAGGGGGATCCGTGGGCTAGTGGTGGACGGAGTATACCGCCGCCACCCACTAGCCGGTGGCAGAGAGCACCACTTTCCTCACCGTCATCAGCCAGATGGGGTACACCTGGCCGGAGGGAGGAAGAGACCTGGGGGACATCTTAAAAGGCGGCCGAGGACTCACTCCAGGGAGAGCAGGAACGACAAGCAAGGAGGAAGGCCGTGGATGTACCTCAATACTCGTGTCTCACGGAGACCATAGTATAGCTTTTGTATTTTCTGTTCACTGCCTCTAATTTTGAATAAATGCAGACTCCGGCTAAACCTGGAACCAGTGCGTGGTGCTTGCCGTGAGAACTCAGACATTTGTGAACCGGTGTTTCAGTTCAAATGGTGACCGTGTTAACTGGTGACCATCTGCCGAATGCGTCGCTTGTTGTCGTGGTACGGCAGCTGTTGGAAATTGGGAAAAGACTCGTAGCTGTCCTTGCGAATGCCTGTTCGATTTGTTAACAATAAAATGTAAAAAACATACCAATCTCGTTCGTATTTGGAGTCTAATTGGAAGAAAACGTGTCACGTAGAACCATTTTGAGCCAAAATAAATGGAAAATTAATGTATTTTTTTAATAATAAATATGGGATTCAAACTCATATCATTGCGGGGGAAAAATATTTGAAGTTGAGATTCCAACCCATTGTACCGTTGAGCCATAAAGTGTTGATTACCTGCAGTACTAAAAACCACAACTAGTCTTCTTCCTAAGAGCAGGAGGCAGCCAGATCAACTTGTGACCCGACTGTCCATGTTATTATAGACCATGGTATTTGTCTCGTTTCCAAAAAGAAGAGGCCATTACACCAGTTATTCAAAACCTAATGTTGTGTTTCCCTCGATTGCCTACAACCCAGCTAAAAACACTGTTATGCGCTCTTTCGCTATCATTTCGGTCGCCTGATGTGGTGTAGTCTCTAAGAAAAGCAGCGAGCTCCAGAATCAATGTGACGCAATGCAGGATCACTCTGAGGCACAACGTTTATTCAGATGAACAAAGCATACGTACAGGTTGTTCAAGGGATGGCAACGCCCCTAACTTCAGTTATTTCAGTAAAGTATACGAGCACAAAAGTGGCATATATGACACAATCATTATGTACAGTGTCAGTTATAGATGTAGAGATTGTTCGAACACATTGATAGGTTGCATGATACATGATACATGGCACAAATCCCAATTAGAGAAAGACTAGGATTTTGGAACAAACAATGGATTGTATATATATAGCGCTTTCTGGAGTGGCCCCTGAGTGGCCCCATTTAGGGAATTTAGCAGACGCTTCTATCCAAAGCGACTCATAATAAGTACATTTGTCAGAAGAAAGAGAAACAACAATATCTCACTGTCGGTACAGTAAGGAGGTTCATAGAACCAAGTGCCAAGCCCCCCTTAGACTGGGGTAGCCCCGCCCATCCTACCGGATGGGCGATTTGAGTTTGCCCTGCAGAAGGGTCTGAAGAAGAGCAATACATTTCTTTCTAGTTTTGATACGCTTTTGCGGGAGCCAATCACCAAGCTGGCTTTCCCCCCTGGCGCACTATTGGCTGGTTTTACACCACTAGCCAATTGTGTAAAGAGTCTTTTGAGCTAGGCCCGTTGATCAGGCCTTGATCAAGCAGCTTCCCCAGACTAACGCTAAATCTACGATTGAGCGTTGGTCTGGCAATAAATGGTAAAAATGGTCCTCATTTATATAGCGCTTTTATCCAAAGCGCTTTACAGTGTTGACTGACATTCACCCGTTCATGCACACATTCACACACCGACGGCGGAGTCAACCACGCAGGGCGACAGCCGGCGGGTCAGGAGCAGTCAGGGTGAGGGCGTCTCACTCAGGGACACCTCCACACTCAGAGCTAGGAGGAGCCGGGGATCGAACCAGCAACCTTGCGGTTACCAGCCAACCCGCTGTACCTCCTGAGCAAGAAATTAAATAAATAAGAAAAATAATAAATGAAATAAAATAACAGGAACTGCCTAGCAGGGACTCCTGTGCCGCTCATTCACATACTGGGCAACGATATTCTGATTTAATGTTGGGCCTCCCGACACACACCCAGTGGAACCATAGTGCACACAATGTGCATTCAATCTGAAAGAAGATAGATCAATTAGATATTTGTTTTACTAAAGAATGCAATTTAGACTTACTTTAAAGGCTGACTACCCAATGGTCCACGGTTGCCTCTGAGGTGCTGCTTTCCTCCCCACAAAAACGGCACACTTCTGTCAGGTCATCTGTTAAACGATTTTCAAATTGCACAATGGATTAAGTATGCCTATATGCAAATGTTTTGGTGAGGTCCATATACAATAATTGATTGAAGCGTACCAGAATCCTCTAACAGTTTGCTGGCCATTTCTGTGCGCATGGAGTTGATCCCCACCTCACCCACCTCAAACTCCATGGCAGCACCTTGCAGCATAAGCTCTGCGATCTTAAAATACAGGTTAGTATTATTATTTTCCTTTTAAAAGGTTTAAGATTGTTATTGGGCACATAATCTTACTTTGCAAACAATAACCCCACATGAAGTTAGGTCCTGCTGGCGGGGATGGGGGAATGAGGTGCACAGCCACCTGGATTGATTCCCCTTTTTTTTGCGCATGAAAGCCCTGAAGACGAACAATAAATAAAACTATTGTTTGTTACTTGCACACCAGAAATAATTTAACATACTTGACATATAAAACACCTTAGAATATATTCTGGATTTGCTTACCTTGTTGAATCCATGCACTGTTTTATTTTTGCCTGCGGTTGCACCGAAGGGATCTGCATAGACGGACCGTCCCTCCTTTGGATACATGGCCTTTTACAGATCGGATACGTTAGTGTAATCTTAGAGTAGTAAATATAGCTACATAAATTGCATTAATTAAAGTGCAGTTACAACTAGTGTCCAATGTCCGTCTTTGCAGACTGCCCCAATCAGGATGTCCCACTCCATAACGTCAAGCTGTAAGAGATGAGTTGAGTTTTTAAGATGTTTTTATTGTTAATCAATTCCTTTTAAAAGCAACTATGGTCCTTACCCTCCTCAACCCCCGTGACGTGCCATTCCAGATGGCGGTCATTTCAAAGGTGTCAATGACTAGACACCTTTTTGACCCCATTCTCGTCACGGTAGTGAGGTACGCATTCACAATCTAAACAAAAATGATTCCAATTCACTTTCATATCAACGAGGACATATTGGAATCACAAAACAAGTTAAGTTAACAATTTACCTCACTCTCCAACTCCTTCCCGGGGGCCAGGCTCTGGAGGTCGGCCGTGAACAGTTTATATGGTCCAATTTTGGACCATATAATTTGTCCACTCAGCCCCGTCCATATTCTTTGAATAACTGGAAATTCAAAACATTATAGTCATTTAAAAGACTGGATAGCATTATTATACTCAATGTCACATAACTGAATGTACCGTTACTTTGAGTGGGCTGCCTCTCCGGTAATGTCCCTGGTGGAGGGTCAGGGCTGGATGGTGGTGGTGGTGGAGGGTCAGGGCTGGATGGTGGTGGTGGTGGTGGTGGAGGGTCAGGGCTGGATGGTGGTGGTGGTGGTGGTGGTGGTGGTGGTGGAGGGTCAGGGCTGGATGGTGGTGGTGGTGGTGGTGGAGGGTCAGGGCTGGATGGTGGTGGTGGTGGTGGTGGTGGTGGTGGTGGAGGGTCAGGGCTGGATGGTGGTGGTGGTGGAGGGTCAGGGCTGGATGGTGGTGGTGGAGGGTCAGGGCTGGATGGTGGTGGTGGTGGTGGTGGTGGTGGTGGAGGGTCAGGGCTGGATGGTGGTGCTGGTGGTGGTGGTGGTGGTGGTGGTGGAGGGTCAGGGCTGGATGGTGGTGGTGGTGGTGGAGGGTCAGGGCTGGATGGTGGTGGTGGTGGTGGTGGTGGTGGAGGGTCAGGGCTGGATGGTGGTGGTGGTGGTGGTGGTGGAGGGTCAGGGCTGGATGGTGGTGGTGGTGGTGGAGGGTCAGGGCTGGATGGTGGTGGTGGTGGTGGTGGTGGAGGGTCAGGGCTGGATGGTGGTGGTGGTGGTGGTGGTGGAGGGTCAGGGCTGGATGGTGGTGGTGGTGGTGGTGGTGGTGGAGGGTCAGGGCTGGGTGGTGGTGGTGGTGGTGGTGGTGGAGGGTCAGGGCTGGATGGTGGTGGTGGTGGTGGTGGAGGGTCAGGGCTGGATGGTGGTGGTGGTGGTGGTGGAGGGTCAGGGCTGGATGGTGGTGGTGGTGGTGGTGGAGGGTCAGGGCTGGATGGTGGTGGTGGTGGTGGTGGAGGGTCAGGGCTGGATGGTGGTGGTGGTGGTGGTGGTGGTGGAGGGTCAGGGCTGGATGGTGGTGGTGGTGGTGGTGGAGGGTCAGGGCTGGATGGTGGTGGTGGTGGTGGTGGAGGGTCAGGGCTGGATGGTGGTGGTGGTGGTGGTGGAGGGTCAGGGCTGGATGGTGGTGGTGGTGGTGGAGGGTCAGGGCTGGATGGTGGTGGTGGTGGTGGTGGAGGGTCAGGGCTGGATGGTGGTGGTGGTGGTGGTGGTGGTGGAGGGTCAGGGCTGGATGGTGGTGGTGGTGGTGGAGGGTCAGGGCTGGATGGTGGTGGTGGTGGTGGAGGGTCAGGGCTGGATGGTGGTGGTGGTGGTGGTGGTGGTGGTGGAGGGTCAGGGCTGGATGGTGGTGGTGGTGGTGGTGGTGGTGGAGGGTCAGGGCTGGATGGTGGTGGTGGTGGTGGTGGAGGGTCAGGGCTGGGTGGTGGTGGTGGTGGTGGTGGAGGGTCAGGGCTGGATGGTGGTGGTGGTGGTGGTGGAGGGTCAGGGCTGGATGGTGGTGGTGGTGGTGGTGGAGGGTCAGGGCTGGATGGTGGTGGTGGTGGTGGTGGAGGGTCAGGGCTGGATGGTGGTGGTGGTGGTGGTGGAGGGTCAGGGCTGGATGGTGGTGGTGGTGGTGGTGGAGGGTCAGGGCTGGATGGTGGTGGTGGTGGTGGTGGAGGGTCAGGGCTGGATGGTGGTGGTGGTGGTGGTGGAGGGTCAGGGCTGGATGGTGGTGGTGGTGGTGGTGGAGGGTCAGGGCTGGATGGTGGTGGTGGTGGTGGTGGTGGTGGAGGGTCAGGGCTGGATGGTGGTGGTGGTGGTGGTGGTGGTGGAGGGTCAGGGCTGGATGGTGGTGGTGGTGGTGGTGGAGGGTCAGGGCTGGATGGTGGTGGTGGTGGTGGTGGAGGGTCAGGGCTGGGTGGTGGTGGTGGTGGTGGTGGAGGGTCAGGGCTGGATGGTGGTGGTGGTGGTGGAGGGTCAGGGCTGGATGGTGGTGGTGGTGGTGGTGGAGGGTCAGGGCTGGATGGTGGTGGTGGTGGTGGTGGAGGGTCAGGGCTGGATGGTGGTGGTGGTGGTGGAGGGTCAGGGCTGGATGGTGGTGGTGGTGGTGGAGGGTCAGGGCTGGATGGTGGTGGTGGTGGTGGTGGTGGTGGAGGGTCAGGGCTGGATGGTGGTGGTGGTGGTGGTGGAGGGTCAGGGCTGGGTGGTGGTGGTGGTGGTGGTGGAGGGTCAGGGCTGGATGGTGGTGGTGGTGGTGGTGGAGGGTCAGGGCTGGATGGTGGTGGTGGTGGTGGTGGAGGGTCAGGGCTGGATGGTGGTGGTGGTGGTGGTGGAGGGTCAGGGCTGGATGGTGGTGGTGGTGGTGGTGGTGGTGGAGGGTCAGGGCTGGATGGTGGTGGTGGTGGTGGAGGGTCAGGGCTGGATGGTGGTGGTGGTGGTGGTGGAGGGTCAGGGCTGGATGGTGGTGGTGGTGGAGGGTCAGGGCTGGATGGTGGTGGTGGTGGTGGTGGTGGTGGAGGGTCAGGGCTGGATGGTGGTGGTGGTGGTGGTGGAGGGTCAGGGCTGGATGGTGGTGGTGGTGGTGGTGGAGGGTCAGGGCTGGGTGGTGGTGGTGGTGGTGGTGGAGGGTCAGGGCTGGGTGGTGGTGGTGGTGGTGGTGGAGGGTCAGGGCTGGATGGTGGTGGTGGTGGTGGTGGAGGGTCAGGGCTGGATGGTGGTGGTGGTGGTGGTGGAGGGTCAGGGCTGGATGGTGGTGGTGGTGGTGGTGGAGGGTCAGGGCTGGATGGTGGTGGTGGTGGTGGTGGAGGGTCAGGGCTGGATGGTGGTGGTGGTGGTGGAGGGTCAGGGCTGGATGGTGGTGGTGGTGGTGGTGGAGGGTCAGGGCTGGATGGTGGTGGTGGTGGTGGTGGTGGTGGAGGGTCAGGGCTGGATGGTGGTGGTGGTGGTGGAGGGTCAGGGCTGGATGGTGGTGGTGGTGGTGGTGGAGGGTCAGGGCTGGATGGTGGTGGTGGTGGAGGAGGGTCAGGGCTGGATGGTGGTGGTGGTGGTGGTGGTGGTGGAGGGTCAGGGCTGGATGGTGGTGGTGGTGGTGGAGGGTCAGGGCTGGATGGTGGTGGTGGTGGTGGTGGTGGAGGGTCAGGGCTGGATGGTGGTGGTGGTGGAGGGTCAGGGCTGGATGGTGGTGGTGGTGGTGGTGGAGGGTCAGGGCTGGATGGTGGTGGTGGTGGTGGTGGTGGTGGAGGGTCAGGGCTGGATGGTGGTGGTGGTGGTGGTGGTGGTGGAGGGTCAGGGCTGGATGGTGGTGGTGGTGGTGGTGGTGGTGGTGGAGGGTCAGGGCTGGATGGTGGTGGTGGTGGAGGGTCAGGGCTGGATGGTGGTGGTGGTGGTGGTGGTGGTGGTGGTGGAGGGTCAGGGCTGGATGGTGGTGGTGGTGGAGGGTCAGGGCTGGATGGTGGTGGTGGTGGTGGTGGTGGTGGTGGAGGGTCAGGGCTGGATGGTGGTGGTGGAGGGTCAGGGCTGGATGGTGGTGGTGGTGGTGGTGGAGGGTCAGGGCTGGATGGTGGTGGTGGTGGTGGTGGAGGGTCAGGGCTGGATGGTGGTGGTGGTGGTGGTGGAGGGTCAGGGCTGGATGGTGGTGGTGGTGGTGGTGGAGGGTCAGGGCTGGATGGTGGTGGTGGTGGTGGTGGTGGTGGAGGGTCAGGGCTGGATGGTGGTGGTGGTGGTGGTGGTGGTGGAGGGTCAGGGCTGGATGGTGGTGGTGGTGGTGGTGGTGGTGGAGGGTCAGGGCTGGATGGTGGTGGTGGTGGTGGTGGTGGTGGTGGAGGGTCAGGGCTGGATGGTGGTGGTGGTGGTGGAGGGTCAGGGCTGGATGGTGGTGGTGGTGGTGGAGGGTCAGGGCTGGATGGTGGTGGTGGTGGTGGTGGAGGGTCAGGGCTGGATGGTGGTGGTGGTGGTGGTGGTGGTGGAGGGTCAGGGCTGGATGGTGGTGGTGGTGGTGGTGGTGGTGGAGGGTCAGGGCTGGATGGTGGTGGTGGTGGTGGTGGTGGTGGAGGGTCAGGGCTGGATGGTGGTGGTGGTGGTGGTGGTGGTGGTGGAGGGTCAGGGCTGGATGGTGGTGGTGGTGGAGGGTCAGGGCTGGATGGTGGTGGTGGTGGTGGTGGTGGTGGTGGTGGTGGAGGGTCAGGGCTGGATGGTGGTGGTGGTGGAGGGTCAGGGCTGGATGGTGGTGGTGGTGGTGGTGGAGGGTCAGGGCTGGATGGTGGTGGTGGTGGTGGTGGAGGGTCAGGGCTGGATGGTGGTGGTGGTGGTGGTGGAGGGTCAGGGCTGGATGGTGGTGGTGGTGGTGGTGGAGGGTCAGGGCTGGATGGTGGTGGTGGTGGTGGTGGTGGTGGAGGGTCAGGGCTGGATGGTGGTGGTGGTGGTGGTGGTGGTGGAGGGTCAGGGCTGGATGGTGGTGGTGGTGGTGGTGGTGGTGGTGGAGGGTCAGGGCTGGATGGTGGTGGTGGTGGTGGTGGTGGTGGTGGTGGAGGGTCAGGGCTGGATGGTGGTGGTGGTGGTGGGTCAGGGCTGGATGGTGGTGGTGGTGGTGGTGGTGGTGGAGGGTCAGGGCTGGATGGTGGTGGTGGAGGGTCAGGGCTGGATGGTGGTGGTGGTGGTGGAGGGTCAGGGCTGGATGGTGGTGGTGGTGGTGGTGGAGGGTCAGGGCTGGATGGTGGTGGTGGAGGGTCAGGGCTGGATGGTGGTGGTGGTGGTGGAGGGTCAGGGCTGGATGGTGGTGGTGGTGGAGGGTCAGGGCTGGATGGTGGTGGTGGTGGAGGGTCAGGGCTGGATGGTGGTGGTGGTGGTGGTGGTGGTGGTGGAGGGTCAGGGCTGGATGGTGGTGGTGGAGGGTCAGGGCTGGATGGTGGTGGTGGTGGTGAGGGGGGGGCCAGAGGAGAGGTGCCAACTTTTTAAAGTTTGGCTGGAATCCTCTCCTCTGGCTCAACAAAGTGTGTCAGAAGGTCAATGTTGGCCACAGTCTTTTGGGGGAAATCGAGAGAGGCCAGCATAGCCAATTTGCCTCTTAATTCCAAAACGACCAAAGGGCCCAGCAACGCACTCTCCAGTTTCCCCCCCTTTCGCTGCAGCTCCTTTACATTCTTAATCAGCACCTGATCGCCTATAGCGAAAGAGCCTTCAACGCCCCTTTCGCTTTTTCTCTTGCGGACAGCATCTTGAGAATGTTTTTTGACACCTTCTCAAAGGTCTTCCTCCGTGTTTGTTTGTCAAGTCCATGATGAACTTCCTCACTTGCCACCATTCGTTCCACCTTCTCAGTGGTCACCTAAGGTACAAAAAACCAAGTGGTGTTATAATCTGACCTATTTAGTCAAGTAATAATGACCACAATCCTTTAACGCATATACAAATACTGCCACCTACCTCATATTTCTGTGGCACCTCAGAGGGGTATTTGGCCTCCCTGCCGAACATCAAAAAATATGGGCTGTACTGTGTCGTCAGTTGTTTTTTCGTTCGGATAGCAAACATTGCTGGCTGGAGGACCTTATCCCATTGTGTCGGGTTGTCCTCAGCCAGTTTTCTGAGTGACCTGAAAATGTAATTTGTACATAACATAATTTAGCCTGTAGCATTTATATTGTGCGTGATATCTGCCAATTCAACAATATGCAACTTACCGCTGTATGGTGCCATTAAGCTTCTCCACCAGGCCATTGGTTTGCGGGTGGTAGGGTGACGAGAAACTTAGTTTAATCCCCAGGGCTTGACAAAGTCTAGCATTCACCTTATTCCATTTATCAGAAAACAAGTTAGCATTACAGTATTGATTCTGAAAAAATAAGGAATGTTTGTCTTGAGTGTGCTACCTGGTTTTTAAATTCAGTTCCCTGGTCTGTAAGCAGTCTCTGAGGTGCACCAAATTTATATACAAAATCAAGAATACCATTGGTCACCTTGTCTGCAGATTTACTCTTCAGAGGGTAGGCCTCTGCCCACTTGGTGAAATAATCAACCATCACACAAATGTATTGATTACCACTCTCTGTTGCACTGAGCCTCATGAGGTCCATTCCCACCAGCTCAAAAGGCTCAGATACCTAAAAGGTAGAAGGATAATTACACATTAGTATAGAAAGTAGCTGGTACGTAAGCACATTTCGTTGCATGGGACATTCAGTTGCACAAATAACCTCACCTCTATTGGGTGGTACTCAGTCTTTTCCTTGAGACTGGCCTGCTTCCTCTGGCACTGTGGACACTCTGCAACCTGAAGTCAAATATTATTCAAATCAATGTATCTCAGGCCTTTGGGCAAGCAGAAACAATAAGTGAAAGATTATGAGTAGTTTGATTTGACCGATTGTTAATTAGGCCTTCATTTAAATTAAGTAAATAGGGGTAACCTTTCTAACTTACCTATTTGCGAATGTCCGCCTCCATGCCAGGCCAGTAGTATCGGCTGATCACTGCATTGTGGGTCTTTTCCACACCGCAGTGACCACCGATACTGCTACAGTGAGTCACCACCGATACTGCTACAGTGCATTTCCTCAAATATGAGGTTGGCCTCGGCCGCGGAGCATATGACCTTGGCCAGATGCTCCCGCTCCTTTCTCCTTCTACAGACGTAGTGGAGGGCTCCATCTGGTCAGAAATGGTCGATTTAATGTTAACATTAGCGTTTTTTTATTTGATTATTCCCCAAGTCATTTATTGTTTATAACTTTTACTTACCCTGGAGCACGAAGTTGGAGGCTCTTCTTTTTATGATGAACCGCTGTTTCTTATTCAAGCCCTCAGGGTACTTATTGTTGACTTTGAAGTCAATAAGTTCTTGAATAAGGACAGAATCCATCTCTCTCTCTCTCTCTCTCTCTCTCTATACGTGCCTACTCCCACATTATTGTGACATTTGCGCTACCCTTAAATAGGTTCAACCAGCTGTTCATTGGTTGAACCAACCAATTAAAAACAATTAATTGATTATGTAATTGCCACACTCTGGGCACTTTTTATGTGTCACTCCAATGCAACGCCGCCTTAATACACGGGCTTACCTGGGCTGAAGCCCCAGGGCCTACGACGATCAGGGGCCTATCATAAGGCAGTGAAAATATATATATATTATTATTAATTTTTTTTACTGGCTCATGATAGGCCCCCTGATCTGCGTAGGCCCATCCCTTGGACAACCTGTACGTGTGCTTTGTTGAGATATTGTTGTTTCTCTTTCTTCTGACAAATGTACTTATTATAAGTCGCTTTGGATAGAAGCGTCTGCTAAACGCCCTAAATGGGGCCACTCAGGGAAGCGCTATATATATATATACAATCCATTGTTTGTTCCAAAATCCTAGTCTTTCTCTAATTGGGATTTGTGCCATGTATCATGTATCATGCAACCTATCAATGTGTTCGAACAATCTCTACATCTATAACTGACACTGTACATAATGATTGTGTCATATATGCCACTTTTGTGCTTGTATACTTTACTGAAATAACTGAAGTCAGGGGCGTTGTCATCCCTTTGACAACCTATACGTATGCTTTGCTTTTCTGAATAAACTGTGTCTCAAAGTGATACCGCCTTGCATCACATTGTTTTCCGAAGTTGCTGCTAGCTGCTTAAAGAGAAGATCCAGAAAAGGTGGTCATCACCGTCGGTCAACGGCACAATGGAATAGACTCCGAACTTGCAATATTTTTCCCCCACAATGGAATGAGTTCGAATCCCGTAATGTTTATATATTTGTAAATGTATGCTTTGTTGAGCTGAATAAACGTTGTGGCTCAGAGTGATACTGCCTTGTGTCACCATGATTCTCGAGCTCGCTGCTTTGCTTAGAGACGACGCCACACTAGGCGACCGAATAGATAGCGAAAGAGTGCATAACAGTGTTTTTGGCTGGTTTCAAGCAGTGGAGGGAGTAGGGACACACAACATTAGGTTTTGAATAACTGGTGTAATGGCCTCTTCTTTTTGGAAACGAGACAAATACCATGGTCTATAATAACATGGACAGTCAGGTCACAAGTTGATCAGGCTGCTTTTCCAGTTTTCAGGAAGAAGACTAGTTGTGATTTTGAAAAATATAACAAGGCAGACAATAAGTATATTAAATGTTTCTTTTAATACAATAATAATAAACCTAAATAAAGAAAACTGGAGCAAAACAAAACAGCAAAACAGAGGTTATGCAAACCAACAACCCAATTGTCAAACAATGTAAAAGAAAAGGGAAATAACCCAAAAGCAAACCTAACCAAAACAAACAAAACAAAATAGCAAAACAGAACAGAACAGCAGCAGGGGATCCTATAAAACAAGAGACACAAATCAATAAAAGAGAAAATGGAAACTCAAAAGAATTAAAAAGCGGGGACCGTACTCACCACCCTGGGAGGCAACCAGCAGAGACTGAGCTCAGCCATCTTGGGCCTTTTATAGTGCACCTGGGTGCAGGGGGAGGAGCTAAGGTAGGCTGCATTCACAACCGCTACTGAGGTTCACTACATCAAGAACCCATGCCCCGCCGCACGCGACTTGCCTCTCGAGGAGAGGGCTCGTAGGGCTGGCCTGCAGGCAGCACTTGTGTCACTGATGGACTCCTCTTCCACTCATGGAGGGCAGTCCTATGAACCAGAGGTTAAGTCCTCGAAAAGGAAGCACAGGTCCTCCCATAAGCCTCCTCACAAGCACAAGAGGAGGAGAACCGCAGACGCTGTCGACTCCCCCGCGCTCCCTCCAAGTTCGCCCGTGCAGGATTCTGTAGAGGAGGAGAGCATGTACACCCAGCTTCTGGCAGCCGTTCGTGGCTTGACAGACAGGGTGAACAGCTTCAAAACCCACCCTCGGCAGGCCAAGGCCGTCGGCTCAGTGGAGGTCTCACCTGGTCACCTGCCTTCTTTTCAGGAGCAGAGGCATCCTGACGCCATTTCGCTTTATGCTCAAGGCTCCCTCCTGGGGGTTGGGCAAGACCAGGGAAACCCTGAGGGTGGGCGCAGTGGTGCTTCCTCCTGCCCAGGGGAACATCAGGAGGTGATGGCACAGATGTCGCCGGTGCAGTGGATCTGGCGGAGAAGGTTCTTACTGCGACGAAAATTGTGGGGCTCACAATCCCGGTGCAGGGTGCTATGGAAGAAAATTTACCTTACATTATTATGTTAACATATACTTTTTATCGGACCTATATGCTATATAAATATAACAATGGTGAAGAAAAGCTTAAGAAGACAGGTCACCTCTCCTCTCTAACTGTGGCCTGGAGTGGTGCCATAAGGTCTGTTGATTAACTTATTTGTGTTTACCCACTGGGATAGAGGTCGAGGATCAGGGTGAACTGAAGTTAGTCTAGGGGCAAGGACAAGCTGGACACTTCATTCTAGTGTCGTAAAACTGTTGCTGAATCATTCCCAAAAATTCCTGGGAGGCAAGATTCGGGCCAGGAGGGAAACTAGAAAAACAACAGATTGTGAAACTAGTTAGACATGGTGTGTGCAGGGGATATCGTAAATAACAACATTCTTGATGGACAGAAAGGGAGATAGAAGGAGGGGCCTGTGACTAGCTCGGGAGTTCTTTGTCAAACCAACTCGGCTTTGCTCTTACTTGTTCGCGAGTAAAAATAAAGTCTTTTGTCATTCTTGCTCTGGTCTCCTCAAACTCTCTTATTTAAGTTTTAGTGTTAAATGCGGTTCATCTACCACAGTGCTAGCCCAGCTAATGGGGTCTGGGCCGGTATTGTCCAGTCCCGGCCCACGGTGTCCCTAGCTGCGGCAGATGATTTCTGCCAAATGTTGAGGAAAACCTGGGATGCTCCGAGCAAACCTTGTCAGTTTAACGCAGGTTGCAGGAAGCTGGCTAGGCCTCCACCCTTTTCGGGGTTCCATCCGACCACAGCCAAACATTTTAGCAGAAGAAGTGGCGACACTACTGCAGAAAGGCGCCATAACAAGGGTGAGCACCAGCGAACAGCAAGCTGGCTTTTATTCAATATATTTCCTGGTCCCCAAAAAGGACGGTGGGCTACGCCCCATTTTAGACCTGCGCCGCTTGAACGCACACTTGAAAACCCTGACCTTCAAAATGCTCCAGACAAAGCACATCCTAGAGTCAATAGAGCCGGGCGAGTGGTTCACTACGATCGCTTTAAAAGATGCGTACTTCCACGTCCCAATTTCCACGTCCCCGACCATGCTTAGCTTCTGAGATCAGACGAGATCGGGCATGTTCATGGTGGTGTGGCCGTAAGGAACTATTGCTGGCACCAGACAGGACTTTAAACAGGAGAAAGGATGATGTTTTTTCCCCCAAAAGAAAAAATCTCACAGCACCTGGTATTCCCAGGCGGTCTCCCATCCAAGTACTAACAAGGCCCGACCTTGCTTAGCTTCCGAGATCGGGCGTTTTTTTTTTTCCTTTTTCTTTTTTATTATAAAACTAACAAATTCCACAGACAGAAAATAGTGAGGCCACCTACAGACCCTTAGCGCGCTTCCAGCCTACAGGCCCCCCACCAAATAAACAAAATCAATATCAAACCAAAACAAAAATAGTACATATGATGATCTCAGAGGACCATAACCCATACATTTTACCCAAAATCAAAAATGAGCTTCTCATCATCCCCAATTACAATGAATGTGCTCCCCTCCACAAAAGTCCTCCTTGCTTATATATTTATACAACGTGATCACATCCCTTTTCACCATACACTGGAAAAGACTCCACACCTCAACTGACCTTTTCTCATAATGGGCCAAGTTTCTTCGCAGTTTGACAGCATACCTTGCATGGCTCAGCACGTAGTTTAAAAGTGACACATTGCATTCTCTCACCTTTCCATTCACACCAAACAACCACCACTCTCTCCATCCCATGTTCTTGACCACCTCTCCTTTCCAACACCGTTTGATTAATCCCTTCATTTTCTCAAAATAAACTTTCAATCCAGTACACTCCAAAAACTCATGCATACACGTTTCCACTCTTACTTCACAAACATCACATTCTTTCCTCACACTCACATCAAACTTACTAATAACTGAATTATTGAACACCCTATTGTGACGTAAAAAGAAGTCAAAATTCTCGCATTCAACACTATTCCACTTCACTCTCAGATTCATCCAGATTTTCCCCACATCAATATCACTATCACACATCACTTTCTCCCACACTTTCTCTCCTGCTGGTCTTTTCCCTTCTTTCCCCCGCAAACATGCATATATCATTTTTGTTTTCATACTCAACACACACCCTCTCCTCACCTCCCCCCATATACATTTCAGCCTCTCCTCCTTCATTTGATCCACTCTCACTCTTGATCATTCTCTTCCATTCTCTCGGCATCCCATTGTTTATTTTCTCCATAATTCCTTCTGCTGTTCCCAACCACATTTCCTCCTCCCTCTCCCTTACCGCATCCACTATTACCTGTGCCCTCATAAACCCCGGCACATATTCATAAACTAAATCCCTTATGGTTCTGATCCCCGCCCTCCAGATAACCCTGTTGTATAGTATTTCCCCTTCATGTGTAATTTGTGGATTCATGAATATTGGTTGTTGCCATACCTGCTTCACATTCTTACACCCATACTTAACATTACAAACAAACTCTCCCCATGCTACCAACATTTCCTTATAAAACTCACTCACTTCACCCAGCATGCCCCTCTTCATTTGCATAAACACTCCACTCTCCCCACACCTGTTTATAGCCTCCTTCAAAAAAACCTTGCACACGTGATCTTTTTTGTTCTTTAAATATCTCAACACCATCTTCACCCTTAATGCTCTCTTCTTCAGCTCTAGATTAACCAACTTTAAACCACCAACCGTGTATTCATTCTCTACCCTTCCCTCCCCACAGAAACTCACTCACCATTCTCTCCACTTCCTTACTTTATCAGGCATGTCCAACACATTCATTACATGTTGTGTGTACATTACATACAAGTTTGCTCATCACTAATCCATTCGCTACAATTACCTTCCCCCTTAATTCTCCCTCATTTTCCAAAATCCCAAAGTTTTCTTTATACTATTCACTATGCCTTCATACTGCACATCTCTCCCTTCTTTATCTGCCATTCCTAAATTAACCCCTAACACCTTAAAATAGTCCTTCCTTTCCTTCAACTCAATCTCACACCTCTCAATCCTATCTCCACCTACATACATTATCTCTGACTTCTCTACGTTGACCTTTGCCCTCCCGTACTGTTCTACATACCTCAATACTTGCCCTACACTTTCTCTATCTTTTACTGTGACTGTGGTGTCGTCCGCGTACTGATACAATAAACTCAACTTCCCATCAGGTAATTCTATGCCCCTTATCTCACCATTTTGTGCCAGGAGTGCTGCTAAAGGCTCCGCCGACAGGGTGTACAGCAGAGCCGACATCGGACACCCCTGCCTAACTGACCTCTCTAACCTAAACATATCTGTGATTATCCCATTTATCTTAACTCTACTAACTGCTTTATCATACATCCTCGTAATCCACCCAATTAACCTATCCCCAAAGCCCATTTTCTCCAACACTCTGGTCTACTCTATCGAAAGCTTTATTTAAATCTAAACTCAAAACTATCCCTGTTTTCTGTCCCTTCATGTGCAGTATGGTGTCCCTAATGCTACTAACTGTGTCAGCTATGTCCCTCCCCGGTATACTGTATGCCTGTGTGTTTCCCACCACTGTCCATATCACTCCCTTTATCCTGTCTGGTGCCAGCAATAATTGCTTACGGCAGACCACCGTGAACACGCCCAATCTCGTCTGATCTCGTTCAGGTGTGCAATCAGGAAGTAGTGGAGCAGAGAGAGCAGGTGGAGAGAGCAGGAGGACTTTCTTTTGGGTTAGATTGAGTGAGTCTGTGTGTTTGATTGTGTGTGTAAGTTTTATTTCCCCCAGCAGCTTGCTGTTAGGGGGGAACGTTTTTATTTTGTTTTGTTTGTTTTTTGGAATAAGTGAAAGAATGGAAGAGAGAGGAGAGCAAAAAAAAAGACAAAAAAAAAAAAAAGACGGAAGCAAAGCACGGTCGGGTATGGTACTTGGATGGGAGACCGCCTGGGAATAACAGGTGCTGTAAGCATTTTTCTTTCTTTCTCTACCAAAGAAAGAGTCCGTGCAGAGGGGATTAAAGGGTCGCGGTCTGGTATGTGATTTTATTTCTAAATGTTTTGTTCTATTTTTCTTTGGGTTGCTCTCATGACCACTGTAACTTCTGTAAATGTCAACGGGCTGAGGGATGGGAAAAAGTTAAAGGAGTTGTTTGTGTATAGGAGTGACATGCTATGTATTCAGGAAACTAATTGGGATGAGGAAAAAGTGAAGGAGGTGAGAGGAATGGAAGGGGGACATTTTTTATAATAATGGGGCAAGGAATGCAAGGGGGGTAGCAATCATGATTAAGAAGGATAAAGTAGAAGATGTCAGGGAGGTATATAAGGATAGGACAGGGAGGATATTAGTTATAGAGTTTAGATATGGGAAGTTAGATTTTAGGTTGATTAATATATATGTGCCGAATATAGAAAAGGATAAGAGGAGCATATTGGAGGAGTTGGCCGGATTAATAGTAGGGAGGTGTCTGATAGTAGGGGACTTTATTATCAGATGTAGTAGATTAGATGTAGGGAAGGGGGTAGAATTTAGATGGGAAAAGTCGAGGGGGATGTTGTTGGAGATGATGAGGGACAAGGGGTTATTAGATGTGTGGAGGTATGAGAATCCAGAGAAGAGAGAGTTCACGAGGAGGCAGAGGGAGGGGGTATTGAAACAGAGTAGAATATATTTAGTGTTAGTACAAGAGGAAATTATTAAATATATAGATAGTATGAGACACCAGGTAAACTTTCAGTGATCATGATGGGGTTCAGTTTAGAAGTAAGGTAGGAAAAAAGGAGGTAGGGGGAGGAATGTGGATTTTGAATGCTGGGTATATTGAGGAGGAACAGATTAGGGAGGTATTAGATAGGGAGAATGAGAGGATCAAGGAGGAGGCAGAGAATGATAGGGTTGACCATAGTATAGGGGAGAGATGGGAGGTGATGAAAAATAGAATTAAATCAATTAGTATTAAGTATAGTAAGAAAAGGAAGGAAAGGATGATGAAGGAAGAGAATGGCTTGAGGGAAAGATTGAGGGTATAGTTAGGCAGGGCAGAGGATGAAGAGGGATACAGCGTGAAGCATTATATAGAGGTAAAGATGGAGTTGGAGAGGTATGAGAGGGAGAAATGTAGAGGGGCAATTTTGAGGGCTAAGGCAAAATATGCGTTGGAGGGGGAGAAATGTACAGGGTATTTTTTAGGGCTGGCGAAAAGGAAACGTGTAGGACTTACATTAAATAAAAAAAGGGAGGGGGTGGTAACAGAAGACTACGTAGAGATATTGGAGAGGGTGCAGGAGTTTTATGAGGAGTTATATATGAGGGGGGGTGTGGATGAAGGAAAAATAGAGGGAGGTGCTGGATAGTGTAGTGTGTGAGTTGAGTGAGGCTGATAGGAGTTTCTGTGATAGGGAAATCAATGTGAAGGAGGTAATGGAAGCGATAGAGGGGTTAAATAGTGGAAAGAGTCCGGGGAGTGATGGGATAGAATGGTACAAAGTATATAAACACGATGTATCACCCATTTTAGTGGAGGTATTTAGGGAGATGGAGAGAACAGGGGTGGTGCAGATAGAATGGTAGAAGGGGTGATAACCATATTGTATAAGAAGGGAAGTAAGTTAGATTTAGAGAACTATAGGCCAATCAGTTTATTGAATGTAGATTATAAGATTCTAACCAAGATATTAGCCAATAGAATGAAGAGAGTGATAGGAGAGGTAGTGCAACCAACTCAGTGTTATAGCATACCAGGTAGGGATATAGCGGACACGATAGGGACAATCAGGGACGTGATAGAACATATGAAGAGGGATAGTATAGGAGGAGTAGTAGTGGGGATAGACTGGAATAAAGCATTTGATAGAGTAGAGCATGAGTTTTTGTTTAGGGTATTAGAGAAGTTTGGGTTTGGGGAGAAGATGGTGGGATGGGTGAGGAGGTTATATGGGAGTGCACGGAGTTGTGTAAAGGTGAATGGGGTTTTAAGAGATTGGTGAGGCAGGGATGTCCTCTGTCTGCGTTATTATACGCTTTATCTGTAGAGCCACTGGCCAAAGTGTGTGATAAATCACTATGCGGACGACACAACGATCACGGTGAGGGATGGAGGTAGTGTCAGGAGGGTGATTGAGATAGTGGAACACTATGGGAGAGCGTCAGGAGCGAAGATAAACAAAGAAAAGTCTGAAATAATGTATATATGTGGCAAGTGGAGGGGTGGGAAAGGTACACAGACAACGCCACCTGGGGAGTTTCGCCCCAGGAGATATATGTTCAGAAGAAGTGGTTACATACCTTCACTACTATTACAATGGTCAACACAGGTTCGTATACCACGGGCAGAGACGTATTTAGAAAAGTATAAAAGTTTATTTTGCAAACACTTAAAACTAATAACACTGGCACGTAATTAAACTGGGGCCGTAGAACAACGTGAACAAGGCTGTGGAGGCCAGGTACGACGGCCCGAAATCAAATCAAGGGGGAGGAATAACTAACCTAAAACACCCGTGACTCTACAGACACACACAGACAAGGAGTCTGTGACGAAAAGGACCACCACCAGGGATTGCCCTCAGCACCTGTTCACAAAGAAATCAAATGATAAAACTGGCCTCCCAGTTAATACGGCCGTTGATTCAACACACACACACACACACACACACACACACACACACACACACACACACACACACACACACACACACACACACACACACACACACACACACACACACACACAAACCTCAAGTAATTCAAAGAAACAAACCAAACAAAGGTAAATGTTCATTAAACAACAAAAGTAAATATTGCTCAACCAAATTAAACAAATGCATACAGAATAAATCTTTTCAAATATAACTAATCAACTGAACGAAATCTTAAAGTATGCTACAGTGAGCCCTGACACCAGCTCTGTCAAGAGCCTCAGCATGTGGTTTCAACAAGGCTCAGAAGAGCGTCAGGACGGTCCCAGTGAGCCAAAGCAGCAGCGGGTCCAGGAGATGGTAGCGATGATGGTTTCTGGTCCTCACCAGCAGGGCATTACGGATCGCCAAGGGGAGACGGTCTAAGACATAAGCAGAACAATACACTCAGTCGGGAGCGGCCCAACAGGCTGAAACCAGGGGCGGACAACGCAGACTTACCCCGCGGAGACCGCGCAACCACGCCAAAGGGCCCACGGCAGAGCAACTCAGCCCCGAGACCCCAGCAGTCCGCCACACCGTGCGCCAACGGAGAGAGCGTATGTCGCTATAGCGCTGCGCCAAAGGAGGGAGCGTGCGTTATTGCGGAGGAAGAGAGGACGCTCTTGCCAGCATGGCATGCGGCTTCACCACGCCGCTCCGGACCACAGCCACCACCACGGACGAGAGAGAGAGAGAGAGAGAGCCACAGGGGGACACAGCGCCCCACTGTGGGGGAGTAAGCCATGCTCCGGCCACATATACGAAAGGTTGAGAGAATAGAGGTAGGTTTGAGGGTAGAAGAGAAGTACTGTATATAAAGGTATTGGGTGTGCACCTGGGGGTGGATAGTAAGGAGGCAAGGGACGCGACATGGACTGGGGTGATTAATAAAATTAGAACGGTGTGCACAGTATGGAGGGGGAGGAAGTTAAGATTGAAAGGGAAAGTAGTCGTAGTGAATAGTCTTATGTTGTCAGTATGTGTGTATGTGATGAGTGTAATTGAGATGCCAGGCTGGGTGATGAATGCTTTAAACAAAATTGTGTGCGATTTTATTTGGGAAGGAAAAGGGGTGAAAATTGCACAGAAAACACTGGTTGGAAAGAGGCGGAAGGGTGGTTTGAAATTGATAGATCTGGAAACCAAAAAAATTGCAATAAGAATAAAGACTGTGCAAAAGTACATGGTGGGAAAGTGGCACTATGGGTGGAAAGATTTTTTAAAGAAATACATTGATGAAGTGGGGGGAATGGGTGATTACGGCTGGTACATGGGTTTTAAGCAGACAATGACGGTTGGGATACCTGAGATTTACAGGGAGGTGTTAGAGGTGTGGAGGAGGTTTCTGCCAAAGGTACAATATGATTGCGATGGGTTGAATATGTTTGTCAATTTGCCCCTGTTTTTAAATGAAAAATTCAAACATAACGAGAAAACATTATATGAACCCAAATTTATAGAAGGAGGCATTAGGCAAGTTAAAGATCTTATTTATGAGGTCATCCCAGGTTTCCTCAGGGATAACTGCATATTTGATTCAGTGTGTGAGATAGATGGCATGGAGGATAGAGACAAGGTGAAGAAAATTCATGATATAATTAAAAGCAGTATACCAGGGGAATGGGCTGGACTGATTGAAAGTGAATGTGTGAGTAGGCAAGAAGTACGTATTCCTGAATTGTATGTGAAGGTGGAGGGAGGGAAATGTGGAGAGAATGAGTGTGAAGAAGGTGTACGATTGGCTGATAGAGGATGTGTTTAAAGAGCCAGCAGCAGTGAAGGTATGGAAGAGGGTGTTTGTGAACTGGGAGGTGGAAGATATATGGGCAAATTGTAACATTAAATACAACAGTATTGAGTGTGAGAATAATGATTTTCTTATTAAACACAGTAGAATCTACACAAATGTAGTACTGAATAAAATAAATGAATGAGGTTAATGTGATTTGTGGAGAGTTTTTCACACTATTTTTTGGATTGTGGGGAATTGGTTGATTTCTTTGTTTTTTTAAAAGCACTGATTAGGGATAGTTGGAGTGAGGAGTTTGATTTGGAGGGAGAGTGGAGGATGTTGTTTTTGTTTGGTGTATGTGGGAAAGGGGTGCATTTTAATTTGTGCAATTTAGTTTTAAGTCATGCCAGACTCGCGGTCCTGTTGAGAAGGAACTTTGCGCACTTTGAGGGACGGAAGGTGAATGTCACACAACTGTTTAAATCCATTATGAAGCGGATGTGGGTCTGTTCTGCACTTATGGAGGGGAGGGGGTGAAAGAGGATTTCATCAGTGGGACCTCTTATTCATGAGAGGGAGGGGGGAGGGATCTTGTTTAATTGGTGAGGGATCGTTTTTTGATCTAAAGGAGTGAACTGGCGTATCGTTGTGCTTTCTCTCCTGCAGTGGGGTCGGGGTGGATGGCTCTTTCGGGTGCGGCGGTGGCGTGTGTGTGTGTCTGTGTGCTTGGTCGGGTCTGTGTGTGTCTGTGTGCTTGGTCGGGTCTGCAGGGGTGGAAAAGCATACAGAAGACTCTGTGGCCAGTCGTGAGCCAAGGCGTCCTGACCGAGGGGTCGGGTGCGCATGTGCTGTTTAAAGTCCTGCCTGGTGCCAGCAACATCTGCTTACGGCCACACCACCGTGAAAACGGCCGATCTCGTCTGATCTCGTTCAGGTGTGCAATCAGGAAGTGGTGGAGCAGAGACAGCAGGTAGAGAGAGCAAGCGGTGAGCAATTGTTTGCTCAGTGTTTCCTCTTTTGGAGTTCTTTTTTTTGTTGTTTGCGGGAATATTAATACACTTTAGTTAGTTTTTTGGATGGATCACACGGCTTCGACTACTGCAATGGAAGACGACACGGAACGGACCGAGGCTCCTGGTGTGGCGACGGATGGTGGTAGAGTGAAGGGGAGATCGGAGGACGTGCTGGGCGGGAGACCAGTGACGGCAGAGAAAGCGACGAGAGAGAAGGAAGACGAGGTAGCGAGTGGTGGTCCGAGCTACAGCCGGGAGTTGTCGGTGGCTGTGGAGCTGGTGGGCGAGGAGAAGATCACGATGATGGAGATGCTAAGGGCGATGCAAGGTGTTTGTGGATTGGTGGTCGGATGTCGCTATATCGCACAGAACAAATATGAAGTGACGATGAATCACCCCAATGGGAAGCGGCGACTGTTGGATGGTTTTAAAATAAGGGGGACCAGCGTCATCGCAAAAGACTTGACTTCGGACGAGATGGTGGTGTCCTTCATGGGGCTACTTGTGTACATTAAAAAGACTGGCAGATCAGCTTGTGAGCCAAGGGCATGACATCCCTGATGCCGCCACACTCTACCGAGCGCTATTGACAACTGGCACCACAGTGAAGCTCTTTTATGTGGAAACCGATGACATTGTGGATGCATACCGCAACATGCCAGTAAACATCCCATCGGTCCCAGGGACAATGCGAATACACCAGGTGGTCACCAACAAAAAAGGCCACTTGATCTCCAGGGATGTGAGCTGTCTGTGTGCCACATTGAAGAACCTGTCCTGCACGTTTCAGCACTCAGCACTTCATATTCCCTCCACTGTCAGAGGACCCTCAAATGATCCAGGCTGAGGAACCTGAAGCAACCAACCCAGTCAGACCTCAACCAACCCAGTCAGAGGAGCATCTGACAGAAAAACCTCAGGGACCCCAGGAGATTGACTGGAATAATGATGAAATCGTTGGCGAATGGTGTGTCCTGAAATATGATAAGGAGCTCTACCCAGGAATCATCATGGAAAAAGATGAAGGATATGCCCAAGTGAAGTGCATGCACCGTGTTGGCCAGAATAGATTTTTCTGGCCAGCCCGCGATGACAGTATCTGGTACATGTTTGATGACATTTTGAGACTGATTCCTGCTCCTGTTTGTTATGACCCAGGGTCATATTTTTGTATTTTTCAGTGTTGTGTGGATTTCTTCTGTGCTGTTGTTCCTCCCTGCCTGAGGGTGAGGGTGGTGGTGCTACCACCATTAGGCTCTCTCCCTCTCCAGGTGCTGTTCCTCCCTGCCTGAGGGTGGTGCTACCACCATTGGTGTTTCCCCAGGTGCTGGCTGCCGATTGGTGCATGGGCTGGTGGAGCTACTATAAATGGTACTACTCCCAACTGCACCAGGCTTTATTGTAATTCATTGTATTGTAATGTGTTAAACTTTAGCAGTCCAGGTAATCATAGGGGTGAGTAGCTCTTTTGGTTTATCTTTATTTTCTCCTGTTTATTTCATAGGGAGTCAGGTTAGAATCCTGTTATCTTTGTTTTCTTTGGTTTTTGGTTAGGCAAGCTAGTTTTGGGTCAGATTGTGTTGTTTGTTGTTTTTGGCTATGCTCACCCTGAAGCTCCATGCTACCAATTGAATAAATTACCTTATGTTAGACTGCAGCCCTGTGTGCCTGGTCGTCCTTGGGAGTGGGGAAAAGAGGGGAGCACCCTTTGTTCTGTTTGGTTCCCCTAGGCCGGTCGTAACATAATTGGGGGCTCGTCCATCTTTCTTTTTTGTTGTGTCGGGTGAATTTGCATAGTTCTCATGTTGTCTCTGCTTGTCTGTTTGGTAGTTTTTTTTTTGTTAGGCGGAAGGAATGGAGTTCAAATTTGAAGAGTTTGTGGCTAATCCGACCGTAGAGGTATTAAAAAAATGTAAAAGGGCTGAGTTGTGCCTTATCGCCAATTCGTGTGATGCGCATGTATCTTCTAGCACAAAGAAAGAAGAGTTATCAAGAGTGATCTGCTCTATGCAAAGTTGAGTGAAAGGGGATGGATTGGGGGGCCAGCTCCCATGGTTGGAGTTGAGCGGAGTAATCTGGCTGGTGTTTCTGCCCCACTCCCAACCTCCCCTATTGGCATGAATGCAGAGGAGCTGAGACCTACGTATAAAGGAGGTGGAGGTTAGACAGCGGGAGTTGGAGGTAGAAACCAAGCTGCTGTAGCTGCAAGTCCTTTACCCATGCAGACATCCACGCCCAGTCCTCACGATGGCTTTGATGTGAGCAGGCACATTGCGTTAGTGCCTCCATTCAGGGAATCTGAAGTGGATTAATTTTTTAGTGCATTTGAGCACATCGCTATTACTCTACATTGGCCGAAGAGTGTGTGGCCTCTTCTACTCCAGTGTAAGTTAGTTGGGAAAGCAAAGGAAGTGTGCAACTCTGTGTCCATTGAAGACAGCCTTAATTATGACCTTTCCTTCGAGCCTATGAACTAGTGCCAGAAGCATACAGGCAAAAATTTAGGAATTGTGGAAAAACTGCCAATCAGACATATGTTGAGTTTGCAAGGGAGAAGAGCATTCTATTTGACAAATGGTGCCAGGCCAGTAAGGTAGCAACTTTTGATAATTTGCGAGAACTCATTGTGCTAGAGGAAATTGTAACATATTTCAGCCATAATATTCTCCCATAGCCACAATACTGAGTAAACATAACATAAGCCTTAAGACTGCTGCACAACCAGGCAGCAGCTGATCATACATAGATGAAAGGGGGCGGGCTTTTAAAGCCACAGAACACGCCCACCTCTACCTTCTTATTTAACTCGGACTCCGCCATCTTAGAATCAGAATCTCTTGGGCGGCGTATCGATTAGATGTAAAGCTTAGAGACGCTCCACACGTGTTATATACAATCCCTCTCCTTTTGTTTCATAGACGATAGACCAATAACCTTAACCAAATAAAGTGAGTTAAAAGCGATCCTGTCTCGGTGGCCTTTCCTGGACTAAAATAACATAACAAATTTGAAAACCGGCTTCCTGAGAAAATTGTCATTTACCTCAGTGAGCAAAAAAGTTACCCGTGTCACTGATGCTGCTGTACTCGCTGATGAGTTTTTGTTAACGCACAAGAGTGTTTTTTCTCCCCCGGTGTGCCATGATTTAGTCCCCATTGGCCGGAGCCCTAGATCACCCAAGAGTTCCTATCGTAACCCCACTGCTGCTACTGGTGGCACTGAGGAACGAGTCTGCTTCTATTGCCAAAAGCAGGGTCACCTCATCGCCGTCTGTCCCACTCTTAGGAGAAAAGAACAATTCAAGAATGTCAACACGCCGTTCCCAATCGGTTTCATACACACTAAACCACATCACCAGCAAAATGTGGATGTGGTTGATGAAATTGATGAGGATTTCAAACCATTTGTTACACAAGGTTCTCTTTCCCTTGAGGGTGTGGATAAGCCAGTTCCAATCACTATCCTGCGGGATCACACCTGTTGGCTGCTAATTGTTGCTGCGCTCCGTCTTCAGACGACGTTTACTGCTCAGAGTGGTGATATCGCTTTTTAACCCCTTTCTCTACGTTTTTCTTGGTATGATTTGTTTGGTTTATATGGGGGTATTTCTCTAATTGCTCTGGTTCAACCGGGAGCTCCCTCGCTATGCGGCCATCATGATGGTGTTCCGACCGGAAGTCCAGAACGTACATACTTTCAATCATAAATTCAACCTGCTGTACCTCAGCTCGACTAATATATCATGAATCAACTCTCCATACTACTGGCGTGCAGGTTTGAGTGACAAGTCTGATGGCCCTCGCCCCTAATTACTATTGGACAGGCTATTGTTTTTACTATATAGGTTACTATTGTTTTTAGCATTTAGCTTCTACCGGGAGTACACCCGGATATGTAGCATTAGCAAGCACCTAGCGGTGGTCCCCACAGACAAACGCCCAATATATAGAACAATCATATTTCCAATCAATCATTTTAGCGCACGTGGAACAAGAAATAAACGTTTAAGCTTGACATTGAGTTTCTAGTTTAAATATTGACGTTGTGCTCTGCGACGTCCGCAATGGTTAGCTTTGTGATAGCCACGCTTGTGGCGGATTCCAAGTGTCATAGTGTCATTGATAATAACAATAATACGTATTAGAACAGTTGCTGATATGTTTTATTTATCTTAATTTATTATTTAAGTATTTTTGTATGGGAAACATAGCCTACATGTTTTTATTTAGTATTTTCGCATTTATTGTTTCTTATATAGGGTATTTTATTTTATTGAGTTGTAATTGTTTGACAAATTACCAACTCTTTCTCTTGTCTCTAAAACTTTATTGCACAGGACAGACTCAAGTATCCCGTCGTCGTCTCCTTCGCACATTAGTATCGCGCCAGGCTGGTGACATATACAGTAATACCGTGTTTATATAGCCAACAAGTATTTATTTATTGATTCTTTATAGTTTATTTGATGCTAGTGCCTAATGGTGATTTTAATTTGACTGTTTAATGTCCTAGAAACTGATGACAATATTGAGTGTTGAATAATCTCAATGACTTATGGTGGTTGTAGGCTACTGTAAGTGAGTGTGGTGGTGGTAGGACGGGTGTGGAAGAGGCTAGGAGGGAATCACAGTATACCCACTACAAAAAACTAGACTAAACCACTGCTCATAAGTAATGTAACAATGTGTTTGATCTATAAATGGAGTGTTTGTCTTATACTAATAACTATCCTGCATATTCCCAGCTGGTCCTATACATACTGTACCTGTATATTAAGGCTATGGAAGGATTTCCGATTTACATAGTCTGCCTCATCAGGTCCAGATGGCGCCCGGATCCGCACATGGGTGCAGTCTATTGCCCCTAGAACATTAGGAAAGCCTGGAGGAGATATTAGTTAGTTATTCTGCTGAGGTATTCCAACACGACATGACTACTTTGTCATATATTAATTTGATCATCACATACCTGCAATTGAATAAAATGCTTCCTTCATCCTCTGTGGTGTAAGATGACCAGGGAAAGTGATGAATGAACATTCAACAACTTTTTTAGTGCAAGGCACACTCTTCTGACGCCAAAAAGCGCAGCGTCACACACACAGACTGAATCGTGGTGAGGGCCTGACTGCGCAGAGTACTTTTTCTTATTTGAGGCTCAAGCAAACAGGACAGGTACATAATACTGGGCCTTGTGAATCTGTACCTCTCCCACGAGTACTCATCACTGAAGGCCAGTGGGTTGGGCTGGTAGCTGGAATGCCTGCCTTATTATCTGCGCACCCACATCAATTGGCTCTTCATCTATAAAAGGGCATGCCAGTCTTGGAGATGTTTGTTTGCTCTAACAGGGATATAAGTGGTGCTGCTTATATACCCTAGTCCTATTGGAAGGCCCCTCCTACCAATCAATTCATACATTCAATTAACCTAATAATAAACTCACCTGAATGGAATTTATGTGGATGACAATTTCCCATGCAGCAGCTTGGGAAATTGTCATTGTGACTATATATATATATATATATATATATATATATATATATATATATACACTGGATTACGCTGCTATGGCCGCTGACCAGGCAGTAGACTCGGACATTCAGGCCTACCGAACGGCCCCCACTGGAGGACGTGGTGTTTGATGACGCCAAATCCACGCTAGTCTGTGACGTCTCCACGGGCCAACCGCGCCCCATGGTGCCTGCTGGCTGGCGGCGCCGGATGTTCGACACCATCCACGGCCTTTACCACCCTGGTGTGAAAGCCTCCACTAGGTTGGTGGGGGCCAAGTTCGTCTGGCCGGGCCTCAGAAGGGACGTCAGGACGTGGGCTGGCTCCTGCGTGGCGTGCCAGCGGGCCAAGATACTACACCATATCAAGGCCCCTTTGGCACCGTTTCTGGTGCTGGAGAGGCGTTTCGACCATGTCAACGTGGACCTGGTGGGCCCCCTGCCCGCCTCCCTCGGGTTCACTCACCTCCTCACCATGGTGGACAGAACCACCAGGTGGCCGGAAGCCGTGCCCCTGTCATCTACCACATCAGCAGAGGTGGCCCGGGCGTTCATCGTGTGCTGGGTGGCCCAACAGGAGAAAGGATGATGTTTTTTCCCCCAAAAGAAATAAGCTTACAGCACCTTATATTCCCAGGCGGTCTCCCATCCAAGTACTAACCAGACCCGTCCGTGCTTAGCTTCCGAGATCAGACGAGTTCACAGTGGTGTGACAAGCCTCTGGCACCTCCTGATTGGGTGATCAGTGTAATGGCTAACACCCATGCGGGCTGAGCTCCTCAGCTATATAAACTGTAGGAGTCAGCCACTTGGGCTCTCTCTCCTTTGACATATGGTTTGTTTAGGTTTGCTTTGCACATACATTACATTCTCCACTCATCCACACACAGCACTCATTACTGATTGACATACATCACTTTACCTTAGTTTACTTTTAGTTGGTTAAATAAACTATTTTTGTTGAACTAAATCCATGTGTGGTCTCCTCCTTGTCATTCCCCTGAGCCGGGCTGTGACAGCGGTGTGGCCTTAAGCAATTATTGCTGGCACCAGACAGGACTTTAAACAGGAGAAAGGATGATGTTTTTTCCCCCCAAAAGAAAAATGCTTACAGCACCTGGTATTCCCAGGCGGTCTCCCATCCAAGTACTACCCAAGTCCGACCGTGCTTAGCTTCCGAGATCAGACGAGATCGGGAGTGTTTTTATTTTATTTTTTTTCGAATTCACAATTTTACAGAAATCATAAATACAATATTTACAAATGATGACGTCTCCTACTCCAGAGTTCAAAACAGCATTCAAAAGCAAAACATCGACGCACATACACACACAAAGGAATCTAGCTCACCCCGAAGGGAGAGCTCAATCGAGCAAACAGGACTCAAATTCCTACGTGCTGATGCATCCTTACAGCGTCAGCCACCACCAACCCGGCTGTAACTGCACCGGTCCAATGGAATAATGGCCACGCTTCATACTGATGTCTTTATTAAGTCGTATGGCTTGACACCGTGAAAACTATAAAAAAGGACGACAAACAACACTCAAATCTCAAGCCCAACACAGAAATGAACTTAATATTACAACTGCGAATAAACCATTACCGTGTGCGCCTCTTGGACCGTGAACAGAATTATTTACGTCCCTTGCGTATAACCCGCGATTCCTGTCAAAGGTCAGGTCCCGTGACCAACTACGTCACTACGTCATTTTTAAACATTTACATTCATGAATTACAAAGGAAATCTAATTTATAATAACTTTCATAGGGAACATTGCATAACCAAAACAACAAGTCTCTGGGACAGTTACACCGGCCCCGGGGCCGAGGAACACGGCAGCGCCCGCACAGCCATCCACCCAGAGGCGGAGGGGACACCGAGCGCCCCGCCCCCGCGGACCGAGCACACAGACACACGCCACCGCCGCACCCGAAAGACCCCGCAGCCATCCACCCCGACCGGGGAGCAGGACCCGACCCCACTGCAGGAGAGAGAGGCCAACGACACGCCAGTTCACTCCTTTAGATCAAAAAACCATCCCTCACCAATTAAACAAAATCCCTCCCCCCTCCCTCTCATGAATAAGAGGTCCCACTGATGAAATCCTCTTTCACCCCCTCCCCTCCATAAGAACAGACCCACATCCGCTTCATTATGGATTTAAACTGTTGTGTGACATTCACCTTCCGTCCCTCAAAGTGCGCAAAGTTCCTTCTCAACAGGACCGCGAGTCTGGCATGACTTAAAACTAAATTGCACAAATTAAAATGCACCCCTTTCCCACATACACCAAACAAAAACATCCTCCACTCTCCCTCCAACTTTCCCTAATCAGTGCTTTTAAAAAAACAAAGAAATCAACCAATTCCCCACAATCCAAAAAATAGTGTGAAAAACTCTCCACAAATCACATTAACCTCATTATTTATTTTATTCAGTACTACATTTGTGTAGATTCTATTGTGTTTAATAAGAAAATCATTATTCTCACACTCAATGCTGTTGTATTTAATGTTACAATTTGCCCATATATCTTCCACCTCCCAGTTCACAAACACCCTCTTCCATACCTTCACTGCTGCTGGCTCTTTAAACACATCCTCTATCAGCCAATCGTACACCTTCTTCACACTCATTCTCTCCACATTTCCCCCTCCACCTTCACATACAATTCAGGAATACATACTTCTTGCCTACTCACACATTCACTTTCAATCAGTCCAGCCCATTCCCCTGGTATACTGCTTTTAATTATATCATGAATTTTCTTCACCTTGTCTCTATCCTCCATGCCATCTCTCTCACACACTGAATCAAATATGCAGTTATCCCTGAGGAAACCTGGGATGACCTCATAAATAAGATCTTTAACTTGCCTAATGCCTCTGTAGCAAGGTCAATGAGTGGGCGGAGACAGAGTTGGCGTTTCGTCCAGCCGGTTCGCTTTTAATGTCAAAAGCGAGCAACAAGTAAATCATATAACATAAAGAAGTTGATCAGTAGTGTCCAAAACACGGCGGCCAGGCTCTCTGCCCCTTTGGCCGCTGTCTCTCCTGTCCGCTTGAGCGTCTCTCCGCTCTGTTTCCTTCCTACTGAAAGGCAAAGCAGACACATAAATGCACACTTCCTGATTGGGTCTGATTGCGGACACCTGTCCGCAATCAGACCCAATCGCCCCAGCAGACCCGGTGCTCCATACTCCCCCTACAGGCCAGACGCCGTCCCCCCTCCACATACCCCCACCGCCCGACACAGGCCGGGGACCCATCCGGCCGTAAGCCTACTCCCCCCCCCCCCCCGGAACGGGAGAGGAAATCTACCACGACCATCTGCGCCCCCGGCCTGTGGGCCACCCGGAAATGAAAGGGCTGCAACGCGAGGTACCACCGGGTGATCCTCGTGTTGGCATCCTTCATCCGGTGGAGCCACTGGAGGCGTGGTCGGAGTAGAGGGTGAACTGGCGACCCAGCAGGTAGTAGCGGAGGGCGCCGACCGCCCATCGGATGGCGAGACACTCCTTCTCGACGGTGCTGTACCGACCCTCCCGGTCGGTCGGTCCCCCCCACCTGCTGGGTCAGGACCGCGCCCAACCCCCTATCCGACGCGTCTGCCTGCACGGAGAGCAAAATTAGGAGCACACAGGACGGCTTCCCCGCAAAGGGCTGTTTTAATAGCATCAAACGACACCTGACATGGCTCCGACCACTGGACCGTATCTGGGGCCCTCTTCTGGGTGAGGTCGGTCAAGGGGCTGGCCAGGTCGGAGAAGTTTGGGACAAACTGCCGATAGTACCCCGCCAGCCCCAGGAACCGCCTCACCTCCTTCTTGGTCCTGGGGCGAGGGGCGGCAGCGACCGCTGCGGTCTTACCAACCTGCGGCCGGACCTTCCCCCCCCCCAGGTGGAACCCCAGATACTGGATCTCCCTCCGCCCGATCACGCACTTCTTCGGGTTGGCCGTGAGCCCCGCCCGTCTCAGCGACTGAAGGACGGCCGCCACCTGCTGCATATGCTGCCCCCACTCGTCTCCATAGATGACTATGTCGTCGAGGTAGGCAGCAGCATATGCAGCATGAGGTCGTAACACCCGGTCCATCAGCCGCTGGAACGTGGCCGGGGCCCCGAACAACCCGAACGGAAGTACCTTGAATTGGTATAGACCGAGCGGAGTGGAGAACACCGTTTTCTCTCGGGCTGCTGGAGACAACGGAATCTGCCAGTAGCCCTTCGTGCAGTCCAGAGTCGTGTAGTAGGTGGCCATGCCAAGCCGGTCCACAAGCTCGTCGATCCGAGGCATCGGGTAGGCGTCGAACTTGGACACCGTGTTCACCCTACGGTAATCCACACAGAACCGGACAGACCCGTCCGGCTTCCCCACAAGCACGACGGGGCTGCACCAGTCGCTGTGGGACTCCTCGACGACGCCCAACTCTAACATTGCTGCCAATTCGCGCCGTATCACGTCTTGCTTGTGTACGGGCAGCCTGTAGGGGCGTGTCCGCACCGTTAACCCGGGTTGTGTCTCGATGTGGTGAGTTATTAACGGGGTGCGACCGGGCAGGGGCGAAAAGACGTCGGCGAACTGGAGCTGTAGAGTGACCACGTCCGCCACCTGACTCTCAGACAGATCCTCTCCTTGACCGACCGGAGGGATGGGCCCCGGGGCCGGGACTTCCGGTCCAAACTCCTCTCCCTCCGGTAGCGTCGTGGCGAACGCGACCGGGACCACATCATTCCACCTTTTCAGGAGGTTGATGTTGTAGATCTGTCGGGCATCGCCCCTGTCCGACCGCACTACCTCGTAATCCACGTCCCCGACTTGCCGTGTGACCACAAAGGGACCTTGCCACTTCGCAAGTAATTTGGTGCTAGAGGTGGGCAACAGAACAAGGACCTTGTCCCCCGGTGTGAGATCGCGTAATCTAGTCCCTCTGTCGTACAGGCGTTTCTGATTCTCCTGGGCTTGGCGCAAATGCTCACGTGACATTACCCCGAGTGAGTGGAGCTTTGCACGCAAGTCCATGACGTACTGAATTTCGTTTTTGCTGTCGCTGGACCCCTCCTCCCAGTTTTCTTTAATGAGGTCCAGGACGCCCCTAGGCCTGCGCCCATAGAGCAACTCAAACGGGGAAAACCCTGTGGAAGCCTGAGGCACTTCCCGCACCGCAAACAACAGAGGGTCTAGCCATTGATGCCAATTTCGAGCATCCTCCTGTACAAACTTCCGGATCATGGACTTTAACGTCCGGTTAAACCTCTCACACAAGCCGTCTGTGGCTGGGTGATAGACGCTCGTGAGGATGGCTTTGACCTTCAACAACCCGTAAAGTTCCTTGATCGTGCGTGACATGAAATTGGTGCCCTGGTCAGTGAGAATCTCCTTTGGGATTCCCACCCGCGATATGACGTGAAACAACGCCTGCGCAACACTCCTCGCGGAGATATTGCGCAACGGAATTGCTTCCGGGTATCGGGTTGCGTAGTCGATCAGGACTAACACAAATCGATACCCTTGTGCGGAACGTTCTAATGGCCCGATAATGTCCATGCCCACGCGATCGAATGGGACCTCCACCAGGGGAAGGGGCCGCAAGGGAGCCCTGGGGATGGCCGGGGGATTCACCAACTGGCACTCGGGGCAGGAGGCGCACCACCTGCGCACTTCCGCCCGAATCCCCGGCCAATAGAACCGAGCCATTATCTGGTTCAGTGTTTTGTCGTACTCCAAATGGCCCGCCATTGGGTTGTAATGCGCCGCCTGGAAAATCATTTCCCGGCGGCTCCTGGGTACCAGCAATTGGGTAACAACCTCCTCACTCTGGGTGTCACGACCCACCCGATAAAGTCTGTCCCTAATCACCACAAAGTGTGGGTAAGTCAGCACTGCGTCTGGCTATGAAGAACTTGCATGCGTATTGTATGCACTTGACATGATCAAGAAAATAGACAAAAAACGATCAACAAATCATCTTGACATTACACAAATGATGTAAGGTTTGGATTTTTCTAACGTTAAATTATGAAATATGTTGTAGATATGGTTAGAATAGGTATGTTTGACAATTAAATATACTATAGATATGGTTTGAATATGTACACTGTGACATGCTGGCTCTAGCATGAAACATGAAATGGGGGAGACCACGCCGTTTTACAATAATAAAGAATTTATTAAAGTAAGAAGATAATTTTAACAGAGAATTAAATTGAATAAAGATAAAGAAGTGTGGTGTAAGTCAGTTAAATGTAAGTAACCAAAAGTGTCATGCAAAGTCAGTCTATGTGTAACCAAACAAAGGACAAAGAAAGCCAACACGCCGGGAGGAGGAAGCCACCCTGACTGTTGTGAATGCAGGGCTTTTATCCTGCTGCCAATCAGGCACACCTGAACTGACACACCTGAATCACCTATTAAGGGAGAGAGAGGACAGGCAAACCAAACAGCCAGGGTGGAGTCAAAGACTCACCAGGGTCGTCACATCCCCCCCCTAAGTGGGATTCTGCACTTATGGTATTAAAAATAACAAAACCCAAAACACATAAGCACTACAAATCCCCTCAACCAACACCAGTTACATCGACCCAACACTCATACCGGGTCAACTAGAAACCCCCCCTATACACACACTCTCACCACTCCTCACGCTCACCAGTCACCCAACCTCCTGACCCACAGCAATTCCGGGCCCTGGAAAAGTAATCTAAGAGGGACAGGGGCATAGAGACAAGAGAGGAGAGAAATTAGTGAAGGTATGCACACAACCACTTATCCCACCCCATCCGGGGCGTGAGACAACGCATCTGCCATTACATTGTCCACGCCTTTAATGTGGCGAATTTGTAGATTGTAGGGTTGCAAAAACAACGCCCAACGCATCAGGCGCTGATTTGGATTCTGTAATTGGTGCAGAAAAGTCAATGGATTGTGATCCGAAAAGACAACCACAGGAACAACCCCTCCACCTACATACACATTGAAGTGCTGCAGAGCCCACACGAGGGCCAGCGCCTCTTTTTCAATTGTGGAGCAATTTAACTGATATTGATTGAATTTTTTTGAAAAATAAGACACTGGACGATCGACTTCCTGATCATCTGTTTGTAAAAGCACTGCGCCAGCCCCGACCTGGCTGGCATCCACCTGGATATTAAACGGACGGTGAAGCCGGGGAGCCGCCAGGACCGGTGCAGTGCTAGTATCAATTGAAAGGATTAACTAAATAATCTGTTGTTAAATCATTGTTTTTCCTAGACTTGATAGGACCGATCACTGGAGTCTCAGGCAGCTCATTATTAATTTATACATTTTTGTAAGATGTATGTAGATACATAATGTAGATATTATGTAAGAGTATACAGTTTTACCTTGTGGAAACACATACTGCATCGAGATAAACTAATCCTATTCACTCTATAAATAACATGATGGTATTAAATCAATCAATTAAAAATAAAACGTGTGGTGAATTATTGACAATTATAATCATATTACTATGGGGTATTTGAACTGGGGCACCTAACACTTCCTTGCCAATTGATTTAAACTGTAACAGAAGTTGAGAACTTCACTTAATTAATATACATAGATTATATCAACAAACTACAACTACAAACACATCTACATAAACAAAGATATCGCAGGATGAAGGATAAATTATGAATATATGGTCAGAATTAAACTAATTGAAATCTGCCAATTGCTTATGTAGTATGAGTAAGGCATGGTCAACCACTGCAAGTCAGGTATAATTGCTTTAAGGCAGATGTGGTAGAATAACTTTAAGATCTCATGAATTTTATTATCATTTAAACCAAGCCAATAAGACCCCAAATCACTGCATTGTATCCAAAACATAATATTTACTTGTATTCTTTTTTATTTGAGTGTAGTACCTAATTTATTACTTTCTTTTAACAATGGTTTAAAAATGACCAGGTTCAATGAAGGTATCCCAATCATCAATAAATACATTCAAACTTGGATAAACTATGCTGAACATATCATTCAAAATTGTATCATATCAAAATTAAACCAAAGTTTGATTCTCGAAGATAGTTCCATAAAGCCAGTTTGTATTCCCCACATTATATGAATGTTCTGAGGCAAGGGGAGGTGATCATTTGCAGCATTGTTTTTCCATCAACAACTGCAAAGGTTCTAGTTTAACATATTGAACTGCAATAGTGCCTATGTCCTCAGGTGGCCTTTTTTAATGACACTCAATACATTTTTATTTTTTAAATTTTATGATGCCAAGCTTCACATTTCTTCTACATTAGACAAAGTCAACAATGTCACTGCTTTTCTCAAAGACATGCTAAGATATTCATAATCAATAAGAGGCATGGGCAGGAGGTGTATCTATCTATACAGAAACGCTTGCCAGAGGTGTTACCTTACCACAGTGTTTCCCAAACTTTCTTTCTGGAGACCCATTTTTTTAAAATTATAAATCATTGCGACTCAATTCAAAATAGTTCAGTACTATCAAAAACATGCTTCTTGTTTAAAGTTTTTTTAAATGGTCATGCCGACAGGTAGGCTTGTGTTTAAGGGAAGCTATTGTTATCAAACTGTCAATCAATCAATTTGAATAGTCAACATTAATCAATTCGTTAACCAAATAAGATAAGATAAAACTTTATTAATCCCCCGGGGGAGAAGTTTGGGTGTTTCAGCAGTAAGAAGTAAGACAGTCAAGAAACTGTAGAGATACATTTATTTGGCGACCCAGCCTTTGGGAAAGACTACCTTAAAGCATCCAAAGTATGTATGTGATGTTATGTTATTAAAACTAAAGAAAGAGACCAACCATCCCATTCACCACCATGGAGACCATTAAAGAGGCCCTTAAACACCATGGACACCCTTAAAGAGGCCCTTAAACACCATGGAGACCCTCAAAGAGGCCTCCGCGCGAGGAGTGGCGGGAGCACCGAGCAGAAGCCGAGCAGGACGGCCACGCCCGATGCAGCCACCAGCAGCCTCAGCTGGTGACCCGGACCGGGCTCGGGTACTGGTGACACTCTGGTCTTGAAGGGCTGGGCCACCCGCTGCCACTGGGTGAGGATGGTTTCACGGGCCCCGGCCCATCGCCCCGGCCCACTCAGACGAAACTGATACGGCGTGCAAGGGCCCAGGAGCACCTGCAGGCCCAGACGGACGTCCTTCAGCAGGAGCCAGGGGACGTTCGGCCGGGCCCCGACCTGCTCCGCTAGAGAGTCCATGTAGGGTACGTAGGCCACCTGCAGGGGGTTACGCTCAGAGACGGAAAAACTAGGAGAGGGAAAGGCACGGCACAATAAAATGATGAATACATAATAAATGATTGTGTAAAGCTGACAATATCCTATTTTATAAGGCCTATTTGTAAATAGACTAGCACACACACACACACACACAAACATAAACACACACACCTCTGATGCATGGTGGCTGTGTCCTTCTCAATGCTTTGCAGCATCGCCTCCTGTGTTGGAAGTGCTGTCAGATCTAAAGGAAAAACCGATCAAGAGATGTAGTATAACAGCTATTGTAGCATTCTTGTTGACGATGACGTTGTTGGATATCTATTAAGTACATCAGTTTCATCAATGAAATCCTGCAAGCCATCTGATTCAATCAGACGTGGAGACGTGTGTGCAGACAGACCCTAGAGTCTGGTCCTGTTTGTGCCTGGAGCCTGAACCCGAGGGGCTGTTTAAAGGGTGTACCTTTAAACACGCGTGTGGCCCAGCGGGCCTGCATCTCCGCCAGGGGGTTGATGGCTCCCAGAGCGTGGATGAAGCCCACCACGGCCAGCGTTGGTCGGGACAGCCCAGGAGGGAAGACGTGGCGGTAGAGACGCAGCCTGTGGCCGCTCTTAGCCTGCAGGTCTGGGGGCAGGAAGGGGAAGCTGTAGTGGTAACCTGTGGCGAAGACCACCACATCTACCTGGATGGAAAGACAACGTGTGCTTTGATGAGTTTGGTATGGAAAAGGAGAAATGGCAGCAATTTCTGGAGTCACCTTCGCGGTGCAAGACAAAACAAAACAAAAAAAACCTGGCTACTTAAAAGAGACATTCATTATTGAAAGTGCAGAAAAATGTCTTATAAGATAATTAAAGCACACCTTGTCTAGAATGCTTCCATCCACAAAGACCACAGTGGAACCACAGAACTCCTTCACGTTCGGCCTCATCTGAACACGACCTGAGATGATCCGACATGGGAGCTCATCATTCACTAGCGGGATCTGTGCAAAAAAACTGCCAAAAAGACAGTGGATGCTTTCATTACGTATAATAATTAACAATTGGAAAGACACCTTTGTCCATATGAATAATCTCAAGTCAAGCATTGTTTTGGAGTACAGTTAACAAACAACAATATCTAGTGGATCATCAACTAATGTATGCAAAGTGACCACAGCTCTCTCAAGAGAATTGGGCTCACAACTGAAAAATGAAACTATTACGATCCATGATTGAGAAGGTACGGGCTGGTCTGAGAGAGGATCAAGAATTGTAGCGTTATACGTCGTACTGCAACACAATTTGCGTTCTCCATCTCCCCCTGAGCTGTGTAAGCCAGATAATAGTTCTGAGTGAGAATATTATGAACATGACAAGAAGAACAGAAATAAGAATATAGAATAAAGAGAGGAGGGAATAAATATGGAAAAAACTAAATTTGACAAGGAAATCAGAAACATGTGATAAAAGACTATCCCTCTGTCACTTCCTCGCCTTGTGCCGCTAAACCCATGTAACTGAAACGGAAATCACTCCTTCCGAAGCAGGCACAAAAGACCTACCCTCTCTCTCTCTCACACACAAATAACCCACATTTGAAGTTCCAGGCATTCCCTCTAGAGATCCGAATGCCTAGGAATGAGGTCAGAGATGGACCTGTGAAAGCTCTTAGCGTCTTCTGTGCACTGGTTACCCGTGTCGAGGCTGGAGGCCATAGAGGCAGTGGTTAAACGCCCGGTTCAGCTTGGTCTCAAACGCCTTAGCGCTCCATGTAGGCAGTAAGCCCGCTAGCGCCAGGTCGAAGCGCGACCTGCCCACCATGTCACCAGGGAGCCCGCCTTCCGCCACACGGCCGACCAGCCACGCCCCGCTTCTGGAGCTGAGGTACACCTGTCAAACCGAAAAGACACATTCCCTCTATTCCATACTACTATGCATTCCCCTGATGAACTGTCATTGAAAGCCTCTATTACTGCTGCCACATTGCTGTGATTTTAAACCATTTTTAAGAAATACATTTTTCATTGATTTACCTTTTCTGCAACTCTACTTATGTCGACTGCAATATCGCCGCCAGAATTCCCAGTCCCAATCACGACCACCCTTTTCCCTTGCAGACCATCAGCATTGCAATATTCCCAACTGTGGAAGTATTTTCCATCAAATCTCTCAATACCTACAAAAAAAAAAGTATACATATTTTTCGCAAAAAACATAAACGGCATGAATCATGGCTCTGATTCTAATGCATGCTTGAGGGCCATTATGTTCTTAATAGGGTACCTGGGAAGTCGTGAAGTGGTAGATGAGGCTTGCTGAAATGTCCAGAGCTGACGATCACAGCGTCGAAGACGTGAGTCTCCCTCTGGCCCGGTTTTCCTTCTGTTTCTATCTCCCACTGGCCTGTCACAGGAAAGTCTGGCCTCTGCCTAACACTCACCACTGTTTGCTGAAAATAAACACAATACGACACAAAAGTAAATACACACATAACCACATATAGTGAAGGATTTTCATACTTAGTAAAAATAAAATAAACCAGCTATCAGCCGGAGATATTGTATTAGCATACATTGAATTTTCACACACACAAAAAATAATAATTTGCTGATGGATCTTCATCTTTTCATCTTTGCAACAGTTGGATGAAAACAGCAGTCATCCCTTTCCGTTCCAATACTATAGTCTGACCTGACTTGACAATACCAGCTCGAGGCCAATCCAAAGTGACCAAACAGAGTGCTACTCGCCAGATTGCTCTACCTGGAAGTGTATGTGTGGCAGCAGCTTGAAGGCCTCGGCGTAGAGCCGCAGGTACAGAAGCACCTCAGAATGGTGCATGTTGTTGGGGAAGTCCGCCGGGCTGGGGAAGTCGCTGAATGCCATCATCTCTTTGGAGCTGTTGAGCACCACAGCGTGGTAGATGTTGGCTCTGCCAGGCTCTGGCTGCTCCTGGTGGAGGAACGATGAGATGAGATGTGAACACACAGGCAGAGTCAACGCGGGTATTATGGAAAAAATAAAGTCTGAGCAACGTGTTGTAACGTGGTACCCCCTCAATCTGTCTGGGATAAATATATTATATTTAATTTGTATGATTTGCATAAACATAAGTGAGGTTTGTCACAGAGGTCAGAAAAAGAAATCACGTTTTATGCCGCTTTTCCACCGACAGTATCAGCTCGACTCGACTCGACTCAACTCAACTCGCCTCGACTCGGTTCCAGGCGCGTTTCCATCTAAAAAAGTACCTCTTCAATGTGGGCGGGTCGTAGAAAAGAACCTCTCCACCATGGGCGGGTCGTCATTAGGTTTTAATCACGGGAGACGCGATTCCCGGGAAATCTGAATCTGATCAAGACTATTTCCTGATTCCCAGGAAAGGTTATGATGGGAAATTAAATTAAATAAAAAGCGCAATGACTGTGCGTCTATTGTCATACGGTAACGTTGATGGAGGCGAAACTCGAGCCCTAGGAAAGGAACGACACTAATACGAAACAGCGAAACACTGATCCTCCAGCCACGCCGGACACACACAACCACGCGCAGCCTAACTCTAGCCCCGGCAAAGGAGCGACACACACGGCGAAACGCTGATCAGTGTCCCCCTTAGGAGCGGGTTCGTGGACTCCAACCACGCCGGACACAACTTAACTTTTGAGTGATTATTCCCATTTACAGCCACTGGCCAATCAGCTACCAGCAGCCTGTGGCATAATATTAACTGTTCATGGTCACGGTGCCAAATCAAATTTCTTGCTGCAAGTTCACCTTAAATCTCCACAGGCCGCCAATGTCGTGACTGCTCTCGAAGCAGGTGGGTTCCAGACCCTCGTCCAGACAGGCCTTTATGCTGGTCAGCCCGGAGGGGCCCGCTCCGACCACAGCCACCCTCTGCACCATTCCTGCAGCCGATGTGTTGTTTTGAGGGTAAGGGATGAAATGCCAAACCTAAGGCTGATACCCTGTGTTTAAGTAGAAGTCAAAGCAAATCAAAGTCGAGGTCAAAGGTTGCTTTCAAAGCCAGAGTTGGTAAATAGATTGTGTGATGGAAAAATCCTCTTATTTGAATTGTTGTTTGATAAGTTTGTCTGTTCTTGTATAACATGTAGTGTCCTCAGTTTCAACCCTAATTATCCTGCCCATTTGCCTCCCAGCTGTCTATTGACCCTTGTCTTTAGGTGATAACGCCACAAAGATAAGCATCTGGAATTTGCATTTGTTTGTCGGGAACCCCAATCTATATATTCCTCTGTGTTTGGACAGAAGGGCCGTAAAGAGAAGAATTTGCTCATTTCCTCTTTCCTGAACCTTTTGTGTGGGGAGGGTCTGAAACTGTATAAGTGTGTCTGTGTGTTTGATTGTGTGTGTAAGTTTTATTTCCCCCAGCAGCTTGCTGTTAGGGGGGAACGTTTTTATTTTGTTTTGTTTGTTTTTTGGAATAAGTGAAAGAATGGAAGAGAGGAGAGCAAAAAAAAAGACGAAAAAAAAAAAAAGACGGAAGCAAAGCACGGTCGGGTATGGTACTTGGATGGGAGACCGCCTGGGAATAACAGGTGCTGTAAGCATTTTTCTTTCTTTCTCTACCAAAGAAAGAGTCCGTGCAGAGGGGATTAAAGGGTCGCGGTCTGGTATGTGATTTTATTTCTAAATGTTTTGTTCTATTTTTCTTTGGGTTGCTCTCATGACCACTGTAACTTCTGTAAATGTCAACGGGCTGAGGGATGGGAAAAAGTTAAAGGAGTTGTTTGTGTATAGGAGTGACATGCTATGTATTCAGGAAACTAATTGGGATGAGGAAAAAGTGAAGGAGGTGAGAGGAATGGAAGGGGGACATTTTTTATAATAATGGGGCAAGGAATGCAAGGGGGGTAGCAATCATGATTAAGAAGGATAAAGTAGAAGATGTCAGGGAGGTATATAAGGATAGGACAGGGAGGATATTAGTTATAGAGTTTAGATATGGGAAGTTAGATTTTAGGTTGATTAATATATATGTGCCGAATATAGAAAAGGATAAGAGGAGCATATTGGAGGAGTTGGCCGGATTAATAGTAGGGAGGTGTCTGATAGTAGGGGACTTTATTATCAGATGTAGTAGATTAGATGTAGGGAAGGGGGTAGAATTTAGATGGGAAAAGTCGAGGGGGATGTTGTTGGAGATGATGAGGGACAAGGGGTTATTAGATGTGTGGAGGTATGAGAATCCAGAGAAGAGAGAGTTCACGAGGAGGCAGAGGGAGGGGGTATTGAAACAGAGTAGAATATATTTAGTGTTAGTACAAGAGGAAATTATTAAATATATAGATAGTATGAGACACCAGGTAAACTTTCAGTGATCATGATGGGGTTCAGTTTAGAATTAAGGTAGGAAAAAAGGAGGTAGGGGGAGGAATGTGGATTTTGAATGCTGGGTATATTGAGGAGGAACAGATTAGGGAGGTATTAGATAGGGAGAATGAGAGGATCAAGGAGGAGGCAGAGAATGATAGGGTTGACCATAGTATAGGGGAGAGATGGGAGGTGATGAAAAATAGAATTAAATCAATTAGTATTAAGTATAGTAAGAAAAGGAAGGAAAGGATGATGAAGGAAGAGAATGGCTTGAGGGAAAGATTGAGGGTATAGTTAGGCAGGGCAGAGGATGAAGAGGGATACAGCGTGAAGCATTATATAGAGGTAAAGATGGAGTTGGAGAGGTATGAGAGGGAGAAATGTAGAGGGGCAATTTTGAGGGCTAAGGCAAAATATGCGTTGGAGGGGGAGAAATGTACAGGGTATTTTTTAGGGCTGGCGAAAAGGAAACGTGTAGGACTTACATTAAATAAAAAAAGGGAGGGGGTGGTAACAGAAGACTACGTAGAGATATTGGAGAGGGTGCAGGAGTTTTATGAGGAGTTATATATGAGGGGGGGTGTGGATGAAGGAAAAATAGAGGGAGGTGCTGGATAGTGTAGTGTGTGAGTTGAGTGAGGCTGATAGGAGTTTCTGTGATAGGGAAATCAATGTGAAGGAGGTAATGGAAGCGATAGAGGGGTTAAATAGTGGAAAGAGTCCGGGGAGTGATGGGATAGAATGGTACAAAGTATATAAACACGATGTATCACCCATTTTAGTGGAGGTATTTAGGGAGATGGAGAGAACAGGGGTGGTGCAGATAGAATGGTAGAAGGGGTGATAACCATATTGTATAAGAAGGGAAGTAAGTTAGATTTAGAGAACTATAGGCCAATCAGTTTATTGAATGTAGATTATAAGATTCTAACCAAGATATTAGCCAATAGAATGAAGAGAGTGATAGGAGAGGTAGTGCAACCAACTCAGTGTTATAGCATACCAGGTAGGGATATAGCGGACACGATAGGGACAATCAGGGACGTGATAGAACATATGAAGAGGGATAGTATAGGAGGAGTAGTAGTGGGGATAGACTGGAATAAAGCATTTGATAGAGTAGAGCATGAGTTTTTGTTTAGGGTATTAGAGAAGTTTGGGTTTGGGGAGAAGATGGTGGGATGGGTGAGGAGGTTATATGGGAGTGCACGGAGTTGTGTAAAGGTGAATGGGGTTTTAAGAGATTGGTGAGGCAGGGATGTCCTCTGTCTGCGTTATTATACGCTTTATCTGTAGAGCCACTGGCCAAAGTGTGTGATAAATCACTATGCGGACGACACAACGATCACGGTGAGGGATGGAGGTAGTGTCAGGAGGGTGATTGAGATAGTGGAACACTATGGGAGAGCGTCAGGAGCGAAGATAAACAAAGAAAAGTCTGAAATAATGTATATATGTGGCAAGTGGAGGGGTGGGAAAGGTACACAGACAACGCCACCTGGGGAGTTTCGCCCCAGGAGATATATGTTCAGAAGAAGTGGTTACATACCTTCACTACTATTACAATGGTCAACACAGGTTCGTATACCACGGGCAGAGACGTATTTAGAAAAGTATAAAAGTTTATTTTGCAAACACTTAAAACTAATAACACTGGCACGTAATTAAACTGGGGCCGTAGAACAACGTGAACAAGGCTGTGGAGGCCAGGTACGACGGCCCGAAATCAAATCAAGGGGGAGGAATAACTAACCTAAAACACCCGTGACTCTACAGACACACACAGACAAGGAGTCTGTGACGAAAAGGACCACCACCAGGGATTGCCCTCAGCACCTGTTCACAAAGAAATCAAATGATAAAACTGGCCTCCCAGTTAATACGGCCGTTGATTCAACACACACACACACACACACACACACACACACACACACACACACACACACACACACACACACACACACACACACACACACACACACACACACACACACACACACACACACACACAAACCTCAAGTAATTCAAAGAAACAAACCAAACAAAGGTAAATGTTCATTAAACAACGAAAAGTAAATAATGTTCATTAAACAACAAAAGTAAATATTGCTCAACCAAATTAAACAAATGCATACAGAATAAATCTTTTCAAATATAACTAATCAACTGAACGAAATCTTAAAGTATGCTACAGTGAGCCCTGACACCAGCTCTGTCAAGAGCCTCAGCATGTGGTTTCAACAAGGCTCAGAAGAGCGTCAGGACGGTCCCAGTGAGCCAAAGCAGCAGCGGGTCCAGGAGATGGTAGCGATGATGGTTTCTGGTCCTCACCAGCAGGGCATTACGGATCGCCAAGGGGAGACGGTCTAAGACATAAGCAGAACAATACACTCAGTCGGGAGCGGCCCAACAGGCTGAAACCAGGGGCGGACAACGCAGACTTACCCCGCGGAGACCGCGCAACCACGCCAAAGGGCCCACGGCAGAGCAACTCAGCCCCGAGACCCCAGCAGTCCGCCACACCGTGCGCCAACGGAGAGAGCGTATGTCGCTATAGCGCTGCGCCAAAGGAGGGAGCGTGCGTTATTGCGGAGGAAGAGAGGACGCTCTTGCCAGCATGGCATGCGGCTTCACCACGCCGCTCCGGACCACAGCCACCACCACGGACGAGAGAGAGAGAGAGAGAGAGCCACAGGGGGACACAGCGCCCCACTGTGGGGGAGTAAGCCATGCTCCGGCCACATATACGAAAGGTTGAGAGAATAGAGGTAGGTTTGAGGGTAGAAGAGAAGTACTGTATATAAAGGTATTGGGTGTGCACCTGGGGGTGGATAGTAAGGAGGCAAGGGACGCGACATGGACTGGGGTGATTAATAAAATTAGAACGGTGTGCACAGTATGGAGGGGGAGGAAGTTAAGATTGAAAGGGAAAGTAGTCGTAGTGAATAGTCTTATGTTGTCAGTATGTGTGTATGTGATGAGTGTAATTGAGATGCCAGGCTGGGTGATGAATGCTTTAAACAAAATTGTGTGCGATTTTATTTGGGAAGGAAAAGGGGTGAAAATTGCACAGAAAACACTGGTTGGAAAGAGGCGGAAGGGTGGTTTGAAATTGATAGATCTGGAAACCAAAAAAATTGCAATAAGAATAAAGACTGTGCAAAAGTACATGGTGGGAAAGTGGCACTATGGGTGGAAAGATTTTTTAAAGAAATACATTGATGAAGTGGGGGGAATGGGTGATTACGGCTGGTACATGGGTTTTAAGCAGACAATGACGGTTGGGATACCTGAGATTTACAGGGAGGTGTTAGAGGTGTGGAGGAGGTTTCTGCCAAAGGTACAATATGATTGCGATGGGTTGAATATGTTTGTCAATTTGCCCCTGTTTTTAAATGAAAAATTCAAACATAACGAGAAAACATTATATGAACCCAAATTTATAGAAGGAGGCATTAGGCAAGTTAAAGATCTTATTTATGAGGTCATCCCAGGTTTCCTCAGGGATAACTGCATATTTGATTCAGTGTGTGAGATAGATGGCATGGAGGATAGAGACAAGGTGAAGAAAATTCATGATATAATTAAAAGCAGTATACCAGGGGAATGGGCTGGACTGATTGAAAGTGAATGTGTGAGTAGGCAAGAAGTACGTATTCCTGAATTGTATGTGAAGGTGGAGGGAGGGAAATGTGGAGAGAATGAGTGTGAAGAAGGTGTACGATTGGCTGATAGAGGATGTGTTTAAAGAGCCAGCAGCAGTGAAGGTATGGAAGAGGGTGTTTGTGAACTGGGAGGTGGAAGATATATGGGCAAATTGTAACATTAAATACAACAGTATTGAGTGTGAGAATAATGATTTTCTTATTAAACACAGTAGAATCTACACAAATGTAGTACTGAATAAAATAAATGAATGAGGTTAATGTGATTTGTGGAGAGTTTTTCACACTATTTTTTGGATTGTGGGGAATTGGTTGATTTCTTTGTTTTTTTAAAAGCACTGATTAGGGATAGTTGGAGTGAGGAGTTTGATTTGGAGGGAGAGTGGAGGATGTTGTTTTTGTTTGGTGTATGTGGGAAAGGGGTGCATTTTAATTTGTGCAATTTAGTTTTAAGTCATGCCAGACTCGCGGTCCTGTTGAGAAGGAACTTTGCGCACTTTGAGGGACGGAAGGTGAATGTCACACAACTGTTTAAATCCATTATGAAGCGGATGTGGGTCTGTTCTGCACTTATGGAGGGGAGGGGGTGAAAGAGGATTTCATCAGTGGGACCTCTTATTCATGAGAGGGAGGGGGGAGGGATCTTGTTTAATTGGTGAGGGATCGTTTTTTGATCTAAAGGAGTGAACTGGCGTATCGTTGTGCTTTCTCTCCTGCAGTGGGGTCGGGGTGGATGGCTCTTTCGGGTGCGGCGGTGGCGTGTGTGTGTGTCTGTGTGCTTGGTCGGGTCTGTGTGTGTCTGTGTGCTTGGTCGGGTCTGCAGGGGTGGAAAAGCATACAGAAGACTCTGTGGCCAGTCGTGAGCCAAGGCGTCCTGACCGAGGGGTCGGGTGCGCATGTGCTGTTTAAAGTCCTGCCTGGTGCCAGCAACATCTGCTTACGGCCACACCACCGTGAAAACGGCCGATCTCGTCTGATCTCGTTCAGGTGTGCAATCAGGAAGTGGTGGAGCAGAGACAGCAGGTAGAGAGAGCAAGCGGTGAGCAATTGTTTGCTCAGTGTTTCCTCTTTTGGAGTTCTTTTTTTTGTTGTTTGCGGGAATATTAATACACTTTAGTTAGTTTTTTGGATGGATCACACGGCTTCGACTACTGCAATGGAAGACGACACGGAACGGACCGAGGCTCCTGGTGTGGCGACGGATGGTGGTAGAGTGAAGGGGAGATCGGAGGACGTGCTGGGCGGGAGACCAGTGACGGCAGAGAAAGCGACGAGAGAGAAGGAAGACGAGGTAGCGAGTGGTGGTCCGAGCTACAGCCGGGAGTTGTCGGTGGCTGTGGAGCTGGTGGGCGAGGAGAAGATCACGATGATGGAGATGCTAAGGGCGATGCAAGGTGTTTGTGGATTGGTGGTCGGATGTCGCTATATCGCACAGAACAAATATGAAGTGACGATGAATCACCCCAATGGGAAGCGGCGACTGTTGGATGGTTTTAAAATAAGGGGGACCAGCGTCATCGCAAAAGACTTGACTTCGGACGAGATGGTGGTGTCCTTCATGGGGCTACTTGTGTACATTAAAAAGACTGGCAGATCAGCTTGTGAGCCAAGGGCATGACATCCCTGATGCCGCCACACTCTACCGAGCGCTATTGACAACTGGCACCACAGTGAAGCTCTTTTATGTGGAAACCGATGACATTGTGGATGCATACCGCAACATGCCAGTAAACATCCCATCGGTCCCAGGGACAATGCGAATACACCAGGTGGTCACCAACAAAAAAGGCCACTTGATCTCCAGGGATGTGAGCTGTCTGTGTGCCACATTGAAGAACCTGTCCTGCACGTTTCAGCACTCAGCACTTCATATTCCCTCCACTGTCAGAGGACCCTCAAATGATCCAGGCTGAGGAACCTGAAGCAACCAACCCAGTCAGACCTCAACCAACCCAGTCAGAGGAGCATCTGACAGAAAAACCTCAGGGACCCCAGGAGATTGACTGGAATAATGATGAAATCGTTGGCGAATGGTGTGTCCTGAAATATGATAAGGAGCTCTACCCAGGAATCATCATGGAAAAAGATGAAGGATATGCCCAAGTGAAGTGCATGCACCGTGTTGGCCAGAATAGATTTTTCTGGCCAGCCCGCGATGACAGTATCTGGTACATGTTTGATGACATTTTGAGACTGATTCCTGCTCCTGTTTGTTATGACCCAGGGTCATATTTTTGTATTTTTCAGTGTTGTGTGGATTTCTTCTGTGCTGTTGTTCCTCCCTGCCTGAGGGTGAGGGTGGTGGTGCTACCACCATTAGGCTCTCTCCCTCTCCAGGTGCTGTTCCTCCCTGCCTGAGGGTGGTGCTACCACCATTGGTGTTTCCCCAGGTGCTGGCTGCCGATTGGTGCATGGGCTGGTGGAGCTACTATAAATGGTACTACTCCCAACTGCACCAGGCTTTATTGTAATTCATTGTATTGTAATGTGTTAAACTTTAGCAGTCCAGGTAATCATAGGGGTGAGTAGCTCTTTTGGTTTATCTTTATTTTCTCCTGTTTATTTCATAGGGAGTCAGGTTAGAATCCTGTTATCTTTGTTTTCTTTGGTTTTTGGTTAGGCAAGCTAGTTTTGGGTCAGATTGTGTTGTTTGTTGTTTTTGGCTATGCTCACCCTGAAGCTCCATGCTACCAATTGAATAAATTACCTTATGTTAGACTGCAGCCCTGTGTGCCTGGTCGTCCTTGGGAGTGGGGAAAAGAGGGGAGCACCCTTTGTTCTGTTTGGTTCCCCTAGGCCGGTCGTAACATAATTGGGGGCTCGTCCATCTTTCTTTTTTGTTGTGTCGGGTGAATTTGCATAGTTCTCATGTTGTCTCTGCTTGTCTGTTTGGTAGTTTTTTTTTTTGTTAGGCGGAAGGAATGGAGTTCAAATTTGAAGAGTTTGTGGCTAATCCGACCGTAGAGGTATTAAAAAAATGTAAAAGGGCTGAGTTGTGCCTTATCGCCAATTCGTGTGATGCGCATGTATCTTCTAGCACAAAGAAAGAAGAGTTATCAAGAGTGATCTGCTCTATGCAAAGTTGAGTGAAAGGGGATGGATTGGGGGGCCAGCTCCCATGGTTGGAGTTGAGCGGAGTAATCTGGCTGGTGTTTCTGCCCCACTCCCAACCTCCCCTATTGGCATGAATGCAGAGGAGCTGAGACCTACGTATAAAGGAGGTGGAGGTTAGACAGCGGGAGTTGGAGGTAGAAACCAAGCTGCTGTAGCTGCAAGTCCTTTACCCATGCAGACATCCACGCCCAGTCCTCACGATGGCTTTGATGTGAGCAGGCACTTGCGTTAGTGCCTCCATTCAGGGAATCTGAAGTGGATTAATTTTTTAGTGCATTTGAGCACATCGCTATTACTCTACATTGGCCGAAGAGTGTGTGGTCTCTTCTACTTCAGTGTAAGTTAGTTGGGAAAGCAAAGGAAGTGTGCAACTCTCTGTCCATTGAAGACAGCCTTAATTATGACCTTTCCTTCGAGCCTATGAACTAGTGCCAGAAGCATACAGGCAAAAATTTAGGAATTGTGGAAAAACTGCCAATCAGACATATGTTGAGTTTGCAAGGGAGAAGAGCATTCTATTTGACAAATGGTGCCAGGCCAGTAAGGTAGCAACTTTTGATAATTTGCGAGAACTCATTGTGCTAGAGGAAATTGTAACATATTTCAGCCATAATATAAATATAACATATAATAATATAAACATAACATAAGCCTTAAGACTGCTGCACAACCAGGCAGCAGCTGATCATACATAGATGAAAGGGGGCGGGCTTTTAAAGCCACAGAACACGCCCACCTCTACCTGCCTATTTAACTTGGACTCCGCCATCTTAGAATCAGAATCTCTTGGGCGGCGTATCGATTAGATGTAAAGCTTAGAGACGCTCCACGCGTGTTATATACAATCCCTTTCCTTTTGTTTCATAGACGATAGACCAATAACCTTAACCAAATAAAGTGAGTTAAAAGCGATCCTGTCTCGGCGGCCTTTCCTGGACTAAAATAACATAACAAATTTGAAAACCGGCTTCCTGAGAAAATTGTCATTTACCTCAGTGAGCAAAAAAGTTACCCGTGTCACTGATGCTGCTGTACTCGCTGATGAGTTTTTGTTAACGCACAAGAGTGTTTTTTCTCCCCCGGTGTGCCATGATTTAGTCCCCATTGGCCGGAGCCCTAGATCACCCAAGAGTTCCTATCGTAACCCCACTGCTGCTACTGGTGGCACTGAGGAACGAGTCTGCTTCTATTGCCAAAAGCAGGGTCACCTCATCGCCGTCTGTCCCACTCTTAGGAGAAAAGAACAATTCAAGAATGTCAACACGCCGTTCCCAATCGGTTTCATACACACTAAACCACATCACCAGCAAAATGTGGATGTGGTTGATGAAATTGATGAGGATTTCAAACCATTTGTTACACAAGGTTCTCTTTCCCTTGAGGGTGTGGATAAGCCAGTTCCAATCACTATCCTGCGGGATCACACCTGTTGGCTGCTAATTGTTGCTGCGCTCCGTCTTTCGCTCCCACTTGTCTTCAGACGACGTTTACTGCTCAGAGTGGTGATATCGCTTTTTAACCCCTTTCTCTACGTTTTTTTTCGGTATGATTTGTTTGGTTTGTATGGGGGTATTTCTCTAATTGCTCTGGTTCAACCGGGAGCTCCCTCGCTATGCGGCCATCATGATGGTGTTCCGACCGGAAGTCCAGAACGTACATACTTTCAATCATAAATTCAACCTGCTGTACCTCAGCTCGACTAATATATCATGAATCAACTCTCCATACTACTGGCGTGCAGGTTTGAGTGACAAGTCTGATGGCCCTCGCCCCTAATTACTATTGGACAGGCTATTGTTTTTACTATATAGGTTACTATTGTTTTTAGCATTTAGCTTCTACCGGGAGTACACCCGGATATGTAGCATTAGCAAGCACCTAGCGGTGGTCCCCACAGACAAACGCCCAATATATAGAACAATCATATTTCCAATCAATCATTTTAGCGCATGTGGAACAAGAAATAAACGTTTAAGCTTGACATTGAGTTTCTAGTTTAAATATTGACGTTGTGCTCTGCGACGTCCGCAATGGTTAGCTTTGTGATAGCCACGCTTGTGGCGGATTCCAAGTGTCATAGTGTCATTGATAATAACAATAATACGTATTAGAACAGTTGCTGATATGTTTTATTTATCTTAATTTATTATTTAAGTATTTTTGTATGGGAAACATAGCCTACATGTTTTTATTTAGTATTTTCGCATTTATTGTTTCTTATATAGGGTATTTTATTTTATTGAGTTGTAATTGTTTGACAAATTACCAACTCTTTCTCTTGTCTCTAAAACTTTATTGCACAGGACAGACTCAAGTATCCCGTCGTCGTCTCCTTCGCACATTAGTATCGCACCAGGCTGGTGACATATACAGTAATACCGTGTTTATATAGCCAACAAGTATTTATTTATTGATTCTTTATAGTTTATTTGATGCTAGTGCCTAATGGTGATTTTAATTTGACTGTTTAATGTCCTAGAAACTGATGACAATATTGAGTGTTGAATAATCTCAATGACTTATGGTGGTTGTAGGCTACTGTATGCGACTACTGTAAGTGAGTGTGGTGGTGGTAGGACGGGTGTGGAAGAGGCTAGGAGGGAATCACAGTATACCCACTACAAAAAACTAGACTACACCACTGCTCATAAGTAATGTAACAATGTGTTTGATCTATAAATGGAGTGTTTGTCTTATACTAATAACTATCCTGCATATTCCCAGCTGGTCCTATACATACTGTACCTGTATATTAAGGCTATGGAAGGATTTCCGATTTACATAGTCTGCCTCATCAGGTCCAGATGGCGCCCGGATGCGCACATGGGTGCAGTCTATTGCCCCTAGAACATTAGGAAAGCCTGGAGGAGATATTAGTTAGTTATTCTGCTGAGGTATTCCAACACGACATGACTACTTTGTCATATATTAATTTGATCAGCACATACCTGCAATTGAATAAAATGCTTCCTTCATCCTCTGTGGTGTAAGATGACCAGGGAAAGTGATGAATACATTCAACAACTTTTTTAGTGCAAGGCACACTCTTCTGATCTCCCTGCAGATGGTGGCTTTGGAGAGACCCTCTGCGTCACCCACAGTGTAAAGGAAAGCCCCTGACGCCAAAAAGCGCAGCGTCACACACACGGACTGAATCGTGGTGAGGGCCTGACTGCGCTGAGTACTTTTTCTTATTTGAGGCTCAAGCAAACAGGACAGGTACACAATACTGGGTCTTGTGAATCTGTACCTCTCCCACAAGTACTCATCACTGAAGGCCAGTGGGTTGGGCTGGTAGCTGGAATGCCTGCCTTATTATCTGCGCACCCACATCAATTGGCTCTTCATCTATAAAAGGGCATGCCAGTCTTGGAGATGTTTGTTTGCTCTAACAGGGATATAAGTGGTGCTGCTTATATACCCTAGTCCTATTGGAAGGCCCCTCCTCACCTGAATGGAATTTATGTGGATGACAATTTCCCATGCAGCAGCTTGGGAAATTGTCATTGTGACTATATATATATATATATATATATATATAGTGTGTTGAGAAAATATCCATGATGACAATATATAGTAATTCATTTAATTATTTCATTTGCATCATTTAATCTTAGACCCTTAGTGAAAATATACGCTGTTTGTACTTAATATATGTACATTTATGGCAAAATTGTGAGGACTAGGTTTGGCGGAACCTTTGATGGTACAATTGTTGCTGACAGATGGATTTCTCTGAAACACCGCTCAAGTTAGCCTGACAGTTAACCTGCTCCTGACCAGGTTAGTTTGGTCGAATAAATTGCCATGGTTACTTAGCTGAAATTCCCTTAAGTGACGTTCATGGAACGCAACTCTAGCTGAAAGAAGCCCGGCTTTGCGTTTAGCTTGATGGTTAGTTTGGTCAGATAAGTTGCCATGGTTACTTAGCGGAGATTCCCTTAAGCCACATTAATGGAACGCAACTCTAGCTGAAAGAAGCCAGGCTAAGCAAAATAAGCCTGGCTTTACGTTTAGCTTGGTTGATGGAATACCCCTCTGCTCTCTCCACCTACTGTCTCTGCTCCACCACTTCCTGATTGCACACCTGAACGAGATCGGGCGTGTTCATGGTGGTGTGGCCGTAAGCAATTATTGCTGGCACCAGACAGGACTTTAAACAGGAGAAACGATGATGTTTTTTCCCCCAAAAGAAAAAGGTTTACAGCACCTGGTATTCCCAGGCGGTCTCGCATGCAAGTACTAACCAGGCCCGACCATGCTAGCTTCCGAGATCAGACGAGATCCGGCGTGTTCACGTTGGTGTGGCCGTAAGCAATTAATGTTGGCACCAGGCAGGACTTTAAACAGGAGAAAGTTTGATGTTTTTTCCCCCAAAAGAAAAAAGCATACATCACCTGGTATTCCCAGTCGGTCTCCCATCCAAGTACTAACCAGGCCAGACCGTGCTTAGCTTCCGAGATTAGACGAGATCGCTCGTATTCACGGTGGTGTGGCTGTAAGCAATTATTGACGGCACCAGACAGGACTTTAAACATGAGAAAGGTTGATGTTTTTTCCCCCAAAAGAAAAAAGCTTACTGTGTAGTGACCTACAAGGGAGTTAGGGGGCAGCCATGCAATTTCGCGGGGCAGGGAAACGCCAGGGCCGGCGCTCATTAGCAGCTATGGGTGCTGGCCGTGACTGCAGGCTGCTGTTTGTCACCGACTCCATCTCCGGCTGGCGTCTGTTGGTCGACTCGGGCTCCCAGCGCAGCTTCCTGCCAGCTCAGCCTGTGGACACCATGGCTGGCGGACACGGCCCACGGATGGACGCCGCCAATGGCACGCCTATACGTACCTACGGCACCAGGTATGTGGAGGTGTGTTTCGGCGGGCGGCACTTCAGCTGGGACTTCGTTATGGCCGCTGTGTCTACACCGATCCTCGGCGCGGACTTCCTCTGTGCCTTCAGATTGCTAGTGGATGTTACGAACTGCTGCCTGATCAATGCTGTGGCCTTTGCTACATACCCCTGCACGCTTGGAGGGGTGGGTGGGCTCTGCCTGTCACACACATTCGCCACCGGGGATCCGTATCAGTGCTTAATGGCCGAGTTCCCTGTCCTCACCACACCCACGTTCTCGTCGGCAGTGGCTAAGCACGGCGTGGAGCACCACATCACCACCGTCGGCCCTCCAGTCTACGCTCATGCTCGGCGCCTCGTGATTGCCAGGGGGGAGTTCACCACCATGGAACGCCTCGGCATCGTGCGCCGCTCGAACAGCCCGTGGGCCTCGCCCCTGCTGCGATTTTCGTCGCCTGAACAACTCCACGACCGCCGACCAGTATCCTGTTCCGCATATACAGGACTTCTCTGCCCACCTGGCAGGGGCCACCATCTTTTCCAAGGTGGACCTGGTGCGAGGATACCACCAGGTACCGGTCCACCCGCTGGACGTTCCCACGGGTCAACCGCGCCCCATGGTGCCTGCTGGCTGGCGGCACCGGATTTTCGACACCATCCACGGCCTTTCCCACCCTGGTGTGAAAGCCTCCACTAGGTTGGTGGGGGCCAAGTTCGTCTGGCCGGGCCTCAGAAGGGACGTCAGGACGTGGGCTGGCTCCTGCGTGGCGTGCCAGCGGGCCAAGATACTACACCATATCAAGGCCCCTTTGGCACCGTTTCTGGTGCTGGAGAGGCGTTTCGACCATGTCAACGTGGACCTGGTGGGCCCCCTGCCCGCCTCCCTCGGGTTCACTCACCTCCTCACCATGGTGGACAGAACCACCAGGTGGCCGGAAGCCGTGCCCCTGACATCAGCAGAGGTGGCCCGGGCGTTCATCGTGTGCTGGGTGGCCCGGATCGGCACGCCGGCTGACCTCACCTCTGACAGGGGCCGACAGTTTGCGTCAGAGCTTTGGACTGCGGTGGCTGAGGGCCTGGGGGTGAAGCTCCACCGCACCACGGCGTACAACCCGCAGGGCAACGGCCTTTGTGAGCCAGCCTTACGGACAGCAACTGGGCCGACCGCCTCCCGTGGGTCATGCTTGGTCTTCGCTCTGCTCCCAAGGAGGACCTCCAGACCTCCTCCGCCGAGCTGGTGTATGGCCAGCCACTGCGTGTTCCGGGGGAGTTCCTCCCGGAGGCCGCATCCCCCTGGTCTGCCTACTCTCATCAGGCGGTGTCCCGGGGCGTCGCTGAGGCTTTTGTCCCCATCCCAACATCTTGCCACTGCGTTCCCCAGTCCTACGTGCCCAAGGACCTGCTGTTGGCCAGATATGTCTTCATCCGCCATGACAGCCATCGGACTCCATTACAGCCCCCATACGATGGACCCTTCCGCGTCCTGGAGGCGGGAGCTAAGAACTTTGTGGTGGACCTGGGGCGTAAACCAGAGCGGGTCACAGTGGACGATCTCAGGCCTGCTCATCTGGACGTTGACGAGCCGGTTCGGCGGGGACGCCCCCCCTGCTGCGGCCTCCCGCCCCGCCCCGGCCCCCGGCTGTCCAGCTGCCCAGGGCCCTTGACCCCCCTCCTGCTAAACGCAGCCGTTTTGGCCGCCTGATACGGCCACCGCCACGTTAATTGTCTATGTCACTTGTTTATTGAAGGACTTTTCAGTTATGCACTTTTGGTTATGGTGAATTCTGGGGGGGCCTGTGTAGTGACCTACAAGGGAGTTAGGGGGCATTAGAGGGAAACATTCACCCGGTCACCTGCGCCTTTGAGAGAGAGGGTGGGTGGAGGAAGCATTTGCTGGTACACTTGGCCCCTGGCTGGATGTGGATTGTTTGTAGCCGTTTTTTTGTGTGGAAAGTAAACCAACTCAACTTGCCTTCGTCTCCTGGTGTCATTGTTTACCGCACTTCCACAACAGCACCTAGTATTCCCAGGTGGACTCCCATCCAAGTACTAACCCGGACCAACCGTGCTTAGCTTCCGATATCAGACGAGAGCGGGCGTGTTCACGGTGGTGTGGCCATAAGCAATTATTCCTGGCACCAGACAGGACTTTAAACAGGAGAAAGGATGATGTTTTTTCCCCCAAAAGAAATAAGCTTACAGCACCTTATATTCCCAGGCGGTCTCCCATCCAAGTACTAACCAGGCCCGTCCGTGCTTAGCTTCCGAGATCAGATGAGTTCACAGTGGTGTGACAAGCCTCTGGTACCTCCTGATTGGGTGATCAGTGTATTGGGTGATCAGTGTAATGGCTAACACCCATGCGGGCTGAGCTCCTCAGCTATATAAACTGTATGAGTCAGCCACTTGGGCTCTCTCTCCTTTGACATATGGTTTGTTTAGGTTTGCTTTGCACATACATTACATTCTCCACTCATCCACACACAGCACTCATTACTGATTGACATACATCACTTTACCTTAGTTTACTTTTAGTTGGTTAAATAAACTATTTTTGTTGAACTAAATCCATGTGTGGTCTCCTCCTTGTCATTCCCCTGAGCCGGGCTGTGACAGCGGTGTGGCCATAAGCAATTATTCCTGGCACCAGACAGGACTTTAAACAGGAGAAAGGATGATGTTTTTTCCCCCAAAAGAAAAATGCTTACAGCACCTGGTATTCCCAGGCGGTCTCCCATCCAAGTACTACCCAAGTCCGACCGTGCTTAGCTTCCGAGATCAGACGAGATCGGGAGTGTTTTTATTTTATTTTTTTTCGAATTCACAATTTTACAGAAATCATAAATACAATATTTACAAATGATGACGTCTCCTACTCCAGAGTTCAAAACAGCATTCAAAAGCAAAACATCGACGCACATACACACACAAAGGAATCTAGCTCACCCCGAAGGGAGAGCTCAATCGAGCAAACAGGACTCAAATTCCTACGTGCTGATGCATCCTTACAGCGTCTTAACCCGGCTGTAACTGCACCGGTCCAATGGAATAATGGCCACGCTTCATACTGATGTCTTTATTAAGTCGTATGGCTTGACACCGTGAAAACTATAAGAAAGGACGACAAACAACACTCAAATCTCAAGCCCAACACAGAAATGAACTTAATATTACAACTGCAAATAAACCATTACCGTGTGCGCCTCTTGGACCGTGAACAGAATTATTTACGTCCCTTGCGTATAACCCGCGATTCCTGTCAAAGGTCAGGTCCCGTGACCAACTACGTCACTACGTCATTTTTAAACATTTACATTCATGAATTACAAAGGAAATCTAATTTATAATAACTTTCATAGGGAACATTGCATAACCAAAACAACAAGTCTCTGGGACAGTTACACCGGCCCCGGGGCCGAGGAACACGGCAGCGCCCGCACAGCCATCCACCCAGAGGCGGAGGGGACACCGAGCGCCCCGCCCCCGCGGACCGAGCACACAGACACACGCCACCGCCGCACCCGAAAGACCCCGCAGCCATCCACCCCGACCGGGGAGCAGGACCCGACCCCACTGCAGGAGAGAGAGGCCAACGACACGCCAGTTCACTCCTTTAGATCAAAAAACCATCCCTCACCAATTAAACAAAATCCCTCCCCCCTCCCTCTCATGAATAAGAGGTCCCACTGATGAAATCCTCTTTCACCCCCTCCCCTCCATAAGAACAGACCCACATCCGCTTCATTATGGATTTAAACTGTTGTGTGACATTCACCTTCCGTCCCTCAAAGTGCGCAAAGTTCCTTCTCAACAGGACCGCGAGTCTGGCATGACTTAAAACTAAATTGCACAAATTAAAATACACCCCTTTCCCACATACACCAAACAAAAACATCCTCCACTCTCCCTCCAACTTTCCCTAATCAGTGCTTTTAGAAAAACAAAGAAATCAACCAATTCCCCACAATCCAAAAAATAGTGTGAACAACTCTCCACAAATCACATTAACCTCATTATTTATTTTATTCAGTACTACATTTGTGTAGATTCTATTGTGTTTAATAAGAAAATCATTATTCTCACACTCAATGCTGTTGTATTTAATGTTACAATTTGCCCATATATCTTCCACCTCCCAGTTCACAAACACCCTCTTCCATACCTTCACTGCTGCTGGCTCTTTAAACACATCCTCTATCAGCCAATCGTACACCTTCTTCACACTCATTCTCTCCACATTTCCCCCTCCACCTTCACATACAATTCAGGAATACGTACTTCTTGCCTACTCACACATTCACTTTCAATCAGTCCAGCCCATTCCCCTGGTATACTGCTTTTAATTATATCATGAATTTTCTTCACCTTGTCTCTATCCTCCATGCCATCTCTCTCACACACAATCAAATATACAGTTATCCCTGAGGAAACCTGGGATGACCTCATAAATAAGATCTTTAACTTGCCTAATGCCTCTGTAGCAAGGTCAATGAGTGGGCGGAGACAGAGTTGGCGTTTCGTCCAGCCGGTTCGCTTTTAATGTCAAAAGCGAGCAACAAGTAAATCATATAACATAAAGAAGTTGATCAGTAGTGTCCAAAACACGGCGGCCAGGCTCTCTGCCCCTTTGGCCGCTGTCTCTCCTGTCCGCTTGAGCGTCTCTCCGCTCTCTGTTTCTTTCCTACTGAAAGGCAAAGCAGACACATAAATGCACACTTCCTGATTGGGTCTGATTGCGGACACCTGTCCGCAATCAGACCCAATCGCCCCAGCAGACCCGGTGCTCCATACTCCCCCTACAGGCCAGACGCCGTCCCCCCTCCACATACCCCCACCGCCCGACACAGGCCGGGGACCCATCCGGCCATAAGCCTACTCCCCCCCCCCCCCGGAACGGGAGAGGAAATCTGCCACGACCATCTGCGCCCCCGGCCTGTGGGCCACCCGGAAATGGAAGGGCTGCAACGCGAGGTACCACCGGGTGATCCTCGTGTTGGCATCCTTCATCCGGTGGAGCCACTGGAGGCGTGGTCGGAGTAGAGGGTGAACTGGCGACCCAGCAGGTAGTAGCGGAGGGCGCCGACCGCCCATCGGATGGCGAGACACTCCTTCTCGACGGTGCTGTACCGACCCTCCCGGTCGGTCGGTCCCCCCCACCTGCTGGGTCAGGACCGCGCCCAACCCCCTATCCGACGCGTCTGCCTGCACGGAGAGCAAAATTAGGAGCACACAGGACGGCTTCCCCGCAAAGGGCTGTTTTAATAGCATCAAACGACACCTGACATGGCTCCGACCACTGGACCGTATCTGGGGCCCTCTTCTGGGTGAGGTCGGTCAAGGGGCTGGCCAGGTCGGAGAAGTTTGGGACAAACTGCCGATAGTACCCCGCCAGCCCCAGGAACCGCCTCACCTCCTTCTTGGTCCTGGGGCGAGGGGCGGCAGCGACCGCTGCGGTCTTACCAACCTGCGGCCGGACCTTCCCCCCCCCCAGGTGGAACCCCAGATACTGGATCTCCCTCCGCCCGATCACGCACTTCTTCGGGTTGGCCGTGAGCCCCGCCCGTCTCAGCGACTGAAGGACGGCCGCCACCTGCTGCATATGCTGCCCCCACTCGTCTCCATAGATGACTATGTCGTCGAGGTAGGCAGCAGCATATGCAGCATGAGGTCGTAACACCCGGTCCATCAGCCGCTGGAACGTGGCCGGGGCCCCGAACAACCCGAACGGAAGTACCTTGAATTGGTATAGACCGAGCGGAGTGGAGAACACCGTTTTCTCTCGGGCTGCTGGAGACAACGGAATCTGCCAGTAGCCCTTCGTGCAGTCCAGAGTCGTGTAGTAGGTGGCCATGCCAAGCCGGTCCACAAGCTCGTCGATCCGAGGCATCGGGTAGGTGTCGAACTTGGACACCGTGTTCACCCTACGGTAATCCACACAGAACCGGACAGACCCGTCCGGCTTCCCCACAAGCACGACGGGGCTGCACCAGTCGCTGTGGGACTCCTCGACGACGCCCAACTCTAACATTGCTGCCAATTCGCGCCGTATCACGTCTTGCTTGTGTACGGGCAGCCTGTAGGGGCGTGTCCGCACCGTTAACCCGGGTTGTGTCTCGATGTGGTGAGTTATTAACGGGGTGCGACCGGGCAGGGGCGAAAAGACGTCGGCGAACTGGAGCTGTAGAGTGACCACGTCCGCCACCTGACTCTCAGACAGATCCTCTCCTTGACCGACCGGAGGGATGGGCCCCGGGGCCGGGACTTCCGGTCCAAACTCCTCTCCCTCCGGTAGCGTCGTGGCGAACGCGACCGGGACCACATCATTCCACCTTTTCAGGAGGTTGATGTTGTAGATCTGTCGGGCATCGCCCCTGTCCGACCGCACTACCTCGTAATCCACGTCCCCGACTTGCCGTGTGACCACAAAGGGACCTTGCCACTTCGCAAGTAATTTGGTGCTAGAGGTGGGCAACAGAACAAGGACCTTGTCCCCCGGTGTGAGATCGCGTAATCTAGTCCCTCTGTCGTACAGGCGTTTCTGATTCTCCTGGGCTTGGCGCAAATGCTCACGTGACATTACCCCGAGTGAGTGGAGCTTTGCACGCAAGTCCATGACGTACTGAATTTCGTTTTTGCTGTCGCTGGACCCCTCCTCCCAGTTTTCTTTAATGAGGTCCAGGACGCCCCTAGGCCTGCGCCCATAGAGCAACTCAAACGGGGAAAACCCTGTGGAAGCCTGAGGCACTTCCCGCACCGCAAACAACAGAGGGTCTAGCCATTGATGCCAATTTCGAGCATCCTCCTGTACAAACTTCCGGATCATGGACTTTAACGTCCGGTTAAACCTCTCACACAAGCCGTCTGTGGCTGGGTGATAGACGCTCGTGAGGATGGCTTTGACCTTCAACAACCCGTAAAGTTCCTTGATCGTGCGTGACATGAAATTGGTGCCCTGGTCAGTGAGAATCTCCTTTGGGATTCCCACCCGCGATATGACGTGAAACAACGCCTGCGCAACACTCCTCGCGGAGATATTGCGCAACGGAATTGCTTCCGGGTATCGGGTTGCGTAGTCGATCAGGACTAACACAAATCGATACCCTTGTGCGGAACGTTCTAATGGCCCGATAATGTCCATGCCCACGCGATCGAATGGGACCTCCACCAGGGGAAGGGGCCGCAAGGGAGCCCTGGGGATGGCCGGGGGATTCACCAACTGGCACTCGGGGCAGGAGGCGCACCACCTGCGCACTTCCGCCCGAATCCCCGGCCAATAGAACCGAGCCATTATCTGGTTCAGTGTTTTGTCGTACTCCAAATGGCCCGCCATTGGGTTGTAATGCGCCGCCTGGAAAATCATTTCCCGGCGGCTCCTGGGTACCAGCAATTGGGTAACAACCTCCTCACTCTGGGTGTCACGACCCACCCGATAAAGTCTGTCCCTAATCACCACAAAGTGTGGGTAAGTCAGCACTGCGTCTGGCTATGAAGAACTTGCATGCGTATTGTATGCACTTGACATGATCAAGAAAATAGACAAAAAACGATCAACAAATCATCTTGACATTACACAAATGATGTAAGGTTTGGATTTTTCTAACGTTAAATTATGAAATATGTTGTAGATATGGTTAGAATAGGTATGTTTGACAATTAAATATACTATAGATATGGTTTGAATATGTACACTGTGACATGCTGGCTCTAGCATGAAACATGAAATGGGGGAGACCACGCCGTTTTACAATAATAAAGAATTTATTAAAGTAAGAAGATAATTTTAACAGAGAATTAAATTGAATAAAGATAAAGAAGTGTGGTGTAAGTCAGTTAAATGTAAGTAACCAAAAGTGTCATGCAAAGTCAGTCTATGTGTAACCAAACAAAGGACAAAGAAAGCCAACACGCCGGGAGGAGGAAGCCACCCTGACTGTTGTGAATGCAGGGCTTTTATCCTGCTGCCAATCAGGCACACCTGAACTGACACACCTGAATCACCTATTAAGGGAGAGAGAGGACAGGCAAACCAAACAGCCAGGGTGGAGTCAAAGACTCACCAGGGTCGTCACATCCTCCCCCTAAGTGGGATTCTGCACTTATGGTATTAAAAATAACAAAACCCAAAACACATAAGCACTACAAATCCCCTCAACCAACACCAGTTACATCGACCCAACACTCATACCGGGTCAACTAGAAACCCCCCCTATACACACACTCTCACCACTCCTCACGCTCACCAGTCACCCAACCTCCTGACCCACAGCAATTCCGGGCCCTGGAAAAGTAATCTAAGAGGGACAGGGGCATAGAGACAAGAGAGGAGAGAAATTAGTGAAGGTATGCACACAACCACTTATCCCACCCCATCCGGGGCGTGAGACAACGCATCTGCCATTACATTGTCCACGCCTTTAATGTGGCGAATTTGTAGATTGTAGGGTTGCAAAAACAACGCCCAACGCATCAGGCGCTGATTTGGATTCTGTAATTGGTGCAGAAAAGTCAATGGATTGTGATCCGAAAAGACAACCACAGGAACAACCCCTCCACCTACATACACATTGAAGTGCTGCAGAGCCCACACGAGGGCCAGCGCCTCTTTTTCAATTGTGGAGCAATTTAACTGATATTGATTGAATTTTTTTGAAAAATAAGACACTGGACGATCGACTTCCTGATCATCTGTTTGTAAAAGCACTGCGCCAGCCCCGACCTGGCTGGCATCCACCTGGATATTAAACGGACGGTGAAGCCGGGGAGCCGCCAGGACCGGTGCAGTGCTAGTATCAATTGAAAGGATTAACTAAATAATCTGTTGTTAAATCATTGTTTTTCCTAGACTTGATAGGACCGATCACTGGAGTCTCAGGCAGCTCATTATTAATTTATACATTTTTGTAAGATGTATGTAGATACATAATGTAGATATTATGTAAGAGTATACAGTTTTACCTTGTGGAAACACATACTGCATCGAGATAAACTAATCCTATTCACTCTATAAATAACATGATGGTATTAAATCAATCAATTAAAAATAAAACGTGTGGTGAATTATTGACAATTATAATCATATTACTATGGGGTATTTGAACTGGGGCACCTAACACTTCCTTGCCAATTGATTTAAACTGTAACAGAAGTTGAGAACTTCACTTAATTAATATACATAGATTATATCAACAAACTACAACTACAAACACATCTACATAAACAAAGATATCGCAGGATGAAGGATAAATTATGAATATATGGTCAGAATTAAACTAATTGAAATCTGCCAATTGCTTATGTAGTATGAGTAAGGCATGGTCAACCACTGCAAGTCAGGTATAATTGCTTTAAGGCAGATGTGGTAGAATAACTTTAAGATCTCATGAATTTTATTATCATTTAAACCAAGCCAATAAGACCCCAAATCACTGCATTGTATCCAAAACATAATATTTACTTGTATTCTTTTTTATTTGAGTGTAGTACCTAATTTATTACTTTCTTTTAACAATGGTTTAAAAATGACCAGGTTCAATGAAGGTATCCCAATCATCAATAAATACATTCAAACTTGGATAAACTATGCTGAACATATCATTCAAAATTGTATCATATCAAAATTAAACCAAAGTTTGATTCTCGAAGATAGTTCCATAAAGCCAGTTTGTATTCCCCACATTATATGAATGTTCTGAGGCAAGGGGAGGTGATCATTTGCAGCATTGTTTTTCCATCAACAACTGCAAAGGTTCTAGTTTAACATATTGAACTGCAATAGTGCCTATGTCCTCAGGTGGCCTTTTTTAATGACACTCAATACATTTTTATTTTTTAAATTTTATGATGCCAAGCTTCACATTTCTTCTACATTAGACAAAGTCAACAATGTCACTGCTTTTCTCAAAGACATGCTAAGATATTCATAATCAATAAGAGGCATGGGCAGGAGGTGTATCTATCTATACAGAAACGCTTGCCAGAGGTGTTACCTTACCACAGTGTTTCCCAAACTTTCTTTCTGGAGACCCATTTTTTTTAAATTATAAATCATTGCGACTCAATTCAAAATAGTTCAGTACTATCAAAAACATGCTTCTTGTTTAAAGTTTTTTTAAATGGTCATGCCGACAGGTAGGCTTGTGTTTAAGGGAAGCTATTGTTATCAAACTGTCAATCAATCAATTTGAATAGTCAACATTAATCAATTCGTTAACCAAATAAGATAAGATAAAACTTTATTAATCCCCCGGGGGAGAAGTTTGGGTGTTTCAGCAGTAAGAAGTAAGACAGTCAAGAAACTGTAGAGATACATTTATTTGGCGACCCAGCCTTTGGGAAAGACTACCTTAAAGCATCCAAAGTATGTATGTGATGTTATGTTATTAAAACTAAAGAAAGAGACCAACCATCCCATTCACCACCATGGAGACCATTAAAGAGGCCCTTAAACACCATGGACACCCTTAAAGAGGCCCTTAAACACCATGGAGACCCTCAAAGAGGCCTCCGCGCGAGGAGTGGCGGGAGCACCGAGCAGAAGCCGAGCAGGACGGCCACGCCCGATGCAGCCACCAGCAGCCTCAGCTGGTGACCCGGACCGGGCTCGGGTACTGGTGACACTCTGGTCTTGAAGGGCTGGGCCACCCGCTGCCACTGGGTGAGGATGGTTTCACGGGCCCCGGCCCATCGCCCCGGCCCACTCAGACGAAACTGATACGGCGTGCAAGGGCCCAGGAGCACCTGCAGGCCCAGACGGACGTCCTTCAGCAGGAGCCAGGGGACGTTCGGCCGGGCCCCGACCTGCTCCGCTAGAGAGTCCATGTAGGGTACGTAGGCCACCTGCAGGGGGTTACGCTCAGAGACGGAAAAACTAGGAGAGGGAAAGGCACGGCACAATAAAATGATGAATACATAATAAATGATTGTGTAAAGCTGACAATATCCTATTTTATAAGGCCTATTTGTAAATAGACTAGCACACACACACACACACACAAACATAAACACACACACCTCTGATGCATGGTGGCTGTGTCCTTCTCAATGCTTTGCAGCATCGCCTCCTGTGTTGGAAGTGCTGTCAGATCTAAAGGAAAAACCGATCAAGAGATGTAGTATAACAGCTATTGTAGCATTCTTGTTGACGATGACGTTGTTGGATATCTATTAAGTACATCAGTTTCATCAATGAAATCCTGCAAGCCATCTGATTCAATCAGACGTGGAGACGTGTGTGCAGACAGACCCTAGAGTCTGGTCCTGTTTGTGCCTGGAGCCTGAACCCGAGGGGCTGTTTAAAGGGTGTACCTTTAAACACGCGTGTGGCCCAGCGGGCCTGCATCTCCGCCAGGGGGTTGATGGCTCCCAGAGCGTGGATGAAGCCCACCACGGCCAGCGTTGGTCGGGACAGCCCAGGAGGGAAGACGTGGCGGTAGAGACGCAGCCTGTGGCCGCTCTTAGCCTGCAGGTCTGGGGGCAGGAAGGGGAAGCTGTAGTGGTAACCTGTGGCGAAGACCACCACATCTACCTGGATGGAAAGACAACGTGTGCTTTGATGAGTTTGGTATGGAAAAGGAGAAATGGCAGCAATTTCTGGAGTCACCTTCGCGGTGCAAGACAAAACAAAACAAAAAAAACCTGGCTACTTAAAAGAGACATTCATTATTGAAAGTGCAGAAAAATGTCTTATAAGATAATTAAAGCACACCTTGTCTAGAATGCTTCCATCCACAAAGACCACAGTGGAACCACAGAACTCCTTCACGTTCGGCCTCATCTGAACACGACCTGAGATGATCCGACATGGGAGCTCATCATTCACTAGCGGGATCTGTGCAAAAAAACTGCCAAAAAGACAGTGGATGCTTTCATTACGTATAATAATTAACAATTGGAAAGACACCTTTGTCCATATGAATAATCTCAAGTCAAGCATTGTTTTGGAGTACAGTTAACAAACAACAATATCTAGTGGATCATCAACTAATGTATGCAAAGTGACCACAGCTCTCTCAAGAGAATTGGGCTCACAACTGAAAAATGAAACTATTACGATCCATGATTGAGAAGGTACGGGCTGGTCTGAGAGAGGATCAAGAATTGTAGCGTTATACGTCGTACTGCAACACAATTTGCGTTCTCCATCTCCCCCTGAGCTGTGTAAGCCAGATAATAGTTCTGAGTGAGAATATTATGAACATGACAAGAAGAACAGAAATAAGAATATAGAATAAAGAGAGGAGGGAATAAATATGGAAAAAACTAAATTTGACAAGGAAATCAGAAACATGTGATAAAAGACTATCCCTCTGTCACTTCCTCGCCTTGTGCCGCTAAACCCATGTAACTGAAACGGAAATCACTCCTTCCGAAGCAGGCACAAAAGACCTACCCTCTCTCTCTCTCACACACAAATAACCCACATTTGAAGTTCCAGGCATTCCCTCTAGAGATCCGAATGCCTAGGAATGAGGTCAGAGATGGACCTGTGAAAGCTCTTAGCGTCTTCTGTGCACTGGTTACCCGTGTCGAGGCTGGAGGCCATAGAGGCAGTGGTTAAACGCCCGGTTCAGCTTGGTCTCAAACGCCTTAGCGCTCCATGTAGGCAGTAAGCCCGCTAGCGCCAGGTCGAAGCGCGACCTGCCCACCATGTCACCAGGGAGCCCGCCTTCCGCCACACGGCCGACCAGCCACGCCCCGCTTCTGGAGCTGAGGTACACCTGTCAAACCGAAAAGACACATTCCCTCTATTCCATACTACTATGCATTCCCCTGATGAACTGTCATTGAAAGCCTCTATTACTGCTGCCACATTGCTGTGATTTTAAACCATTTTTAAGAAATACATTTTTCATTGATTTACCTTTTCTGCAACTCTACTTATGTCGACTGCAATATCGCCGCCAGAATTCCCAGTCCCAATCACGACCACCCTTTTCCCTTGCAGACCATCAGCATTGCAATATTCCCAACTGTGGAAGTATTTTCCATCAAATCTCTCAATACCTACAAAAAAAAAAGTATACATATTTTTCGCAAAAAACATAAACGGCATGAATCATGGCTCTGATTCTAATGCATGCTTGAGGGCCATTATGTTCTTAATAGGGTACCTGGGAAGTCGTGAAGTGGTAGATGAGGCTTGCTGAAATGTCCAGAGCTGACGATCACAGCGTCGAAGACGTGAGTCTCCCTCTGGCCCGGTTTTCCTTCTGTTTCTATCTCCCACTGGCCTGTCACAGGAAAGTCTGGCCTCTGCCTAACACTCACCACTGTTTGCTGAAAATAAACACAATACGACACAAAAGTAAATACACACATAACCACATATAGTGAAGGATTTTCATACTTAGTAAAAATAAAATAAACCAGCTATCAGCCGGAGATATTGTATTAGCATACATTGAATTTTCACACACACAAAAAATAATAATTTGCTGATGGATCTTCATCTTTTCATCTTTGCAACAGTTGGATGAAAACAGCAGTCATCCCTTTCCGTTCCAATACTATAGTCTGACCTGACTTGACAATACCAGCTCGAGGCCAATCCAAAGTGACCAAACAGAGTGCTACTCGCCAGATTGCTCTACCTGGAAGTGTATGTGTGGCAGCAGCTTGAAGGCCTCGGCGTAGAGCCGCAGGTACAGAAGCACCTCAGAATGGTGCATGTTGTTGGGGAAGTCCGCCGGGCTGGGGAAGTCGCTGAATGCCATCATCTCTTTGGAGCTGTTGAGCACCACAGCGTGGTAGATGTTGGCTCTGCCAGGCTCTGGCTGCTCCTGGTGGAGGAACGATGAGATGAGATGTGAACACACAGGCAGAGTCAACGCGGGTATTATGGAAAAAATAAAGTCTGAGCAACGTGTTGTAACGTGGTACCCCCTCAATCTGTCTGGGATAAATATATTATATTTAATTTGTATGATTTGCATAAACATAAGTGAGGTTTGTCACAGAGGTCAGAAAAAGAAATCACGTTTTATGCCGCTTTTCCACCGACAGTATCAGCTCGACTCGACTCGACTCAACTCAACTCGCCTCGACTCGGTTCCAGGCGCGTTTCCATCTAAAAAAGTACCTCTTCAATGTGGGCGGGTCGTAGAAAAGAACCTCTCCACCATGGGCGGGTCGTCATTAGGTTTTAATCACGGGAGACGCGATTCCCGGGAAATCTGAATCTGATCAAGACTATTTCCTGATTCCCAGGAAAGGTTATGATGGGAAATTAAATTAAATAAAAAGCGCAATGACTGTGCGTCTATTGTCATACGGTAACGTTGATGGAGGCGAAACTCGAGCCCTAGGAAAGGAACGACACTAATACGAAACAGCGAAACACTGATCCTCCAGCCACGCCGGACACACACAACCACGCGCAGCCTAACTCTAGCCCCGGCAAAGGAGCGACACACACGGCGAAACGCTGATCAGTGTCCCCCTTAGGAGCGGGTTCGTGGACTCCAACCACGCCGGACACAACTTAACTTTTGAGTGATTATTCCCATTTACAGCCACTGGCCAATCAGCTACCAGCAGCCTGTGGCATAATATTAACTGTTCATGGTCACGGTGCCAAATCAAATTTCTTGCTGCAAGTTCACCTTAAATCTCCACAGGCCGCCAATGTCGTGACTGCTCTCGAAGCAGGTGGGTTCCAGACCCTCGTCCAGACAGGCCTTTATGCTGGTCAGCCCGGAGGGGCCCGCTCCGACCACAGCCACCCTCTGCACCATTCCTGCAGCCGATGTGTTGTTTTGAGGGTAAGGGATGAAATGCCAAACCTAAGGCTGATACCCTGTGTTTAAGTAGAAGTCAAAGCAAATCAAAGTCGAGGTCAAAGGTTGCTTTCAAAGCCAGAGTTGGTAAATAGATTGTGTGATGGAAAAATCCTCTTATTTGAATTGTTGTTTGATAAGATTGTCTGTTCTTGTATAACATGTAGTGTCCTCAGTTTCAACCCTAATTATCCTGCCCATTTGCCTCCCAGCTGTCTATTGACCCTTGTCTTTAGGTGATAACGCCACAAAGATAAGCATCTGGAATTTGCATTTGTTTGTCGGGAACCCCAATCTATATATTCCTCTGTGTTTGGACAGAAGGGCCGTAAAGAGAAGAATTTGCTCATTTCCTCTTTCCTGAACCTTTTGTGTGGGGAGGGTCTGAAACTGTATAAGAAACCATGTCAACTTGTAATCAGGACTCACTCTGCTAGAGAGGAGTCTAATGTATGCATGCATTAAACCTAGGACATTTTACTTTCCAATGTATTGTGTGCTTTATTGCAGTGGGAATCTCATCTGGCCTAGACGCAATCTCTGTTAAAGGGGAATTGCCACGACAATTGGTAAAAGAGTTAAAATTAAATTGACTCAATTAATTGGACACTGCAGTGTTGCAACTTCGACTCTGAACAGTGGTGGTGTTGGATATGTTTAAAAATGAATAAGCATATTGATAATTATTTTGCCCAAAATCAGAATTTAAATATTTCTTTGCATTTCTTAGAGAAAAAGTTAATATCTTATTTTTTTGCTTGCCATTCTCCCCAAAGTATAATTAGTCCAGTCATTTTATGAAAAAAGGTCAACAAATGGCACCAGAAGCAAACTCAACTGATTTTGTATCCTCAATATGTCCTGAGTAAGAAAAAAAAAGCCCAGAAGAATCCCATTAGGGGAAAGTTTAGAAAAAAAAACAAATATATCCTATTCATACACCTATTCATTATTTTTCTCACTTGACTATGGTCAACTTTTTAACCTTTAGATATCACCATGAAAATGACTGAGTTGATTACTTACATCAAGACAAACAAAAATGTGTTACAAGTTTTTTTTAATTGTTTGTTAACATGGGCAAACGGTGCATAATCGAATTACGTATGTGCTAATTTGCATAATTACCACAACAGATCTAAACATTGGGCATAGCCAGGTAAAAATGTCTTGTTGACATCTTACAGTAAAAGACAATAGGGGCAAAGAAATGTCACCATAAGGGGGAGAGATTCAGATTCATGGTCCACTCAACTTTCAATCAACTGTCACTAAGCTGTCAGGTAGATTGTTTGATCCAGCCACTTTTTATTTGACCTTGTCTTCTGCATTCTCCTTACCCTTGTCTCCTGTTCTTCCCTCAGACTCATCCCCAAGAAATAGTCCCACGTACCTAGCCCCAAACCCAGTCTCAGCAATAATAATTAATAAAGGCTGGTTTAAAGTACTTCTTCCTGCCTCTATGTATTAATGCTCAAGGGTAGCCTAAATGGTTCCATTCAGACCATAACATTAAGGGCCCTATCTTGCGCCCGGCGCAATTGACTTTCTACACCGACATGTGTCGTTGCTTTGCACCCGGCGCAAAGCTGATTTTCGCCCGCAGCAACCAGGCGCCTGATGGGAAAAATAGCCTAACGAGCACATCACATGACACATGTACATTACGAATATAGTCAGCTATTTTTTCAGGTCAAGGCCTGAGCCGAAGGCCACATATCCCAACTATGGGAGACTGATACAATGCACCACACATTCGCAAGAACAGGAGTCAGTCTGCTGACAACATTCGGCCACAGCTCAGGGTCAAGACACCCCTCGAGAAGCCCTCCCCAGTTAGGAGAAACACAGAAGACACTCATAAAGACATCAGAGCCCGGAGGCTCAAGGTCAAGCTAAACATCCAGAAACACACACACCAGCCTAAACGCACACACCTCGTTGGGAGGGAAAATACAGCATAAGACTGTAGGCCTACCACACAGGAACACCTCATGCTCTTCTGAAGCAGAACTTCCACGGAGGCGAAGCTCCAGACGACCTCAGCGCTGTTAGGGACTTAGAAATATTCGATCTCTCATGCTTTACTCTGGTTAATCTTCTTAACCAATAGATAGGCTTCCATTCATTTTTATAGTGTATCTGGGCGCACGTCCCAACTCGTAAATATCCAACATGACAACGTGCGAATGAACGCGAGACAATGCAACGCATGTGGTAAAACAAGTTATTGTGGAAGTTGAATGAATAAAAATGAACACAAACGACAGAGGCGAAGGTTGTGAGTCACTCACGTGCAGGTTATTGCTGAACTATGAATTTTCTTAAGTGGCCTAATAAGGAGTGGCCTAATAAGGCCTACATTCTCAGTTTTGTATTGTTGTGAATTCATACACTATAATTAAAAGTAAACCCAATACTATAGGCTACCCTCATTTAGTGTGTAGTGAATAAATGTGTAGTAGTGAATAGTGAAAACGGATTATTCTCTATGTGATCTTTAAGTTACACTCCTCCTTCCATCTGGGCAACAACTATTGCTCAGATGGCAATAATAGTTTTCAGGGAAAATACTGGAGTAAGAAATGTTTCAGATGAAACATTGCTTGATTGGGAATATTATTATTTTATTAATGAGTCCCAAAAGTCAATTAGATATCAGTTCAAAGAGACCAGTCCAAACTAAATCCACATAATAAAATATAAACAAAGCATATTGCTCAAGAGCCTTCAAAAAAGAGCATGTGTGCGAAATTTGCGAATGCATGTGTGTAGGCCTACCTTCTAAAGTGTTGCTTTAGCAACACAAAGCTAAGCGTCTAGCATTTCTGAAGCGAAAAAGTCTTGTTTGACCACTAGGGGTCAGGCTTGTACAGCTTGTAAAATCAGTCTATTGGAGCCGCTAAAACAGTCCGAGTGCAGACCTACAAGCCTATTCAGACACCAGGACACAAGTCTACTGTTCTATATGAACACCGTAGAACAACTAGATAATTTATATACAAGTATTTGATAGTGATAACACTACATGGAACCAAAGTTAAAATACATTCCAATATAAAAAAAAGTACAATATATAAATGTATTTTTTTCTGATGGGTGTTTTTCACACCGTTGAGGGGACAAAGGCAGCCCTGGATAGAGAACTAGTGTGGTTTTCAGCAACTGAAAAACAGTTAATGACTGTCTGACTCTTTACCTCCTAACCTCCAGCACCAAGAGCAGCTCATCCATCTCCTTTTAAGGAAAACCTTAGAGCCACAGCTCTTATCAAATGGCAGAACCAAAAAAGTATGGAAAAAAAACAGCCGATGTATGTATGAATCAAGTGAAGACGTATATGTAGGCCCTACAACACAGTCTCACTCCGAGAACGTCACATTCCGACTAGTGGCAAGGGCACTTTAGCGTCAGTCACTGACGGGAAAGGTACCCTTTGGCGCCCCCTGCAGACGGAGAAGGGATACAATTCACTACAATGTAATGCCATCCCCGTCGATGTTTGACGTTCAGACCGGCTGCTCCAGCAGCCCATTCACTCCTGTATTAACCCGACTGCGGCTCTAATAGACGTTGTGAGCATATTTCCTATTGGATAGATAGTGGTTGCTATATGGACGCTGAACCCAGCAGCTCGCATGCCGTTTAAATCATGGCTATAAATGTTTGTCTTTGCTGATTATGTTATTTTATGTAACCGTGTAATGATGTTCTCTTATTAACGTGAAACCAGGACGTTTTGACGAGTTTTCAGTGAGACGTGTGTTGATTCTCGCCCACCCATCTTGAATTTAATAAACAATTTTCGTTGCAAATACATATAGATGTATATAGAAATACATATATATATAGATGTATGTATTTGCAACGAAAATTATAGATATATATATATATATATATATATATATATATATATATATATATATATATATCTATAATTTTCGTCTTTGGGTGGGTACAAAGTGAATCTTGACGAAAACTGGTGGGTAGGCCTACTCGACCCCAGCGTAAGACGCCTATATGGTTACGACGTCTTAAGCATGCAGTGAAAGTATCAGAGGCTCATTGATTTCTATTGGAAAAATAATACATACATTAGATATCTTTATATCTTAGGGACTTATAGACTGTATTTCTGTTGCTGCAGCAGCAGAGTTTATTCTGTCTTGACACTTTGTATTGATATTTTGTATTACATTCTTCCCTTAAATGATTATGTTTACAGTGATTGTTTTATATGTATTTCTTATGTAGGTCGACCTACATATATATATATATCCAAAGCGACCTACATAAGAAATACATATAAAACAATCACTGTAAACATAATCATTTTAAAGCCATAATTGCATTCAGCTACAATATCCAGTGATGTGCTCAGCCTGCCAGCTGATCAGCTACAAACACAGCGGAGGCAACCTGAGGGGTGTTCCACCAACAAGGCTGAACGCAAAGCCGGGCTTATTCCGCTTAGCCGGGCTTCTTTCAGCTGGAGCTGCGTTCCATGAACGTCACTTAAGGGAATCTCCGCTAAGTAACCATGGCAACTTATCCGACCAAACTAACCTGGTCGGGAGCAGGTTAACCGTAGACATCTTATAAGTAGACGCAGCGTTGGCTGCTGTGACGCGAGAAATTCGGCCGCCGTCTTGGAGTGGTGATGAGCAGCCTGAGCTGACAGCCAGTGTTGGGCAAGTTACTTCAAAAGTGTAATCAGAGCCGGATTAAATAAATGGACTACACTAGGCAGACTGTATTTTTTGGGCCCCACTCCATCGATGTTATTCATAAATTGAAATCTGAAACTTACCAAAGTTACTAATAAAAGTTAATTCACATTTTACATAGCGTAGTCTTTGGTTACAAGTTGGTTATTTGTACGCCAAAATAAGTCATGTGTTGTATATTAAACAGTCTATCAGACTATTTTTTTGATTTTTATTATTTATATGTTATTACACGGCTCCATTAAACGCTATTAAATTATCCTTATCTCTTATCCATTGCCAGTGTCATTGTTAAGGCAGTAGTATCAGTAAATCACCAATAGGTGTCAGCATTGCAGCTTCACAGCTGTCGGACCCTATGGATAACGCCTCCGCTCGTCTTCTTCTGTTGTTGTTTACTCACCCGTTCATGGGTTATTTAGCGCCCCCACATGGCCTGGAAGTGGAAGTGCTGTGGAGTCAGATTTAGTTCTCATTTCTAACCGAAAATGTATTTTTTGACATTGGAAATAACCAGGGAGGAAACGTGGAAATTTGGACTATATTTGATCTGCTTTTGCATCTCCCTTCCAACCAATTTTTCTGAAATCGGATTTGCTTTGAGTGGATTGGACCCCAGCACATTTACCCAATTACCCTCATTAGCCCAACCTTCGTTTTAGAGGCGATCTCACCATCCCATCATGACCAAAGCACTTATTGGGGAATCTTAAAAAACATTCTTGAGCGTTATAAAATGGTGTAGGCTTTATAGGCTTTGTATTGGCTTTATTTATTAATTTCATCAAGTAAATTGCAACAGTTTAGCCTAATGTGTGTGTGTGTGTGTGTGTGTGTGTGTGTGTGTGTGTGTGTGTGTGTGTGTGTGTGTGTGTGTGTGTGTGTGTGTGTGTGTGTGTACAAGGTGTGTTTACAATAATATATCATATAAAATATCCAATGACCACATACAAACTGATTGCCGTGAATAAAGTAGGGGCCAGTGGCTGTGGCTTTCTCACTACAACTTTTAAAAAGGAAGGATACTGGACATTGTTGCCAGATTGGGCGTGTAATCTGTCCCAATCTGGCAACGCTGACTCTTGACAAACGGGTTGGCTGATAGTGTAATAATGAAGAGAGGGAGGGGGAGGCCGTCTGAACCCATTGGACGAGGGGACGAGGGGGCGGGGCCAAAACAACAGCTCTCCCTCTCCTTTTTTTGACTCCTTGTTTAGCGCAGGTTGACGAGTCGAAGGAGCACGATACTTTCGTTTTACTTTTGTCGGACGGTCGAAGTGGCCTTATTCCACCCCACGGAACCATCCAGGTAGCCCACACTTCACCCCACACAGCCACGGTGGCGGTTAGTCAGTGTACTACGGATCGTATCGTATTGTGTTGTGTTGTATTGTATAGGACTCGGTAGGCTACGTGCAGGCGGGCGGTGGAGTCACAAACCCGTCAGACTAGACCTGTTATCAGGTTATCTGCCGTGGCCCCACCACAGGTATGTTAAACGTGTTACTTTGTGGTCCCCGACTGTTTTAAAGAACAAACCGCGTTGTTTCAGTGCGTAGAGCAGCAGGATGTGATCGTCGAGGAAGGGGTCCGTATTTCCGCATACTGGAGTCCAACTGCGTCGTCCACTAACTAACTACTAACTAACTAGTCCACTAACCAACTCGTACCAAGTCAATACTGCACACAGCTCAGTGAGAAGAGCCCGCCTGTAACTATGCACAGAATATGACAATTGGCCTTATTCTAGCGACACAAAATAACCCCTACCAGGTGCCGCAAAACTAACTACTAACTAGTCCACTAAATAACAATCTAGTCTACTAACTAACGAACTAGTCTACTAACTAACTGGTACGAAGTCAATACTACATGCAGCTCAATGAGAAAGGCCACCTGTAACTATGCACAGAACAGCGACACTAAGTAACCCTGACCAGGTGCTGCACAACTTCCGAGAGAGTGAGTGTGATCAGATGAGCCATCCCAGATAACAAACCAACCTTTGAGGCCATCTGGTATATGGAGCATGCAAAGTGTGTGTACCTGTACTTCGTCCCTCAACTCAAAAGGGTAATTAAAACGGGCCAAATGAGCACAGCAGACATACAGTATATTGTTCCTTGGGGCATAGCTACACTTCAGGTTTGACAAGCTAGACGAAAAATCAGGCTGCAGATGAGAGAATGAAGTGCTGGTCTGAGTGCCATCCACTGGATGTGCATGTCACCACGCCTTAACTACCTGGTGAACCCTAGTTTAGAAGTCATGACAAACTCTAGCCTACAATATTTCCTTTTAGTGGCAGAGAGATCCATTGTTTAGGGGATATCCCCAAGCCACAAAAATAACTTTTCTGATGGTATATTATGACATATTTGCTTAAAATAGTGTCACGCATGTCTTATAGCACTTAGGCTTTTCAGTTGTTTCCTCATTTTTGATTCTCCTGTGATGATGGCTTGTTGTTCTGTATTTATGTTATTACAAAGTTACGTGTGGTGACCACACTCGCTCATAGCCACTACAAATGCAATGGTTATTGTGTTTCGAATGGCATTTATTTCTAACATTTATCAAACACAATCACTTCTACACTACTACTACATTGTTATGAAAGTAATATTTTGCCGGCACACTACCAAACAAACACACATGGAGGTCTTCCATTTGTGGGACTTTGTTGAACGTGAACCAGAGGTTGAAGACAAAACAATTTAACGGGAGAATTGTTCTTCCCAGAGTTCATCCGGGGCCGCTGCTTGAACCTGACCTGGATCGAGGCGTGCAGACATGGCCAGTAACTCCTCCATGGATCAGCCCTCACTCCCGGAGGATGGCTGTCCCTGCAACAACACCAGGTATTCAAGAGTCAAGATTGTTTATTGTCATATCCACAACAGTTGTGGAAGCAGTCGCTGGCAATGAAATTTACATTTACATTCAGGGCATTTAGCAGACGCTTTTATCCACAGCGACTTACAATAAGTACATTTGTCATAAGAAGTGAAACAATATATCGCCGTCGGTGCAGTAAAGACGTTCATAGAACCAAGTGCCAAGCACTAACAATCTCCAGGCCGACCCCATTCCCTGTACACAGCACTGATAGCCAGCTACTGCAGATGCTACACAATTAAGTACATGCTACACAACATGCACGCACAACACAATTAAGTACATGCTACACAATTAAGTACAATGAATGAATACAACATGCATTAAGTGTGTTCATCAAGTGCCAGGACGTACAACAGACAATAGTGCAACAGACAAATAAGGGACTGAATGGCTGTGTGGAGTCTAGGTGAACTCTGAACAGGTGGGTTCTGAGTCGTTTGCGGAAGCTGGTGAGCGACTCTGCGGCCCTGACATCAGCAGGGAGCTCTTGTGTCTCAGGCTCCTTCAACAGGCCTTCTGTCTCTCCCAACATCACGTCACCTGGTTTAGTAACTGGTGTTTTCCCCCAGACCCCTCCAGGAGGGGACAGAGGTGGCCGTCCCTGAGCAGTCAGAGTCGGAGCGGCAGCAGGCCATGGAGGCCATGTTTGAGGTGGGTCGCAGTGCAACCCGGGACGTCTGACCAACCCGTGTGTTTGAAGAGACACTGAGGGTTTCGGGATGTAATAAACGAAACATTCATTAATTAACTAAAGCAAAATGGACAGGATGTGTATGCGTGTAGAAGATGTACGGCATTAAACACAAACGTTCTTATCCATTATGCTACTCGGGGCATTAAAAGTTCTTGGGTCATCGCTGTTATTTTTGTCTAGCAACGCAAGGGGCAGATCATCTCTTTTGTGATGAAGGAGCTGCACAAGATGGGGAAGTTCATGGGCGTCAACGCTCCCGAGGGCGGCGAGGAGGCCCGTGAGGAGGCCGAAGAGGAGTCGGACAGCGAGGACAGCGACCTCACGCGGGGCGCCCGGGACGAGGTGGTGAAGCTGGCCCTGGGCTTCCTCAGGAACATGAACCAGGACGAGATCGCCGAGAACGTGCACAGCAGTAAGAGTCTTTGAGTGTTTCTGTGTGCTATATTTAATGTTTGAATACAGATGATGATCTTAACGAGCCAGTAAACCCACCAGGCTGAGAGTTTAAGGCGAAAGGGGGGGGGGGGGGCGTGTTATCTCCATGGTTACGACCCCATTGTTGATCTTAACGGAAAGGGAGGGATATAATGTGTACTAATAATGTCTTCTTCTGTCTGTTTGTTTTTCCATACAGAAACCCTCGCTGTTTCTTGCCAACGTAATCTCAAATCTAGTCTGAAGGCCAAGTCCCACTCTCTGTTTTCATCCTTTTTTAAACAAAGACATCCCATCATTTACAATCCACTCTACGTGTCAGAGAGCAACGGGGAACTCAACCACGCACAAGACATCAGAGCCATTGAAGGCTTTACCTTGGAATGTTCCGAGATCTTTATACCCTTGCCAGGGAAAGATCAACCGATCAGAACAATGTTGACCACGGGAGTTTCTGGCATCGGTAAAACCGTTTTCATACACAAGTTTATCATGGAATGGGCAGACGGAACAGCCAACCAGAACGTGCATTTCGTGTTTCCTTTCTCGTTCAAAGAACTAAGTTTGCTCAGAGACAGGAAGTCCAGCCTAGTGGAACTTCTTCACCACTCCTTTTATGTCACGAAAAAAGCCGAAGTGGACAACTTTGACAAGTACAGAGTGGTGTTCATCTTGGACGGTCTGGACGAGTGTCGGTTGTCTCTGGATTTTAAGAACAATGAGATCTGCACAGACGTCAACCACACGGTCTCGGTGGACGCGGTGCTGACAAACCTCATCCAGGGCAACCTGCTTCCCTCCGCTCGCATCTGGATAACCACGCAGCCTGCCGCGGCAGTGATCGACCTGATCCCTCCGGAGTACATAGACATGGTGACGGAGATGAGAGGCTTCACCGACCAACAGAAGGAGGAGTACTTCAGGAGCAGATTCAAAAAGAAGCGGCTAGCCAGCAAAATGCTTTCCATTATCAAGACGTCGCAAAGTCTGTACAACATGTGTTCTGTCCCGGCCTTCTGCTGGATCGCCGGCACCGTTCTGGAGCACGCCATCGCCACCGCCCCGAGTTACATGATGCCCAAGAACGTGACCGAGATGTACATCCACTACCTGGCGTCTCACTGCTTGCCGGGTAATGCAAAGAATCACGCTAAGCTTCGGGCAGATCCTAACTGGAACACCAAAATCAGGAAGCTCATTATGGCCCTGGGGAAGCTGGCGTTCGACCAGGTGAACAAAGGCATCATGATCTTCTACGAAGAAGACCTGCAGGAGTTTGGCGTGGACATCAAAGAGTCCCAGATGTACCCGGGGATCTTCAACCACATCTTCAAAGAGGAGCGGGAGCTCTACCACGACGAGGTGTTCACCTTCTGCCACCTGAGCCTCCAGGAGTTCCTGGCCGCCGTCTACGTGTTCGCGGCCTTCATCAACACGGGGGTCAACCTGCTGTCGCTGACCCAGCCCACGATGGTGCGGGGACAGCTCCCCGACGTGCGCCTCATCTACCAGAGTGCCATCGACCAGGCCCTGATGTGTGAGAACGGACACCTGGACTCGTTCGTCCGCTTCGTGCTGGGCCTCTCGGTGCAGTCCAACCAGACGCTGCTCCGGGGCGTGGTGAAGCAGGCCACCTCCATGACCAATCAGAACACCATCCACTACGTGCACAAGAGGATCCGGGAGAACGTGCCCCCGGAGAACATCGTCAAGCTGTTCCACTTCCTGCGGGAGATGAACGACCCCACTCTGGTGGTGGAGATGCAGCAGTATCTCAGAGCGTGGCTCTCCAGGGAGACCCTCGCCCCGGCTCAGTGGTCGGCGTTGATCTTCCTTTTGCTGTCCTCGGAGAAGGATCTGGCCCTGTTTGACCTCAAGAAATACACTGCCTCGGAGGACACTCTGCGGAGACTGCTGCCAATGGTCAAAGCCTCAAATATCTCTCTGTAAGTGAGCAGATAGTAAACAGTCAAAAAAAAAATGGTAACATATTTATAATTGTAACATAAGTGTCTCATATCAGTGCTGGAGTAAGTCCTAGGGGAAACAACTGAATATATATTTGGAGTTAAAATAAATGTGAATGTTTAACATAGTCCACTCACTCAACTCTGATCTGTGTGTGTGTGTGTGTGTGTGTGTGTGTGTGTGTGTGTGTGTGCGTGTGCGTGTGCGCGTGCGTGCGTGCGTGCGTGTCCTTGTCTGCAGGCTGAACGGCTGTAACCTGACGGAGGGCTGCTGTGAGGCCCTGTCGTCCGTCCTGGGCTCCGTCTCCTTCAGCCTCAGAGAGCTGGACCTCAGCGCCAACCACCTGCAGGACGCCGGCGTCAAGCTGCTGTCTCCCGGCCTGAGGAGCGCTCACTGCAAACTGGAAGTCCTCAGGTACGTTCTGTAATGAATAATAAACCATTTGACAACCAGCCTGACTATTACAATTGTAAATGAACCCTTTACAATTCACGATGATATTTATTCTCTGCATGTCGACATATTGGTATTAATCAACACCTTGATAGACTGACATTTCAGACATCATTCATCATCATTCTATGTATCAAGCTCATGTCCATATTTGGAAACCTCAGTAACTTTTTTAAATGAGTTAAATCTTCTCCTAAAACACGGAAGAGCAGAGTTTGTTTCAAGTAATAAAAAAAAGGATCAACTCTGTCCTACCCCTTAGCTGAGGCTGTATAATAATGTGTTAAACCTAAATGCTCAAAGTATCGACTGTACTTTTATTCTATTTGTCTGTCGTGTGCTTATGTAAAACAATGTGGGCAGTTGCATTCAGTGAATATAAATTGGAAATACAAGGAATGCGGTGGTGGTTCTTCTTGAAGGTTGAAGAGCTGTAATCTGTCCGACGGAGCCTGTGAGGTCCTCGCCGCCGTCCTGAGCTCAGAAACCTGTAGTCTGAAGGAGCTGGACCTGAGCACCAACAACCTGCGGGACTCCGGGGTGAAGCTCCTCTGTGCTGGTCTGGAGAGCTCTCACTGTAAACTGGAATCCCTGAGGTCAGTTTTACTGGTTTAACTGGGAACACACAAAATCAGCATTATTGACATGTGGTATATATGTAAACACGTTCCAATGGCGTTGTGTATTTAGTCCGTTCACTGTTTTCCGGGTGTGCAGGTTGTCGGGCTGCCTGGTCACACAGGAGGGCTGTGCTTCTCTGGCCGCGGCTCTGAGGTCCAACCCCTCCCACCTGAGAGAGCTGGACCTGAGCTACAACCACCCAGGAGACTCTGGCACGGTGCTACTCTCTGCTGGACTGGAGGACCCGTGCTGGAGACTACACACGCTCGGGTGAGAAGAGGCCGTCAGTGAATCATGGAAGAACGTTTGCTCTTCTTCAACGATTTATGTTCATGAATGTCCATGTTTTCTGACTTTGCCTCTCCCCCATCCTCCCTCCCCCCCCCTCCCCTCCAGTGTGGAGCACAGCGGAGAGCTGAGGCTGAAGCCTGGTCTGCTCAAGTGTAAGTAACTACAGTATCTAGTTTATATAACGGTAGGCCGATGGCACGAACCATTTGTTCCTCACCAGTCGGTGTAAATGACCTAACCCTCCCCCCGCCCCGTCTTGTCTTCCCCATCAGATGCCTGTGAACTCACGCTGGAGCAGAAGTCGGCGTACCGGCGGCTGTGTCTGTCCGCGGACGGCCGGGGGGTGACCCTGGTGAACGAGCGGCAGCGCTGCCCCCGCCACCCCGACCGCTTCGACTACAGCCGGCAGGTGCTGTGTCGGGAGGGCCTGACCGGCCGCTGCTACTGGGAGGTGGAGTGGATGGGCCTGGTGTCCATCGGGGTCACCTACAAGGGCATCACCAGGAAGGGGGAGAGTCTGGAGTGCTGCCTGGGCGGCAACGAGGAGTCCTGGAGCCTCTACTGCAGCTCCGACCACTACACGGCCAGCAACGGCCAGAGGGGAACGCTGGTGTTCGTGCCGCCGCCGCCGCCGCCCCCGCTGAAGGCCGGCTCGGGCCCGGGCCCGGAGAGGGAGAGGGAGAGGGTGGGGGCGTTCCTGGACTGGCACGCCGGCACGCTGTCCTTCTACAGAGTGTCCTCCGGCGTGCGGAGACACATCTACACCTTTCAGTCCAGGTTCACGGAGCGCCTGTACCCCGGCTTTGGCTTCGCGCCGTGTGCCTCGGGGTCCTCTGTGAGCCTGTGTCAGCTCTGAACACGCGTCACACACACAGACCGACACCGAGGTATATGCATCAATATAATGATTACAAACTCGATTTATAAAGCGCCTTTCAGCACGAACCTTGTTTTTTTTTTTTTTTTTTCCACGTAGAAGACTGAACAAGAATTCGATAAAGTAAAATAACCGGTCCACAAACTAGTGAGCAACAGCTCACTAATGTACAAACCATCACACACACACAATTACCCAAGTAATATCAGTCAATCATTAATTTCAAAAAGGCTCAGGTGTCAGGTTTCAGTAAATGTATTATTGTCAGCCCATGTTAATGATTAATTGCTTAGAAAACGGATGAATACATGCATTTCTAGTTATGTTAATAACTCTTTCTAACTCTTTATTTATTTTTTACCTATACGATCCGCTCAATCTTAAAAAGACCAGGGTCTTCAAACTCCAGTACAAATTCGAACATGCTTTATTCAGCTTTCTGCTCTGGGCCAGGCTGTCCCTGGCCTGAAGGGGGCAGTGTTGATCATATCACTGTTCCATCAAATGATTGTAGTTCCTATCTGTATGATGACGACTTATAAAATCAAAACTAGAGGCCTTGATTAAAAAAAAACGCTAACAATCAATGCTTCTTCAATTTTATTTCCAATTTCTAGAACTAAGAAAGGGTCAGCCGATATGTTATGTATTATAAATACAGATTCTGATATTATTTCCTCGCTCCCACTGCACTGCAGAGGCAGTGGGAAAAGCTTTGCCAAAGCCAAATATAACTATTTTATTGGGTCAAAAAAAAAGGGGGCAAGGTCTGAGCGTTGACATTTGAGGCGGGGTGAGGTCTACGGTGCGGTGGAGGGGAGAGACGCTGTGGTCGGCCGTCATGGCTCCTTTGCTTTACCAAAGTAAAACGCTGTTTTCACAGTGAAACATTTAAACTAATATGGGCATTTAGAAGATCAAATGAAGGAGATGTCCGTCATGGAGCAACCACATTATCTCTGCTGATGATTAACAGGGTAATTAGGTTTTTCAAAATTTAGTTTTATCTGGTGATGTCCTCTCTGCTCTTAATATGAATGTGTTTTTTTTGTTTTTACAGAAATATAGGTCTATTTTCTGCTTTAATATACATTTTTGCATTATTGTACATTACTTTTAAATGATTTAAATCCTGGTAACAAAACGTTTCTTATTAAAAAATTGAAAGTCGACTGTGTAGTTTGGTTTCCTTGGCGATGAGCTTTTCCTCTGTGTATGTGGTTTAGTATGCATTCAAATTAGAAAATTAATTAAAGATTAGATTAAAAAAACAGTTAATAATGCTGAATGCCCGGAGCGGGAAGAGGAACGTTATTGCATGTATTGTGCACTCGTCTCTCATTTGAATGTATTTAAGCAGTTTGAAACAACAGCCAAGTGAAGCACTGTGCTGGCTGTCCTCTACATACTATACTCCACAACGCCCAAAGCTCTGAAAGAAGAAGTACGTCCTATACAGCCACCGTAACCTTCACATTGTCCAAGGGTGCCCCCCCCCTCCCCCTATTTGGATTATTGATCTGCTATCGAAGATAGTTTTGGGTCCCACCTACAACAGGTACACAGAGGGTACACATGACCAATGACGTCATAGCCTTATCCACCCTGGCACATAGGAGCAGGCAGCCTCTGGTTGATTGGACAGCTGCATAAACACATTCCTTTCTTTTTCTTACTTCGCCTACTGTTATCAGGTCGACTTTTGTCATAAGGTCTCACTCGTCTTCAAAAGGTGTATTGATTGTAATGATTTCCTGACAAAAGCTTTTAGGCCTATACCCCACATGCAGTGTTGTGCATGAACTAGTTCAAAAGAACTAGTTCATTGAACAAGTTCATTTTTCTATGAACTTTGAACTGAACGCAACATATTTTTAACTAAAGAACTTGAATTTGAACTAGTTCAGATTTTGTGACATTCTGAATTGATGCTTAGGTCCAGATGACATGTTTATTAAATAGAGTTACTGCCTTAGTTGTGATGAATGAAACAGGTGTTCAAATAATATCCACAACAATCTGAGAGTGTAGTGATGGGCAGCTGGTAATGGAGAGGATTCATTTAAAAGATAAGCACAGAATACTCCCAACAGTTTTTCTTCGGTTTCTAAAAAAACTGAACTGAACATGAACTAGTTCAAAACTGAATGGATGAACTATGAACGTGAATTTATTAATTTTCATTCATTTTTGTATGAACTGAACTTCGAACTAGTCAATGTGAAGCGTGAACTTGCACAACACTGCCCACATTACGCACCCACAGGCGTGGTCAGCGCGTTCCTGTCTGACAGCAGCAGCAAAGCTTGCTGTTGCAAAGTTCAGTTTGCATCAGAAAAGAGGTGGGGCCCAGTGCATATAGCAATAAATACAGTAAACTGTTGTCGAGTCGACTTTAATGTGGTACAGAAGGTGTGAATCAACACACAGGACACACCACAGGATATAACCGTTCATGTCAACACAATAAAAGGCGAACCGTTGAGATCATCGTGTACACACACCGAACCAGTCGCTTTATTGTGTTTTCGTTTTGAACCACTGTGTGAACGGAGTGGTATGAATGAGGACCTGGAGGCTCGGGAGGACGAGCTGCTGGCTCTGGACAGCATCTTCGGGTCCGAGGCGTTCATCCGGGCGGCGGACGGGACGCGCGCCACCGCCGCCACCGCCGCGGGGCAGCTGCGCGTGTCCGTGGAGCTGCCGCAGGACTTCTTCGTAGCTGTCAAAGACGGTAAACAAACCCACCTTTCTTGTATGGCCTTTTTAATAACCATATACTGTATGATATACACTCGGTTTAAACGGGCCGTTGGGATGTCCCCTAACTAAAGTCTGTCAAGTCAAATAAAATCGTCACGATTTAAGTTCCAGAGTGGTAAAGTTGGTTTTATATTGGACGTTGGATATTGGACACATTCGAAAAATCTATTTAGCACTGGCTTCGATGGACGAATTTGTGTCAAACCAACTTTGACGTGTTAATACAAGGCCTGCCTATAGAACACAAAGCTTCTTTTGTCAAAAAGATTTTATACAATTTTTAAATGTTAAATGCTATAAATCTATTATGCGGCTTGACCTTTTGACCTACACATGTTAAAAACATGTGGTGAACTCAGCTAACTGTCCTACACATAACACAAAGTTTAATTTCTCAAAAAACCCAGTTTGATTTTATATATATTTTTTATGGAAAAAAAATGCTTTAAATGAACTGTTACCAATTTTGATGATGAGGAACGTGGAACACAGGAGTGTTTGCTTTTTCTCATGCAGAGGGTACAGAGGTACCCTCTGTACCCTAGAGTACTTACCCTAAGCTTTGTGTTATTTGTGGGGCAGTTAGCTGGGCTCATCAGATGTATTTTGAAGTGGGTAGGTCAAAAGGCCAAGCGGCATAATAGATTTATAGCCTTTTTTAACGTTAAAAAATATTTATAAAATCAAAAGCTGGGTTTTTGGAAAAAATAAGCCATGTGTTATGTGTGGGGCAGTTAGCTGAGTTCACCAGATGTGTTTTGATATGGGTAGGTGAAAAGACCAAGCCGCATAATAGATTTATAGCCTTTTTTAATTAAAAAGAAATTGTATAAAATCAAAGGGTGGGTTTTTGGAAAAAAATAAGCTTTGTGTTATGTGTGGGGCAGTTAGCTGGGTTCATCAGATGTCTTTTGACATGGGTAGGTGAAAAGGCCAAGCCGCATAATAGCTTTAAAGCATTTAAAGCATTTATTTTTACATTAAAAATATATACAAAATCAAACAGTGGGTTTTTTGAGAAATTAAACTTTGTGTTATGTGTAGGACAGTTAGCTAAGTTCACCACATGTGTTTTAACATGTGTAGGTCAAAAGGTCAGGCCGCATAATAGATTTATAGCATTTAACATTTAAAAATTGTATAAAATCAAAGGATGATTTTTTGGAGAAAATAAGCTTTGTGTTATGTGTAGGGCAGTGAGCTGAGTTCACCCTATGTGTTTTGACATGGGTAAGTCAAAAAGTGAAGCCGCATAATAGAGCTTTTATCAACGTTAAAGTGGTAGAAAATCAAAAGATGTTTTTTTTTTACAAAAGAAGCTTTGCGTTAGATAGACAGTCCTTGTATTAACACATCAAAGTTGGTTTGACACAAATTCGTCCATCGAAGCCAGTGCTAAATAGTTTTTTGAATGTGTCTAATATCCAACGTCCAATATAAAACCAACTTTACCACGCTTTAAGTTCCTGCGTTTGTTTCCCAGGCGACGCCTTCGTTTATTACGGGGTCTCGTCGCTTCCCCCGCTGACCCTCCGGTTCGAGCTGCCTGAGGAGTATCCCTCCTCCGGCCCCCCGACCTTCACCCTCAGCTGCAGCTGGCTCACCGACGCACAGGTTCTCCAGCGATCTTTTACACATATATTCTTATGTATTATATTTATATTATATTATATTCTTATTCTTAAATATTTATTTGAGGTGTTATTTGTTTGTTTGAGTGTTTTCGTTTTTTTGTTCAGTTAATATATTACATTTTCAGGAGAGATGTCATCATTCGCATGATCGCTGAATTCCCCCCCTTCTCTCTCCCCCAGATACGCGCGCTGGACGCTCACCTCGCCGGTCTGTACCGAGCCACCGGCGGCGCTGTTGTGCTCTTCTCCTGGGCGCAGTTTCTCAAAGAAGACACCTTGCGCGTCCTGAACGTCAACTCTCTGCTGGTGCTTCCCTCCGACGTAAACGTAAACCGCCCCCCTTGTCCTGAAGAGGTCACCTCTCCTGTTGCGGACCCTGGCAGCGACCGGCCCGACCGGGCCGCGACTCTCAGAGACATCAGAAACAACCCCGAGGGGGGGGCTGGCCTCACGGTTTCTCCCCTGGACGATAATCTCCCCGAGGAGGAGGAGGAGCCGTCAGACGGGGGCGGTGCGACCGCTCAGAGTGTGAACCGTCCTGATGATGATGATGATGATGATGATGATGATGATGATGATGATGATGATGATGATGATGACACAGCACCTCAAGGCGCCTCCAAACTACACGGGGCCGGACCCGGCGCCTCTGACCCCGCGGCGTGCGACAAGCCTCCCTGTTCCTCCTCCTCCTCCCCCCCTCCCCCACCGGCCGCCCCCGCCCCCGCCCCCCCACAGCGGGGCTCCCTGCTGTCCCTCCTCCTGGTCCACGACGCGGCCCAGAGGCGGCGGCGGTTCGCCGACAGCGTGCTGGACTGCGGCGTGTGTCTGGCGCCCGTGCCGGGCTCCCGGTGCATGCAGCTGCGCGACTGCGAGCACGCTCACTGCGAGCCCTGCCTGGCGCGGTACTGCGGCGACCTGATCGCCGAGGGCAACGTGCGCGCGGTCGCCTGTCCGCAGCCCCGCTGCGAGGCCACGCCCACGCCGGCACAGGTCTCCTCCCAACCACACAGAGTCGCACACAGAACAGGATGTTTTGACTTGTTATAGTGTGTGAGTGAAGGTGCCATGACGCGCCACGCCAGGTGTGAGTGGTGTGATCGGCCGTTACAAGCCGTTTTGGAAATCGGCCCCTTATGACATCACAGGTGGGCGTGACCACCTAGATGTGTGTGCTTGAATAGATCAGTCCACCAGCTGCCTACCCAGTGGACCGTAGCAGACGTTGCTCATCTATCTGTCACACATCTAGGGGGACACGACCCACCTGTGATGTCATAAGGGGCAGATTTCCAAAACGGCTTGTAACGGCCAATCACACTCACACCTGGCGGCATGTCATGGCACCTTTAAAGTGTCTGCTAATTGGTTGTAATTTTTGGTTAACCCAAACCCTCACCCCCCGCTCTGTAGGTGAGGAGGCTCGTGGGAGATGATCTCTTCTACCGCTACGACCGTCTGCTGTTCCAGACCAGTCTGGACTCCATGACGGGTAGACGCGGTCCCTTAACTCGCGTCATCACACGCTTATTTATGCTTTATTTTCAACCACCTTGTTAGCGGCGTGTCTACTGGCGACAGCCAGCGGGGCAGGAGCGGTCAGGGTGAGGGCGTCTCGCTCAGGGACACCACGACACTCAGCTAGGAGGAGCCGGGGATTGAACCAGCGACCTTCCGTTTACCTGTCAATCCGCTCTACCTCCTGAGCCACTGCCGCCCTAGTTACGCCCCTGTTATGTTTGTCAAAACAATACAAAGCTAGTAACTACGACCACATACCTACACGGCAACACAAACACGCACGCACGCACGCACGCACGCACACGCACACGCACGCACGCACGCACGCACGCACGCACACACACACACACACACACACACGTATATCATCACAGATCTGTGTAGCCTCTTAATCATGTGCATCACACTATTATGACTTGATGTTCTTGTGTTCCTTGCAGCACATTGCCCCTCCTCTGAGCTCCTCTCTCTCCTCTCCCTCTCTCTCTCTCTCTCTCTCCTGACCCCCCCCCCCCCCCCCCCCCCAGATGTGGTCTACTGCCCGCGGGTCACCTGCGCCAGCGCGGTGATCCTGGAGCCCGCCAGCGACCTGGGCCAGTGCTCCGTGTGCAGCTTCGCCTTCTGCGTGGCCTGCAGACAGAGCTACCACGGGACGGGCCGCTGCCCCGCCACCGGCCCACCACCCCCACCACCCCCACCACCCCCCGCGGACGACTACATAGACATACCACACACTCTGGGTAAGTGAGGGGGGGGAGAGGGAGGGAGAGAGAGAGAGAGAGAGAGAGAGAGAGAGAGGGGGAGAGAGAGAGAGAGAGAGAAAGTGTGTGTGTGTGTGTGTGTGTGTGTGAGAGAGAGAGGGGGAGAGAGAGAAAGAGAGAGAGAGAAATTGTGTGTGTGTGTGTGTGTGAGAGAGAGAGAGACAGAGAGAAAGAGAGAGAGAGAGATGATAGTGTTGTCACTGACTATATGTTTCACTATCCAGGGTGTTTGGATTCTATCTGAAGGTTCTCGGACGGGATAAAAGCATCTCCTTCTAAATGAACTCATATTACATAATAATAATAATAATAATAATAACAACAAGAATATAGACAATTTCCTGTCACTGCATGCACTTCCTCCATTAACGTGGAAGGGCACGCAACGTGCTGTTCATTTGAAACGACGTGCTCCATCCCAGGGGAAGGGGGCGGGGTTTGGGAATGAAGATGGATTTTTCATCCTTTTATGTTTAGTTGGTAGTTGATAGTTGGTGGCTCTAAAACAGAGTCCACGGTCACCTCTCTGAAGACCAGTGCGTTTGTGTCTCCTTGTGTCCCTGGTTCCTCTCCCCCGACCCGTCTCCTAGAGGGCATGATGGAGCTGTGGGAGGACTACTGTGGCGGCAGTGCAACGAGGAAGAAGCTGTTGGAGAAGCGCTACGGTGCCCGTGTCCTCACCACCTCCATGTCGGAATACCTGAACGAAGGCTGGTACACCGACAACGAGACCAGAAACTGCCCTCACTGCCGCGCCACAATACAGGTGAGTCTTAGCCGGGCTCCACACCGAGGAGCTGACGGGTAGTGGGCGAGTCTCTCCTCCGTCTCACTCTCACTCGCTCTCACTTTCTCTCTGTGTCTCTTTGTCTCTCTCTCTCTGTCTCTCTCTCACTTTCTCTGTGTGTCTCTCCTTCTCTCTGTGTCCCTCTCTCTCTCTCTCTCTCTCTCTCTCTCTGTGTCTCTCTCTCTCTCTGTGGCTCTCTCTCGCTCTCTATCTCTGTCTCTCTCTCTCTCTGTGTCTCTCTGTCTCTGTGTGTGTGTGTGTGTGTGTGTGTGTCTCTCTCTCTCTCTCTGAAAAACAGTATTTTTCATTGCTATGATCATACGCTTAAGATGAAGTATAGATCAATAATTCTGTTTCTTTTTTTTTGTTGATACAGAAAAATGGCGGTTGCAACCAGATGCTTTGTGCCGTCTGTAAACGGGCGTTTGCATGGGCTGTACTGCCCGTCAACAAATACGTACCTTAGCAAACACTAACACTGTCCCTTACTCTACACCATTATAATCTATTGCTACACAGCCAACCTCAGCATTAACAGCCGTTACTTTTACAGTTCAGCATCAAACCTCTTTCCTTTATTCAGTGGTTTATTCAAGTCTTGTTTCGCTTCTATTTCTATCATTTATTGTCAGGTTAGACGACTTTGTCATCGTGTGGTTTTCCGACACGTTACGGGCTAGGGATGCTAGCTGGCCTAGCTGCTAACTGAAGTATATATGTGTAACACTTTACGATAATGGTACATTAATGAACCAACTAACCATGAGTCAAAAGTTAACTTATGGTTTATTAACCATTAATTTAGATTGGTTAATGCAGTAATAAGCATTATTGTATAGTATATATATATATATTATAATATATACATATGTATATATTATCTTTAGCATAGGAGTCAGGGTTAGGGTTAGAGTTGGTGGCTCAGGGGTAACAATGTGATCAATATATTAAACATTGTTTACATTAATATCTTTGTTAACATGAACCCCTTAGTAAATTATTACTAGACTATTAGTAAACTGTTCTACTATTTACTTACTATTTTACCCTTATTGTGAAGTTGTACTAAACATCTCTGCAACACAAATACAAAGTCATATTTTACATTACGTCCAAACTGTCATTGCTTCAGATCCTGTTGTAATGCTTTGTAAGGTGTTTGTTAGGTGAATGTATTTTGAGATGATTATTAGACATGTTTAATATATTGATATTCATAACGTAATAAAGGAATGCTAATAATGAACAAAATATGGTTTTTTGCTGAATTTGCTCCTTGTTCTCTGTCATGTCATGTCCTCTAACCACCAGCAGGGGGAACTAAACCGTAGAGGCACATTCTGAGAACCATCGGTCAGAACTAGAGCCCAAGTCTGTTATGCTAAAGTGTTTATGATAAACAGGAATTCTATGATTCAAGCAGGACTCCTTATCTAACAATTCATTCATTCATTTCTATGTGGGGCTGTGTTTATTGTCCTTTTGGCATGCTTATCAATATCGCTCAGAGCTGAAATGGTGTGGATTCACACCAGCCGTGAACAATCCAAACATTTCCAACGCTTTTCAAAGGGCATGGGGAGGTTCACCATTTCAGTTTTGCAGCTCAATTTCCGGCCTTTTTTGCCTTTTACCTTCAACACAAGACCACAGGAAGCAGTTGTTTTTCTCCACGCTGACCCCAACACAAGGCTCTTTGCACATCGCTAGCGATAACCACAATGAATGAACAACTGTCTGGTCTGTTAAACTTCGGCCAACCAACACGTGAGTCAAGTCCATCCCTCGTCTCCCTGTCTGTCTGTGTCACACTCTATCTCCGTCTCTCCATTGCCCTTTGTTTGTGTACATGTGTGCTTGTTGTCGTTCGTGTGTTTCACGTCCCCAAGGAAACGCAATTTTTTTTCACGCAGGGGTCAGCGCTTCCTTCTAAAAGGTCTGGACATCTGCCCTGCTGGGCTCACCACCCAGCCCGGACCTTCACAGGGGCTCATAGACCAGGGGTGGGGTGGCTCTCTGGGCCAGAATGTAATGTCAGCGGCGAGCAGCGAGGATATATGAGCATGCTACGTATCATTCTGGAATTCCAAACATTATTTTTTTTGTTATCAATATTCTTCTCTCTATGGTTACTAGGCTACTGCTGTTTTCCCCAACCTGTTTTCGCAACCTTCATTCAATACTTTACCTAAAGGTTTTGTATCGTCTGATGCCTTTTTGGATGCATCGATGTTTTGGGTTTAATACAAATGATTGTTTGAAAAATGAGTACGACTGAATGTGGATCTTTTCAACCGTGCCAAAAGAAGCCTTCTGTAAGCCTTCTGGCTCCATGGTAATTCCTGTCTCTCAGGGTTAATGGGGTCATTGCATTACTGTTTTTTTTTAATTAGTTTTGGAGGTGTTGTCTATTTCCTAATGAGGCCTGAAGCGCACCTTTGAGACCAGGGTTGGGATGAGGTCTGATACAAAAAAAAGTACTTAATTTGATTGACTGTTGAAGTGCAAAGGTTTTGGTGGGCCAGAACTTTTGAGAATTAGAAAAACTTAACAATCGTTCAGTTTTTCAAACTCTTGTTGTTTGAGGGTTACTTATTGTTATTTGTTAAAATGTTGCCTTCCTTTAAATCCGTCCTCGTCTGGATATTGCGTCACTTACTTTACATAAACCCAGGCTTCTTAAATCAAAATCCACCAATGTTGTGTCAGCATGTGAACGCATCCACGTTGTTTTTGCGGTTGTGTGACAACTGCGATTCTCAAAACGGGTTAAATAAAACATTTCAAATAGACTTAACGATAACATCGCATCAATCTCCCCGCTGTGCAGCTCTGAAGCCTTCCGCTAGCAGCCAGCCTGCCACTAGCAGCCAGCCAGCCAGCGTACGGCCCGTCTACCGGTAGCAGCCAGCCAGCCAGCCAGCCAGCCAGCCAGCCAGCCGGCCACCATACGGCCCGTCTACCCGATGATCCCCTGCTCACCACAGGACAGAGCGGAGTTCACCCGTCTGGGGGGTTGATGGTACCAGAGGCCCAATAAAACAATCATTTATCGTATCGTGATAGACTTTTGATCAATATCAACATAAAACATGTTCAATATATATATCGAGAAGAGACTGGACCACCGAATATAGCAGCTGGGTTTGTTACACGAACACGGTTCCGTACTTATTTACAATAGTTGAGTGTTTTTCATTGTTGTATCGACATTGGAGTATTTATCAATGAAGAACAGTGGAAGGTCATGTTAAGTGTTAAACAGAAGTGTTTAAATCCGGCATGGTAATTCCTAGTCTTTTTAGGTCATTAAAATGATCAATAGTTATTGATATCGATCAATATGATCAAGTTACATCATGATATGTCTTTCAGCCATATCGCCCAGGCCTGCCCAGGACTTTGCAGTACTCACCTCAGCAGACACCAAGCCAACCCTTCTGTAATTATCATCATCATCTGTTTATTCAACTGTCAAACACACACAAAATCAGTCAGCCAGACATCATTCAGTTCTATTGGCAACATTGTTCAGAGGCACTGTGTGTGTGTGTGTGTGTGTGTGTGTGTGTGTGTGTGTGTGTGTGTGTGTGTGTGTGTGTGTGTGTGTGTGTGTGTGTGTGTGTGTGTGTGTGTGTGTGTGTGTGTGTGCTGAGGTGTTTGCAGAGTGTAGGTTAGTGGAGCTCAGTGGGCCGGCCTAGAGTCTTCCAGACTTCTGGCAATTTGACGATGGAGGGGTATAGTCAAAATAGAAAAGTTGAGCTGCTTTGTGGATTAGTTTGATATTCTAAATAATTAATGAGTACTTGAGGGAGGGGATGTTAAGTCAATTGGTTTTCTCACATCTTTTGGCGCAGGTTTTCTGTCAGTGTATTTCAGTGTCCACCATGGTCAGTTTTGTTGAACAGTACAATGCAAGAATAAATACACAATGCATCAGATCTAGACTCCGTCAGCATTCAGTTTCTCTCCTTTGCTAACATAAAGGTACTGTATATAATATTTGTAGAAAAACATTTTTTTACATACAAAATGTAGGTGTAAATGTAAAACTACAGTTGCATCAGAGCATTCATTTTCCAATAAAACAATATGTGCCATGTCATCATAAATGTTTGTATCTTTGAAAACATAAAAACATGACTTCACATGCTCAACTCTACTGTGGCCAATGAACATTTAAACCGATCTTTGAGCAGAGCATCCAAACTAAACCCCTCATCATTCTGCAGTTTCCCTTGTTGCTCCTCAGTCTTTACAGTGTATTATGTAGAAAGAATATTTCTATTTCTCAGGCCTAAAATAAATCAGATATATCTCATGATGTAAAAATATTCAGTTGTACATGTACTGTGGAACGATAATGAAACATTATCAACAACATGTTGATGAAACTATTTGACAAACTGCAACAAACATGTGACAAATCGGCCAAATCAGAGTAAAGGATTGTGAGAGATCATAAACAGAACAAGCAATACACAAGGATTGACCAATTTCAACCTTTAGTCCGACCAGAGGAAAGACCACAATTCATTCCCATGACTACAGACGCTCAGACCGAAACAAGAACTCCTGTAGTGGTCTTGATGATGTTGGTGTAAAGGTACAATATTTTATATCCAGGCTTCATAATAAATCTGGTATCAATAGCATCTAGAAAGAAAGTCTGATATTCAAGTGCAGGACATCACAAAGGTATCGATCCTAAAACCTCCCGGTCTGTGCGCTGCCGACGGGGGGACTGCACCAGCTCACAACACTGCTGCTTCTCCCCAGAGGAGTCGCGGTGGTCATTACAGAAATCCCATTACTTCTTTTTATTTTTAGTTTCCCAGGGTGAGAGCCGTTACTGTAAGGGCTCCCGGTTGTTATTTGCTGATTGGACCATTCTCTCTAATGGTGTGTGTGCGTCCTCCCTCTCTTCAACACAACTCACAGTAACACACTGGCTCTCTCTTACCATCCTTGTGTGTGTGCTGCGGTGTGCTGCACTTTTGATAGTGTGTGTGTTTATGTGTGTATTTGTGCATGTGCGCATGCATGTGTGCCTCTCTGGTTGTGTATTTGTGTGTGTGTGTGTAGTTTATTTGTGTGTGTGTGTGTGTGTCTAGTGTTTATGTGTGTGCGGCTCATGGGAATACTCATAAAACAGATGCTGCCAACTACACCAACCCCAATGGGCGAGTTAAGAGAAAGTGGTGCATTTGGTTCAATGAACAACACAAGTACACTGCAACTGACCTGATTATTCTAACGTGTGTTGAGTTCAGTGTGTTTGTGATGCAATGGTGTGTGAATGTTGTGCATTGCAGACCTGAGAAACACATGAACATAAATGAACTAAACAATGTGTGTCAAACGAGTATTCAGGGTTAACAATAAAGCGATCTTAATGTTCTCCTTTGAACAAAAGATAATTTGGTATTTTCAGTGTTTGAGGACGAACTATGCAAATTATCCGTTTACTTCTCCTTCCTGTTTGTTAATGACACAGGAAGCGTTCAGGTGAACGAACAGTGAAATTTGTCTACAAATGGGAGACATTTACCACAGCGCTACCACTCAACACATCGCCCGTTCGGCTACGAGGAACTAGGGGGTATTTTTTTTTTTTTTACAGTGGATTCTGTTATGTGGAACGATGGCATTGTGTTTGTGGGGAGGAAGGCATATTCAGTCAATGTTGACAACGTTTTGAGAGCGAGATAAGCTACAGTGGCTGATGGTGGGATACGGTTTCGTGGGGGTGGCGCGAAGAGAGAGAGACATTGAAGCAGCTGCTTCAGGCTTTTCAATGGAGCTGCTACCACCGAAGCCGAGAAAAAAAAGAATCCATAATACTAATAGGCCTAGTTGATATTTTTAAACAGGCTAAATATAGCCCGACCCAGGCTTTGTCATCGCTGTCATCGCTGCAGCACTTCATAGAGAGTAGCCAGTGTCAAAGGCACACCGCTCGTCAAGGTATGGCTTTAGAACTCCAAACGCCTCGGGACTGGACGGTACGTAGTGCTGCACTCATATAGCGACAGACCAGTGCGCCAATGGCCACTTAAACACTGTGTTTCCTGAAGTACGAGAAGAAAAGATTTGAACCCGGTAACAATATACAATTCTCTTAATGGCAAGCAAAACACACGCACACACACACACACATCCGCACTCACACAAATAAAATGTTTTGTTTTTTTTAACATCGTCAGCATAACATGAACTAAAGCATCAGGAGCATATATTATATTTACATAGATCTATGTAAATACTTTTTTTTTAGATGTACATAAATTAATTGAACACAAGAAAATATTGAAACTGAAGAGAAATTGTTCTTTGTCCCGAAAAACTCGGTTGTTGCTGGATAGTGCCACTACGCTGTAAGTCAGGATGCGCTTACTAGAATCAGTTCATCAGCAACTCTCCCAAGTTATGTTACACACTCACATTCATATATATATATATGTGTATATATATATATATATAAATAAAAACAATAAATGGTTGTGCTTTCATATTCGTTTATAAATAAGATGAAGTGGTGTTTTGCGTATCACTAGCCTAGCCTCATTTACTGTGATGGTTACCTGGAGCGCATCCAGGTCCAATACCATTAGAAGTACAAACTCGTTCACCTACGAGGACATGAAAGAGTCCCCAAAAATATCCAGCTCAGCTCTCTGTGGTGGTCGTATTTATATTCCTTCTCTTTTGATGAGACGTGCTGTGGAAGTCCCTGCAGTGTGACGGCTGGCTCTCCATTGTCTTTGGTCTCAGTCTGTTTCTCTCCGGGGAAAAGTGGATGAAACGCTACGTGGAACGTTTCAGGTTCCCTCGTTCCTCTTCCTATTCCTCTCCCCCCCCCACGCACACACGCACACACGCATGCACGCACGCATGCACACACACACGCGCACACACACACACACGCACACACGCACACACACACACACACACACACACACAGAAACACACACATACAGAAACGCACGCACACACACACACACACACACACACACACACACACACAGAAACACACGCACACACACACACACACACACACACACACACACACACACACACACACACACACACAACAAATCCTTCCCATTGTGTTTAACGTCTTCGTCTTCCAATCTCCACATCTTCTTCTTCCTCCTCATCTCCTGATCCCCTCCTGATTTCCTCCCCGCCTAAAGACCCTCTGTTCCTCTCTCCCCCCCCCCCGCGGCCCCCCCCCCCATCAGCTGTAGCCCAGGTTCTCCATCTCGTTGCGGTACCTGAGCTCCGACACTTTGGCCTTGTGCTGCTTGCTCTCCAGGTGCAGGCGGAACTCGTTCTCCTGCTCGGCGCCGCTGTTGCACATGGAGCAGTAGAACTGACCGCTGGGCGTCACGCACATGGCCAGGTCCCGCGGGATGCGCTGCCGGGGCCGTGGGTTGTAGTACGGCCCTGGGGCCGGAGAGGGAGAGAGGGAGGGGGGGGGGGGGGGAGAGGGCAAGGGGGGGAAGGGATGGAGATGGATTCATGTGTCAATGTCGTTGTTGATGATTACGTCACTACAGAGCCAACAGAGAGGAATAGAGATGTTGTTACTTTTCGTCTGTGAATTGCAAGTTTAGTACGTAGGAGTAGAAGGAGTAGAGGAGGTGAACATTGCGATCACAAAGTGACACGCCTGAAGGTGTTAAGCATCATAAGCATTAGACGAAATTCAACTCCAGTCCACAAGAACGCTCTGTAACTAACTAACTTGTAACTAACTGCAGAAGACAATAAACTGATTTGCATTATGTTAACTAAACCTCAATAATATTTGTGCCACCCTTTTCTCTTTTGTAAGCGTGTATGTGTGTGTGTGTGTGTTGAGTGTGTGTGTGTGTGTGTGTGTGTGTTGAGTGTGTGTGTGTGTTGTGTGTGTGTGTGTGTGTGTGTTGAGTGTGTGTGTGTGTGTTGAGTGTGTGTGCTGGGATTACAGTACGAGGGTCAAGAACTTTCCCAAATTGTTCAAGTGACATACAACTACAGTATGTGAGTGAGTGTATAAATAAATGTGCCCAAGATCATATTATCGGTATGTGGTTAAGATTTCACGTTAGAAACTGTATCAATTTTCCCACACACACACACACACACACACACACACACACACACACACACACACACACACACACACACACACACACACACACACACACACTGACTCTCTTTCTCAGTATCAGTATCGTGGCTGTCAGTGTGTCTGTCAGTGTGTCTATCTGTCTGTCAGTATGTCTGGCAGTATGTCTGTCTGTCTGTCTGTGTGTCTGGCAGTATGTCGCCTGACATAAGAACAGAGGATAAAACAGAACAATCGAGCTGCAGCCAACCTCTGGTCCGCTGGTTCCTCTGGTAGCAGACGGAGCGGTCTGGAGCTCGAACTTCACAAACGCAATCGACCCAGTGACCCTCATTGTGCAAAAGTTGAGTGAAATATGCTAAACTGTTTGTTAAAGATGGACTGACAGTATGGAAAGATGAAATGATCGACACATGACAACATATATATATATATTATATTTAGACTTTTCAATATGTAGATGCTATCTAAAAACGTACTAATCAATTGATTTATGTATTTTGATGTTTATGACAGTTCTGTACCACATGCCCATATGACATCCCTAGTATTACACCATCTGTTTTCTCCAGTTGTTTACACACGGGCTGGATCCAGATAAAGAGCGGACCTTTCACCTCCATCATTCGTCCTGTGATTGGACGGTGTGGTGTTTACCTGTCCTGTGATTGGACGGTGTGATGCTTACCTGTGCTGTGATTGGACTGCGTGATGTGTACCTGTCCTGTGATTGGACGGTGTGATGTGTACCTGTCCTGTGATTGGACGGTGTGGTGTTTACCTGTGCTGTGATTGGAAGGTGTGGTGTTTACCTGTCCTGTGATTGGACGGTGTGACGGTTACCTGTGCTGTGATTGGAAGGTGTGGTGTTTACCTGTCCTGTGATTGGACGGTGTGACGGTTACCTGTGCTGTGATTGGACGGTGTGATGTTTACCTGTCCTGTGATTGGACGGTGTGGTCCTTACCTGTCCTGTGATTGGACGGTGTGATGTGTACCTGTGCTGTGATTGGACGGTGTGGTGTGTACCTGTGCTGTGATTGGACGGTGTGGTGTTTACCTGTCCTGTGATTGGACTGCGTGATGTGTACCTGTCCTGTGATTGGAAGGTGTGGTCCTTACCTGTCCTGTGATTGGACGGTGTGGTGCGTACCTGTCCTGTGATTGGACGGTGTGGTGTCCTGTGATGTCCTGTGATTGGACGGTGTGACGGTTACCTGTGCTGTGATTGGACAGTGTGATGTGTACCTGTGCTGTGATTGGACGGTGTGGTGTGTACCTGTCCTGTGATTGGACGGTGTGGTGTGTACCTGTCCTGTGATTGGACGGTGTGATGCTTACCTGTGCTGTGATTGGACTGCGTGATGTGTACCTGTCCTGTGATTGGACGGTGTGATGTGTACCTGTCCTGTGATTGGACTGTGTGATGTTTACCTGTCCTGTGATTGGACGGTGTGGTGCTTACCTGTCCTGTGATTGGACAGTATGATGGTATGATGTGTACCTGTGCTGTGATTGGACGGTGTGATGTGTACCTGTCCTGTGATTGGACTGTGTGATGTTTACCTGTCCTGTGATTGGACAGTGTGGTGCGTACCTGTCCTGTGATTGGACGGTGCGGTGCGTACCTGTCCTGTGATTGGACGGTGTGGTGTTTACCTGTCCTGTGATTGGACGGTGTGACGGTTACCTGTGCTGTGATTGGACGGTGTGGTGCTTACCTGTCCTGTGATTGGACGGTATGATGGTATGATGTGTACCTGTGCTGTGATTGGACGGTGCGGTGCGTACCTGTGCTGTGATTGGACGGTGCGGTGCTTACCTGGCACTAGCGGCAGCACCTGGGCGACGCGCCGGCTCTTCATCAGGCGGTACTCGCTGCTGTCCTTCCTGTGTCTCCTCTGAGGCGCCTCGCCGCCGTCCCTGAGACAGACGACGACCAGCTCATCATCATCATCAGCCCCGCTCCGTTAGCGAGTGAAACCAGCTGACCGCGTGAAACATGGACGCGGCGGCGGCCGTGATGTCACGCGTCGGTTTACGCGCTCTACCGGAGAGCAACACTAGTGTTGGACACTTTCTCCAACACTTTGGACTTCTATGGCCAAACAACTTTGTAATGAAACACAAATGTCAAACAGGACCCTTTGCAAAATACACAATATGGAAGATGAAATAGCCACTCTAGATTCGAATGAACGATTGGCTTCTTAACATGAGAATAAAATCACACTTCTTCCCATCGGCATAAAATGGTAGCATGCGACACCACCGCGGAGCCCCTAGAGGCCGCTAGAGGAACTACGGTCGCTTCCAGCAGGGTTTGGCCGAGCTTGGTGGTTTGCTGCCCGTTTGGCACAAGAAACAGAAAACGGGCGGTCATGGCTACCACTTGAGTAATCCATGTTTCATATAGAGTGAGGGTACAATACTCCTCATCCATTTCAAGAGGGTCACAATTTCCTAGCCTTGGTTTGGACCAAAAGTGATAGTGTTGTATTCTGTTCTATGGTATTCTATTCTTGCAGTTTATACCTCAGCCAAGGCCTCGGGAAGCCAGCCATAATCTCAGGAGCTCACCTCCAGATATAAGTCTGGAACCAGAACAACGTGCAGTCGGTCAATCGGCAAACCCCAGCGAGTAACGCAGCAAACACCGGGAAGCGCTGTTTCAGGAATTTGTTTTATGGTAAATGGACTTTATTTTATATAGCTCATTTTTTGTAACCAGTGGCCACCCAAAGCGCTTTACAATATTGCCAATATTGGGGATCTAACCAGCAACCTTGCGGCTACCAGCCAACCCGCTTTACCCCCTGAGCTAATGCCGAGCGTCGTAATGTGAGCGTTATCGGCGGCCGAAGCTAACCCAATCAGCTGCAGAGTCAAAATCGACTGCCGGCACCTCTCCACAAACACCGCCGACCCTGCAGGCCCTCCAGACCCAACGAGGGGGAGCAGACACTGCTAGGTGGGACTACCTCGGCCCACAGGCACGTGCATACATAGGGCCCTAGGGGTGCTTGAGCCCCTGCCCTTTTTGCCTCGTATTAAAAAGTGCCCTCTGAGTGTTCTTCAACAATCGCGCCCGCAATAGTGCTCGTCCGCAATCGAACGCCCACCCCCCCGTCAACAATCGCACTGGCAATAGCGCTCGTCCGCGAACCAACCCCCCCGTCAACAATAGCGCTCGTCCGCGAACCAACCCCCCCGTCAACAATTCTGCACCTGCCCCTCAAAACTCCTGTGCACGTCCCTGTCGGCCCACGAGACAAAAGGCGTTCTTCGTTCTAGAGCCGCTGCTACAGCAGCAGCAGCAGCCTGTAGTCTGACTCCCCGTGGCGGACTCCCATCTGTCGGTCTGTGCGTGTGTCTACCACCCACGTGCTGCTGGAGTTGTGCTGGGCCTCTGCGAGCCGCAGCCTCTTGGCGTGGTTCTTCCCGTGGTAGTGGGCCTGAGCCACGGCCAGCGAGCTGAAGGAGGCGTCACACAGCTTGCAGTAGTCGTTCTCCGTGGCCAGGATGACCCGAGTGGCTCCCTTGTACAGAGCCTGCGGGCACAGAGACGCACAACACAGCACGACACAACACAACACAACACACGACAGAGACACACAACACAACACAACACACGACAGAGACACAACACAACACACGACAGAGACACAACACAACAACACACGACAGAGACACACGACACAACACAACACACGACAGAGACACACAACACAACACATGACAGAGACACACAACACAACACACGACAGAGACACAACACAACACAACACACGACAGAGACACACAACACAACACACGACAGAGACACAACACAACACAACACACGACAGAGACACACAACACAACACATGACAGAGACACAACACAACACACGACAGAGACACAACACAACACACGACAGAGACACACAACACAACACATGACAGAGACACAACACAACACACGACAGAGACACAACACAACACACGACAGAGACACAACACACGACAGACACACAACACAACACACGACAAGAGACACACAACACAACACACGACAGAGACACACAACACAACACAACACAACACACGACAGAGACACACAACACATAGAAACACATCGCTGGGTTAGAGCAGGGAGCTGGGAGGATGAGATGGCGCTGATATGTTCGTATTATATCATAGGAAATATTTTGCATATGTCTGTACAATATTTTAAGTGTTGACTTTTCTTCTTGCTCTTAAGAGCAAAATTTAAGAACTTGTTTTCTGAACTTGATCAAATTGTTATTGTTCAATTAATAAATAGTATATATGCCATACTGCTGCTAAGCACAATAAACTCAATAATAAAACACATACATTTCTCCAAAACCAAAATGTTAACACATCGAGGTATTGGATCACACACACACGTTAGTGTATCTGATGATGACCCGTCTTCATTTCATCTCGTCTTCACTTCAGTTCATTTGATCTTGACAGGAGGCGCCAAATCACACACACACACACACACACACACACACACACACACACACACACACACACACACACATTCATCAGTCAACAGTCCAGCGGCCGTGTCCCAGGACCCGCTGCTCTGGTGGGTGTGAGGGGTGACCTCACCTGGCGGCCCGTGTCTCCGTCGCCGGGCGCCGACCCGACGGCGGTGGCCGGGCCTCCGGGCTCCAGGACCTCCAGGACCCGGGCGCTGGTCGGCTGCTGGCTGCCTGCGTAGAAGTTCCTCAACTTCTTGCTGTGATTCTTCCCCTAAACGCGAATATGACGTTTGTGAGAGGAGGGTGAGGGTCAGGGTGAGGGTGAGGGTCAGGGTGAGGGTTAGGGTTAGGGTTAGGGTCAGGGTGAGGGTCAGGGTTAGGGTTAGGGTCAGGGTCAGGGTAAGGGTTAGGGTGAGGGTCAGGGTGAGGGGTAGGGTTAGGGTTAGGGTGAGGGGTAGGGTCAGGGTTAGGGTGAGGGTGAGGGTTAGGGTCAGGGTGAGGGTCAGGGTGAGGGTCAGGGTCAGGGTTAGGGTCAGGGTCAGGGTTAGGGTCAGGGTGAGGGGTAGGGTCAGGGTGAGGGTGAGGGTGAGGGTTAGGGTCAGGGTGAGGGTCAGGGTCAGGGTTAGGGTCAGGGTGAGGGGTAGGGTTAGTGTCAGGGTTAGTGGGTTAGTAAGAGGTTTAGTAACCCTCTTACTAACTAGGGTTAGTTACTAACTCTTACTAACTAGGCTTAGTAAGAGGGTACACCGCTGTATTTTTCTTGTAAATTAAATATTCTGTACTTGAATACAATATTTATACCTATCATAAATAATAAACCCAACATTTATCATCATTTCATGAAAACAAAAATGCTTGTACCAGTTTAGCAATTCAGTTTAGAACCCTAACACTTCCCCCCTGGTGACGTGTGCCCTGGGTACCGTCTGACCCCTCTAACCCTAACCCTAACCCTGACCCTAACCCTAACCCTGACCCCTCTAACCCTGACCCTAACGCTAGCCCTAACACTGACCCCTCTAACCCTAACCCTCTAACCCTCTAACCCTAACCCTCTAACCCTAACCCTCTAACCCTAACACTGACCCCTCTAACCCTAACCCTCTAACCCTCTAACCCTAACCCTCTAACCCTAACCCTCTAACCCTAACCCTGACCCCTCTAACCCTAACCCTCTAACCCTAACCCTAACCCTCTAACCCTCTAACCCTAACCCTGACCCCTCTAACCCTAACCCTAACCCTAACCCTACCGTCTAACCCTAACCCTCTAACCCTACCATCTAACCCTAACCCTAACCCTAACCCTCTTACCCTCTAACCCTCTAACCCTACCATCTAACCCCTCTGACCCTACCGTCTAACCGTCTAACCCTACCGTCTAACCCCTCTGACCCTGACCCTCTGGCCCTGACCCAGTGCGTGTGGTGCACTGACCTGGTAGTGTGCGTGGGCCTGCTGTGCCGAGTTGAGCGTGACGTTACAGAGCTTACAGTACAGCGGTTTGCACAGCTCCTCCAGCCCGCCGTCCTGCTCCTCGCCGCCCAGCGGGGAGCCCTCCTCCTGGAGGTACTCGCCGGCGAGGGCCGCGTGCCCGGGCAGGGGCCCCGGGGGGGGGCCCGGGGGCCCCGGGGGGGGCGGGGGCGGGGGCCCGGGGAGGGGGAGGGGGCAGGGCACCAGCGCCGGGAGCGGGGGCAGGCAGGGCGGCAGGCCGTGGAGCCGGGGGGGCGGCTGGGTGGGGTCCGGGGCCGGGGGGGGCGGCGGCGGCGGGGAGGACATGGGCCCCGGGGGCATGGACGTGAAGCGCCCACCCCGGGGGGCCCCTAGAGGCGGGGGCCCGAGCGCGTGCGCGGGGCTGCCCGGCGGGGGGCCCATAGTCTGCGAGAGGTCGAGCGGCGGAGTCCTCAACACGTGCATGTGCTCCATGGGGGGGTGGACCAGCGCGTGGGCCAGGGGCGGCGGGCCCAGCGGCGGGGCGGCCCCCATGGGGGGGGGGCCCATGCCGTGCACCTGGGCGATGAGCGGGGGCCGCAGGGCGTGCACCGAGGCCATGGGCGGGGGGGGGCCCAGGGTCTGGGCAGGCATCAGCGTCGGGGGCCCGATGGCCGGAGCCGGGATCATGGGCGGGGGGCCCAGGGGCTGGGCGGGGGCCATGGGCAGGGGCCCCAGCTGGTGCAGGGCCTCCAGGTGGTGGAAGGCCTGCTGGGGGGCGCTGAAGAGAGCCAGCGGGGGCTTCATGACGTTCTCTGGGCCTGCCGGGAGGAGGGGAGGAGGGAAGAGGAAGCAGGCGGCTTAAGGCAGCGCCGCCGCAACACAGAGACAGCGTCTATCCTAAAAGATACTCAGGCTGAACTTGAGCTGTGGCTGCTTTACTGTTGTAGACGTCACAGTCCGTCATTAACATAATGATGGATACATTTGTGTTTCTCAGAAATGATAGAGAGATCGATAGATAGAACAATAGATAGATAGAGAGATAGAACGATAGAGAGATAGATAGATAGAATGATAAATAGATAGATAGAACGATAGATAGATAGATAGAACGATAGAGAGATAGATAGATAGAATGATAAATAGATAGATAGAACGATAGATAGATAGATAGATAGATAGATAGATAGATAGATAGATAGATAGATAGGTAGACAGATAGATAGAACTTTATTAATCCCCCGGAGAAGAAATTCCTTTGTTACAGCCCAGCAGACACAGGATTTAATACGATACAATAAAAATACAAAGCCGTGCTAAAAATAGATACAAGTAAGGACGGCTAAAGTAAACGCTAAAGTAAGGACCAACAGAACAAACAGTATAAATTATAAAGCGACCTGGTGCCAGTACTTCACAGTATATTAAAGTGTGTGAATGCAATGTAAAAAACAAAACAAAGAGAAGATAATGGATAAACACAAAGTGTCATGGACTCAAACAGAGATAATGACATACATAATGCGAGAATCCACAGAAATGGACGTAGAAAGCGAACCGTGCGTGATGAGAGCAGAGAGGAGGGCCGGCGGTGGCAGAGAGCCGCCGGGCCGGAGGGATGAGACAGAGAGGACGAGGGCTAGAACCATCCGGAGAACACACAACAGCTTCACCCTCCAACGGGCATCACAGGCATCAGGGAGGCTGCTGCTGCTGCAGCCATGCATGCAGAGGACTACACACACACACACACACACACGCACACACACACACACACGCACGCACACGCACACACGCACGCACACACACACACACACACGCACACGCACACGCACACGCACACACGCACACGCACACGCACACACACATGCACACACACTACACACACACACACACACACACACACGCACGCAGATGTTGACACACACAATGTTGACTGTGAGGATAAGAGTTGTGTCTATTCATGATCTATTTATGTGTCTATTCATGCCTGAAGACGGATGGCTTGGCTGGGCACATTGTACATTAACAGTGTTGTCGTGTTTGTTTGTGTGGTTGCGTCCATTTGTGTGTGTGTGTGTGTGTGTGTGTGTGTGTTTGCTTGTATGTGTGTGTACTGTGTATGTAAGCCACAGCAAAGATGGATCGTTAAGGAACTTTTGAAGGAGATTTGTCTGTGAATAATTATGCTTCCATGAAAATTAAATAAAAGGAGTTTTGCTGTGTGAGTGTGTGTGTGTTTGTGTCTCTGCGTGTTTGTGTGTGTGGTATGTTTGTGTGTCCCTGAGTGTGTGTGTGCGACCGCATGTATTCTTTGAACATCATTAGCTCCGCGTGACGCCAGCAGCTGTGTCAAAGCTCACCGTGCTGGAAGCTTCTATCAGGCACTTTATTGGACAGCCGACAGCGATGAATCATGGACCCAAAATAACACCCCTAAATGTTTGTTTTTCCGACTGCTAAGCTCGATATCTGTCCATCCGTCTCTGTACCAAGCCTCTCTGTCTGTGTGTCTGTCGGCACGTGTCGGGTCTTGTCCGTCCCCTATACCCTCATGACCTCAGAAGGAAGGCATGCTGGACGGAAGACTGCGAGGCGAGCCAGAAGGTGCCTTCATGGCTTTAGGAGTGGACGAGTATAGCTCTGATGGTACATCCAATGTACTTGATATAGTACTTTCTATTCCGTGGGATTCAAGGACTCAAAAAGGTATTCGCATTGTTTGAATGGAAATTAAAGTTAAAAATAGACACTTGGCCCACGCCATAATTTCTAGTGCGTGGTGCCAAGTAGGCCCATCGTACACGTGGCTACACGTAAACGACCCCACTCAGGGTTAGAGCTTGTCTTCAACATCCGACCATTAGCATCAAACTGGAGCTGATTGATGTGCCGCTGACACAGCGGGTCGGAAATAGACTCAACACAAAAGTTTAACGCTCGGCTCCAGACTGAGTCAGTGTGTAACTCCTGGGGGAGATCGTTTCCGTTCTGAAATGCGTTCTGTTCAAGATAATAGAAAATAGAACATGATACCGCTGAAACAATGACACGAGGACGTTGTTACCATATCCACTGGAAAGGGGGTACAGACTAAGCCTTAGAGTGCTTAGACTAAGCGTTAAGGTGCTGAGGGTGGTATTTAAAAATAGTCTATGGTCGCACCCTAATGTCCACCGTTAACCTGTCCCCCTTGTCATTAAACCAAACCTCATCAATGACTTCTATCTAGAAAACTCCACTCTCTAATGGCTTTACATAACTAGAATAGAGTCAATTCTAAAGAACCATTTAAACAGGGTCTTGCCTCTGGGGTCGCTTCGATATTCATGGAGCCTATTTCTCAGAGAGAATCGAGAGAGCCACAAACCACCATCACCGTCTGTAATTCACCAAAAAACATCAACAAAAACCCAACCCGATTCTCCGTCAGGAAGGCTCTCGCCGTAGGCCCCGGGCCTCCTAACGCGATGGACGCTAAGTGCCAATTATGTGAGCTACTTCATGTGCAATGCTGTTCTGTCCAGCAGCTAATCCCCGGCCGGGCTTTTCCCCTGAGGAGTGTGAGGGGCTGAGAATCTCACGGCAGCGAGCCGCCAGCGACCACAGGGGGCGGTGGGTCAGTCTGGAACCGCACAAAGGAGTGATTGTTCTGAAGTGATCCATAGTGTCTGTGTGACTGTATCTCTCTATACCTGGTGTCTGTGTGACTGTATCTATACCTGTGTCTGTGTGACTGTATCTCTCTATACCTGGTGTCTATGTGACTGTATCTATCTATATCTGGTGTCTATGTGACTCTATCTCTCTATACCTGGTGTCTGTGTGACTGTATCTATCTATACCTGGTGTCTATGTGACTGTATCTATCTATACCTGGTGTCTATGTGACTGTATCTATCTATACCTGGTGTCTATGTGACTGTATCTATCTATACCTGGTGTCTATGTGACTGTATCTATCTATACCTGGTGTCTATGTGACTGTATCTATCTATACCTGTGTCTGTGTGACTGTATCTCTCTATACCTGGTGTCTATGTGACTCTATCTATCTATATCTGGTGTCTATGTGACTCTATCTCTCTATACCTGGTGTCTGTGTGACTGTATCTCTCTATATCTGGTGTCTATGTGACTCTATCTCTCTATACCTGGTGTATACCTGTGTGGAGATACGTGTTGGACACTCGCTGCATCAGCAACAATGCTCATCCCAACAACGCAATATAATTGTATCCGTCAATTTTTTTCCTTGTGTGTATGTGTGTGTGTGTGTGTGTGTGTGTGTGTGTGTGTGTGTGTGGAGGATGGGGGTAAATAGGTCTAGGGCTATTGGGGTTATTTTTCTTTGAAACAGAAAACACTAATGAGCCACTAATGTATGCGTCCTTATTACAGGACACTGTGATGTAACATCATATGTATCATACATAATAACCCACTATAATAACCTGTGGCCAACAGCTGAAATGATCTTCATTTGGCATTGCATCAACAAAGAAATGCACACACGCACACACACACACACACACACATATATATATACATATACACAAACGTATATATATATATATATATATATATATACATATACACACATACGTATGTGTGCGTGTGTGTGTGTGTGTGCGCATTGTTGTGCTGCGTTGTGCGTGTTTATATACACACATATATATATATATATATACATACTGGTATCGTGAATCCCTTGCCTTCCACATATATACAGTATGAACCACTAAAGAAGGACGGCAAATGGCAGAACATCCTGTCAAATAAATACACGTGTGTGTGTTGTGTGTTTCTCTATACACTCGCTACACTTCTCCCCTTTAAACGACCAATTCATAAAAACTTGTCGCTTTTGTTTATGTTTAATTTTTGTCTATTTTTAGTGCCCACCATCACCACTGCTGTTGTTCAGTCCAGACCCCCCCCCCCCCCCCGCCACGGTCCAACGCATTGAGACACAAAGCTTCCATCCTGGAGTCGCTCATCTGTCTGCTCTACAGAGACTCCCGTTAAAAAATAGGCCAAGTGTTCATTTTCTTCACCGTTTCTTCAGTTGTGCCGGGCCACATCAATTATGAAGTGATGTGAAGCCTAACATGAATCCCGTACCGATTCCATCTGCTCCACTGGGCGCTGGGAGAATATACATGTTCAACGGCCTGCAGGCGACATCACTTCCACGTACTTTTGCACCGCGTAAGAGCGGGGACGCATGAAATGGGTGCCAAGTGTTGGATCGTGCTGGGTCTGAGAAAGTTTTATATACTCTTGAGCAAAATGATATCGTGATCAATGAATACATCGCTTATGCCCTTAAAATATTGCTTAATATATTTGCTTGAGCATTAATGAACAGACCAAGATCTTTGACTGTTAGTCAACTGAAATATCATTAGTCATAATTTATCCTGCAAACAACAGTGGCATTTGCATTTATATTTAGCAGACGCTTTTATCCAAAGCTTCTTATAATAAGTACATTTGTCAGTTGCCAGTGTGTAGGCATTTTTGGACAAAATATAATTAACCATATTGAAACGAGTGTTATCACGCTAAAACCCTGAATGCATGGCTCATGTCCGCGGCGTCATGAACACACACACCCACGCACTGTCACATCAGCATATGTCACCATCAGCTGTGAAGACACACTAGAGGAAAAGCAATAGTGCAAAGTTGACCGAATAGCGTAGCGACCAAGACAGAGACAGAGAAAAGCGCGTTTATCAGGATATGTGTTGTGGTTTTTTTCTGAATAAGTATCTAGTAAACTACCAGTACAGACTCCAGTCAGACCTTAAGCATCCTGAAGACTCCTGCGCCCATCTACAGCCAATCTCCTCCGAGAAGATGCTGACAATTGTGCGACAAGATCTTGATTTATATCCCCCGTGGTGCCAGGAATAGACTTAAGAGAGTGGACGGCGGCTCATCCCCACATCACGTTAAGATGAGGACAGCACATACAATAAAGCCGGTTTAAACAGTGCGTGTCATCAGTCCGTTTCAGCGGCTAGATTTTCATTCTGATGCCTTTTTTTTTTTTTTTTACCCATATTAGCGAATATGATGGTTCAAAGACTGAGCCTCCTTACAGGAAACAAAAGCTCTCCTTACCTGGGAAGCGAGCGAGGTAATGGCCCGTGTCAGTGAAGCTGAAATGTCTGCAGAATGGTGCACTTTGGTAGTAGGATGCCTCTCTGTTCTTCATGTGCAACGCCATCATCCCCTCGCCTAACTTCTCGCCCAAACGGAGCGGCTGCAGCCAGCCAGCAGCCAGCAGGTCCGAACCATCAGCATCCGACGCTGTCTGATCGCCCCGTGTGGGAGGGGTGTTCTCAAGTGAAGAGAGGAAGAGCGATAACCTAAAATAGTGTCAACGTTCGCCCTCTTATCAGTAGAACCCACAACGTTATATCGTTGGGGAATAAGGGATTTGCGAAACAGCTTTCGTGAAAAATAATCGAGAACCGGTGGATAAATGGATGGATGTCATTTTCGGGGCTCCCTTATTTGGGTTGGTACAGTCCGCTTCCGATCGCACGGTTGCATGGGTGGCAATTATGACACTTGTGCTTGAATGTTATACGGCAGACTTAATGAGGTGAACAGTCCGCACATTTAGAAACACAGCCCACATCTGGAGGGCGTAGGGCTTCGTAGCCTACTAAGTAACTAACTAATCGTGTGGGTCATAACATGTATACAATGCATTTAAACGACTAAAACTAAAGTTAACTTCAAAACATTTGAAATTTGTAATCTAGTTTGTAATCTAGTGTAAGGAGGAAATCTTCCTTTCTCTAAAAAAAAAAACCTCTTCTCATTATTAAATCAATAACTTTACTGGTAAAGCGTATCACAACCGTTTGCTGTGATATGGGTATTGGGTCACTAAGTTACTATTCAATAGTAATAAATGACTACGTTGGATTCAATAGTAATTTAGGGACACATCAAAGCATCATCAAAATGGACATGACATGACTAAGCATAGTAATGAACACACACACACACACACACACACACACACACACACACACACACACACACACACACACACACATTTAACCAATTTATTTAAGTCCACATAAAAGACACACACACACACACACACACACACACACGCACACACACACACACACACACACACACACACACACACACACACACACACACACACACACACACACACACGAGCACACACACACACACACACACACACACACACACACACACACACACACACACACACACACACACACACACACACACACACAGCCCCATCATCTTCTCCGTGCCCATGTAGCGTGCCTCCATCGCGTGAAGACATTTTTTTTTTCTCGCAGCATTGCGAATTAAAACATCTCATCATCACAGCGGACATGTATGCGGTCTTATAGATCCGGTTCGTTCTCTCAGGATGATGAGCAGCGGTCGATGCGGAACCCTGGTTCCGTCATCCACTGTCTGGTACGGAGAGTCGCTCCCACACCACGGCTCTGGCCGCCGGGCGTTAAGACCCCAACAGCTCATATAGATCCTCATCTCCTCACCAGTGAAGGCAGGCTTCAAAAGGTTAGTCACAACTAACCTTTGTACAAAGACGTATACTTTGTCAAGTTGTCTTTCCTAGGATACAACGGACGGTTTCTTCGTTACGTATGCGCTCTGTCTGCTGTTTTGAACAACGACTACATGTGCCAATCTAACGTTTGAACGATTCATAAACAAGCTGGCTGACAACCAGTGGCCAACTCTTTGCTCAACTGTGCCGACTGGTTCAGCAGTCTGGTTTTACTGGAATTAAAAGCAAACCAGTGCGGTGAATGCTGTCGCCCGGTTAACGTGGTCGCGTTTATTGCAGGTATTACGGTAATAGAGTAGGCTACACGCACGACAAAACAGGTATTTAATAAAACACTGTCATTTGTTTTCTTGGAAAATGTGTATTGTGATACTTGGTAGGCTACTACTCATAAAATCATACCAGCATATAAACAGGTTTTACTATAAGCCAAACAATAGGGTTTTAATTTTGAAAAATCATATAAATCATTCAAAATCATATAGTTCTGCAACTTAAATTAACTTTAATGGTGCTCCAACATGATATTGTCTTCATTTATTTTGATTTCTTGGATGTAGAAGTTCAGCAGCGTTCAATAAGCGGTTGCAGTAATGCCTGCTGTAGACGCGCACGGTGAAATCACGTCGGGGCTAGCTGGTGTGTTCTTCTGATTTGAGGTCTGACAGCGGTGATACATGTTACATGACAAAACATGCCTTCATATGTTGACGTCTCTCGATGAGGTTTCAAAGTTTCAGAACAGTGTTAAGTGATCCTCTTTGGACTCTATGTCTGTCACCGGTTCTCTCTCCGGTGGTGGATTATACAACGGAGGACCAAACACTTAATATTGTTTCGATTGAAATAGTTGAATTTTCTCCCTAATAATAATGCATTGTCGTTTACAGAGCGCACATGGACTGAAACATGAAGGGTGGGACTGCCACATCTACACAGTAGGAGAGCCCTTCTCTGAGGTACGGATCCTATTGTTATCACCAGTGTACAGTTTCCTCATCGAGAGGGGACAGATCTAGCCCCTACATCTCTAGGCTTTTCATTTGTGCAACGGATGAAGTAAGCAACCTCTAATACTCCCTAATGGCACCACACACATTGCATTTGTGTTGTCTCAGTGCAATTGACCAACACTGATGTAAACCAAACCGCTGTAGGCCTTGTATAAACCAACCCTGTGGTTGAACTCTTATTACTGTTGGCCTCTTTCGGTATTATTCAGCCGTGCCGTTTCTACATTCAAAGTGCACGTGTCCAGGCCAGTGTTTTCCACTTCCTCACTTCCTGTGCTGTGAGGAAGCTTCCTCGGTCCCTTGGTGGCTGGCTCCGTCCTGGTCCAGGGTCACTGAACAGACCACTGAGCAGTTTTTGACAAATTTGTTGGGAAACAAACAACAAGTTAATTCTCCATCATATCATCATATCATATCTTGTTCTTGTTCTTTGTTCTTTTTAAATAATGACTGTAGTTCTAACTCATTTACTTAGTCTATGATTTCCCTGTTGGCTGGACAGTAGAGCGATCATCAGGTGGATAGTCTGGTGAGGGATTTTAATGTGTTCACAAACAAACAGCAGCTGTATCATATATCACTATTCGGTCAAAGCAGCTCTGAGTAAGATTCATGAGTTGTAAAGTACAGAGAGAGCGTAAGATAATGTGAATGCTAATGGTGGAGTATATTCGGCCAACACTGGGAAGGCCGAGTAATAGTAATGTAGATTTGAACTGTGGTCTAGTCTTCAGCCAGTTGCCTTGAACTGGGAAGTAGCTTTCTGGAAAGAGAGACATTACTGGTTAGCCTGAGAGAGAATGTGCTCCCAGTAGGTTCCACCGTCATCATCCACACGCTGCGCCGGTCAGTGTCAGCGGATGAATGTTTAATGCTTCGTTCCGTCTTGATGGCTTCTGTGTCCTCACGTTTGGTTCAGCTCGTGTCGTCTTCTTCTGATGGACTTTGTTACATCGCGGAGTGATAGGCGGCGGAGGACACCCTAGTGTGAGGTACGGGGTGTCAGGTACAGTCTGTGAGAGAGCAGTGGGGGAGCATGGAGGGAGAGAGAGTGAGAGATAGGAGTAGAGAGATATGGGTGAGACAGAAGGTCTGTCTGTACCTCTGCCTGTCCAAAAGCCCAGGTCTAAAAAGCTAAAGGCCAGCACCAGCTGACAGGTCACAGGTCCTTTGGTTAAGATACCTACCACTCCAGCTAATCTCAAACCTGCTGAATACTCATCTCTAGAGGTAAAGAAAGAACTGTTTAACAGTGTAACCTTTTCACAGAGGTGTCGTTGCAGGATATACAACATAGATGTCACTCATTACACTAACGCTAGGGTCTGCCTCTTTTATTGACCATTGCACGGGTCGAAGACTTATCTTCACTAGTTTAGTCTACTACCTGTGCCCTGGCACATGGAAGTAGCCGATGCACAAGTAGTGTTACGATGGCATTGAAGCCTCTGTTAAGTTATCCTTTATTGTCCCTTTTTGTCCCTCTGCTTTTGTTTTGACCCATCCTGGAGCCGGTGAACACATACACACTTGCACATACACACACACACACACACACACACAGAGGAGCAGTTTGAGCTGTGGGTCTCACAACATCCCGTACTGTCTCCCAGGGCAGGGTGTCCCGCCTTGGAGCCGGTGGGTGCTGGGTGAGTGAGCTGGGGGTGAGCGGCCAGGGACCATGCCCCCCCGGCCGTCCTCCGGGGAGCTCTGGGGCATCCACCTCATGCCCCCCAGGTAGGTCCCCCTCGCCCTGGCATCCGTCTCGTGCCCTCAGCCGTCCCGGCTCCTCACGTGCTGCCGTATCACCGCAGTGTGAGCTGATTCACCGTATGTTGAAAGTATCGTTTTAAACACGCCAGTGTTAATTGGTTCTCTCCACATTGCCATTTGTTCCGTCCGACCCCCAGTCTGAGTGTCAGGCCAAAGAACAGTTGAAGAGCTATTGTGAGACCTAAAACACTGAAGGTGATTAGCAACGCAGTAATCACATAAGAACAACACATTGTGTTAACGTGGTGACCAATAGGCGTCAACGTTATGAATAAATAATTGAGATGCTCTTTGGAGAACAGGATATCGGTTTGAAATGATGTGACAGACGATCACGTTTCTGCTGAGTTAACGCAAATGACTCATACCTATAATGCTAATAAAGGCGTGCAATACATACTCCATACTCCACATACTCCATTTTAACTGAAGAGTGAACGTGAGACCTAAGATGAGATAAATTGTGCAGAAGCCCGGCGACTTCATCAACCGCCCGCATGCGCTGCAGCAGTCCTCTGTGTTCATATGATCCTGTGACGTACGGTCTGATCGACCCACTCCACGTCCGTCTCATTGATCTCCTGGTCCATGCGGGGGCTTGCCGCGTCCCTGCAGGATCCTGGTGGACTGTCTTCTGCCCAACGGGATGATCCTCACCCTGGAGTGCCTGCGCGAGGCCACTCTCATCACCATCAAACACGAGCTGTTCAGGGAGGCCCGGAAGTACCCGCTGCACCACCTCCTGCAGGAGCAGACCTCCTACATCTTCGTCAGTGTCACACAGGTGAGCCGGGAAGGGAGGGGAGGGGAGGGGCCCCACCACCACCAACACCACCACCACCACCACCACCACCACCACCACCACCTCCACCAGCACCACCACCACCAGAGGGGGGCGGGGAGGAAGAAAAAATCAACGCTGATTTCTGATTTACATCCGGACAAAAACATCGGACCTTCTGGTCTTAACAAACCAGATCCGGCCGCAGCCTGTGAGACGTGGACCTGGCTCTGATCCGGTCATCGCTGTGCCGTCTCTCTCTCCTCTGTTCCCCCCCCGGCGACAGGAGGCCGAGCGGGAGGAGTTCTACGACGAGACGCGCCGCCTCTGTGACCTCCGGCTCTTCCAGCCCTTCCTGAAGGTCATCGAGCCGGTGGGGAACCGCGAGGAGAAGATCCTGAACAGGGAGATCGGTACGCCCCCGCTCCCCGCCCCGCCCCGCTGCCTGGGGTCCAGTCAACGGAGTGAACGGCGGCGTCACGGAGACGTTTAACAACAACTGCTGCGTTTTTCCGTTCCGTTCCTGTGTGCGCGCTGTGTGTGTGTGTGTGTGTGTGTGTGTGTGTGTGTGTGTGTGTGTGTGTGTGTGTGTGTGTGTGTGTGTGTGTGTGTGTGTGTGTGTGTGTATATGTATGTGTGTGTGTGTGTGTATATGTGTGTGTGTGTGTGTGTGTGTGTGTGTGTGTGTGTGATTGAGTGAAAGAGTGTGTGTGTGTGTGTGTGTGTGTGATTGAGTGAAAGAGTGTGTGTGTGTGTGTGTGTGTGTGTGTGTGTGATTGAGTGAAAGAGTGTGTGTGTGTGTGTGTGTGTGTGTGTGTGTGTGTGTGATTGAGTGAAAGAGTGTGTGTGTGTGGTTGTGTGCAATGTGTGTGCAATGTGTGTGTGTGTGTGTGTGTGTGTGTGTGTGTGCACAGTTTAAATGTGTGTATGTGTATGGCTGTGTGTGTGTGTGTGTGTGTGTGTGTGTGTGTGTGCACTGTTTAAATTGTGTGTGTGTGTGTGTGCGTGCGGCGGTCCGCTCAGGCTTCGCCATCGGCATGCCGGTGTGCGAGTTCGACCTGGTGAAGGACCCGGAGGTGCAGGACTTCCGGAGGAACGTCCTCAGCGTGTGTAAGGACGCGGTGGAGCTGCGCGACGTCAGCGGGCCGCACAGCCGGGCGCTCTACGTCTACCCGCCCAGCGTGGAGTCCGGGCAGGAGCTGCCCAAACACATCCACAGCAAACTGGACAAAGGTAGCCCCCCCCCCCCCCCCCCGTTAGGGGCCCCTAGTGGGGGTCTGACACGACCCAGCAGGGCCAGAGTCAGGGAGCTTTGAGCGTCGCCGTCCGTATGTCTTGGCTCTTGAGTCTAGTTTTAGTTTTAGTTTCGTTTTATTTCTTTGTGCAAGATAAACAAGATTAAAATAACAAAAAAAGATACACATAGATATACATAAATGCACGGGTGGGACAAAAGAAACCCCAGAGGGCCTATAAAGGATGCCCAACCTAACATTAAATTACAATAAGGTAAGGTGAAGAAATAAAGTCCTGAAAGCAGTGCCAACTTCCTTTCTCAGGCTAGATCGTCATGACAACAGATATCGCCGCTAATACGAGAAACTCTTTATGATAAACTGTTGGTTTCGGTTTGCTCTAGGGAACATCAAAAGGGATCACATTACACCACCAGGTGTGAGCGTGATTGGCCGTTACAAGCCGCTTTGAAAATCGGCCTCTTCTGACATCACAGGTGGGCGTGTCCCCCCTAGACGTATGACGGATAGATGAGCAACGTTTGCTACGGTCCACTGGGTAGGCTAGTGGACTGATCTATCCAGCACACACATCTAGGCGGACACGCCCACCTGTGATGTCATAAGGGGCAGATTTCCAAAACGGCTTGCAAGGGCTAATCCCACTCACACCTGGTGGTATGTAACATGTCCCCTTTAACACGAGTATGTGTCTGTGTGGTGGTGATCCTGTTGCCCCCCTCACCCCCTCCCTCCAGGTCAGATCATCGTGGTGATCTGGGTGATCGTTTCCCCCAACAACGACAAGCAGAAGTACACGCTGAAGATCAACCACGACTGTGTTCCTGAACAGGTCTGCCTGCCCCCCGCCCCTCCCCCCCCCCCCTTTATAGAGAGGCTCCAGCTAATATAAACTCTATAAACCAGGACTCTGTTCCTAAACAGGTTTTATAGAGAGGCTCCAGCTAATACAAACTCTGTTGTTGTACTTTGGCCAAAAGCTCAGAGGAGAGAGCCTCCACTCCAGTTCCACGAGTGTTTAAAGCGATAAATGGTCTGGGCCTCCCTGACTCTGCTTACATCACGACCCAAAAGAGAGTTGGCGATGCTGCATTTGTTAATCATGCCCGTAAACTGGGCAATAGGTTACCTCGACAAATCAAAGTAGCAAGCTCAATAAACATCTATAAGCGCCAGTTAAAATTTTCTAAGACGCATTTATAGCTTTTACTTGGAATTTTGTTTACACTGCGTTCTCTGCAGGTATTACTGTATCGATTAATTATGTTTGATTTATATTTCTTTTCATTTTCTTTTCCCTTTTTTTCTTTCTTTTCCGCTGTATGGCACTGCTGTGTTTTAAGTTGCTCATGGTTTTTAATCAGTTTCTTTATTCTGTGCTGTGTTGTGCAGACCATTAGTGTGCTATGTGGGCGGGGGGGCGGCATTAGATCAGGAGGTAGAGCGGGTCGGCTGGTGACCGCAAGGTTGCTGGTTCGATCCCCGGCTCTTCCTACTAGCGGAGTGTGGAGGTGTCCCTGAGCGAGACGCCCTCACCCTGACTGCTCCTGACCCGCTGGCTGTCGCCCTGCGTGGTCCACTCCGCCGTCGGTGTGTGAATGTGTGCATGATTGTCAACACGGTAAAGTGCTTTGGATAAAAGCGCTTTATAGAAATGAGGACCATGTGGTATGTTTTATGTTTTTCCCGGACGTTGTGAATGATCCGTCCTGCAGGTGATCGCCGAGGCCATCCGCAAGAAGACGCGCAGCATGCGTCTGTCCCCGGAGCAGCTGAAGATGTGTGTCCAGGAGTACCAGGGCAAGTACATCCTCAAGGTCTGTGGCTGTGACGAGTACCTGCTGGAGAAGTACCCCATCAGCCAGTACAAGGTACACACACACACGCATACACAGTACACACACACACACACACACACACGTACGCACATGCACACGCACGCACGCACGCACGTACGCACACACACTCACATATTTATGCACAGTGCACACACACACATTTACACACAGTGCACACACACACATACACGCACACACGTGCACACACACTCACATATTTATGCACAGTACACACACATACAAATGTACACACACACACACACACACACACACACACACACACATACATACATTTAAACACAGTGCACACACACACACACACACACACACACACGCACACACATTGCACACAACCACACACACACACACACACACACACACACACACTCTTTCACTCAATCACACACACACACACACACAACCACACACACACTCTTTCATTCAATCACACACACACACACACACACACACACACACACACACACACACACACACACACACACACACACACACACACACACACACACTCTCTTGCTGAGAGACGTGGGACCGGGCAGCCTCGCAGATGAAGTGTTTCACTGGAGGAGAAAGAGCGCCCGGGGTCAGTGTGTCTGCGCCGCCGTGCCATGGCTGCTCAATGACCTCATTGGACCAGACCCAAAGAGTTCCCGTGGATTGGGTGACTACAGTCCGCACGTGAGACACACACTGTCTCACACATCATCCTCCAGTCCTAACCCCGGCCTTTTCTTTCTCCCTTCCCTCCCTTCCCTCCCTTCACTCCCTTCCCTTCCTTCCCTTCCTTCCCTTCCTTCCCCCCCTCGCTGCCTCCAGTACATCCGCAGTTGCGTCATGCTTGGTCGCATGCCTAACCTGATGCTCATGGCCAAGGACAGCCTGTACAGCCAGCTGCCCGCCGATGCCTTCGTCATGCCGTCCTACTCGCGCCGCATCTCCACGGCGACCGCCTACATGAACGGCGAGCTGGCCGCCAAGTCGCTGTGGACCATCAACGGCACCCTGCGGATCAGGGTGCTGTGCGCCACCTACGTCAACGTCAACATACGGGACATCGACAAGGTGTGGGGGGGGGGGGGGGGGGTTCACCCAGTCCACCACCACGCTCTGTCAGTGCTGATGTGTAGTGTTAGTCCAACACAGTCTGTCAGTACTGCTGCTCCAGTGTCAGTCCACCACGGTCTGTCAGTACTGCTGCTGTAGTGTCAGTCCACCACGGTCTGTCAGTACTGCTGCTCCAGTGTCAGTCCACCACGGTCTGTCAGTACTGCTGCTGTAGTGTCAGTCCACCACGGTCTGTCAGTACTGCTGCTCCAGTGTCAGTCCACCACGGTCTGTCAGTACTGCTGCTGTAGTGTCAGTCCACCACGGTCTGTCAGTAGTGCTGCTGTAGTGTCAGTCCACCACGGTCTGTCAGTACTGCTGCTCCAGTGTCAGTCCACCACGGTCTGTCAGTACTGCTGCTGTAGTGTCAGTCCACCACGGTCTGTCAGTACTGCTGCTGTAGTGTCAGTCCACCACGGTCTGTCAGTACTGCTGCTGTAGTGTCAGTCCACCACGGTCTGTCAGTACTGCTGCTGTAGCGTCAGTCCACCACGGTCTGTCAGTACTGCTGCTACAGTGTCAGTCCACCACAGTCCCAGCTCTGCTGCTGTAGTGCTGGTCTGTTCCCACAGAGGCCGGGGCTCCGCAGGGAGAGCCCATTTACATTTTACATTCAGGCCATTCAGCCGACGCTTTTATCCACTAGCGACTCACAATAAGTACATTTGTCAGAAGAAAGAGAACCGACAATACATCTCTGTCGGTACCAGTGAGGACGTCCATAGAAACAAGTGCCGAGCACTAACCATCACTAGGTTAACCCATTCCCCTTATACACTAACCATCACTAGGTTAACCCATTCCCCCGTACACAACAGAGGTACTTAGGATAAGACGCTACACAACTAAGTACAAGACATACAATAATACAATAGCGGAGTTGGAAATTGGTTAGAACGCTAAAACGCTAAAATAGACTACAATTACAGAATCACAACATCATCAATACAAACAACACTACAGAATACATTTAAATGTCTCAAGGCTGGGGCCCTGCGTGGCTGACTCCGCCGTCGGTGTGTGAATGGGTGCATGAAAGGGTGAATGTGAGGCAGTGTTGTAAAACGCTTTGAGCGGCCGCTGGTTAGAGAAGTGTTGTATGAATTAGGGATGGGTCAGAATATTCGATTATTCGATTATTCGATTATTCGTTCCTGAGGGTCAAAGCCGATTTTTAACATTTGGACCGTTAACATTTTTTCCCATTCAAATAAACAAGAATTAACGGACGGAACTAATGTTGGTTCTGTAGAACTATTCGTTTTTTTTATTATTATTAATCATGTACAGAAAAACAATACACAAGCATAAATATTAATATATATGCATACAACACAAACACTGATCACTGTTAAAGTTAGTTTTTTTGCGTTTAAGATATGAAGTGGTTTCTTGCCGATGATCCACGGCTGCCTTTGTGAATGTCAGTTGACCGTTCCTTTGGCCTCTAGATCTACGTGAGGACGGGGATCTACCACGGAGGAGAGCAGATGTGTGACAACGTCAACACGCAGAGGGTCCCCTGCTCCAACCCCAGGTACCCTCCACCAGTACCAGGTACCCTCCTCTAGTACCAGGTACCCTCCACTAGTACCAGGTACCCTCCACTAGTACCAGGTACCTCCCTCCACTAGTACCAGGTACCCTCCACTAGTACCAGGTACCCTCCACTAGTACCAGGTACCCTCCTCCACTAGTACCAGGTACCCTCCACTAGTACCAGGTACCCTCCACTAGTACCAGGTACCTCCCTCCACTAGTACCAGGTACCCTCCACTAGTACCAGGTACCCTCCACTAGTACCAGGTACCCTCCTCCACTAGTACCAGGTACCCTCCACTAGTACCAGGTACCCTCCACTAGTACCAGGTACCCCCCTCCACTAGTACCAGGTACCCTCCACTAGTACCAGGTACCCCCCTCCACTAGTACCAGGTACCCTCCACTAGTACCAGGTACCTCCCTCCACTAGTACCAGGTACCTCCCTCCACTAGTACCAGGTACCTCCCTCCACTAGTACCAGGTACCTCCCTCCACTAGTACCAGGTACCTCCCTCCACTAGTACCAGGTACCTCCCTCCACCAGTACCAGGTACCCCCCTCCACTAGTACCAGGTACCCTCCACCAGTACCAGGTACCTCCCTCCACTAGTACCAGGTACCCTCCTCCACTAGTACCAGGTACCCCCCTCCAATAGTACCAGGTACCTCCCTCCACTAGTACCAGGTACCCCCCTCCACTAGTACCAGGTACCCTCCACCAGTACCAGGTACCTCCCTCCACTAGTACCAGGTACCCTCCTCCACTAGTACCAGGTACCCCCCTCCACTAGTACCAGGTACCCCCTCCACTAGTACCAGGTACCTCCCTCCACTAGTACCAGGTACCTCCCTCCACTAGTACCAGGTACCTCCCTCCACTAGTACCAGGTACCCTCCACTAGTACCAGGTACCTCCCTCCACTAGTACCAGGTACCTTAACCTCCACTAGTACCAGGTACCTCCCTCCACTAGTACCAGGTACCCCCCTCCACTAGTACCAGGTACCTTAACCTCCACTAGTACCAGGTACCTCCCTCCACTAGTACCAGGTACCCCCTCCACTAGTACCAGGTACCTCCCTCCACTAGTACCAGGTACCTCCCTCCACTAGTACCAGGTACCCCCCTCCACTAGTACCAGGTACCTCCCTCCACTAGTACCAGGTACCCTCCTCCACTAGTACCAGGTACCCCCCTCCACTAGTACCAGGTACCTCCCTCCACTAGTACCAGGTACCTCCCTCCACTAGTACCAGGTACCCTCCACTAGTACCAGGTACCCCCTCCACTAGTACCAGGTACCTCCACTAGTACCAGGTACCTCCTCCACTAGTACCAGGTACCCCCCTCCACTAGTACCAGGTACCTCCCTCCACTAGTACCAGGTACCCTCCTCCACTAGTACCAGGTACCTCCCTCCACTAGTACCAGGTACCCCCTCCACTAGTACCAGGTACCTCCACTAGTACCAGGTACCTCCCTCCACTAGTACCAGGTACCTCCCTCCACTAGTACCAGGTACCTTAACCTCCACTAGTACCAGGTACCTCCCTCCACTAGTACCAGGTACCCCCCTCCACTAGTACCAGGTACCTCCCTCCACTAGTACCAGGTACCTCCCTCCACTAGTACCAGGTACCTCCCTCCACTAGTACCAGGTACCCCCCTCCACTAGTACCAGGTACCTTAACCTCCTCCAGTACCAGGTACCTCCCTCCACCAGTACCAGGTACCTTAACCTCCACCAGTACCAGGTACCTCCCTCCACCAGTACCAGGTACCTCCCTCCACCAGTACCAGGTACCTTAACCTCCACCAGTACCAGGTACCTCCCTCCACCAGTACCAGGTACCTCCCTCCACTAGTACCAGGTACCCCCCTCCACTAGTACCAGGTACCTTAACCTCCACTAGTACCAGGTACCTCCCTCCACTAGTACCAGGTACCTTAACCTCCTCTAGTACCAGGTACCTCCCTCCACTAGTACCAGGTACCTTAACCTCCACCAGTACCAGGTACCTCCCTCCACTAGTACCAGGTACCTCCCTCCACTAGTACCAGGTACCCCCCTCCACTAGTACCAGGTACCCCCCTCCACTAGTACCAGGTACCTTAACCTCCACTAGTACCAGGTACCCCCCTCCACTAGTACCAGGTACCTCCCTCCACTAGTACCAGGTACCTCCCTCCACCAGTACCAGGTACCTTAACCTCCACCAGTACCAGGTACCTCCTCCACTAGTACCAGGTACCTCCCTCCACTAGTACCAGGTACCTCCCTCCACTAGTACCAGGTACCCCCCTCCACTAGTACCAGGTACCTTAACCTCCACTAGTACCAGGTACCTCCCTCCACTAGTACCAGGTACCCTCCTCCACTAGTACCAGGTACCTTAACCTCCACTAGTACCAGGTACCCCCCTCCACTAGTACCAGGTACCTCCCTCCACTAGTACCAGGTACCTCCCTCCACCAGTACCAGGTACCTTAACCTCCACCAGTACCAGGTACCTCCTCCACTAGTACCAGGTACCTCCCTCCACTAGTACCAGGTACCTCCCTCCACTAGTACCAGGTACCCTCCTCCACTAGTACCAGGTACCCCCCTCCACTAGTACCAGGTACCTCCCTCCACTAGTACCAGGTACCCTCCTCCACTAGTACCAGGTACCTCCCTCCACTAGTACCAGGTACCCTCCACTAGTACCAGGTACCTCCACTAGTACCAGGTACCTCCCTCCACTAGTACCAGGTACCTTAACCTCCACTAGTACCAGGTACCTCCCTCCACTAGTACCAGGTACCTCCCTCCACTAGTACCAGGTACCTCCCTCCACTAGTACCAGGTACCTCCCTCCACTAGTACCAGGTACCTTAACCTCCACTAGTACCAGGTACCTCCCTCCACTAGTACCAGGTACCTTAACCTCCACTAGTACCAGGTACCTCCCTCCACTAGTACCAGGTACCCCCTCCACTAGTACCAGGTACCCCCCTCCACTAGTACCAGGTACCCTCCACTAGTACCAGGTACCTTAACCTCCACTAGTACCAGGTACCCCCCTCCACTAGTACCAGGTACCTCCCTCCACTAGTACCAGGTACCTCCCTCCACTAGTACCAGGTACCCCCCTCCACTAGTACCAGGTACCTCCCTCCACTAGTACCAGGTACCTCCCTCCACTAGTACCAGGTACCTTAACCTCCACTAGTACCAGGTACCTCCCTCCACTAGTACCAGGTACCCCCCTCCACTAGTACCAGGTACCTCCCTCCACTAGTACCAGGTACCTCCCTCCACTAGTACCAGGTACCCCCCTCCACTAGTACCAGGTACCTTAACCTCCTCCAGTACCAGGTACCTCCCTCCACTAGTACCAGGTACCTCCCTCCACTAGTACCAGGTACCTCCCTCCACTAGTACCAGGTACCCCCCTCCACTAGTACCAGGTACCTTAACCTCCTCCAGTACCAGGTACCTCCCTCCACCAGTACCAGGTACCTTAACCTCCACCAGTACCAGGTACCTCCCTCCACCAGTACCAGGTACCTCCCTCCACCAGTACCAGGTACCTTAACCTCCACCATTACCAGGTACCTCCCTCCACCAGTACCAGGTACCTCCCTCCACTAGTACCAGGTACCCCCCTCCACTAGTACCAGGTACCTTAACCTCCACTAGTACCAGGTACCTCCCTCCACTAGTACCAGGTACCTTAACCTCCTCTAGTACCAGGTACCTCCCTCCACTAGTACCAGGTACCTTAACCTCCACCAGTACCAGGTACCTCCCTCCACTAGTACCAGGTACCTCCCTCCACTAGTACCAGGTACCCCCCTCCACTAGTACCAGGTACCTTAACCTCCACTAGTACCAGGTACCTCCCTCCACTAGTACCAGGTACCCTCCTCCACTAGTACCAGGTACCTTAACCTCCACTAGTACCAGGTACCCCCCTCCACTAGTACCAGGTACCTCCCTCCACTAGTACCAGGTACCTCCCTCCACCAGTACCAGGTACCTTAACCTCCACCAGTACCAGGTACCTCCTCCACTAGTACCAGGTACCTCCCTCCACTAGTACCAGGTACCTCCCTCCACTAGTACCAGGTACCCTCCTCCACTAGTACCAGGTACCCCCCTCCACTAGTACCAGGTACCTCCCTCCACTAGTACCAGGTACCCTCCTCCACTAGTACCAGGTACCTCCCTCCACTAGTACCAGGTACCCTCCACTAGTACCAGGTACCTCCACTAGTACCAGGTACCTCCCTCCACTAGTACCAGGTACCTTAACCTCCACTAGTACCAGGTACCTCCCTCCACTAGTACCAGGTACCTCCCTCCACTAGTACCAGGTACCTCCCTCCACTAGTACCAGGTACCTCCCTCCACTAGTACCAGGTACCTTAACCTCCACTAGTACCAGGTACCTCCCTCCACTAGTACCAGGTACCTTAACCTCCACTAGTACCAGGTACCTCCCTCCACTAGTACCAGGTACCCCCTCCACTAGTACCAGGTACCCCCCTCCACTAGTACCAGGTACCCTCCACTAGTACCAGGTACCTTAACCTCCACTAGTACCAGGTACCCCCCTCCACTAGTACCAGGTACCTCCCTCCACTAGTACCAGGTACCTCCCTCCACTAGTACCAGGTACCCCCCTCCACTAGTACCAGGTACCTCCCTCCACTAGTACCAGGTACCTCCCTCCACTAGTACCAGGTACCTCCCTCCACTAGTACCAGGTACCTTAACCTCCACTAGTACCAGGTACCTCCCTCCACTAGTACCAGGTACCCCCCTCCACTAGTACCAGGTACCTCCCTCCACTAGTACCAGGTACCTCCCTCCACTAGTACCAGGTACCCCCCTCCACTAGTACCAGGTACCTTAACCTCCTCCAGTACCAGGTACCTCCCTCCACTAGTACCAGGTACCTCCCTCCACTAGTACCAGGTACCTCCCTCCACTAGTACCAGGTACCTCCCTCCACCAGTACCAGGTACCTTAACCTCCACTAGTACCAGGTACCTCCCTCCACTAGTACCAGGTACCTTAACCTCCACTAGTACCAGGTACCTTAACCTCCACTAGTACCAGGTACCTTAACCTCCACCAGTACCAGGTACCTTAACCTCCTCCAGTACCAGGTACCTTAACCTCCACCAGTACCAGGTACCTCCCTCCACCAGTACCAGGTACCTCCCTCCACCAGTACCAGGTACCTTAACCTCCACCAGTACCAGGTACCTCCCTCCACCAGTACCAGGTACCTTAACCTCCACCAGTACCAGGTACCTCCCTCCACTAGTACCAGGTACCTTAACCTCCTCCAGTACCAGGTACCTTAACCTCCTCCAGTACCAGGTACCTTAACCTCCACCAGTACCAGGTACCTTAACCTCCACCAGTACCAGGTACCTCCCTCCACCAGTACCAGGTACCTCCCTCCACCAGTACCAGGTACCTTAACCTCCACCAGTACCAGGTACCTCCCTCCACCAGTACCAGGTACCTTAACCTCCACCAGTACCAGGTACCTCCCTCCACTAGTACCAGGTACCTTAACCTCCTCCAGTACCAGGTACCTTAACCTCCTCCAGTACCAGGTACCTTAACCTCCACCAGTACCAGGTACCTTAACCTCCACCAGTACCAGGTACCTCCCTCCACCAGTACCAGGTACCTCCCTCCACCAGTACCAGGTACCTTAACCTCCTCCAGTACCAGGTACCTTAACCTCCTCCAGTACCAGGTACCTCCCTCCACCAGTACCAGGTACCTTAACCTCCTCCAGTACCAGGTACCTTAACCTCCTCCAGTACCAGGTACCTTAACCTCCACCAGTACCAGGTACCTCCCTCCACCAGTACCACGCAGACCAGCTCCAGTCTGTCCACTGCGATGCCTCTCTCGGCTCCCTGTCATTACGTCTTCCACGCATACGTCTCCGTTTTGGAAAATGTTAACTCAACAGGGATGATGTCAACAGCATTTACTCACTGCAACCCCTCGCTGTATAATCACCCCTAGAGCCCCTTGATTGATTGTCTCGTCTCAGTAGAGAAAGGCTAATGGCTTATTGCTTGCATCGCCGCAAACTCACAGCGCAACAGGATTTCATCACCAGCTGACAGCAATTTCACTTGAAACGCAGTGTTTTGCACATTTTGCTACCAAACTTTGAATTGCTTTGTTTTTTTGACCTGATATAGCAGGATCTTCTATGTTGTTGTTTTTGTTGTTGTTTCATCTAATGTATGCATGATTCTCTAAAAGAAAACCTGACTATGGTTCTTGCACAAGCCTGTGAAAGTAGTGGGACGATTGTCCTCCGTCTGAAAAGGTAGGAAAATGACATGAACAGAGGTGATTAATGGTACAGAGAGAAGAAATTCTTGAGTTTAAATAAGGCCGCTCTGTATGTGGCCTTGGAAAAAACATTCAGTGATTCATAATCACTTGCCAACGCCAGCCAGCCTGTACCTGCAGGTTATTTATTAATGTTTACATACGGCCCTATGACACAACGGCTCATAAAAAGTTTGCTTGAGATTCCTGAAACGTTCCGCTGTATGGACTCTAGTGAGTTGACTCTCCTCCTTGCATTTCCAATGCAAAGCCTACACTGAGGTTATGTCTCGTGTGGACTCTATCTAACTCTCTCTCTCTCTCTCTCTCTCTCTCTCTCCCTCTCGTCTCTCCCTCTCACACTCTCACACTCTCTATCTCCCTCTCTCTCTCACAATCTCACACTCTCTCTCTCCCTCTCTCTGTCATTCTCTCGCTCCCTTCTCGTTCTGTCTCTCATTTCATCATATCTCTCCATTGTCTTATGAACTCTCTCTCTCTCTCTGTCTGTCTGTCTGTCCCGCTCTCTCTCTCTGTCTCTGTCTCTCTGTCTCTGTCTCTCTCTCCCTCCCTTCCTCTCTCTCTCTCTCTCTCGCTCTCTCTCTCTCTCGCTCTCTCTCTCTCTCTCTCTCCCCCTCCCTCCCCCTCTCTCTCTCCCTCTCTCTGTCTGTCTGTCTGTCCCGCTCTCTCTCTCTGTCTCTGTCTCTCTGTCTCTGTCTCTCTCTCCCTCCCTTCCTCTCTCTCTCTCTCTCTCTCGCTCTCTCTCTCTCTCTCTCTCTCCCCCTCCCTCCCCCTCTCTCTCTCTCTCTCTCTCTCTCTCCCTCTCTCTGTCTGTCTATCTGTGTCTCTCTCTCTCTCTCTCTCTCTGTCTCTGTCTCTCTCCCTCCCTCCCTCCCTCCCTCCCTTCCTTTCTGTCTCTGTCTCTCTCTCTCTCTCTCTCTCTCTCTCCCCCCCCTCCCTCCCTCCCTCTCTCTCTCTCTCTCTCTCTCTCTCTCTCTCTCTCTCTCTCTCTCTCTCTCTCTCTCTCTCTCTCTCAGATGGAACGAGTGGCTGACCTACGACATGTACATCCCGGACATCCCCCGCGCCGCCCGCCTCTGCCTCTCCATCTGCTCCGTCAAGGGAAGGAAAGGAGCCAAGGAGGTGAGTCAGCGGAACAAGGTACCTTAGGCCTCGCTCACTCCTGTGTGTGTGTGTGTGTGTGTGTGTGTGTGTGTGTGTGTGTGTGTTTGTGTGTGTGCCAATCATTTCTCATCTACTAGGAAACGGACAACCGGGGGGGTCGGTGTGTCTGTCTGTCTGTCTGTCTGTCTGTGTGCGTGTGTGTGTGTGCGTCTGTGTGCGTGTGTGTGTGTGCGTGTGTGTGCGTGTGTGCGTCAGTAGCCCGGGTGTCCTCTGTGCTCCTGTTTAATTACTAATCACTCCCGTAGCTCGTTGAGCGGCGGCCGCCGTGCGCAGACAGTAGCGGACAGGTCCCCCGGTCGCTCTCAGGACCAGCGTCAGGGAGAGACTCGGTTCAGTCACGTGGAGCCTCGGCTCTGAGAGGGCAGTTTGAAGGTCGAATCCAGGTCACGTGAACCATACGGACCGAGCAAAAGGGAAACGAGAGCAACGGTGACTAGTGATACACTTCAACAATAGGTGGGTGATTTCACACCAGTGCAGCGGCCATGAAAAGGACGTGTTCACTGGATATACGGTACATATGCTGGATATAACTTTAGTTACGTGTTTCTTGGAGGTTGCTGGTGTTTCAGAGCCTAATGGTTTATTGACACGTTGCTACAGTATACATTAAGGCAAATAAAGTTAGTCAAGTCGTTTTGCTCTTCCTTACCGTCGTGTATGAAGCTGCACACGTACAAGTGATCGCGTTGATCTGTGGTGTAGGACGAGGTCTGCAGAACACGTTGATCCACCACTGACTCCGTAGTTGACTGACGAACGTGGTGCATCTTTATCATCGTGTGATGAATCATTATTTTTTTTTACAATATGGCTAGATTCCTATTTATTTTTCTGTTTATTTCTGGTGTCTTTCTCAACCTCTGGTTCCACCCGGCTCATAAGATTGCTTGCTGCTCGGTGTTCTTCATGTCACTTCCATTTGCGTTGCAAACGGCCTATCGTTGTTCGTGAAAATAATGAAATTGCGGTAGTGATCGCGTGTGTTTTGTATGCTTAATAATCACTTGATAATCACCAATCAAAATCACCAATGATTTTCATTTCATTTTAATTAAACTTTAATGAACTATTTACTCCAGGTCACTGGCGCTGGGTTTTCTTGCCCAACTAAACCCTCTTCTTGAGTCAAATAACCTAGAGAAGCTCCCCGAAAGTGTTCCCTTCCAGCCCCATGTAATATTCAGACGGCTGTCTGGCTGTCCTTACTCACGTGAAAACCACTCTGTGTGAATGTCTGAGAGTGAGAGAGAGAGAGAGAGAGTGTCTGTGAGTGTCTGTGAGTGATACGCCTCACAGACACCAAGCTTCATTGATCCCTTCTCCTGTGCGTGTGCGTGCGTACGTGCGTAAGTGTGTGCCTGTGTGTGTGTGCGTGTGTGCATGTGTGTGCGCATCTACGGCTGGAATGGATACTGAAACAGACACCTGGTGATGAATGATGCGAGGGTGACAGTTCATGCCAAGCTCCAGGTCGGGTTAGCTGATGGTCTTTCATCGACCCCCTGAATTAAAGATAAACGCGCGGGAGCCAAGCCAGTCTCTTCTGTTCCACTACTTCCTATAAATAACAGCTTTGAGCGTCAGTCTGCGTGTAATCTCCCCGCCTTTTGTCAGCTGTTGACACAGCTTAGAGGACACACAACGCCAAAGTTGCCGTTTGAAAAGTGGCCTAAATAAATGTAAGCGTACTCGCTACACCAGAGCTAAGCTCAGATAAGCTGTTCTGGAACAATGAAGACACTTTGGTCTTAAAAGTTAATTTGCCAAATTGTTTGTGTGTGTACGGATTGTGCGTGTGTTGACCGCAGTAGGGTCACAATGTGCCCCGTCGACTCCTCATTCATGTGCTCATTGGTGAACACACACTCAAAGCTGATGACATTTGATTGGTTAAATTTACTGGAAATTAGCAACAGCATCAGGTTCAAGACTAGACTAGTTCAATCCTGATTCATCCGAGATGATTAAAGCATTTTGTTTGTTTTGATGGAAATAAGTAATAGTTTGGAATGATGAAGAGGGAATGTGAGTCAAACCGCTTGAAATTGATCTTGGCAGCTTGAAAATGAAGAACATTCAGAACCGGCCTCCAGGCTAGAGGCCGTGTGATGCTTCACGATGATGACACAGCTGATGATAGAGGAAATATGTTCACATTTATTTTTTTACAGTTGAAGTATTTATTTTTAGTTCTTTTTCATTCTCCTCCCTGCGTCCCCGTCCCTCTGTGTAGGAGCACTGCCCGCTGGCCTGGGGGAACATCAACCTGTTCGACTACACACACACCCTGGTGGCCAACAAGATGGCCCTGAACCTGTGGCCCGTGCCCCACGGCCTGGAGGACCTGCTCAACGCCATCGGGGTCACCGGCTCCAACCCCAACAAGGTGGCCCACCCACACCGCTTAACAATACATACAGCAATACAACAACAACAATATGCATCAGGCCAGTAGTTGAGAATCGGCCTAATGCGCCCTTGATGGACACTTTGGTTTTCTGGTTGAATGAGTTTCACTCAACCAACTATGTTGCCCGAGGCTGTGCTCTCTAGGTACCTGATTGGCGAACACAAACTCAGCTAGCACTACTAAACTTTAAGATAAACTTTAAGAGCTATACGATCCGGTCCAGACACCGATGTTAAAGAACAGGGGTTGTGTAAAGGTTTCAGATCAACACTGTGTAGACTGACCACTGACTGTACAACGCTGCTCTACTCAACAACAGCAGTGACATTTCCGTCCATTAACCTCCAACGAAGAAGACGCCGTTCAAAGAGCCATTTTAGAACAAAGCCAAGACAAACCAAGAGCTTCTTCCGTTTGCCCGCTAGGAAACGCCCTGCCTGGAGCTGGAGTTCGACCACTTCAGCTGCCTGGTCAAGTACCCCGAGATGAGCTCCGTGGAGGAGCACGCCAACTGGTCTGTCTCCCGTGAGATGGGTTTCAGCTACAACCTCTCTGGACAGGTAATAATAACAATAATAATACATTTTATTTCTAATGCACTTTTCATCAAAGAGATCCCAAAGTGCTACAAGGTTAAAAAGTTAAAAGCAAGGTAAAGAAAACAAAAGCATACTCATTAAAGACTATAAGACAAGGTTAAAAAAAAAAATCTTATTAGCAGCCATAGGCCTTTCTGAATAAAAAGGTTGTCAGGCCTATTTTAAAAGAGTCCAGGTTCTGAACGGCCCTCGTCTGGGTTGGGAGACTGGTCCACAGGCGCAGTGCGGCCGAGGAGAAAGCTCCGTCTCCCGTGGTGGAGAGCCTAGTGCTCGGGATTTGGAGGAGCAGGGTGTTTGTGGATCTGAGAGCGCGGGTAGTGGACTGTAGGGTGGTGAGTTCTTGAAGGTAGGTAGGTGCGTGTCCATGCGAGATCCCATAGAGGTACTGCAGCCCGTAGAGGTACTGCAGCCCATAGAGGTACTACATAGAGGTACTGCAGCCCATAGAGGTACTACATAGAGGTACTGCAGCCCGTAGAGGTACTGCAGCCCATAGAGGTACTGCATAGAGGTACTGCAGCCCATAGAGGTACTACATAGAGGTACTGCAGCCCGTAGAGGTACTGCAGCCCATAGAGGTACTACATAGAGGTACTGCAGCCCATAGAGGTACTACATAGAGGTACTGCAGCCCGTAGAGGTACTGCAGCCCATAGAGGTACTGCAGCCCATAGAGGTACTACATAGAGGTACTGCAGCCCATAGAGGTACTACATAGAGGTACTGCAGCCCATAGAGGTACTACATAGAGGTACTGCAGCCCGTAGAGGTACTGCAGCCCATAGAGGTACTGCATAGAGGTACTGCAGCCTGACCGAACCCAACCACCCACTGACACGGTTAAAGGTTGTATCAGAACATTCTAGGCCGAAAACGATAAATGATCACATTCATCTGATCTTTCCTCACGGCCCGCCAGCGGCCCGCCCCCATAAGCAGGCCGTCAAAAAAAACGTGTCTCTGTGGGCAGCCTGCGCTCCGAGATCGTACACTAAATCAAACGGTACTACTACCAACCGCTCAAAACCAAAATAAATAGTACTCCAACCAATCAGCGACAAGGGGCGGGTGTTGTTGGGTTCTGCGCTGCGTTCAGGATCGTTTTTACTGGATGAACGAAACACTGAAGGGAGGGGCGGGCTGGCTCTGTTTGTTTGGGATCTCGCTTCGAATACCAACAGAAGTGACGTCACCCAACCTCGCCGATACAACCTTTTAAGAGCTTGAGCAAACGTTCGACCTAGACATGACAAACAAACGGCCAGACACACTCTGTGGCACAAACACTGGACCGGCCCAAATGGGACTGAGTGAAGTACTCCCCCGGTGGAGGCGCTTCAACTCCTTCCCTTCAATAGGAAGCATACACGTGTGACCTCGGGCCAGAAGGAGAGCATTGTTGACATTGTTTGGAGGCAGCGCGTTGTCACACTCTAGCAGATATTTTGTAATGGCAGACCAATGGTCCGTGCCTCGCTGGATTATTCATGACGGCATCTTAATGTGGCGTATTAAGTTATTCCTTAATCAGTAATTTGAGCGGAGCGAGTTGCTTCCTTTTACAACGCGCGGGTCTGAATGGATCACCGATGCGGTCCGAGGTTCTGAATTTGTCATTCAGCGTGCGGGGACAGGACCACCCCCGCGTCCCAGAGGTATTGGATGTTGTTCACGTGGATTAGTTTTCGAATTTGATGCACTTCAGACACCAAATTAAGCATCACAATGGCCTGACCGCAGCTTGTACTCATTAAAGACACAATCACAAGGACGGGCGTGTGCGTATCGTTCACACACACACACACACGCACACACGCACACACACACACGCACACACACACACACACACACACACACACACACAGGTGTGGTACGGAAAGTAAAGCCCTGCAGTGGCACTTATTGTATCTTGTACATCCTGGCACTTAATGCACGCACTTGTGTGTCGTACTTAGTTAAAGTACTTAGCGTTGTGCAGCATCTTATCCCAGCTTTCTTTGTTAACCTGGGAAGGGGTTAACCTAATGATGGTTAGTGCTTGTCACTTGGTTCTATGAACATCCTTACGACAGCGATATATTGTTGTTTCACCTTCCTCTGACAGATTTACTTATTGTAAGTTGCCTTGGATATAAGCGTCTCCTAAACGCCCTACATTTGAACGGTTTGGATTGAGATGAAAGTAGGGCTGCTCGATTATGGAAAAAAATCATAATCACGATTATTTTGGTCAATATTGAAATCTCGATTATTCAAACGATTATTTTTGAGTTTGAAAACATGATGCATTTATTCATAATTTCTCTCCAAAAAAAACACTTTGTAAATGAGAAGTTCGAAATTTCCCCTTAAAAATATACACAGAATGGTCAAATAGAAAATAAAGTCCAGATATGAATCCAGCTGTTCTGCAATTTCTATAAAAAATTTAAAAAATATATATATATATTTTTTAATAATTTCAACTTGATTATATTAGTTTGGTGATCGTTTCACTCTGAAATCGAAATCGCGATCAAAATCCGATGAAGCGCCCAGCCCTAGAGGTGAACGCGTGCTCCGTGTGTGGGCCGCCGTGTGTCCAGAGCAGCCGCATGGCGCGGGACATCGCCCTGACAGAGGCCGACGTAGAGCAGCTCCGGCAGCTCAGCCACCGAGACCCGCTGTCAGAGATCACCGAGCAGGAGAAGGACTTCCTCTGGAGGCACCGGTAGGACCCCCCCCCCCCCCCGCGGCACGTCTCCTGCCCCGCCGAACGTGTGTGTGTGTGTGTGTGTGTGTGTGTGTGTGTGTGTGTGTGTGTGTGTGTGTGTGTGTGTGTGTGTGTGTGTGTGTGTGTGTGTGTGTGTGTGTACGGCTTTGTGTGTGTGTGTGCGTGTGTGCGTGTGCGTGTCTGTGTGTGTGTGTACGTGTATGGCTTTGTGTGTGTACGTGTATGGCTTTGTGTGTGTGTGTACGTGTACGTGTATGGCTTTGTGCACACGTGTGTGTGTGTGTGTGTGTACGTGTATGGCTGTGTGTGTGTGTGTGTGTGTGTGTGTGTGTGTACGTGTACGTGTATGGCTTTGTGCACACGTATGCGTGTACGTGTGTGTGTGTGTGTGTGCGCGCGTGTGCGTGTGTGTGTGTGTGTGTGCGGGCGTGTGTGTGTGTGTGCGTGTGCGTGTATGCCTTTGTGCACACGTGTGCGTTGCGTCACTTTGGAAAATCTGTCAAACACATGACTGAATCTACTCAACTAACCTTTGTGTTAACTCTTTGTGTTGTTACTGTATTGGCCGAGTCTCAAAGGAAACAACACGTTGTGTGTTGGTGTTGTGTTGCGATGTGGGACAGTGATAACGCCTAATGAGACGTTGTGCGGTTTTGTACATTTACATTTACGTTTATGGAAATATGCGTCTTTGACTCACTTCGGGTAACGATTTATCTTCCTGTCGCTACGCGACAATGTCGAAAATGACAAGATAATACAACCTGTCTGCTGAAGGGCCTAAACCAAGTGCCCACTTCTATGGTAATGAGAGCCAATCTCCAGAGGTTGAGGGCAGACGCACAATGGCCAATTTGTGTGAGCCGGCGTTCTCTTGTCTGTCGTCTCCTCTTTCTCCAGGCACTACTGTATGAACGTCCCTGAAGTCCTGCCCAAACTCCTCCTGGCAGTCAAGTGGAACTCAAGAGATGAGGTCGCACAGGTAAGAATAATAATACCAATAGTAATAAAACAGATTAATGTAGAGCCCGTCCAGGCACTGCTAAAGTCATCCCCCCCCTCATTACAACCTCCAGTTCTTACAGCAACTATACACCTCATTATAGACCACTGGTTTATGCGTCAACTTACATTTACACTTTGGGGATTTTGCTGACGCTTTTATCCATAGCGACTTACAACCATTCATTCACTCACTCATTCATTCACACACCGACGGCGGAGTCGACCACGCAGGGCGACAGCCAGCGGGTCAGGAGCAGTCAGGGTGAGGGCGTCTCGCTCAGGGACACCTCCGCACTCACAGCTAGGAGGAGGAGCCGGGGATCGAACCAGCAACCTTCCGGTTACCAGCCGACCCGCTCTACCTCTTGAGCCACACGCCGCCCCGTGCTTAATGCACACTACGCGTAAAGCAAAGATGTCACAAGACACACGTGTCAGTTGAGCTGTTAAAATAACAGACATGGAGAGAATGAGGTCATATAGTATGACGTGCTGTCCTTCTACACTCCTTTTACTGTGTGTGTGTGTGTGTGTGTCCGTCCTTCTGTGTGTGTGTGTGTGTGTGTGTGTATGCGTGAGTGCGTGCCTATGTGCATGTGTATGTGAATGCATGCGTGTGTGTGTGTGTGTGTGTGTGTGTGTGTGTGTGTGTCCATGCGTGTGTGTGTGTGTGTCCGTGCATGTGTGTGTATGTGTGTGCCTGTGTGTGTCCGTGCTTGTGTGTGTGTGTGTATGTATGTGTGCCTGTGTGTGTGTGTATGTGTGTGTGTCTGTGCCTGTGTGTGTCCGTGTGTCTGTCCAGATGTACTGCCTGCTGAAGGAGTGGCCGTCCATCCAGCCGGAGCAGGCCATGGAGCTGCTGGACTGTAACTACCCGGACCCCATGGTGCGCTGCTTCGCCGTGCGCTGCCTGGACAAGTACCTGACGGACGACAAGCTGTCCCAGTACCTCATCCAGCTGGTCCAGGTACTAGACCCAGCCCGCTCGCTCCCTTTCATGGCCGTTGGATAATTGATTTGTCACGAGACACCGCGATGCGTCGTTGTAATCCGCAGTTGATGGACATGTAGATAGTGTAAGATCACATTTTAACTAACCCTCTCCTCTCCTCTCCTCTCTCTCCTCTCTTCTCCTCTCTCCTCTCCTTTCTTCTACTTCCCTCTCCTCCACTATCCTCTCCTCTCCTCTCCGCTCTTCTCCTCTCTCTCCTCTCTTCTCCGCTCTTCTCCTCTCCTCTCTCTCCTCTCCTCTCTTAGGTTTTAAAGTATGAGCAGTATCTGGACAATCCTCTGGTCCGCTTCCTACTGAAAAAGGCCCTGACCAATCAGAGAATTGGCCACTTCTTCTTCTGGCACCTGAAGTACGTTGCTTCGACGAGTCTTTTATCTCATAACACTCATCCATCTTTCCTATTTTCTGTTAGAGTTTGTGGGTCAAACTCAATGTGAGAGTCTCAGAATGAATAGTGAGTAAAGTCATCTGTTGGTACGTGTTTATCTGACGTACCAATCAGATAAATTATCGGTGGCAGAGGCAGATATTCTCACAGCATATTTCACTCAGTGGTAGCTGACGGATAGCTACGCCAAATTTCATTTAAATAAAAGCTCTAAAATACATCTACACATGTAACTCCAGGCCTATGGGTGCTTTGTTCGATCCCAGATGTCTGCAGTGTAGGAATCCTGTGCCATACGCCCGCTGAACGACAAGAGTAAAGGCCAAAGTACACTACTCCTTATCCGTAATCTGACTCCGTAACTACGGAGACCCCTCCAGTATTCACAGTTCTCCGTCGGGATGTCGGATACGCGATGCAATTCGCCGCCTGATCGATCTTGTATGCTGACTAACTACTAACCACGTAAATAGTGTTAAATAGTGTAGCCCTTGCCGTCTCCGTCCGTCTCCATTGCCTCGACGGAGAGTTAAAAAATACTAGATGCGCACGTAGAGCTCCGGAGAGGGTCTCCGACAGGCTCTCCGTGTCTACGTACAGCACTTTACGGAGTAGTATGAATCCACCGTAAGATGTGAACCCTCTCCCTCCCCCCCGGGCTCCAGGTCGGAGATGCACAACAAGACGGTGAGCCAGCGCTTCGGCCTGCTGCTGGAGGCCTACTGCCGGGCGTGCGGCATGTACCTGAAGCACCTGAGCAGGCAGGTGGAGGCCATGGAGAAGCTCATCCACCTCACGGACCTCCTGAAGCAGGAGAAGAAGGACGAGACACAGAAGGTACGACCGGAACACTGGCTGTGGGGTCAGGGGAGGGCAGGATGCTAAGCCTGAAGGGAATACCACGACCAGTGAGGCCGCGGGGGGAGCTAGGCTTCAACAAGGTCCTCATATTTAATTGATGAGTGTCTGTGCAAGAGGTCAACTGTCCAGTGGCAGTGTGAGGCGGCCTGTGAGCGGCTGGATGATGGTAAAGAGAAGTGGTAGACGACAGCCAGGTTTGATTTACTCCAAAACCAAGGTCCCAAAATAAATGAACAAAAATAAATCCATTAGTTACAAAAATAAAGCAATGTTCCAAAAAGAAACGACTGGTTGCAGCAATCAGCAGCAATCAGCCTAGCATAACAAATGATACCATGTGCTCTAGGACTGGCCTCTCGTCAAGCCAGCTCCTTCCCCCTCTGCCACAAAATGCGACTCCCCTTAAATAAGCCAATCAGTCCCAGGTGGACTGATTGGGCCAGACCAATAACACGGGGGACTTCCCTGGCCAAGGCTGGGTTGACCCTCTGCCCCCTAGTGCTCCGGAAGTCCAAATACCACATAACACATGATGTGAGGGGAGAAACAGTGGGAAGTCCTTCTCACAGCAGATGCACACACCCAAGGAGGAAACTGTATTGTCCCATCCTGACCAAAGCATTCATGATCCGTGATCTAAAGATACACATTTAACGTACGCACTTAATGTACACACTTACTGTACGCACTTACTGTATGTTGTATTTATTCATAGCACTTAATTGTGTATCATCTAGCATCTGTCAGTACTTGCACTTGGTTCTATGAACGTCTTCACTGTACCGACAGCGATATTATTGTTTCACTT
>NC_140279.1:18610491-18675371 GCF_964030765.1 Micromesistius poutassou | reverse complement strand
CTTTCTGTGTGCATGTGTGTGTGTGTCTCTCTCTCTTTCTGTGTGCATGTGTGTCTGACTGTGTGTGTGTGTCTCTCTCTTTGTCTGTGTGTGTGCAGGTGATGGTGAAGGTGGGAGACAGGTGTCTGCTGGGGACCCCCTCATGGTGATGAACGCTATGAAGATGGAGGTGAGGATCTCTCTCTCTCTCTCTCATATTCTCATTCTCTCATTCTCTCTTATTCTCATTCTCATTTAAAGTGGTTTATTGTTAAACAACAGTGAGAATAACAACATGTTAGAAACATTTCAACAAGAGAAAACATCTACAACACAAATCGGACGCCAAATGTCCATCCCGGTCTACACACAGTGTGTGTCTACACACACACACACACACAGTGTGTGTCTACACACAGTGTGTGTCTACACACACACACACACAGTGTGTGTCTACACACACACAGTGTGTGTCCCTCACCCTCACACACACTCTCCCTGGTCGTGTCTCCGCAGCACACCATCCGGGCGCCCAAGGCCGGAGTCATCAAGAAGGTGTTCTTCAAGGAGGGCTCCCAGGCCAACCGCCACGCCCCATTGGTGGAACTGGAGGAGGAGGAGGAGCCAGCGGAGGCCGCCAGCCAATGACGAGGCACAGACTCATGATGTGTGTGTGTGTGTGTGTGTGTGTGTCTACTCGCGGTACGACTGAGGATGGCGGACGGGGGGTGGGGTGCAGAGGCGGACAGACGTAGAATAGATGATGTAGAATAATAATCTCCTGAGTGCCGGGCCTGTTGTAAGGCCGACCCACATCTGATCAACGGTTCAAACCTCTGAGGAAATAAAACTGCCTTTGCATCTCCGCCAATCGCGACTAAGTGTATTGATCCAAGAGCTTTCATCATTTTCTTTGTTTCCTCACATTTGTGTCCTTATCATCGTGTTTGTTTTCAAGTAGGAGGAACACTTCCGTTCCCAGTAACTGACTGTACCTTTTTTTTCTACCCTTACCACTCCTCTTTATAGGTGTGTGTGTGTGTGTGTGTGTGTGTGTGTGTGTGTGTGTGTGTGTGTGTGTGTGTGTGTGTGTGTGTGTGTGTGTGTGTGTGTGTGTGTGTGTGTGTGTGTGTGTGTGTGTGTGTGAGAGAGTGAGACAGAGAAATAATGCTGAGCTCAGCTTCTTTGACATCTCTGGGGGGGTCTTGTTGTAATAGAAGCATTAAGAGCTCTTATCCCATTTCATTGAAATGGCGACGCAGAAAATGGCATACATAAAAGATGGAGTTAGAGTATACTTTGCAGCCATATTTCATATTAATAACTGAGAGCCTGGACTCTGGCTGTAATATGCTTCCTATTCTGATCCAGGGTTGGCCTTGCGTCACGATGGCAGGTCGCCCTGCGGCATTACATAACTCTTATGATTGGAAAACGGGCGTGTGTTCTCGCTGTCGTTTGGAGAAAATGCTAAATGACAAACTCCTGTTGAAGTGTTTCCCCAAGGCTCAGCCTTTGAGTCCCTGTACGGAGGTGATGGATGGCGTTGCATGACGTCTCTTATACTATGGGGGGTCGAATATGATCGTTTCGGTTGGACTATGTCAACGTGGCGAGGAAATTTCTGCCGTTAATACTGTGCAATCGGTCGAGATGAGTGGGTTAGAAAGAAGATTAGTTAGACTAGTGTCGAGTGATTCTGTGCGTTAACTAACCAGTGTGCTCTGAAAGCATTACACACATGTATTCCTCTTTTGGATTGGGATTGTTTATAGTAAATGTATTGTTTAATTATGAATAAATCATTTGGAACTAGTATTTAATTTTTCTTTTTCTTGCATTTGAGTGGATTATCCTCAGTCTTCTCAAATTCTCTGATTTACATTTCTGTGTGAAAGGCTCAGTGTCTCTGTGTCATGTGTTTTAAGCGTTAAACCCATTCAACATTGAGACGGCTGTATTTATCTTGGAGGTTCATTTGCATTTAAAGGTGACCTATTATACCACCAGGTGTGAGTGATTACAAACAGTTTTGGAAATCTGCCTCTTCTGACATCACAAATGGGCGTGTCCATATGTTTTGATGAGATGTATATACACGTTATAAATTAAGAATTGACATAACTTGAGTCCCACAATACTGATTCATATGATGGGAGTTGTAATGTCGATGCTATTCATTCCAAGTTAACTTCACCGTACATCACTGGGTAATCCGTTGTGATATTTCATGTGAGTGACATTTTACTACCCAGTATGTTCTATGTGGATCCCTTCCTACCCACGCAGGGCTAAACCTTTTGTAGCCGCACTCAAGTTAAATATGAACTCTGGAAGGAGCAGAAATTAAACTTTGATTGTTGTAAGGAAAGCAGTCGTCATTCTTGAAAAAAATTATTTATTCCGTAAATATAACTATTTTCAATAACATCGTCAGCCATAAGACAGCCTACAGAGAAGGCATGAAGACAAAAAACAGCAAAACATGCTCAAACAAAACGACACACACAGGGTGGAGAGAGTAGCCTGCGCTCTGGGCAGTGACGATTATTGCAGATGGGAGAGGTATACAAGTGTCTTCCAACACATTAAACATTTAAAATCCTTAATTTGTACCAAGACCTTCGTCTTAATGGTGGATGGTGAGTCACTGACATATGAATCAATAAAATAACAATAAATAAAACGTTAACATTCCCCGGTTCAGGTTTTCAAAAAATGTCACCTGTGGTCGTTCCACTGAGAAAACACTAAACTACTTTCCAAAAGCTTTCCGTTCTTTCATAGACCGACCAAGTGGCCAGAACAACTAACCCCCTAACATAACTTTAACCAGAATACAAAAAAAAGCTCTTAATTTCCATCTCTTCAATTAAATAACAATTTATAATGATCAACATGATGCCCATACAGAGTAACAAGAGAGCACCACTGATCCAGATCACGAGAGTTTGAAAATATTCCCACGTATTTCTAGTTCTGCCTCATCGGTCCATCAATGCATTGATTTCTGGGAGATTCTCTCGGGTTCCTAAACATATTGCACCAAAGGTTGCGTCTGCAGCTTCAACAGATCAATGCCTGCAGTGCGATAACCGCTTGAATATGTTCAGAGTGCAGATCTAATTTAGAGCTACCGCAGAACAATGTCCTTCTTAAACATCTGCCAGATATAGTGCTTGATAACATTCTCAAGAACATCTTAATGTGATACCATTTTCATCACATTTTGTTCTCATTATTTGGAAAAAAAAAAGCAAGGTGGGCCATGAACCAACGCATTCACACCCAAACCTAACCCCCTCACAAATCAATAACAATCTGTGATCTATTTGGATAGTACAGGGATTCTCTTGGGTAGAAGACTCATTGAAGCCGTACAGATATATGCAAAGAAACAAGCATGACTTAACAGAAAAAGATGCACTGTGATATTAAATATATAAAAAGGTGTTACCGGACATGTATTCATTCTCCCAGAATATGATTTAAAGTGATTCGAGGGCAACCCACTGCTTCAACAAAAATAGATTGGTGAGCCTTTAACCGTTTAACATTTTGACTGCTTTGCATAGACGCCACAACACAATTCCGCAAATGCGTGTTCCGCGTGACTAACGGGATTACCCGCAGCGAGTTTAAAACGGTTGTCTTAAGAGAGTTCCCGACCTTGCATCGATCGCTCGGTTCAGTTTGGATTCACCTGGAGTTGCCTGGTCCTACTTCTCTCGAGGGCGAGACGCGCCGTGTTCAGCCCTAGAGGCGCCCTGGGGAGCAGGTCCTTCAGTGGAGCTAGCCATTCGTACCAGAGATGCACATGAGCAACACAACAGTAGGCCCGTTATCACATGACTTGATGGTTTCAATGGTGAACAAAACAGTATGCAATGGAACATGTACATGTACGCAAGACAGGATCAAGGCAAACCCAACACAACATGAAAGGGATATGTGATGAAACAAATGTGCAAAAAGCTCTGCCTGTAAATTCATTATTTGCTCTAAATCCTAAATCTAAATCGTCTCTCGGAAGCGGTGCGGGCCGGAACGTTCTCCGACCGGGACAGAGATCAGGAGCAGCCGTGCAGAGCAAAAAACCATCGTTACACTAAGTCCTTGATTTCCAGTTGATTTTAAATAACGTACGCGGCGACCATAGATCAGTGGGCCGTGTCCTCCGCAGAATGCGGTCACCTCACAGGGCTGTGATGTCACTTCCTGTAGTGCAAGGATGGTTTTGGTCATCGGGTCCAAAACAAACAAAACAAATGAAGATGAAGGCGTTTGAGGAGGGAAGCGACGCTGGACTGTGGACTTGTGGACTTTGGGAGATTTGGATGTTTTGAGTCAACTTCCTTTAAATGAATGATCTGAGGATATGGCTTATGAACACCGGCCTCATGTGGAGAGGAGGGTACGGTCTGCTAAGAGAGCAGCATACAGAACAACGATCATATTATTAATAATAGTAATCTCTACAATAACCGAACTTGCTGTACAATCGGGCACAAAAATAAAGGTCTTTCTCTGATGAACTGGTCTTTGGTCTTTGGTACCGTGATAAGGCCTTGGAGGAGCCGGGCTCCTCGGTAAAGCTATTGCCAGGACCGGGGGGGGGGGGGGGGGCTCTACTGGGGGACCAGGGTCCTACTGGTCCTCCAGCTCCTGGTTTCAGGGCGACCTGCTGATTGGCCAGCCTCTGCAGCAAGCATTGTTGCCATTGGTTGGAGCAAATCTATTGTGTGCTTCGCTTCCCCAGCCCAATATTTCTGTTTTGGTTTTGGTTTTTATCAAAAGTCTTGTATTTCTATTCTAGTCTCTTTTGGACATTTGGGGACAGTCTGCATGTGGAGTGTGTGTGTGGTGTAAGCACACACTTAACCCAGGCGTCCACCACACACACACTCACACACTCCCCACTGCATCAGCTGTTAATGCAACGTGTCTCCCTCCGTCTCAGAGTGAGGAGCAGAGACTGGTACTGAGGGGGGGCCAGCCAGAGGAGGGCTACCTCTCCCCTCCTCAGGGGCCCGTGGGGGTCAGGTCGGGGCCCTGGGCGGGGGCGCGCGGGGGGGGGGGGGGGGGTGGTGGGGGGTGTCAGCAGTGGCTGGCCTCGATGGGGGACAGGGTCAGGATACTGCGGTCGTTGGAGTAGAAGTTCTCCGGGTCGTTCCACGACCTGAAAGCAGGAGCAGTGGCTGTGGGTTAGAAGGCTGGCAGGGAGAGAGAGAGGCTGAGTGAGGGCCAATCAGAGAGAGCCCTGAGTGAGGCCCAATCAGAGAGAGCCCCGAGTGAGGCCCAATCAGAGACAGCCCCAAGTGAGGCCCAATCAGAGAGAGCCCTGAGTGAGGCCCAATCAGAGAGAGCCCTGAGTGAGGCCCAATCAGAGAGAGCCCCGAGTGAGGCCCAATCAGAGACAGCCCCAAGTGAGGCCCAATCAGAGAGAGCCCTGAGTGAGGCCCAATCAGAGAGAGCCCTGAGTGAGGCCCAATCAGAGACAGCCCTGAGTGAGGCCCAATCAGAGACAGCCCTGAGTGAGGCCCAATCAGAGACAGCCCTGAGTGAGGCCCAATCAGAGACAGCCCTGAGTGAGGCCCAATCAGAGACAGCCCTGAGTGAGGCCCAATCAGAGACAGCCCTGAGTGAGGCCCAATCAGAGACAGCCCTCTGTGTGGACACAGTAGTAGCTAGAAAGGTGTGCTAGTGTGTCTGAGGTGCAGTATGTAGACAGAAACATGAGCCTTTGGCCTGGGGTGGGACGCGGGAAGCACAGAGCCAAGCGGGACCGGTCAGCGAGGCAGAGACAGCGGGGGGGGGGGGGGGGGGGGGCCTGCCTGTTAAAGGTGCCACGACGTGCCACCAGGTGTGAGTGTGATTGGCCGTTACAAGCCGTTTTGGAAAGCTGCCTCTTCTGACATCACCGGTGGACCGTAGCAAACGTTGCTCATCTCTCCGTCACACGTGGGCACGCCCACCTGTGATGTCATAAGGGGCAGATTTCCAAAAACGGCTCGTAGCGGCCAATCACACTCACGCCCGGTGGCGCGTCACGGGACCTTGAACCGACGCGGAGCCCGCCCTGAAGAAGGATTCTAGAGTCTGCGAGAGGTGAGAACACATGTTGCTATAGAAACACAGGGCGACTCCACCTTAGCATGTTAGACGGATGAGTGGGGAGGAAAACAAAGAGAAGCGTGGTGGAGGTGGTGGAGGTGGTGGTGATGGTGGTGATGGTAGTAGTGGTGGTGGTGGTGGTGGTTGTGGTGGTGATGGTGGTGATGGTAGTAGTGGTGGTGGTGGTGATGGTGGTGGTAGTGGTGGTGGTGGTTGTGGTGGTAGTGGTGGTGGTGGTGGTGATGGTGGGAGGGGTGAGGGATGGGTTTCGACGGTGGAGGGTTAATGAGTTAATGATCAATCAAACCAACAGTCTCTCCTCAGTGACCTCTACCCTCAGAGAGACCCTCTCTGATCCGAGAGGACCCCCCCCTACTCCACCCCTACAGGATTAGTAACGTCTGGCTTCAGTTGGGCCGGCTTACCGTCCGTATCTGAAACGGTGCTCATCTAGTCGGGTCTGAGCACCGAGTAGGCGTTAGCCATGGGAGGAGTCAGCACAAAACCAGGGCTACTCAACGGACTACCGGAAACAACACAGCAGTCAAACAGTCATTAAGGTCAACATCACAGTCACATCACATCGCAGTACCACCACTACCACCTCTGTACAGCCACCAGACCACGCTCTCCTCCTCACAGCATGAGGCGTTTCCTAGGATTCACTTCTACAAAAATGATATTCGATTATTTTAAATATATATATATATATTTATCTGTGCACCTGATAGAAAATTACATGTATGATATTTGTCTTGGATAGAACAGAACCCCTTTGAAGACGAGGGGGCCCGCTCGGTCACAAGTCACAGTGGTCTTGACGTCAGACTCAAGCGTCCCTTAACCCTTAACCCTTAAGCTCGACTGAGGAGCCTGACCCACCACCCCGGGTGGGAGACGGACTCCTAGATGGACACAGGCTTCATGGAGCCAGAGAGATGTCCCCCCCTGTCCTCCAAACCACCCCAGGACAGAGGGGGTTACAGACGGAGGGGAGCTCCACCTTCTTCACCAGCTAAAGCTCTAAATCCTTACTCTTTCTTTGCTCTTATTTCTTCAGCTGTCACCATCGCCTTACTCCTCAGTGAGGCCAAAGACAACCGTTTTAAGAGCTGGTAAGTGGGGGGGCCCAGACTGGGTACGTGGGGGGACTTTAAAGAGGACACTGAATAATCAAACGGTCACTCTGGCTGAGAGCACTCCCCATGTGCTGCATCGTCAGAGTGTGGTCCGCATCATGATGTCTGCTGGGCCGCTGGGCTCAGCTTAAACACCACAATCAGAAGGATGCTCGCCCGCCCGCTCGTTCGCCCGATGGAAACCCGTTTTGCGATGCGTCGCCGGGACTCGTGTAGCACCGACACCAGGAAACAAAACATGCTACGTTTTCCGACAAGACTCAAGAGCTCACTGGCCCACGTTAAAGTTGACGTGAATAATTAAATTTGGATAAGTCAACAGCATTATGCAAAATACAGACACGGACAGGCAGAGGGCACACGGGAAGAAAGGCAAGGTGGACGGACACAGACCAGTGCAGCTTAGCGAGCTTAGCGCGGGCACAGGTACATACAGGGCGGCTTTGTATACAAAATACCAAAAAGGCGACAGCAGCCCTCATGCAACAAGACAGAGTCGGAGTCGGGGGTAATGCTGTGTTGGTCTCTAACCCGTGGAGCAATTCTGAGCCCTGGCTCTTCTGACCATTGGAAATAGAAACAGCATTTGTCTGAACACACATTATCGGGTTTGCAACAAAGACCCCCTCTCAGAGATATCGCCTCTCATCTGGAGCACATTTAAGGCTTCAGGATCCAGTAGGAAACAAAGATCCAGGGAACAGCAGAAGAGACCTAATGATCTCCCTCCTTTCCAGAGCCTTCTCTGTGGTCTCCTGTACAATAGCAGAGACCGGGTATATACAAAGACATTTTGTAATTCAGGCTACACGACTCTGCACCCCAGTATAATAATATCCCACTATTTGAATATTTTCTTGTCAGACTCTGACTGCCTAATATTCAGCTTCAAAGTCAGTTCTGAAATATATACCAGAGATATACGACTTGTCTATAGTTGTAAATACGCTTGCTATATAGATCCTCTTCCAGTCGTCAGGCATGTTATATAGTACTGGGGGATATATAACTGTGTATAATATATATAAATAGATTTATATATATATATATGTGTGTATATCTATCCCCCTCCCCCTATGGCAGTATCCTAGCATTTTTAAGGCAATGAGTACTTCATTAGAATCAAATCAAAGGTATGTCATTAAAACAAAACAAAAGTTCTTAATTAAAACCAAACAGAGAGGAAATAAGCTTATTGATGACAGACAGACGTGAGAGTAGGAAGATAGGACGGATAACACTCAACCACCAATCAGAGGCAGCCGTCTCTGTGATAGGTCGAGACCGAACCCAATCCAAACTACTTGTGATCCCACTTCTCCTTCAGCCTCGGTGGGAGCAGGATGGCTCCGTGAGCACATTTGAGACGATTCAATCGGGTGCTTTTGCCTTGCGCCGGGGACAAACAGATCCATAAGGCTCTTAATCTACTTCACCGGATAATGCCCTTAGAGGAAAACGACGCCGGGGGGGACAAAAGAGCGATCACCGCCAGTGTCTGCTAATACTTCTGTGTTATCCCATCGACGCGACCACCGGCCCATAAATAATAAAAAAGGCATGAATGTTAAAAGCAGGGTTGTGAAGCTGCGCTCCCTGCAGCACAGAGAGGCCGAGGAGAGAGGAGGGACTCGGGGCCCCCAGACGGACCAGTGTGAGAGTGTCATTCAGTCGGGGGCTTTGAGAGGACTGTCGTCGTCGTCGTAAAGCACAACGCCTCAGACAGACATGGGAGGAATAATACACCAGTTGGCAGCAGCAGCAGCAGCAGCAGCGTCCCCGCGGCCCGGGGAGAATGTGCTGACTCAGTGTTTGTTCCCAGGTCCTCTGAGAGTCCATTGGCTGCTGCTGCTATCCAATATTGGGGAGGGGGACGGGGGACCCAGAAACTCTGCATCCCCTCTGAGGTCCTGCATGCTGTTTCGTGGGGGCGTGCACGCACGCACGCACACACACACACACACACACACACACACACACACACACACACACACACACACACACACACACACACACACACACACACACACACACACACACACACACACACACACACACACACACACACACACACACACACACACAAAGATGCTACATCTTTATGAGCGGGGTCTGATCAATGTTCCCCGTCCCAATGTGATGTTGGGATTATTGATTAGCTAGCAGGGAAAAGAAAAGCGCATTGTGGTGGATATTCAGACGCCCTTGGGTGCCCCGGGGGATTCAGAAAGGGCGACACTGTGACACCAGAAGAGCTGACGGGGCTGTCCGACCGGGGCTCGGAGACAGAGAGCTGAGCAGAGGTATCCATCATCACAGAGAGGGTCTACATCACAGCGAGAGAGCATGCAGTAAGAGTGCTACGGTAAACCAGTGGGAGCGTACGGGGTGGCATGCGGCAACCACTCATTCTCTTCCTTCACTGAGCGGCTACAAGATTCACGGACCACGATCAACACATCTCCGGACGAGCCCGTCATCAGCCCATCGATCGGTTCAATCGTTCGTTCTCAGGTGGCTCGTGTGCAGCCTTCCTCTTCGCTGAGAGGTCCTCACACAGACGAGTCATAGAAAGTTCAAGTTAACAGCAGAAGGGAAGACTTATCAGACCCAAAAGTTAAACCCGGGTTGAGAACGTCTTCATCCTCTGTAGAAAGTGTAAAGTGCATCCAGGAGTTTACAGTTTGGACAGACCGGACAGAACCTCAGACGTACGACAACAGAATCCATACAGAGACAAAAGATCTCTACAAGTAGATCCGAACACAAACCATACACTGACGAACGGGAGGCCAGACGGCGTCAGAGCCAACAGCAAACACATGCCACGATGCAAACCTGCACGGAGCCGGGACTCAGAGTGCTGTGAAGCGGACCACAGGTGGATCACGATGCAGATCAATCGTTTAAAGTCCAATGGACGCGTGGAACCCTCGACCGGGTCCACACAGAGAGCAGCGCAGGTACATTCTACAGACCACCCTCTGTGACCGGTGGTGGTCATTGCAGTTGGAGATCCGCAGTCCGATTGGCTGAGGAGATAATATGCACACCAACCTCTGAGCCATAATCAGGGGAGGTGCTTAGACCAACCCCATCAATGATATCGTACGAAACGGCCAACCATCGCTCACAACTATTAAAATAGTTGTCAGTGGGCAAAAACCGTCATGGTTTGCTCGAGCCGTGTCCAGAGAACACCTTCACCCCACACCCTGAAGGCTGGCCTCCACCTGCTACCCCCTCACCCAGAACCCTCCGGAAACGAGGTGCCATCAAACCGCCGACAGCCGGGGGAGAGAATCCCACCGACGGGGGGAACAAGCAACGAGTTCCGGCCTGCGAGCCGCGCCTCTCCGCAGCTCGTGGGTCGTGGGTCGTGCCTCAAGAGGAGCGAGGGTGAGTAAGGAATTCATCGGCATCACAATCACTATCGTCGGCCATGGTCTCCATGGCCAGGGCCCCGCCCCCGCCGCCGCCGCCGCATCCTCCCCCGCACCTGTTGTTGCTGCTGCTGCTGTGGGCGTCGGCGGTGCAGTGGGTGACGCCAGACGGGCAGGGGCCGCTCATTTGCTCCAGCAGCCGGGCCAGGCGGGTACAGCCGCTCTGCCCATGCTGGTAGCAGCACAGGGACTCCACACAGCTGAGGCCCTGCGTCTGCTGGGCTGATAAAGACTGAGGGACAGAGAGAGGGGAGAGGAGAGAGGTGGAGGAGGAGGAGACGGGTGAGAGGACAGAAGGAGAGATGAGAGAGGAAGACCAGAGGAGGAGGTGGAGGATACGTGTTAGAGGACAGAAGGAGAGATGAGAGAGGAAGACCAGAGGAGGAGGAGGAGGAGGAGGAGGAGGAGGAGGAGGAGGAGACGGGTGAGAGGACAGAAGGAGGAGAGAGGAGAGAGTGGGAGGAGGAGGAGGAGGAGGAGAGAGGGAGACCAGAGGAGGAGGATATGGATGAGAGGACAGAAGGAGCAGAGAGGGGAGAGTGGGAGGGACAGGAGGAGGATTAAGGGAGCGGAGAAGGAGGAAGGTTTAAGTGTAATGGAAGGAGGAGGAGGAGGAGAAGAGGAGACGAGAGAAAAGAAAAAAGGAGGGAAGCATAAAATCAGTATTAGAATCAAACAATGTTACATGTGTGGTGATAAGCCTTCAGGGCCGTGGGTGGCATGCTCAAACACAAACACGGACTGTGCGTCCAACTCAAACTGCAGACGACTGTGATCACAGAACACAAACACAGATGAAACGATGCGACAAACCAAAGAAAAGATGATGATGACTCAAAGCAAAGAGCTTAGATTTGGGTCAGTGTCCAAGATGAGTTATAATGAATTAGTATGACTATGGATAGAATATAGAATTGTTACATTTGGCTTTTTAATCATTCCGGTGTTTGTCAAAGGCAACATTCAGGGAATATATGTAGGCATGTTGTTCAAAGAAGCTTACTTTGGAGTCTTATTTGTCTGCTTAATGTTAGGATTAAAAAAGTATCTAATAACCTTTTGGCTACATGCCTACCTCTTTGCCCTGTGACAGTAGTGCTGTGAACCATTGTAAAGCACTTCAGTCAACAACTGTCCATGTTCACTATGTCCTTACGTTTACTTTCCTATAAAAGAAAAGGCCAGTAACTTTACTTGGAGGACTTCTCAGTAACCTTGCACATTCACAGGCTTATTTCCATGAACACAGCCTCCACGTGATGGATGGTCTTCCATCTATGACGCAGCTCGCACACACACAGGGGCCCAGACCGTCAGACCGGAGCCCAGGCCTGTCTCCGCTTCAGCTCGCTTCCTAGAACTAGGTTACGTCTTACACCTCTATCTCGCTCCAGAGCTACCACTAAATAACACATTCCCGGCCAGCACTGCAGGTAGCGCTATGCAGGAGGAGGCTGCCAGGGGAAGGGAAGGTATCGGGTCCCCCCGAGTTCACCTGAGTCAGCGACTCTGAGGCAGACGGGCAGAGACGGAGACGGAGGGAGAGAAGAGAGGACGAGACAAAAGCAGGGAGGTGCTGAGAAGACGATCGCTGCCTTGAGGCTCAGAGTGCGGGTGATACCTCGACTGTACGGCTGCACTACACAGAGCAGGGTGAGACTACAGATCACTAAATCTGCCCTTGTTGAACCAAGTCCCCCCCGGTCGCACCGTTTGCTCGCTGTTGCACTTTCCTGAAGAGACTTCTAATTAAACAGTTGCCATGTCGACAAACCGCCCCCCCTCCAGAAACTGCAGAAGCAGAACACCTACAAAATCCCGAACATGCATGATTTATCTATATTGATGACTGGTCTAAGGTAAAACAAAATGTAAATTAGTCATAATACGTTTAAGGGGTTTATATTTATTATATAGGTGCAAGCGAGAGACTTTTCAACCGTCGGGGAATGACTGCAGCAGCAGATCAGACTCTGTGGACTCTGTGTGTCGCGAGCAAAGGGGGCGAGAGTTATGGCGGCCCATCCTAAGTTATGGTCTGATAAACATGCAGCCACCCGTATCCCTGGACGACTGCTTTGGCTCCCGGTACACAATCAGTGGAACGGGAGCAGACACTACACCACCACCAATCAACGGTGAGTTAGGACCGCGACACTGAGCCCAGCCGTTAAGAGGATTCAATCACAGCGTTTATGAGCCAGAGCAAACACAAACGGTCAACATATTGGTCCATGGATTTCTAGTATTGGTTTTGTCTCGGGATGGGTAACCGCTTCAGGGCTGAATCATTACGGACGTACTATCGATAAGGTCAGACGTACCCGGTGCTGATATCGTATGAGAGAAATGAAGGGAATCTTTTTTTCTATGAATTTAGGCTAAATCAACGATGTAATGTTTAGATCGGGCTACTCCCCAAACCATGATGGAAGTGGCACTGTGGCTCCAGACTACAAAGCAGTATGGATAAGAGTAGAAGCATGGCTAAGATCTTAACTATACCCATCCCTGGTTTTAGCTGACAACTAGTGTTTATTGAGGAATTAAAACCGTGTGTAATTCACAGCTAGGGCTAAAGAATTCACAGAATTCAGTTATTTTGTTTTGGTGCAATGCCGTTTGAATTTTCACCAATAACAATAGATCATGGCTGGCTTACTAGGCAGGTAAATTCATACAAATCCATTATCGCACATTGTTAACAAACTGCTTTGTTAAACGGTTGTAGGACATGATGACACAATAGTGTTAGTCAAATGTTTAAAGCATCCCAAAATACAGATGAATGCTGAAAGAAACATACAAGGAGAACTAAAGACGGAAAAAACAAATGAAAATAATAACACAAAAAGACCAAAAGGACCAATATGTAAACACGTGTAAGACACCAAAGAGCAGCTCAGACAAAAGCAGTGGAGGACATGGAGGACATGGAAGACATGGAGGCCAGCAGACCAACAGCAGCACGTCCTCCAAGCTCTGATAAAGGACATCAAGGCAAAGGAGAGGGACCGCGGGGACACAGCGTGGAGGCAGGGTGATGGAGGGAGGGAGGTGGAGGCAGGGTGATGGAGGGAGGTGATGGAGGGAGGTGTTGGGTTAAACAAGGAGGGACATGTTGGTGCTGGGGAACCAGCTTAAGAAAGGAATGCTGGGCAGCACGCAAGGCCACCTCGGGACCGAGCCAGGGACCACAACATGACTACAGGCAGCAGAGCATCAGGCTTCATTTAACACCATCAACTCAAAAAAATAAAAACATGAATTCATGAAGTTAGGATGGGTCATTCTCAAGGAACAAAAACAGGGAGGCTGGTGACAACAAAGTGACACAGGATAGTGGTCAGATAGAGCACTGGGTTTTGGCGCAGCGCCTTTCTGTTGCATCCATAACATAGACAAGATGCTTAAGCACTGGTGGTGCTGGTGCTTGGGGTGGTGGTGGTGGTGGGGGGGGGGGGGGGTCGATGAGGACACAGCGGGGGGGGTAGCGGTGATAGCGGTGGAGCTGATGGTACTACCTAGGGGAGCAGGGGTCGGGGCCGGGGGCGGCACGGGGAGGGTAAGAAGCTAGCAGGTGCCAATTGCCCTCCCCAGGGCTCCGCTGGGCTTTAGCAGGGTCATATTCTGGGCCGACTGGGAGCTCATCCTCTTCCATCTGAGGGGCACAAGACACTAGCTGTCAGCCCCCGTCAAGAGGACCGCTGCTGCTGCTGCTGCTGCTTGCTGCGGCCGAGTGGCCAGGCTCGCTAATCATTGAGTGAGAGGCTTCAATCATTGGTTAGTCAGCAAGCCGGTCAGTGTGGTCGATGCAAAAGAAAAGAAGGATAAGTGTCTCTCTCGACGGCCTGCCGGTTAGGTTTGTGAAAGTATGCGAGCAGAACAACCAGTGCCAAAGCAGTTCAGTGTGTAGATTAGGTATACAGTTAATCATCCCCAAGCCCTTCTATCTACACAGTGTGCATTCACAGGGCAGAGTACTGTGCAAAGAACAACCAGAAATAGGACTGGTTTTCCATTTTTTTTTTAAAGCCGTCCTCCAGTGACATTGCTAAGATTGTAAAAGATCAAACAATTAACAAAAAAAAAAAACGAATGTTTGCCATTTAACGTAAAAACGGCCGGCGGCCTGACGGAGTTACGTCTCGTTCCGTAGTGAGAGGATGTTCCTCTGCTTTGGGTTGCCAGGTGTTAATGAGAAACTCCTGAATGCCTAACGGCTCTAATCGGAACGTGGAGATGAGGTCAGTGGAGGAGCGGCTATTTCCATTTCCCAGCAGGAGAGGAGACGGGTTCAGACTCTAACAGAGCAGCAGCAAAGCCATTTCAGCTTCAGCCGTCGAAACGAGCAGAGAACCAAACGGCCACAGGAAACGGGTTCCTCATGGGACAGGACGGCTGCTAAATGGCGCGGAGGCAAAATCCACGAGTGTTAATTAACCTCGTCTGGACCTCTGGTGGGTCTCGTGGCCGTCAAGACGCACACAAGACCCCCCGGGACCCAGAGGCAACTTTTGAGATGACCTCATCCCTGATTGACGAATTTGCATAAATACTGGAATGGAAAAACCAACTCTTTCAGTGCACCTGAATACATTAACAAATCATGACCTTTTAATGCACTCAGAGACCAGGAAGTTTGTGCTGTTGGTAGGTCTAGGTCCTGTCTGCATAATGTATAACCATGGTCAAAAGACTACTGCAATCCATGAAATGGCGTTTGGTTTTTCTGTTCATTTTTGGCTTAAGTTTGCATAAAATGTAACTTAAAATGTCAAACACATCCTTTTATTTAAATTAAATCTGTTCCGTGCCCTTACTTCGATGGGCTTCTTGAGTCACCCACTAATAGCGCCATAAGCTGCAGAAGAGGCTTGCCACAACGAAAAACCAGCTCAGAAGGTTTAAAGATGCAAGCACAGGCCTGGCAGAACCAATCCCCCATCAGGGTCATTCACACAGGTTACTCTGATGACTGGTTCAAATGTTTTCATTGCGTTGAAAATAAATCAACCATTCAGCGTCGATGATCACAGTAACATATGGGGAAAATGTTCTATTTTTTTATTTGGCGAAGCTGCACCTTAATCAATTGGCACTTTAGTTAAAGATATTGTCATTCATTGTTTGACACAACAGACTGGAAGCCACTGTTGCCAAGTTATGGCAAACGCAAGCCAAGCTAGCTCTATTGAAGCATATTCGTCCTATCCAGCCCATGATCTCGCCGCCATGTTAAGGTACACTTTACAGCAGCCTATCATTATCTACTGGCCAATCATCACTACCTAGAACAAGGCTGATCCCAGCAACACATGCACTACAATGTCAGACCACAGCCTACAGAGAGACATAGAGGCCGGTGAGACCAGGGGCAGAGTGCGGCGGCGGTGGGGAAGGTCTTGACGGTAAAGACCTGAGTGGCAGCGGTAGGCGGGGCACATTGCACCATGCTAGAGGATGGGGTGGTGACTGTGGTGACCGATGGGGTGAGGGTATTTACCATGCTACAGTGAGCTTGGTAGGATCCGCTATCCGTTGAAACATGGCTTGGGGACACATTACTGAAGGCTCACCCAGGGACAATGGGATTGGATATCAGGACAGCAGGAGGGGCAGGTGGATCAGGTGCAGCTGGCCCATGCAGCGATCATGTATGTGGCATGCCAGTCCGACCGTGACCAGATGCAGAGCTAGCCGAAGTGGCTATGAGCCTCGCATTTGGTGATCGGTGAGATTTGAGGAATACAGGTAGAGGACAATGTAATAATGTGGTCAGCACTGTTGTTATATTGTTCCCCTCAACCAGGACCTGTTATTCCAAGTCCTCGGTGACGTGATGACTGCCACAGAACCGCATCAGTCTAGATTCACTCTTGTTTCAAAATTGCTTTCATTCATTCTGCCATGTCGGTGTTTCATGCAGGGCGAGATGTAAATCATGGTGCGGGAGGCATAAGCAATGAAGTCGGCTCTCAAGGCAATGTCAATAGTTCAACTTACCGCTTGAAACCCAGACATGCAATAATGGCAGTGACTCATGCGTCATATCTCAAGTTCACTGATGGATAATAAAGAGGGGTGGCTTGCCGGCAACGGGAGGGTTGAGAGAGTCTGGGAAGTGAAAGAATTCTCGGCACCCTCTCAATGCCGTAGCTTCCCCGCTATCAGAAGGGTTGATCAGGGCATGCACACAGAGACAGCCCCTGTTTATATACGGGAACACGTATACACACATGTTCCCGTATATACCCAGACATCTTACTATACAGTGTACGGGTGTATGCATACAGGTCTAAACTAAAACCGCAAGAGTGCATTAATGAAAGGAGAATTAGGGACGTATGCAAGACGAATCAGACTGTTGGCTGGAGTCACACAGGAGGAGAACATTGCAGTGTGCAGCTACTTCTTGTCCAGAAGGTTAACCATGGGACACTCTCCTGTGCGAGTCCAGCAGGTCTGCAAGGCTGCATGGTGCCAGTATTTGGGTCTCCGCATGACGGACGCATGGACGAGAGGCCAGACTTGGGATCACGGCATTTTCATTTGCACTGTTAAACCTGTACTATGCAACTCTTCTTCTGCTATTTACTCCGTATGAAATCTGAACTAGAAAGCTTCTCAAGGATAAAACGTCCCCTTCCACGAGTCATTCAATCCAGGGAAGTTATTTCCATAAATCGTTAAAGTTTGCTAACGTGAAATCGAACGCATTCCACGTTGAAGCATTCATAAAAGAAGAAGGAAGAACACAACTCATAGTGTGCGGCGTTGTGTGTGTGGCAGTGTACCAAGCAGTATTTCTACTTCATGAGAGTGCACTGCAGAGGGGGGGCAAGAGACGCATATTCTAAGCCTCGTTAATCAAGGACATTTAGATCATTTCTGGTAACAAACGGTCCGGATAGAATTAAAGGGTAAGATAGGTTTATAAAACAAACCAAGTGTATATAATAAGATATATAGTATATATGAGTATATAACTATACATAATAACACACGATAACACATGGTTACGTGCCACATAACGTGGATACTATTCCTTGAACACTAGTTTCGAGAGACCACCCCCACAATGCCAATCCTACAAAGTGAAATACAGTTAATGTCCTGTTCTTCTTTTATGAATGTCTGAGCAGAAGGCACTCTGGCTCTATTGGTATTCCACAGGCCGTCCCACGACTGCCTCCGCCTCATCTCATCTACCTAATCTTGCCCAGCTGGGTCTTGGCTCGCGAGAGAGGCTGCAGAGCGATGAAGTCATCCTCTATGACCACGCGGTTGGCGTACATCTACACACACAGGGACAGGAAACAGGAGAGCAGAGAGCACACCCACACACACAGAGACACAACATGCACACGTAGACACAAGTACAGGGAGGAAGGGTCAAAACAAAGAGTGTGTGCAAGCGCCCACACACACACACACACACACACACACACACACACACACACACACACACACACACACACACACACACACACACACACACACACACACACACACACACACACACACACACACACACACACACACACAAAAACAGGATGAAGGTTAAAGCAGAAACAACAAACACCACAGACAAAGTTAAAAAGTAGGAAAGTTATTATTTCTATTCTAGAGGAAGGAGAAGCTGGAAAAGGAGGAAATGATCTCATTTTACTGCACTACATGGCCGTGTGTGTTCTCAGTTCTCACGGGTGTAAGGCACCCCAGGGCGTCAGTGATCAGCAGGGAGCCACAGTGAGGGTGGGACTTATTCACCAAACTATTCCTGGAAGCCAGAGGCCACTTCTTAGAGAAAGGGGCTTTGTTAAAGTTATCGATGTTACAGTGTGTCAAAACCCTTTTCACCTCACCTTCCCCGTTGTATTTCTATATGCTGGTTAATAAAACACTTTTCACCTCATCTTCCCCGTTGTATTTCTATATGCTGGTTAATAAAACACTTTTCACCTCACCTTCCCCGTTGTATTTCTATATGCTGGTTAATAAAACACTTTTTACCTCACCTTCCCCGTTGTATTTCTATACGCTGGTTAATAAAACACTTTTTACCTCAACTTCCCCGTTGTATTTCTATATGCTGGTTAATAAATCACTTTTTAAATTGGTGCTTCAACGCGGTCGTACTGAACTTGGTGTTCATGTAGGGAGTGTTGCTTGGAATGATACATAAAGAAATGCACTATCGTCACATTGAAAAGTTAAACTCTAACATTATAGGATATCCTTTATACTATACTACAATAACATGGCCGTTGACATGACCTCAGCCCTGAACATAGTAACTGAATTTAATTGAATTGTTTATTGACGCACATCAGCTATCTCATCCACAGACGAGTGCTGTTCTACCTAGGGCTGGGCGATTAATCTAATTTTGATCGCGATTTCGATTTCAGAGTGAAACGATCACCAAACTAATATAATCGAGTTGAAACGATTTAATTATTTTTTTTTTTTATAGAAATTGCAGAACAGCTGGATTCATATCTGGACTTTATTTTCTATTTCTATTTGACCATTCTGTGTATATTTTTAAGGGGAAATTTCGAAGTTCTCATTTACAAGTGTTTTTTTTGGAGAGAAATTATGAATAAATGCATCATGTTTTCAAACTCAAAAATAATCGTTTGAATAATCGAGATTTCAATATTGACCAAAATAATCGTGATTATGATTTTTTCCATAATCAAGCAGCCCTAGTTCTACCTGTGGTCAAAATTACAAATTGCATTGTCATTTTTAGACAAATCTACCCATCCCAGACACCCCCCCCCCCCCCCCCCCCCCGTCTCCACCCCGTACCTGGCTCTTCTGGGTGCCAGTGGGGTGCAGGTGCCGGTAGAGGACCTTCTTCAGCATGTCCGGGAACAGACAGGTGACGATGATGATGATGATGGTGAACCAGGCCGAGCCGCTGGACAGGAGCTGGACGAAGACGAAGTACATGTCCTGGGTCTGGACGAAGGGCCTGTGGGCAGGAGGAGGGTTAGGGGAGGAAGAGACAACACACAGAACCACCTGTTTACTACTTACTTTATTTCATTATTTATTTTTGTCTATTATCTATTAATGCTGCTACATATTTTTACCTATTTAATGTTAAATGAATGTTATAATGTTCCTCTACTTCGTATTACTTACTTTATTTTATTTTTATTTTATTATTTATTTTTGTTATCTATTAATGCTGCTACATATTTTTACCTTTTTTTTTTTTACACACATTTCTACGATGACTTATCTTTGTTTTACCTTATCTTATCTTATCTTTGCTGCTATGTGGCTGTTGTCGGAAGCAAGCCGAAGAGTCTTACTCTGTACTTAACTCTGACTCTAATGTATATAATTTACTCTGGGTCAGTATAAGAGTATACTATACTACACTAGAGTAGTCATTAACTCACGGGTTTAGCTCACTTACTGCGTTTTACAACCATGCATCAGTGACCTTCATGACTTCATGTGTTCACCATGTATACCCTCTGTGCCCTCGTGTACAAAGGCCTCTCAGTGCGGCCGTGTGATCAACGATGACCCCCGCTTCCCTCCTCACCGTGATCAACTGACAATGCCCTGCCTTTGAGACATCAACACAACCCGACGCTGGTCTTTGTGGTTCTCACCAGATGATGCCTCCGTAGAAGAGCGAGAAGATGAAGTAGAAGGTGATGGAACCCCAGGTCACAAAGTGGTTCATCCACGTCCAGTAATGGGTCTCCAAGGCCAGCTGCACACACACGCACACACACACACACACACACACACACACACACACACACACACACACACACACACACACACACACACACACACACACACACACACACACACACACACACACACACACATACAGTGAAAACTTTCCGTCCCACCATTACTGACTTCTCCATTAACTGTTCATTGCTCATGATAATAACACTATCTATTAACTTCATTGCTCCTGATGAGGTCAGCCTCGTTATATTTTAGCCAGGCCACCATCAGCAAAGTGATTGTTGTCCTGTCCAGATAGTGGAGGGTGGACTGAGAGAACAGCGTGCGATTCATTGAGGATTGGCTCGGGGACAACAGGGGGTCTGGTCCAACGGTGTGTTGCCTCATGTGAACACACTATGTACCTGTAGTGTCACAGTGATGACCATGACCGTGTAGACCAGCGTTCCAAAGGTCCAGTTTCCAAACATCTGAAAACAGAAACACAACTGTCAGGAAAATGACACAACAATAACATGAGAACACAACGTTAATCAGCACAATGCTAACATATAAACAGATATATATATATATATATATATATATATATATATATATATGAATTGGTCAAAGTTCATAAACATTTGTGTATAGTAGACGGAGCAAATCAAACTAAATTAGCCTCCAGGTGTAGGAGATTTTTTCCAGATTTCTTTTTTTGGAATACTTTAAAAAGGACAGATGAGGATAATGCTTAAACTATTAAAGGACTATCAAACTGTTGCTGAACATTAAAGGATGGTTGAAACAACATGCAGAATCTTTGGCAACGGCTAAAAGATGAAGAGATAATCACGAGTGAAAAAGTTAAATGGACGAAATGTAGACTACTCTGAAACCGTGGACACATGCACTGAACCACTCTGCTTACCAGCTGCTTGTTAGCCCGCAAGATCTGAAGACATGCACAGCGTGAAAAGAATAGAAGGAAAAAGGAAATAAAGACAGATGGAAAGAAAACCAGCCAGAGAAAGCAACCACACACAGTGAGTCGTTGTTTTTAGTTTGGGAAATCCAGATACCACAAAACCAAGGGACCAAGGGAGAGAGAGAGAGAGAGAGAGAGAGAGAGAGAGAGAGAGAGAGAGAGAGAGAGAGAGAGAGAGAGAGAGAGAGAGAGAGAGAGAGAGAGAGAGAGAGAGAGAGAGAGAGAGAGAGAGAGAGAGAGAGAGAGAGAGAGAGAGAGAGAGAACACACATTGACTGACATGAAGATGGGCAGAGACAGGTTAAACACAGTCCTAAAGTGCGATTGGCTGCTTGTGAGACAGCGGTGGAGCAGGGCATCAGAAGGAGGGAGAAAGAAGAGGGAGACAGGAGAGGCTGATAGAGAGATGCACAGGGGGGGTGGGAAACAATCAATGAGAAGACAGGCAGGAAGACAAGAAAGGCATCGAGCCCAATTCAATGACTGGCGATAGAGATTTGAACAGCACATTCATAGCCAGTCCAAAGAAATCACAGACACAGATACAGATACGCACAAACACGACACAAACACTTGTACAGACGTGATGTTGACTTGCATTGTGCCCACAGCGTTCTGAGACTCATATTGACAGTGAAGAATTGTTCCCAAAATGTTATCACAGCTTTTTCATACATTTCCGTCTGAAAAAAGTATATTCTTTACCATCTCAAGACACACGCCAAGAGACACACAGACACACACACACACAGCAAAATAGGGGGATGTCCGGAAGAATTAGATATGAAAATTAAACCTTAGTTCCTCCACTGGCGTTGCATGCCACACATGCTGAGAACTAGAGTACAATGGATGGGCTACTCATGACAAGTCCCTTTATGTTATAAAACCAATAGCTTCTTGACACAGCTTGAGGCTTGATTGCACAAAGAGAGAAAGACGGTACACAAGGTTTTTCCAAGTGACATGCTGTGAGGTCAGTGGCTGGCACTGAACAGTCAAATCCAGATTTACATAAATATAATATTCCCATACATATATATATAATCAATTATAGCTTACAAGGAAAGGAACAAATTTTGTGTTTCATAAAGTAAAATGTCCAAATAATGCTGGAAAATACCCAGGGCTGTCCGAATACATCATTTCAAGCTTCAAATAGGAGTTTCCTTTCTTATTCGAAAAGGAATTTAATTTGAAAGTACACCATAAATAAAAGTAGAAGGTACATTCATACTGTGTGTACCTGTCCCTGGCCGGGTCGGAGCTGGCTGAGCCCACTGCTGCAGAATCACGATTTTACCAACTTATCGTTTTTCTCTTTCAGTCTTACTTTTGATAACGCAAAAAGCGAAACTACAACATCCTACCGTACCAACAAATATCCAGAATTATTTTTTGGGTTGCACCACTAAAAGACACACACACACACACACACACACACACACACACACACACACACACACACACACACACACACACACACACACACACACACACACACACACACACACACACACACACACACACACACCTGTCCGTTGCCCATGAGGCTGGTGTCCTCTCCAATCAGAGCATAGGAGCCGAAGAAGAAGATGAAGGCATGACAGAATCCCAGCAGCGTCCAGTAGAGAAAGGTCCGGAAGGAGAGCAGAGAGTTCCTGCTGATGTCCCTGTGGGGGGATGAGATAACACAGCATAATAGAAATATTCTTTATACTCGCGCAGCCTGATGTTCAGGTAAATCATGCATATCTGTAGCCTGGAGATCCAGAGCCACATCTAGAAAGCTGTGGGGTCTGGCAACGAGTCATGAAAACGGCCCAACTCGAGGGGCGGCACCCAGCATGCATTTGAAAATATCACTGCACGCAATTGGATAACACTGCGACCAATCAGAAGAATACAAGGGGTGACGTATCCAGACCAGCAGCGCTAACCAATAGATAAGACTCTCGCCATATCAGGTCGGTAAAACAGCAACGCTTTTGGCCCCGCCTATATCAGATACACCGATGTGATTGGTTAATGTTCCGGGCCAGGGGCATCGGGGAGTGAGTATGTTGCTCGTTCCCAGAGTGACTCGCTGAGCGAATTCAAATTGTGCTCTCGCGAGAACTCTGGATTTCCAGGGTAGCATATCTGACCTTTAGACCATAAAAAGTACAACAGAAATATGAACGTATGAAATAAAATGCAGCCGCAAAGTGCAAAGTTATCGTCTTCGTGTGGAATAACATAAAGCTAATTAAGCTTTTGGGTTTGGCCCCGGGTTCCCGCGGGCTGCTCCTGACCTGTACAGGGCCGGTTTAGTCTGCAGAACGTGGGGGTGCACCAGCTGCTCAAACAGGCTGTACACCAGGATGGGCAGGGAGGTGAAGAAGATGTTGTACAGCGTCAGGTACGCCCCGTCGTACAGGGTCTGCAAACAGAAGTTTGTTAGAACCCTGCTTTGTGAGAACCCGCCACGAAGCGGTTAAGGTTAGGGTTAAGAAAGTATTATGTTGGTTCTAACACAGGGGGGGGGGGGGAAGGATTCATGTGCACAGCAAACTATTCCTTTTAACTAGACATGCTATCATGGTTTGAACCTTCGTGAAAAACCCCTCAAATGATCAGCGACTGAAGCCGACTCAAGCTGTGACTCCTGCAGCATCGAGCAGACATTGATGTGAAATGATTTGTGAAGAGGCATGAAAAACAATGGATGCAAAGACAGACAGACAGACAGACAGACAGACAGACAGACAGACAGACACAGACAGAGGGACTTACTTGTTGTGAAAACAGACAGAAGAACTGGTATAAAAACTGTGGTGTGATAAAACACACATTCTAGAAAAAGAGACAGTGAGAGAGAGAGACAGAATGACAAAAACAGATTACACATCATTCAGGCAGTGGAGGACCAATACATCCTTGATTGCAAAGTTACTTTGGCTCTGTTCACACTGAAAGCTTCAGTGCTCAATTCCTAGTTATTGCTCAGATTTTGAGCTGCGCTGTGGCTTTTTAGTTTGGCTGGATACATTATTTATTAGGGATGTGAATAACTCAAATTTTTCATGGTCGAATAATCAGTGGGTGGTATGAACGAATGATCGATTATTCGATGTGTGCCGACATTCACAAAGGCAGCCATGGATCATCGGCAAGAAATCACTTAATATCTTAAACGTAAAAAAAACTAACTTTAACAGTGATCAGTGTTTGTGTTGTATGCATATATATTAATATTTATGCTCGTGTATTGTGTGTATTGTTTTTCTGTACATGGTTAATAATAATAAAAAAAACTAATAGTGCTACAGAACCAACATTAGTTCCGTCCGTTAAGTCTTGTTTATTTGAATGGGAAAAAATGTTAACGGTCCAAATGTTAAAAATCGACTTTGACCCTCAGGAACGAATAATCGAATAATCGAATAATCAAATATTTTGACCCATCCCTATTATAGAATGCAGCCGGTATCAGATCCAGTGTGAACTTTTCTCCGACCAACATGTGCAGAATAACACTAACCACCAGGCCCCACGCAGCACGCTGCCGTACGGAGGGACACACGGAGGCCACTGAAGTCAGCGTTTACTGTCAGTGATGAGCTGATGGCAGTGGAAGCAAGCGAACGTGTGAGAAGAGGCCATAAAGACGGCTTAGTGCAGGGAAACGGCTGCAGGTTTGGTCCTGACTTGTGTGCGGTTGCAGCGTTGGAGCCAGGAGTGGTGGGGATGTGTGAACGGCTACACAACTAAAACTAGACCTCAACTAACTCAAAGAGGCTACGGGGTGAGCTACCTGAGCCACTGTGCCTGCTGAGCATTACCTTGTAAAAAAAGTACTGTACAAGATGAGCTATTCGTATGTAGTAGAAGTGGCCGTGGACCAGCAGCAGTTTGGACAGGAACTTAAACCGGGCGATTGCATAGTCGCTGTTTCTCACGGCCTGGCGTCCCTCCTTCCCCATGATGCCTGAGGGAGAGACATGCACGTCACACACTTTACACTGCGTTTACGTTCCATCCACAGACTCGTGTGTGTTGAATGCGTGTGTGTGTGTTGGCGTTTATTATGCACGCATACCTATTCCCACGTGGGCTTCCTGGATCATGCTGACATCGTTGGCTCCGTCTCCGATGGCCAATGTGATGGGCCTCTCCGGGGACGTCTTGAACAGATGCACCACCTGAACACCGCATGGAACAAGGACTAAATATTACCTTTTGACCCTCGACTCAAATGTGGAGCAAAGGCCAAACGTGACCTTTAAAGAAAACAAGCAAAGCACTGAATAATTAAAGATATAATTTAATAATAATATAATAATAATAATAATATAATAATAATTTAATAATATAATTTAATAATTAAACTAAAGACGGATCAAATCAGTGCAACTGTGACATCTCAGAATACACTCTGTCCTAACATCCAGTGCACCCCTACGACACGTGCTGTTCCATTCTAGAGGATATGAATCACGCTCTTTGACCTTTGACCCCGTGACCTCATGCAAACACAAGTGAGTGTTTCCTGGAGTTCCGACGGAGACGTCGGGGGGTCGGTCGGGCCTCCCCTCACCTTGGCCTTCTGCAGCGGGGCCATGCGGCAGCACAGGACGGCCGAGCAGTTCTTGCACACGTCCATGAAGAGCTTCTCGTGCTGCCGCAGCGCCAGGGACAGGCTGGCCCCGTCCACCACCAGGCCGTGCTGGATGACGTGGTCCTCCTTGATCCTGGGGAGGGAGGGAGGGAGGGAGTGAGAGAAGGGGATCCATCAGACAGGTCATAAGTGGGCGGCATGGGGCTCAGGAGGTAGTGCGGGTTGGCTGGTAACCGGAAGGTCGCTGGTTCGATCCCTGGCTCCTCCTCCTAGAGGAGTGTGGAGGTGGCCCTGAGCGAGACGCCCTCACCCTGACTGCTCCTGACCAGCTGGCTGTCGCCCTGCGTGGTCGACTCCGCCGTCGGTGTGTGAATGTGTGGGTGAACGGTTGTAGGTCGCTTTGGATAAAAGCGTCAGCAAAATCCCCAAAGTGTAAATGTAGTGTGAAGGGGGAGGGAGGAGAGACGTGTGGGCACGAGGGAGAACTAAATGTACAGGGTGGAAAATCAAAGTCCAAACGGACAGGGAGGGCCAACGGGTCATCAGTGGGAAGTCAGAGATAGGATACCAAAAGAGACGGAGGGAAACACGGACACAAGAAAACTGAAGAAAGGAAAGGAAAACAAGACGGTAAGACACCCCCCCCCCCTTCTAGACGAAGAAGAGACAGAGACTAACGAGCGCCGTGTAGGAGTGGGCCATCATGTACACTTCTGCACAGGGCTCATTAGTCTCTCGGGATCTTCTTTTTTTTTTTTTTAAAGAAATCGATGCCGTCGCCATAGCAACGAGTCTCATGCCTCCACCTTGGTAATGACTCATGGGAATCACCACGGTTACCACAGAGAACAACCAATCGCTCCGGGGCCTCGGGGGGGGGGGGGGGGGTGCTCAGACGAGCAGAGACCACCCGCGTAATCACAAAGTGTGCTCCTTACTGCTCCTCACGGCGCCCCTCTCTGCTGACACCTCATGAGGACGCGTTCCCACTCCTCTCTGAACCTCAGAAGGAGGACTTCTCTAACGGAGGACCCCGTTACTTTTGGATTCACTAATGAGTCGCCAAGTTCCAAGCGGGGCAGAACATTTATTATCATTGAGCAAATTAAGGCAGATTTGTGAGAGGATGATTTGAATTGAATTGAACAGGAAGAAACATAATTTCCGACACATCCCCCCCGTCTCACCTCCTGGCCAGCAGGCGGAGCTGCTCCGCACACTCGTTGTCGGTGTGCTGCTGCAGCAGCTCCAGGATGTTCATGGTGCGGTGGAAGTGGCCGCACGACAGGCTGACGCTCACCGCCGTCTCGTGCTTGTCGCCCGTCAGCACCCACACCTTGATGCCGGCCAGCCGCAGGGCCTCGATGGTCTCCTGCACCTTGTCTTGGAGCCTGGACGCGGATAGGGGAGGGGGGCGTTCGATGGAAAAAAAATGGTTTGTGTCTTGAATTCATCACAGAAATACAGAGAGGCTAAAGAGAGAGAGATGAAGCATCATTCACACACACAATATGTGAGCGAGAACGAGAGCGACAGAGACAGAGAGAGAGGTGAACAAACACTGGGCCAGTAGTAAACTGTAGAGTCCGTAAAGGTTTTATCCCCAACGGCGTCTAGACGGGCCACCGTAGAAACACACCGATTCAAACCCATCTGGGGGCTTCCTTCACTGGTACCAGCGGTGCTGTGAGCCTCACTGCAGTGCTGCCCCCCCCCCGTACCTGTCCTCCACGCCCATACCTGTCCTCCACCCCCCGTACCTGTCCTCCACGCCCATACCTGTCCTCCACCCCCCGTACCTGTCCTCCACGCCCGTACCTGTCCTCCACGCCCGTACCTGTCCTCCACCCCCCGTACCTGTCCTCCACCCCCCGTACCTGTCCTCCACGCCCGTACCTGTCCTCCACGCCCGTACCTGTCCTCCACCCCCCGTACCTGTCCTCCTCCACCCCCCGTACCTGTCCTCCACGCCCGTACCTGTCCTCCTCCACCCCCCGTACCTGTCCTCCTCCACGCCCGTACCTGTCCTCCTCCACGCCCGTACCTGTCCTCCACGCCCGTACCTGTCCTCCACCCCCCGTACCTGTCCTCCTCCACGCCCGTACCTGTCCTCCACCCCCCGTACCTGTCCTCCACCCCCCGTACCTGTCCTCCTCCACGCCCGTACCTGTCCTCCACCCCCCGTACCTGTCCTCCACCCCCCGTACCTGTCCTCCACCCCCCGTACCTGTCCTCCACGCCCGTACCTATCCTCCACGCCCATACCTGTCCTCCACCCCCCGTACCTATCCTCCACGCCCATACCTGTCCTCCACCCCCCGTACCTGTCCTCCACGCCCGTACCTATCCTCCACGCCCGTACCTGTCCTCCACCCCCCGTACCTGTCCTCCACGCCCGTACCTGTCCTCCACGCCCGTACCTGTCCTCCAACCCCCAGGCCCCCAGCAGTGCGAGCCGCCCTACCTGTCCTCCCCGCCGTGGCCACCAGCAGTGCGGGCCCCATACCTGTCCTCCACCCCCCCCCCCCCCCCCCCACGGTGGCCCCCAGCACCATGTGGCCCCCCCCCCTGTACCTGTCCTCCACGCCGGTGGCCCCCAGCAGCTGCAGGTCCCTCTCGATGAAGGCGAAGGCCTCCTGCAGCCGCTCCTCCCTCTGCTGCAGGGCGGTGCGCGCCGCGCCCAGCCGCCGCTCCACCTCCGCGTACGACGCCGCGCTGAAGAACCGGCACGCCACCACCAGAGTCCGCAGCCCTTTCTGGGACGAGAGAGAGACAGAGAGAGAGAGACAGAGAGAGAGAGAGAGAGACAGAGAGCGAGAGAGAGAGAGAGACAGAGAGCGAGAGAGAGAGAGAGAGAGAGAGGCAGAGAGAGAGACAGAGACAGAGAGAGAGAGAGAGAGAGAGAGAGAGAGAGAGAGAGAGAGAGAGACATGGGACAGTTGTTATTGTAGAATCATGGGAGAGACTCAAAAAGAGAAAAAGGAAAAGTGTGTTGTGTGAGAAGCAAAAGAAGAGGGTAAGGAGACAGGATTTGGCATAAAAAATTATAAGAAAAAAACTGTAAGCGAGAGAGTTAAGAAATGAGACCAAACAATGAGTTCAGTGTGGTCGTTAATCACAGGACCCGGTCAGGAGGCACTAATCATACACAGAGGACAAGGCGACTGAAACGCTACCCAGAACCAATGACATGGCACTGAGTCTGTGTCTGTGTCTGTGTCTGTGTATGTGTGCGTGCGTGCATGCATGCGTGTGTATGCAATACCGCCGTGGAGGAAACCGTCATAGTCTAGCTGGAACCATGGGAGGCCGAACTAATCATGATATGGTTGTAAAAATGCCATGTGCACCCGCACGCAAAATGATGTGTCAAGGAGCGTCTCAAAAGAGTGTCCACGTCATTCCTCTACAACTTGCACAGGAGACTCCTTCTCCTGTGACTCCTCCTTACAACTCCTTCAGAATCCATTTGTTGTGGTTTTGTTTGGATGCCATTTTCCTGCACAGTAGCTTCCAGACACACAACAAGTGTTTGTTGGCTCCCCATCCGTTTGGCTTCCAAAACGTTGTAACGTACAATAAATTGTACAATAAAACAAAGAAGGGTGCTCGACCTGTTCCCGTCCTCCTGGACTTGAACACAATGCTAAACAAACAATCTTTTTCAGAAATAGAGAATAGGCCATTGAGATATCAGCTCTACTACTTATCCCTATTCATATTGTGCTACGGCAACTACACACACATTTCGCAGTGCCTGTAACACATATTCAGTTCTCACAACAAAACAACTTATATCTAAATTAAAAAAAAACCTTTATATTATTATAAATGTAGTGATGCTCACGTAACCCATTTCAAGCCAAACATGTTAAATGTTAATGTTTTCAATAACAAAACAAGAACAAAATGCATTTCTCACCAGAGCGAACTCGTCCACATGCAGTCTGGTCTTCTCTATATCCCCGCTGGTGGCGAATGGCAAGATGGCCGACTCTGCCCCCTTGGTAAAGAGCACTTTACCTCCTGGAGAGTCAACGGGAGAACCAGAGAGTCCGGGCTCACACTTCACTGCACTTCACAGTGTTGTACAGAGAAGGTTGAACTTATCTGTTAAACATAATATGTATATATATATATTGTGGCAACCCGGCTCGGGGAGTGAACCACCTTACTCCATTCAGCACACGATTGTCTTAGGTGTTAAGCCACAAAGGCACTTTTGATCAAACAAAAAGTATCTTTCTTAAAAGAACAAAAGGATAATGGGCGGAACCGCCACAGCCACAACGGCTGGACTCTCAGCCCTGAATGCACCTTGGAGCAGGCTGTTTAAGGTCTGCTCTGCCCTGGCCCTCAGGGGCTCTGCATCACGTTGATTGTCAGAGCTGGGTTGCCACAATATATATACAGATACATATGGATCTATACCTGAGGGAGACTCCAGTATGACGCTCATCCTCCTGCGGTTTGCATCAAACTCCAACACATGAAGCAGTTTATACCTGAGAGCGAAAGAGACACCGACACAGCATTGACATCTTTACTAGGGAGTGCTGGTCAATATTACTATGAACTGATCTGAGGGAAGGCCATTAAATACAGTATGCACCATCTTACAGCTTAACCTTCAATGTTTGTGAGGAAAGGACAATGTGGTGACCAAATCTTTTGTGTATTTTGTGTAAAATATTGTCTACGTATACATTTCAATTTCAGTCCTTTTCCACCATCTGGAAGACATACCACAATGGTGTTGTGCTGCATCACCTACTTTTCAGACTTGCCAAAGGTTTTGATTTCCATGGTTTCACCGTTGCTACCGCTGAAGGCCACGCCCATCCTGGGGAGGAGAACAAAGCAGTGAGCAGCCAGCAACAGAGAGGTCTGGGTGGGAAGTGTCAGAGCCACTGGCCGTCACTATCTATCAACGGAAGCGTCCATGTAAGGCTGGGGCAGTGAGGCAGATGAGAGGCACAACTATCAAAGAGGATAAACGTCCTTTTAAAACAGAAGCCTGCACTCCAAACCCAACCCTTTTTTGTCGTAGTAGTTGTTGCTGTTTGTACCAAGAGGGGAATAAGGAAGTGCTGCAGCGGAAGCCGTCCACCACACAGAGCGTTCCGTCTCCACAACAAAGCAACAGACCCAGTAGCAGATTAGCCAGGAGCCATTGTGCCTACTGAACAGCACACAATGCATTACTACTGAGCGTGAGGTTTCATACTTCCACATTGTTCACACTTTAAAAGGTGCGAGTGTGAGTGTGAGTGTGATTAGCCATTACAAGCCGTTTTGGAAATCTGCCCCTTATGACATCACAGGTGTGCGGATAGATGAGCAACGTTTGCTACAGACCACTGGGTACGCTGATAGACTGCTCTATCCAGCACACATCTAGGTGGACACGCCCACTTTTCATGCCCCTTATGATGTCATAAGGGGCAGATTTCCAAAACGGCTTGTAACGGCTAATCACACTCACACCTGGTGGCACGTCATGGCAACGGGGGGGGGGGCCGTACCTCTTGGTGGCCTCCACCAGGGCCTTCTCGTCGGGCGACGAGGCGTAGTACTCCATGTGGCTGGAGGAGAAGCCGTTGGCGTGGGAGAAGGGGTCCCCGCCGCCGCCCCCCGGGCCGTCGGGCTGGTCGTAGCTGATCTGCACCGTGTGGCACAGAGACACCGCCTTCAGGAACAGCAGCTCGTCCCCCGTCTGCAGGGAACCAGGGAGCGGAGCACAGGGGGGGGTCAGGGTAAGGAGGGACGGCTGGGACGGTAACGGACAACAGGGTAGGGAGGCTATCGACTGCAGACATCACGTCGGAATGGTCTCGTACGTTCGGATACGTTCCGATTGACATTTAGGGGATTTTAGCCGACGCTTTTATCCAAAGCGACTTGCAAACATTCATGCACACATTCACACACCGACGGCGGTTTCGACCACGCAGGGCGACAGCCAGCTGGTCAGGAGCAGTCAGGGTGAGGGCGTCTCGCTCAGGGACACCTCCACACTCAGCTAGGAGGAGCCGGGGATGGAACCAGCGACCTTCCGGTTACCAGCCGACCCGCTCTACCTCCTGAGCTACTGCCGCCCCGACACTATTTACAGTTGAACTATTTAAATTTCAAAGTCCATGATGATGTAAGTTGTTGACAACTAATGTAGAGGACTTTGTTTATAAGAGATACATACATAAACAAAGTGAAACACTCATGTGAATTCACAGCGACACGCAGGGCAGAGGTCACCTCGTGTCACCTCCTGTCACCTCATGTCACTTGCTCGCTGGCCATCAGCTCGGCCAGCAGGCTATCATGAAACAGCTTGCCAAGAAGATTCAGCATCCATAAAGCCATCGACCCAACATCCTTTCCCTCTCTGAAGCCTTGACAGCCCTCTGATGTCGGAGTGGCCCCACAATGGTTTAACTTGATTATCTTAAGCCGGATGTCACAAAGTGCCCTTAAGCATAAGGGAACTTAACGTGCCCTGAATGTAAATGCATCTTTGTATAATTGGTATGTAAATGTGAGAGAGAGCGCGAGAGGGAACAGGAAGGGGGAATGATATGAAGTGCTATGGGAAACTATGGGAGGGTGTGTCAAATAAACCTACAGGAAACAGTAATGTACAGTACTGCAGCAGTGTACATTATGGGTAGAATCCATAGTGTACAGTACTACAGTAGTGTACATTATGGGTAGAATCCATGTATAAAACGTGTTTATATGCAAGCCAGGCTTTTTTTTTTTTTTTTTACCAGCGTGGCGGTGGAGCCGTCCAGCGAGTCGTCCATCACTCCCTCGGGCACCAGCCGGCCGTTCAGCTCCTGGTATTTGATCCCGTTGATGGAGCACTCGCGGAAGTACATCTCGTTCTCCGTGAGCGTTCCCGTTTTGTCTGTGAAAACGTACTCCACCTGGGCCGGAGCGGAGGGGAGAGCCGACCGCACAGATGAGACCAACGACACTCCCGCTGACCCACATGATCACTCCACTTAGTTCAAAAGAATGATCTTCACCCTCTGTTAACCTGTCTTCCGTTTAATGGATACGCGGCACACGTACAGTGTAACTCTGCAATATGGAATAACTAATTATCATCATGGTAATCACAGGAAACACACTATTGATTGTAACCGATCGATCGTTCCCTCTCCATAGAGTGAGACTGATGATAAATCCATACCATCTCAAATTGCCAATGATGATTGTGACAATAAATGTGTGCATTTAGTCTAGCCCTAATGATTGTGTGTGTGTGTATGTATGTACGTGTGTTTGTATGCACGTTTGTGTATTCGTGTGTGTTTGTGTGTATGCATGTTTGTGCGTGTGTCTGCGCGTTTGTGAGTGTGTTTGTGTGTGTGTGTGAGCATGTGTGTGTGTGTGTGTGTGTGTGTGTGTGTGTGTGTGTGTGTGTGTGTGTGTGTGTGTGTGTGTGTGTGTGTGTGTGTCTATGCGCGTGTGTATGCGAGCGTTCGTGTGTATGTGCATGCACGTATGTGCGTGTATGCGCATAAGTGCGAGTGCGTGCACGTCCGTGAGTGTGCGTGTGCGTGCGTACCTGTCCCAGCTCCTCGTTGAGGTCCGAGGTGTTGACCTGGGCCTTCTGGTCGCTCTCCTCGTGGTACAGGTCCAGATCCCAGCCGATGAAGAAGGAGCCCAGGAACTTCTGCATCTCCACGGTGACGTACAGCGAGATGGGGATGATGTAGTTGTAGAGGACCAGGAAGGCCAGGAAGTCCGAGATGAACTTGAGGATCTGGAGAGAGAGAGGCGTGTCATTCCGTTATCCGTTATCACAGCCAGGAGCAACAAGGAGATGATTGTGCTGATGTCGTGAGTGGGACATCCTAAACCAGGGGTTCTCAAGGTTTTGACAGCTGAGGGCCAATTTAGGAACCCAAAATTTGACTGAGGGCCGCCAAAGGAATTTTTTTTTATAAAACAGAAAAAAATCCCATTTGTAATCATTTTAATGACCAGGTTGCATCTCTACAGTTACATGTATTTGTCTGCATCCAGTATAAACACATTTTAAATAACAAATTAGGCAAAACTAGAGAAAACCTTGAGAAACATTTTAACTAACACATAATCCCTGGGGTTCTCTGCCCTATACAGTCAAATTTGGGATATAACAGTCCTGTGTGCATTTCAGAATAAAAACTTATTTAGAACAGAAAAAAAACGAAAAAAGATTTTTAAATTTTTTTTTTTAAACTTACATCTGTATGTCATTGCGGGCCGCCAGGAATGTTTCTGCGGGCCGCCATTGGCCCGCGGGCCGCACTTTGAGAACCAATGTCCTAAACCATTTTTGTAATTCTACTTCCTTAAACAAGGTCTGTGTTTATATATTTGTGCTCCTCAACGTAGGAAATCATACAAAGTATTAATTTTGTCCTCCTAACCATATTTTAATTGATACGACAAATCATGAAATGACCTGGCTTCATCTTCTAATCTTCACTTGGTTTTGGCCAGGAACGGACGGTTACAGATTGGAATGGGTTCAGATTTATGGGTGCCTAGAGCAGAGTCAGGTCAAGTCTCAAAAACAGACTTGGTTCAAGCTCTGTTTGTAGCCCGGGGGGGGGATGGAACAAGAGGGAGAGGGAGGAGTCTAGTCTTGTAGGGATTCAATGTCATTGAGGAAGAAACCAAGAAACCAAGAAAAGCAGGAAAGAAAACGGAGGTTCAAAATAAATATCTGATTAAAGGAAAAGTAAAGAATGAGAAATAAAGAAAATAAAAAAGAATCAGCTAGCCCGGTAGAAATATGTGGAGATATAGTTTCTGGTCAACCTTCCAGCCCAGCCAGGTCACCTCCTCTCATTCACCGCTACAATAGCCCCTTCATTTGGCACGAACCCATACGCACTCGGAGAGCGAGACAGTGAGTGAGAGAGAGAGAGAGAGACACATCACTGCTGAAGGCCCAGCAGGCGCCAGACGTACCGGGCTGCTGTTCTTCTCCTGCTCCGTCTTCTGGTTGTAGAAGGGCTCGTCCCACTGGTTGTCCGCCTGCCACGCGTACTTCAGGATGGTGCTGAGCACCGCCTCGAACAGCAGGATGCACAGGTAGATGATCAGGAAGGTGTTCATGGACCTGCCACAGAAGAGCAGACAGTCAGGAGGCCGTTCAGCACCCCACGGGAACCCCCAGCTCAGCCACTGGGTGCTCGAGTACACGGGTGTTCAAATGGTGGTGGGATGACTTGCGCGCGAAAAAAACCCCCATAAACATCAAGACAAGAACGTCCCCACTCACTTCTCCACTGCAGAACGCTTCTGGGACTTGCACTTGTAGTTGAGGGCCATCTTGGATTCCATGCCCGTGTAAACAGCCACACCTGCAGTGGTGCAGAAATTGATAATGATGAATCACCGATTTTACTCTGCTAGACAAGCGCGAGCGTAATGAGTGTCTGCTCATGAATATCTTATGATCTTATATCTAGACACACACAACCATTTTTCTAGTCTTAAGAACTACAAGTGTTTTTGTAATTCTGAGATTGTGATTCAGAGATCGTAGGCCTGAGATGCCATTTCCAATCTCTGGAAGATCCCAGAAGGAAAGAGGGATCCAGATGGCTTCATGACCAAACACCTGTTTACGAAACATGATATAAACAAGAAAGCCCTTACACTTACACACATTAAATCTGCGGGATTTAGACCGTGTGCAGTTTGGTAAACCTGAATCCCTCTATCCACACACACGCTACATAGGGTGTCCGTCAACTGCTATGCAGTAGCACCCAACGAAAACGGTCCCCCCTTCACATAACCAATTGTATAACATGGGTAGACAGGCCAGCTTTTTTCGCCATGTTTGCTGATGTAACAGGAATTGACCGCAGACTGAAGTAGTTTGTTCTGTAATGCAGACGTGAGGGTTGCCTCTGGCTGATCAGAGGAGGCTGGTACTATGAGTACTAGCTACCAGTGCGGTGGCAATGGACCAGGTCAGCAGCAGCAACCAATGAAGAACATGAGCGCATTCTCTGATTTCATCAAAAAATAAGATAGATAAAGATATTGGTGTACCGAAAATCTCTTTGGTATTTTTCAACCTGGCTCCTCGCAACAGCAGATTCTCCGGCCCCAGCGGCCTGATAGAAACACACACACACACACACACACACACACACACACACACAATAAAATAAACAGTTAGAAAAGCGGACACGGTTGAACACAAACTAACTTGTGTACCTTATGAATCTGTAAGGTAAAGAGCCTTCCCACACACCGTTGGCCTCACTTTGAAAAGGAAAGTGTATGCGGGTCCCTTAAGTACAGCGCGAGTAAAGATGATGAACTGGATGGACTGGCTCCTCAGCTGTAACGGTTACAGCCCTGCCGCACTAATTAACCACACGGAAACGTATAGACTCTAGTCTCACCTCACTATCTCCTCCTCCTCCTGGGTCACAGTGATCCTCCCCACAAACCTGCAAGTACAGAGAGAGAGAGAGAGAGAGAGAGAGAGAGAGAAAAAGAAAGAAAGAAAGAAAGAAAGAGAGAGGGAGAGGGAGAGAGAGAGACAGCGACAGAGACAGAGAGAGAGAGAGACAGAGAGAGAGACAGAGACAGCGAGAGAGACAGAGAGAGAGAGAGAGAGACAGAGACAGAGCCAGAGACAGAGACAGAGAGAGAGACAGAGAGAGAGAGAGAGAGAGAGAGAGAGAGAGAGAGCCAGAGCCAGAGACAGAGACAGAGACAGAGAGAGAGACAGAGAGAAAGAGACAGAGACAGAGAGAGACAGAGAGAGGCAGAGACAGAGACAGAGACAGAGAGAGAGGAAGGCAGGGAGAGAGGAGAGATATGCAAAACAAATGACACAAGCCTTTCATCTTCAACTGGACAACTTGGAAAATGGGAGGGCGCCCAGTTTGGACTAGAGGGCTGGGTTGTGTGCAAGACCAATTTGCATGTATATGTGATGAGGTGTGTGTTGGCGGGGGGGTGTGTGTGTGTGTGTGTGTGTGTGTGTGTGTGTGTGTGTGTGTACCTATACAAGTCAGGGTCAGGCTGCTGACACTCAACCACAGCCTGCAAGGACTCCAGCCTGGACCCCGACTGACACACGGACGTCTCTGCCACCGAGAAATGGGTCTAGTACGCACGCACGCACGCACACACACACACACACACACACACACACACACACACACACACACACACACACACACACACACACACACACACACACACACACACACACACACACACACACACACACACACACACACACGGCAAACAGACACAGCATATTAATTTCCTAGAACAGTAACGGAAGAGGAAACGTGAGCGGAAACGCCCGCAAAAAAAACGTCTCACTGGGTATGGGTGTGTTCGATGAGGTCATGAGTTTATCTGGGGCCCGGCCAGATGATTGACCTTACCTCAAAAACACAAAATGTACAGCGTATGAGGCCTCTCAATGCCTCATACTAAAAATCACCATTAGAGTTCCAGTGTGGGAATTGAACGCACTACGCATCATAACTGTTTAATTAATGGCAGGTTGGGGTTTTTAAAGACAGCGAGTACCATGCCAGGCACACACCAGGACGCTTTGACCTGTCAGTACTGCTTAGGGAGATGGGAATGAGTGACAGGGGTCTGGCCAATGTCCACCCTCAGGAATGGAGAAAAACGCTGCTTGTGTTTTAAGTAAAATATCAAGAGCGAGAGAGAGAGAGAGAGAGAGAGAGAGAGAGAGAGAGAGAGAGAGAGAGAGAGAGAGAGAGAGACAGAGAGAGACAGAGAGGAGACAGATAGAAGGAGAGAGAGAGACAGATAGAAGGAGAGAGAGAGAAAAAGAGACAGAGAGAAGGAGAGAGAGAGACAGAGAGAGAGACAGAAGGAGAGAGACAGAGAAGGAGAGAGACAGAGAGAGACAGAGAAAGACAATAGTTAGAATGTGAGACGGTGCATAAAGAGAAAGGCTTGTGGACTTCTACTACAGACTTGCAGTGTTATCTGCCCGCCTGCCGGTTGAAACAAGAACAGAAGGAGAGAAGAACACTTAAAGTAAACATTACAGGACTCTGTTAGCCAAAACAAGGTTTCTGCAAGATACAGGAACCTATCCAACCATGTTAAGCAGGAAAAGAGATAGATATATATATATGTGAATCCTTTATAAGCTCTAGGATACACAGTCCTGCGCATGATGGAAAACATCCAGTCAATTCTCCTAAGGCCACGGGGAGAAGCCTTCCCCCCGGACACATCCACCTCCACGTGGGCGGGCGGCCCTGTGTGTGTGTCGGGGCGTTAGGGGGGGGGAGGGAGCCCACCTTGAGGTTGGTCTCTCCGTCGAGGCTGGCGGTGGTGATGTGACACGTGCCCTCGGAGCGGTCCGACGACAGCAGCACCAGGTCGGCGGGGAACGTCTCGTCTTTAGCCACACGCACGATGTCCCCCACCTGCAACACGCACACATTTAGATTTATTTGCACATTTTAGGGGATTTTGCTGACGCTTTTATCCAAAGTGACTTACAACCGCTCTCACACATTCACACACCGACGGCGGAGTCGACCACGCAGCCGACTCGTCGGGAGCAGTCAGGGTGAGGGCGTCTCGCTCAGGGACACCTCAACACTCAACGCTAGGAGAAGCCGGGGGATCAAACCAGCAACCTTCCGGTGACCAGCCAACCCGCTCTACCTCCTGAGCTACTGTTGCCACTCATGCATGGGTAGATACGCACACATCGTTTGACACCGTTTGTTATGCATCGCTGGTCATTGAGTCTAAATCTGCCATGTCTCTAAGGAACGTGCACGTTTTTTTTCAATATCCGTCATTTGGCACGTGGTGGTGGTTGTGGTCGTATACCCGGATGTTCTTGGATCTCGTCTGGACCAGGCTTCCGCTGCGAACCACAAACACCGGGGCGCCGTTGACCTCGTTGTCTGCCTTGTGCCGCAGCCAGTCTTCATAGCCCTGCCGGAGAAAAGAACCACGCTCAGTCAGAAGCTCGGATCAGATGTTACGAAAACGCAACTAAAAACCTGTGTGTGATTTGTAGGCCTGTCGCGATACGCAATACATCAATTAATCGCACAATAAATTAAAATGAGACGATAATTTTTGCCATCTGCGATAAATAAGCTTTTTTTTTTTTTCTCTCTCTACCAAAGAGACTGGAGGACAAGAGTTTTCACTCCGGATCTTCGGTCTCGACAGACCCCTCTCGCGTCCTTGGCTTAATGAGGAGTTAACCCTCGAGTCGTGTCAGTCACTTGTCAGACGCATGGTCTCTGTGCGGGGAGGCGGAGCCCTGGCGTTACACAGAGTCAGAGCCCGGCTATACGCCCGTCTATACACGCGTCTTCCTAGACATTCTCTGCCAGAGTGCAGCATGGGAGCCCCGTGAGGAGCAGCAAGCCAGAGAAAACGCTAGTTGAGATTTTGAGGAATGAAAAACAAAGATGGAATTGGTTTCAAAGCCGAACGCGACAGCTGCCGTGTGGGAGCACTTTGGGTTCAAACTGAATGACCGTGGTGAACCACTTAACCTGTGCGAGCCGGTATATCGCATTTATTGTAAAACGGTAGAAACTAAACGCGCCAATACAACAAACATGCATCTGCACCTAAAGCATAATCATCAGATTATGCTTAAAAAAAATACAACAGATAATGGGACGTCTCCGTCTCCAGTCCACAATCACTGGGGCGTTTAGTCGACAAAGTACAAACAGGACAGATGGTCAAATGGTGCGCACTCACTGACAGTTGTAGTTCGCTTCATGTAGTATTATTTCAATTTTATTCATTGTTTTTGGTTGTTTTGTTTATTTATTTTGGATATTTAAAATGTCTGCCAGTTCCAGTGTTAAATATTCTTTATAAATAACAGTTTATTGATCTTTGAAAGGTTGTACTTGCATTATTATGCCATTATCATTATATTAGTTGAAAATGGTCTCAAAACGGCAATATTATCGCTTATCGCAATGATTTCTGGGACAATTTATCGCCGCAGTAAAATTTGTTATCGTGACAGGCCTGGTGATTTGTCTCACACAAACATCCCCTCGTTGACTGAAGGCTGCTTTTCCACTGAACCAAGCGGCTCTGCAGCCTTCACAGAGCAGTTCACCACACAGACCGTCAACCTCAGAGCATCTTTTGGTTGGCATGGTTATGGTGAGGCTCATCGTGGCCGTGCTCACCTGTTTGATGGCGGTGACCGTGATGACAAAGAAGAGGGGCAGGCCGCTGGTGACGGGAGAGGTCGGGGTGTCGATCATCAGCTAGAGACGGAGAGAGACGCACGTCAGTGGAGCGGTTTGACGAAGCTACGAAATGTATACGGCAGAGTGTGGACTGAGCGAGAGACAGTGAGCGAGGGAGAGGGAGAGTTAGCGAGAGGTGTCAAAACAGGAAACCTCATAGGTGTCATCTTTAATGTCGGAGTTCAAACTCTGACAAAATGACTACTGAAAGTAAGTCTAACCCTCACTTAAAATATATACTAAAAATATATATGTGCTTTTAAATCGTCTATATTTTTGTGACTTCTACAGGTAGTTGTACTGGAAATAAATTGTGGCTTTCCAGGGATAAGTGGAGTTCAGAATGTCTTGACATCAATGAAAACTTTTTTTTTCAACCTCGTAACGGACAGCTGCGGACAACAATTTGTGGAATTATTTTGCACTGCATTTATATGGTGCTTTTCTAACCACTCAAAGCGCTTCACAATATTGCCGAACATTCACCCATTCATGCACACATTAACACACCGACGGCAGAGTCAATCATGCAAGGCGAGCGACAGCCGGCTCATCGGGAGCAGTCAGTGTGACGCGTCTCGCTCCGGGACACCTCGACACTTAGCTAGGAGGAGCCGGGGATTGAACTAGCAACCATTCACTGCCTTGGCTTTGTCTTTCCAACTAATAAAACATGTTTTATTTCCCGGGAAAACACGCCCTACAACCAGATCATTTCAACTCAGGTTGCTGCTGCGTTCTCAGGTTTGGTTGGCTCTTAGAGTACACACACGACTCACTGCACGCCTGTGTGGATGCAAGGCGAAGGGGACTAGGTGGGGAGGAGGGGGTGTCCACCGCCCACGCCTCCAAAGCCTGTGACTCACTCTCAGTCATATATATACACTCACACACACACACACGTGCGCCCAGGCATGCATTTTGCAAATCGAGCAACAGCATAAGTGCCAGCCCACTGTCTGACTACGGTCTGCATGAGTGTGGGTGTGTGTGTGTGTGTTACCTGCACAAGGAAGATGATGATGAAGTAGAAGTTAGCGATCCTCCTGAACTGCTCAAACAGATTCTTGGGGACAAAGTTCCAAATGGTATACTGAAAGGAGTAGGGGGAAAAAGGGGACAAAACATAAGTCAATACATTGAGCAATAGAGGCGTGGGGCCCTTTTAAGTAACTGCAGCCCACCGACATAAACGCCCTGTCAATCCACACAGCAAAAGCCCAACACACGAAGCTCCCAGCAGGGCAGCAGCCTCCAGGCAGTCCATCAGAAAAGGCCCAGCATCCAACCCCCTTTCCCATTTCCCTTTAAAACAAATGGCCACAATGCTCACAAGGCACCATAGCTATCGGCAACAAGATGTAGCGAACCAGGTTTTCGGCCCTGACCCCAAATACCAAGGTCTAACGATAACTTCCTCCTCTGAGACATTTACGAACAACCCAGCCCCCCCACTGCTTCTGAGATGCGATAATGTAACAGTTGTTGCTCTATACGGCTTCAGATGTTAGACGTTACCATGTGGACACAGAACAGGGGGTTCAGCCAGTCCAATCTGACTGCACAGATCTCAGTGACGATAATTGACCGACGGTAATTGGGTCAATTATTTTGTTGTTGTGTTCAGCAGTAGGTGTACACTTATACTACTGATTCATGTAGCACCAGATGTAACACCAGATGTGGTGTTATTATTATTAGAAGGGCCTCATCATCATCATCAATTTTCCCCGAGGTCCAGTAAGTTTATCATCGTTTTTCCAGATGTCACGAGTATACGGCGGCTTATCATTAGAGCGGAACAGAATTTGTTTGTGCAGGGCTGAGTTTGGAAGTCTAGTCATATGAGCAATGTACTTCAGGTGTTGGACAACAGCAACAATCCAGAGTTCCCGGTAACCTTACGCCACCTTGAGCACCAACCAGCTGGCTCCTCTCAGAGCTAGAGACCAGCCCTTCACCGGAGAGGGACCAGACCGTTCTCTGCTCATTCTGAACCTCTGCATTACTGGTCCGAGCAACAGGAAGGATATAGAATCGGGCGATTTGTAAAATAAGATTTTAAAAAATAAATAAATTAGAAGTGGCAGCATTAGGAAGCAATTGTTAAAAAGTGGGATCAACGCAGTGGCGTCAGCCACTGAAGTCGGCTGAGTAGTGAAGGGGCAGGGTAAGAACGCCGTCCCTGGGCACCATGTCAGGTCTTATTTCATTGGGAGGATGATGATGATGATGTGTTAGCGGATACTAAACCACCAGCGCTCAGGAGGAACGAGCAGCCCAGACTGACCGCCGTCCCCCTCAGCGAGGCCGGTGACTTACTGCTGCGTAGGTCCTACCGAGTCCCCAGAGCAAAGCACACATAATAACATCGCCTTGCATGCATGACCCGGTGTCAATCGACTTACCAGTCAAATTAAACCGCTGTGTATCTATCGAGCATCCTCTCTCACCAACAAATGAGGCAAGGCAAGTCTATTTATATAGCCACCTACAGACACAATGGCCATTCGTAGTGCTTTACATTGGTAGGAATCATAGTACAACACAGATTATTACACTGTTACTTGGTGCACAAGTGAGATCGTGTTAGCCTGACCACAGATTCTTTCGCCTTTATAGTGGGGTTTCCTTTATCCCATGTTCCCTTGTTAGTCCTCATTGAGGTCTAGACGGATTGAGGTCAGAAGACTGTGTGGCTAAACTCCTAACAAGGGGAAACTGAACTCCGCAGAGTCCTTTGTTAACACGCGGCTGTGTATTTTCTAAAAGGCACATTTCATTGCCTCAACAAAATAACCATTACTTCCGTAACACAGCGCTTTATTCGGACAAACAAAGAACCTATGTATAGTCGGCACACAATGATTATCATAAGCAGCGTAACATCAACAAATACTTCACTATAAAAAAAAAAAAATCATAGGCTCACAGATCACACATTGAAAACATTGGAGATGGGGAACGGCCCACCATCAGTGAACCCCTCAAAGAAAGGATTTGACGTCAGGCAGGGACGACCAGGGACGACGGCGGTACCTTGGATGAGATGATCCTGTTGTCGGCGAAGCGTTGGGGTATGTAGTGGCCATGCTGGGGGAAGCGGTTGGCCACGTACACCGTCCGGGTGTCACTCTGATGGGGCGGGTCAAAGCCCTGCGGGGGGTGGGAGACAAATCACCGTCGATTAACAACAACAACAACAACAACATGGTGGTTTCTTTCATTAAAAATCCTTCAGGATCACCAAACTTAAAAAGGTGAAGCAGGTAAAACGATACGTGCACATCAGCACCGCGCACGCGCACATCAGCACCGCGCACGCGCACATCAGCACCGTGCACGTGCATATCAGCACCGAGCACACGTGCACGTCAACATAGAGCATCTCGAACGCACGCTGTTAGAAAGCGTTATTATGGGAAACACACTGCTACGTTCAGCCCACTGCTACAGGTGGTGGCAGGGACACAGCTCCACGTAACGGAGGGAGAACGGCAAGCACCTTCCACTGAGAACAGAAAGGCTCACATTTCATCATCAGCTATGAATTTAACCCATGCAACACACACACACACACACACACCGAAAAGAGAGAAGACGAAGAGTTTTGTCTGGTCACTCCGGCCAACTCAGACTCATCTGTGGTGCACATGTGAAACATTTTTTGTCAGTTATTCTCCGCTCTTTTTTTGTAAGTGTACTCAATCGTTTTTTATACACGTCTGTTGTTTGTGTTATTCATTTCATTTAAACATTTACCTCTGTAATTCATACAGGCCACGAAGTGTGTTCTTTCCTCAGCAGAATTTCTTCTTTAACTACTTGAAACCGTTGGAATGTGGAGAAATGACGTGGAGTTTACACGAGTCGTTTAGTAGAAGTTGGTATCCAAACAGAACTTTTGCGATACAACTGCTGCTGCACACCTTCATCTAGTCCTGGGCGATATGGCTAAAAGACATATCACGATATAACTTGATCATATTGATCGATATCGATAACTGGATGCTGGATTTAAACACTTCTGTTTAACACTTAATATGACCTTCCACTGTTCTGCATTGATAAATACTCCATTGTCGATACAACAATGAAAAACACTCATTGACAACACAAATATTGTGAATAAGTATGGAACCGTGTTTGTGTAACAAGCCCAGCTGCTAGATTCGGTGGTCCAGTCTCTTATCGATATATATTGAACTTGTTTTATATTGATATTGATCAAAAGTCTATCACAATACGATAATTAATTGTTTTATTGCCCAGGCCTACCTTCATCTTATCAAAAGCAAACTATATTCACGTCCCGCAGTGCAACTAAACGTTCCCTTGAGCCGCAGACTGCTAAGTGCTAACAACGTTAGGAACTCTGCTCTGATCAGGGGATCAGTTGCATCAAGTGCAGAAATTGATTGACTGTTTGCAGAACTGCCATTTTTTGATCACACTTTCTAAACCGCTTGTATTTTTTGAACAACACGAAAAGGTATATCTTTATATACACAACAAAACGAAACATAATAGACTCATATTTACATAGCTATGTATGACCTGTCACAAAGGAATATCAAAGAAGACCAGTATTCTCAATAATAGCGATCGCTTCACTAGGTCTAACTGACTCATGTTGTGGTTTGTGGCTCTGCTGGTAGTGGTTTATTTTCGGCCCTTGTTCGACCTCGTCCACTAACAACCGTCTACTACGTTAAATCAACAGTAGGTTAGTTACTGGTTGATCCAGCTCAGCCACCTGTCTGCCGGCTTCCCGGAGGTAAACAACCGGCTAAGGCTAAGACATAGTTCAGTCATTCAGTATGTTGTAAACCAATGACAGCCAATTATTTATTTCTCAACAATGTAGTGAAATCTTCATTGATAAATATTATACATAAACAGCTGACATCAAGCACGTCATTGGCTATTGCCAGAGGGTCTTCCTTTAGGCTATTTTTAGCTAGCTTCCCCAGATGTAAACACTGCAATAATAATTCTACTACTTTTTATTCAATACTGGGTACCCATCAAAGTCAATAAGCCAACCACGTATTAAACATTCACCCGAATGGCCTTCCAGTGCCATCACGCAATGAGCAGGGTTAAGATGAGCCAGCACAGAGGTGTTTAAATCACATTGGATGAGCTAATTGAGGAAGGAGAGAGAGAGAGATAAAGTAGTGATGTCAAAGAGATCTGAGGTAAGTTACCAAGCAGCATTCTAATGCAGATTTTCTACGTGCAAGAAATAATATTACCAACCATCCTCTTCAATTCTGCTGAAGGAGGTGTGGAGACAGAAACTGCGGCACCAATATCACCATCTGCTTCCTCAATAGGCGACTACTCCAACATCAAAACAATGCCACGTCTTGAATGATTATTTTGCAATGTCTTACTTGACAGACTGAAACACTTCTGATCTTTCATGGATGATAAGCCTTATGTTATTGTTGCACAAAAACCTGGAGCGACTGTTACTGGCAGTGCCATACGTTTCCTCTTATGAATTAACATTCTTCCTATTTCTGCAGTCACCCGTCCCATTTGGTGCCACGAGAAAGCGGAACAGCCTGCTACAATGCAGCCATCAATACAATCTGTCCATGGCCCCCACACTCCCTCTGAGCTCGCTGGACGTGGACCGTCTGCAGCCAAGCCCTGGCTGCTCTCCTCCTTTCTCCTCCTCAGCATGATCCAATGTCGCGTTCAAAAGTGAACCCATAGACAAAATGTGAACCAATTGAAGGTCTACTGTGCTCATGTCCCAACCAGTGGGGCATCTCTCCTTCAACCCAGGAGAAAGGGCATGCACGTGATGCCTTCTGATGCAGGGCCTTGTGGACCCTGCACTGTTGTTGCTATTGAGAACCAAACAGCCACGTAAAGGACTGCAGTTTCCCCCGGTCTGTAGCACTTGATGACGTCAGTAATGAGGTTACAGAGTTGCTGCAAGTGTATTTGATACTGTGGGAAATGTACTATTTCCCGGAAGCATCTGACGGTTGTGAGACTGTGGGCAATGCGTTTGTTATACGTTTTGGTATAAGCAACCCTCAGTAAACATGTCATTGTCAATGCAGATTCAATTGATCTTCTATGAGAACGACAAGTGAGAATCAGTGTCGTTCGAATCTGGGATGTGCATGGATTTAACTGGTTTTAACAACATTCCCAACTTGACTGATGTGTGACCAACCTGTGTTTGTATTGATTTACTTATTTAACAGCCCCCAAGTCCAATTAAAACTGTGTTATATATTGAACTTGACACAATGAGTGTGTGTGTGTGGTGTGTGATTTTATCGTTGACCAATATCCCTCTGCAATACTACGGTCAGCCTTCCTAGTAATACCTTCATCATATCAAAATGGAAACACAGACCTGATTACGTTATCAGGAGGTTTGTATAAACAGTATGGAAATAACCACATGTTTTCCACTTGACCTACGAAAACACAGTGAATAACTTTAAGCACTTTAAGAGCTGACGCTACAGAAAACGTCAACTAGTCTGCAGACGGCTCACTGTGTCGGTAAGGAGAGTCCACCAGTGGACCGGTAAACTGGTTAACTGGTTACTGACAGTGACCAGTGGACCGGTCACTGGGTCAGTAAGGACAGTTAACCAGGACTGAGCACTAGTTAACCAGTGGACTGAGCAATAGTTGACCAGTGGACTGGTCACTAGTTGACCAGTGGACTGGTCTCTAGTTAACCAGTGGACTGGTCACTGAGTCAGTAAGGACAGTTTAGCATCAGAGTTAATCGGAGTTAATAATTATAGTTGACCAGTGGACTGGTCACTAATTAACCAGCGGACTGATCGCTAGTTAACCAGTGGACTGGTCTCTAGTTAACCAGTGGACTGGTCACTAGTTAACCAGTGGACTGAGCACTAGTTAACCAGTGGACTGGTCACTAGTTGACCAGTGGACTGGTCTCTAGTTAACCAGTGGACTGGTCTCTATTTAACCAGTGGACTGGTCACTGAGTCAGTAAGGACAGTTTAGCATCAGAGTTAATCAAGTTGTTGAAACTTTACCAAGTTTGAGTCAACGCATTGAACCAGCAACAACATCACATGCAGAGACTGAACCACAAGTTAACCACACGCTAACTGTTCGTCAAACACAAGTAAAAACCAAGAGAAGAGTGTGAGGACGTGTTAAGAGAAGTGTAACAGGTTATAGTTAACCCCCTCCAGTGAAACACGGATCAACACAACGACGACAGCGAGAGGAGCGCCGCGGACTCCAAACTATCGGCTAGCTGTTAGCATCGCGTTAACCCAGTTTAACCCACCAGTCGGGGTCGGGTTTAAACACTAAAACTACCCCCACCCCCGGTGAGGACGGAAGAGACAGGGCATGCTTTGGAGGCGGTGGGGCCCGGGTGTTACCAGCTGCTGCCGGGTCCAGCGGAGCATCCTCTCGGTCCTCTCGGTCCTCTCGGTCCTCTCTTCCGCCTGGAGCCGCCAGCAGCACTGGGGCTAGCAGCGAGCGGCTAGCTACTAGCTACTGCCACCAAAACCTCTCAGGAACCATCAATGTCCGCCCCGGAACGCCGCGCTCCTGCTCCGCATCACGTCACGCAACGGCACGGCGCAGTTCTGCGGTAAGATCCGACGACTTCCATTCCCCTTCCCCCCCCCTCCGTGAATGTATATCAAGCATAAACAAGAAGTCCCGGGTGGAAGAAGTGACAGGATGGCTGGGGAGGAAGGAAGTAAAGTGCGACCCGTCCGCTCGACCCGCTTCCTCGGTCTGAGCTCCTCGGAGCCCTACTGGCGGCGGAGACTCCCGCCCCCTGCCCCCCCCCCCCCCCCTACTGACACGCCCCCTACCCCTACCGACACGTCGCCTACCCCCTACAGACACGCCCCCTACCCCTACTGACACGCCCCCTACCCCTACCGACACGTCGCCTACCCTACAGACACGCCCCCTACCCTACTGACACGCCCCCTACCGACACGTCGCCTACCCTACAGACACGCCCCCTAACCCTACCGCCACGCCCCCTACCCCTACAGACACGCCCCCTACCCTACTGACACGCCCCCTACCGTCGCCTACCCTACCGACACGTCGCCTACCCTACAGACACGCCCCCTACCCCCTGCTGACACGCCCCCTAACCCTACTGACACGCCCCCTACCCTACTGACACGCCCCCTACCGACACGCCCCCTACCCTACTGACACACCGCCTACGGACACGCCCCCTACCCTACTGACACGCCCCTACCCCCTACTGACACGCCCCCTACCTCTACCGACACGCCCCCTACCCCCTACAGACACGCCCCCTACCCCCTACGGACACGCCCCCTACCCCCTACGGACACACCCCCTGCCCCCTACGGACACGCCCCCTGCCCCCTACGGACACGCCCCCTGCCCCCCTACCGACACTCCCCCTACCCCCTACGGCCACGCCCCCTACCCCCTACGGACACGCCCCCTACCGACACGCCCCCTACCCCCTACGGACACACCCCCTGCCCCCTACGGCCACGCCCCCTACCCCCTACGGACACACCCCCTGCCCCCTACGAACACGCCCCCTGCCCCCTACGGCCACGCCCCCTACCCCCTACGGACACACCCCCTGCCCCCTACGAACACGCCCCCTGCCCCCCTACCGACACGCCCCCTGCCCCCTATGGACACGCCCCCTACAGACACGCACTGCCCCCTACGGACACGCCCCCTACGGACACGCCCCCTACCCCCTACGGACACCCCCCCTGCCCCCTACGGACACGCCCCCTGCCCCCTATGGACACACCCCCTACAGACACGCACTGCCCCCTACGGACACGCCCCCTACAGACACGCCCCCTGCCCCCTACAGACACACCCCCTGCCTCCCCTTCACCACTCAGGGAGGCCGCTGTGGAGCTGCAGTGGCGCTCACAGCGTCCAACTTGGACTTAAGTTCTGGAGTCGTTTGTTCTCCTAAATGTTTACTTCGAGCGGATGTCACTTTGGTGCTGCGGTGGCCTGTAACGTTGACGTACTTGTATGTGCTACGGAAATTACTTGAGTAGAATGTATACGTTCATCAGAATACTACTTTCTGAAGCTGCTTTTCCTTTTTAACTTTTGCTTTATTATTATATTACATGAACACTTTCTCAAAAATTGCATGCATCTCGTTTTCAATTTGGGTGTCAGAGGGGATGTGAGGACTACCCTCTCAGAGCGGCGCACAGGGCCACGGGCCTCTGTGTGTCACCGCGTTGTGACAGATCAAAGCCCACCTCCTAACATCACGACTCACCAATACTCTGAGGGGCTTCCATGGCTGTGATTCATCTCGCGTTGAGGTCGGGATGTCACACATTTAATCGTAAATTGACGTTCTTTTTATATTTTAATCCTTCAATAATCCGCCATCTCTGTGTCTTTGTGTTGAGTGTCAGCAGGCAGACTCCACTTCTGTGGTCGTGTTTATGAGTGTAATCCCCGAGCGACGCAAGGTTACATAACACTGCCACGGCGGAAACATCTGGAAGAGCATCCAACGACAGCATGCAACTGACAGCGTTCAAATAATTCATGTTCACGTGTAAACTGGTGTGTTTATTTATCTTTCTGTGTTTGTACATGCAAATGTTGTGTCTTTGTGTCTGTGTGTGTGTGTGTGTGTGTGTGTATTTGTGTTTTTGTGTGTGTGTGTGTGTGTGTGTGTGTTTGCATGCATGAATACAGGCACTGCTTTAAGGATTACAACTTAAAATCCACATCCAAGTTCTTGAGGAACTGATGGTATCATTTATCCCCAGCAGCTATCCCCGCTCTGGGAGGATTGAATGAGGCTTTGCTGAGGTTTACAAAAGCTGCAATGCTACAGTTAGACCCCCCTCCCCCCCTCACACCCCCCCCCCCCCTCGAGCCTAAGAACACCTGAGCGTGGCAGAACTTAAGTAAACCACACGCCACACTCGCAGTATAACTGACTGTAAACCTACTTCCTTAAGCAAGTGTAGTAGATCACATATACAGCAGAGCACTGTGACACAAAACGCTACGGCTGCTGTGGCTGACTTCACCTTAGGAAGTCTCATGCTGGCAGTTGTCTAAAGGCTACAGACAGCATATTTCTGACCTGGACAGTACTTTCGGCTGCACGGTTCATTTGGCCACATTTTGAAAGCTTTTGCTTGCAAATGTTCTTTTGTACACTATGAAAACCCCCCCCAAAAAATGGTTTTTGTCATATGCAACAAAACTAAACATAATAATAATAGACACAAAAACACTGGAATCCTTTTGAGAACCTGTTGGTATTTTTGCTCATGCTCTTTGCGTCTGTGTCTGTTTGACTTCCACGCCCTGGAGCGCGGGGCCTGCAGCGTCCGTCAGTGTGGCCGGCGTGTCGGTTTCAGAGCAGGATAATCCGTCAGGCGTCTTAACCAGGCCAGGGCTGATCCTCTTGGTAAATGCAACAGTGCTAAATGGCTTTCAATCATTACTGGCATGTATCCCTAATAGCCCTAATAGGCTTAAGACAAATTCCCTCTCCTCCGCTCCGCTCTTTAGACACTACCGTCGTCTCTCTACTTCTGCTTCTGCTTGTTTGTAAAGGGTGCAGCTACAGGCGTGTGTGTGTGAGTGTGTGTGTGTGTGTGTCTCTCTATGAGTGTGTGTGTGTGTGTGTGTGGGGGGGGTGATGTTAGAGTGCCCTGTGTATGCATATAGACATCTTAATTCATTAGTATGAGATTCAGTCTCTGCATGCTCCAGAGGGATTGGGAGTCTGGGGAGAATGAATTAAAATGGCCATCCCACATATTTACAAGGTTTGAAAATGAATTGCATCTCGTAAACGGGTTCTCCTTAATCAATGTCAGTTTACTGTCAGACACAGAGGGAGGGCTGCCATTAATACATGACTCCCACGCTGGCCGTGGTGACGAGGCACTGTGGATCATCCTGTTATCTGGAGCTGTGTTAACGACAGCTGCCTGCTTTGGGCATTGCTTAAAGTTAAAGGTGCTGTAAGACATGACGTCAGTTTTTAGCGAGGGAACTGTTCTGTGAAATATGTGTTCCGGTTGACTGGGCGCCTGCCTATGGATGACTCCGTTTTGATTTAAAACCTCTCCCGGCTCGTTTTTGACCAATCAGGGCGTGTCTTCCCTGATTCGTTCAGTGAATCCATCTTGCATGTCAATCACCTGTGTGTGAACGCAATCGTACGGTCGGACAACAGCGAGAGAGGCAACAGAGAGGCAGTAGAGAGGGAGGCAATGTTTCTTTGATTTTAAAATCTTGCTCTCTTCTGATATTTTCTGCTCTCTCTCTCTTTAAAACGCTCAAATCGTACAGCTCCTTTAAATTGCGTGTGTGTGTGTGTGTGTGTGTGTGTGTGTGTGTGTGTGTGTGTGTGTGTGTGTGTGTGTGTGTGTGTGTGTGTGTGTGTGTGTGTGTGTGTGTGTGTGTGTGTGTGGTGCCTGGTGGGTGGTATTCGGTTTCCTAAGTACCTGTTAATTCTTCATTTACAACTGTGACCTCCTCAGCCTTTGAACCACAGAGAGAGAGATACTGATCATTATTCCTTCCACTGGGCCGAGTTACAGAGGGAAAATGTAATACCTATTTAAGGTGAATGCATTTAACTATGAGGTAAAACTGTATATATAGTACTGCTACACATCATGCGTCAACTCTTGGAATGATGACGCGTCACGTTTTCAACCAGTGTGGTCCGGGAATACCGTTTGTAGATCTTATGGCGCCCTCTTGTGGTGACTCGACTGTAATAGCGGGTATTGGACGATACCAGCCCAGACGCATAACTGATTTATTTTATTTAGGCAGTGTGATTTTGTGGACTACATTTATTCTGATGATCCCAAAAAATGTTTTTACAGATACATCCAATCAGACAATCACCTCTCCAGACACTTTGAACATCACTCCCCAAGTCCTCTGACTGCTTGTTAGTCTGCCACACAATAATACAAGTGCACAATAATACAAGTGCAAAATAATACAAGTGCAAATCCTTTTCAATATATATAGAAATAGAAATACCAATTAAAATGCATTAGTAATGAATAATATCATCAGTTGTTAGTTACTCATGGCTCTGGTTCTTTCTTTCCTATTCAACGGAGCATTCTTATGAATATGGGTGTTTTCAGATGTACGACAATAAGCCACCACTAAATGCAAAGTGTATCGACAAATTCCTCACAGATTTTCCTGTTTTTACCCTTCGGTCGAACAAGTCAGCTAAAATATAAATACAAACTGCCGTTTGCTGAGTTGAAACCACGGTCATTTTCATAAAAGCTGTGGCTTCAGCTGTCAGGCGATAGACTGATGATCTACAGGAACATAAAGCAGAAACACAAGCAGGCTTCAGGGATAAAGTCACACCTGACACAAAGAAATATGGCCAGTCAATGTTCAACCCTGTCGTTTTACGCAAGGTGAGTCTTTCCAAAATGTACAAACCTAAACAGTAAAGGGGATATGCCGTGTATATCCTTTAATACAATGCAACATGCCTTAACAAAAAAACAGATTTTACCCCAAATAAATCACCCTTTAATAGGCAATAACATGACTCCCACATGAGCTGTGTGCTTGCTTCTTTAACCCTGAGGACGGGTTCACCGTGCAGTAGAGCCATCCATCCGTCACCATAAGCCCCTGAGTGGTGCATCATGTCTGAAAGACAGAGCCTTTATCTGCTGCCTGGCCCTCTTCTCCAACATGACTTTAATGGCCCTGACATTATGTAAGCTGCCACAGCTGCCTTTAAGACTGAGTGTGTGTGTGGTGTGTGTGTGTGTGTGTGTGTCTGCGTCGAGAGCAAGCTGTTGCTACCAGCAGAGTGGTGTAGTGCTAATCCATGTTTGTTTTGCTCCAGAAGAGGGAAACTCCCCCCCCAAACACACACACACACACACACACACACGCACGCACACGCACACGCACACGCACACACACAGAAGCACAGAAACAGAGACACAGACAGAGACACGGACAAACACAGACACACGCACACACACACACACACACACACACACACACACACACACACACACACACACACACACGTAGACACACATCATTGTCTTCCCTTCACAGCTCCCACATTGTAGAACGATAGGTTTTCCTGGAGCATTGGTGTGGATGTGCACACATCGTCAACGTTACATTGTCTTATTGGGGACTCTTTTGATCCAGACTTTTGATCCACTCTTTTGATCCAGACTCAACGGTTTGTGATGGTTCTTGCTGAACTCTTAAGCATGATAGCACCAGTGCTACCATCTCATAAAATAGTCCTGATGGTAAGCTCTGCTCTTAAATGTTACAATAGTTAATAGTTCAAAAGTTCAGTGTCTCCATGCAGCTCATAAGGGCACCCATGTAACCAAAATGCATTTAAGTGCACGTTATTTAAACATCTATAACTTAATGCATTCTGTTCTTTCAGTCAACTTCATTTTTTCTGCAATTACAACAAAGCAATGAGAAAGCATCCTAATCAAGGTAAGTGTCATGTAGGTGTTTCTAGAGCCCGGGTGTAAAGCGGGGTTGTCAAACTGACGTGTTGCACCTGTGGTCTTACTTTATCGTCTGGGAATTGAGACGCATACCTTTCCGTCAGAGAGCTAATCCATCCTAGAGGATTGGGGGGGGAGAGAGAGAGAGAGGGAGAGAGAGAGAGAGAGACCACCAGAGTAGCTGCTCAGATGGCTATGTGCTATCTCACACGGTGTGTGTGTGTGTGTGTGTGTGTGTGTGTGTGTGTGTGTGTGCGGTGATGTTGGCGTCGACAGAGCTTTGATGTGAGTCCGAGCTCAACAGGAAAAGGTTTTTAACGTTCCATAACACCTGTTCACTTCTCCTCCACCGTTGTGTGTGCTGATTGTAGTTGTGTGCGATAGGGAAGGCGGTGGCTGTGTTTGATGATAGCAGCACAATAAAGATAGACAGAGTGAGAGAGTGAGTGAGACCAAGAGAAAGAGAGAGATAGAGTTATATATAGAGAGAGAAAGACAGCCACAAGAGAGAGAGAGAGATAAATATGCAGACCGATTTGTTGAATCCAAACCCCCTGCTACATGTGGAGTTAAGTGATTGTCTGAAGTCAGCGACAGCATGTTTATCTAAAGCCTCTATCCCTGGGAGACCAAACAGCTCCTACAGACCTCTTCACTTCCTTTCCTCTCTCTTTCATTTTTTCTTCTCCCACCCCCATCTCTTTTCTTCAAACGAGGTCGTGTGCCGCCACACACCCAGCTTTCAAAGACAAAAATAGGGAAACAGGATAAGTGTGTGTCTGTGTGTGTGTGTGTGTGTGTGTGTGTGTCAGTGTGTGTGTGTGTGTCAGTGTGCGTGTGTGTGTGTGTGAGAGGCCTACCTCTGCCACGGGCGAGCCTTTCAGTGATCTTGTGCCTTTAATGTAAATATTATGGCCTGGATATTATTATGGGATGGAACGGCTGAGTGAATTAACAGAGAGGGGGAGATTATGTGTGTCGGCGGTGGAGGGGATGTGGTGGCGGCTGGGGCAGTGCTGGATTAGGAGACGCACTGAAAGAGGGGTTTTGGAAAACAGCGGCGCAGGAAAAAGCGAAGGCTAGGCTGAGCCAGGTATGTGCTTTGAAAAGCACGTGAACGCCTGGAATGTCTGCTGAGAGGAGAGGGCTGAAGGAGAGAGGGGGGGATGAGGCACTTACTGTGGGTGTGCGTGTGTGTGGGTGTGTGCGTGTGTGTGTGCCTGCATGCGTGCGTGTGTGTGTGTCTCTGTCTGTGCGTGCGTGCGTTTGTGTGTGCGTGCGCGACCGCATTGTGTGTGTGTCTGTGATTGTGTGTGTGGGTGTGTGTGCGTGCGTGCGTGCATGTGTGTGTGTGTGTGTGTGTGTGTGTGTGTGTGTGTGTGTGTGTGTGTGTGTGTGTGTGTGTGTGTGTGTGTGTGTGTGAAGGTTTAGTGAGAAAGATTAGCCTTTAAACAATATTAAACAATATTAAAAGAGGTGGAGCCAGTATTAAGGTTTAAACACATCACATTTAATTTTGATATTCCAATTTATAATTATGTGATTTTTTTTTCCCAAGGGTGAGCTTGCTGCCTAAAAGTAACAAAACATATTTGTTTGAAATCTCTCAGGACACGAGTAAACCGCCTTGGGGTAGTTCTCCCTCCCGCCACCAGATGGCTCTATATGCCTACAATTGCTCACTACTCATTTTCTCTTTCCCCAGAACGCTTCACGTTTTCAATTCAGGGAGAATCCTATGAGACTGATATAGAGTATTTAAGACACCGTTAAATGTATCGTCAGATGAACACTTGAAGCGACAAATAAAACAATTATTTAGCCTAATAGGGAACACAAAATATAAAGTAATAACGTCTGTTACAGAGACAGAGGTGCCTGTAGCAACCGTAGCGCTGATAAAGCCATGATCTCCGTATTGCCTAACAACCATTTGCCCTCATCACGGTGTTGTATGTGCTGCCTCTAAGATTAAGCATGTTGAAACATGGTTGTGCGTGTTTGAGTAATCCTGCATGTGTGAGTTGGAACATGTTTACATGTGTGTGTTTGTGTGTCTGTGTCTGTGTGTGTGTGTCAGTGCGTTTGTGTGTCTTCAGGGTTATATCAATCCGCACTCCGCTACTGATTCCCTACACCTGTACAAAGCTGCCCTTTACACCAATAGAGACACACACACACACACACACACACACACACACACACACACACACACACACACACACACACACACACACACACACACACACACACACACACATGTCTCTCTTTCTCTCTCCTCTTCTCTCTCTCATTCTCATTCTCTCTCCCTCTCCCTCTCTCTCTCTCTCTCCCTCTCTTCCTCTCTCTCTCCCTCTCTCCCTCTCTCCCTCTCTTCCTCTCTCTCTCTCTTCCTCTCTCCCTCTCTCTCTCTCTCTCCCTCTCTCTCCCTCTCTCTCTCTCTCTCTCCCTCTCTTCCTCTCTCTCCCTCTCTCTCTCTCTCTCCCTCTCTCTCTCCCTCTCTTCCTCTCTCTCTCTCTCTCTCTCCCTCTCTTCCTCTCTCTCCCTCTCTCTCTCTCTCTCTCTCTCTCTCCCTCTCTCTCTCTCTCACCCTCTCTCTCTGTCTCTCTCTCTCTCTCTCGCTCTGGGAACACCACCTGTATGTGTGTGTTGTCTCTGGCCCTGCTTGTATTTTGAATGAGTAAACATTGCCTCTGTTTGCCGTCCTGCAGATCCTCTGGGCATTCTGTTTCATCCATTGTCCCTAAAGCCTCCTAAAGAGACGGAGCGGGTTTCCGTTCGTGTCTGCTGGGGTTAATATCCCGGGTTGTCCTGCTTTAGACATGTTGATGAATGCATTGTACGGCTTTGGTCTTTGCAATATTTCACCAATACGCCGCGCCCTCAGCCAGGTGTGTGTGTGTGTGTGGTGTGTTTCGTTGTGGAGGTTGCCATGGCTCCCGAGGAAGCAGCCCCATTGCTATCCTGACTGGTGGTAACGACCCCCCCCCCCCGCCCCACCACACCACACACCCCCCCATCACCGGCACAAACTTTCTCCCTTTTCCCCCTCTACTCCCCTGCCTCTCTGCTCATCAATCACTGCTGACGGAGGGAGGGTTCAGCCAATGAGGTGGTTGGAAAAGAGCAACAAGAGCCCAGCTGGGAGGCAGCATCGCCTGGACGTTAATGGCGAATTTCCACCGGCGGGTTACGCTTCGGACCCAGCACGCCTCAGCCCAGTAGTGAGGGTGCGGTATAGCCCAGCTCGCGTTTCCACCGCCGACTGTACCCTTATGGTAGGGCGGGGTTTAAGCCACCAGTACCCTTATGGTAGGGCGGGGTTTAAGCCACCAGTACCCTTATGGTAGGACGGGGTTTAAGCCACCAGTACCCTTATGGTAGGGCGGGGTTTAAGCCACCAGTACCCTTATGGTAGGACGGGGTTTAAGCCACCAGTACCCTTATGGTAGGGCGGGGTTTAAGCCACCAGTACCCTTATGGTAGGACGGGGTTTAAGCCACCAGTACCCTTATGGTAGGGCGGGGTTTAAGCCGACTGTACCCTTATGGTAGGGCGGGGTTTAAGACAGTACCCTTATGGTAGGGCGGGGTTTAAGCCGACTGTACCCTTATGGTAGGGCGGGGTTTAAGCCACCAGTACCCTTATGGTAGGGCGGGGTTTAAGCCACCAGTACCCTTATGGTAGGACGGGGTTTAAGCCACCAGTACCCTTATGGTAGGGCGGGGTTTAAGCCACCAGTACCCTTATGGTAGGACGGGGTTTAAGCCACCAGTACCCTTATGGTAGGGCGGGGTTTAAGCCGACTGTACCCTTATGGTAGGGCGGGGTTTAAGACAGTACCCTTATGGTAGGGCGGGGTTTAAGCCGACTGTACCCTTATGGTAGGGCGGGGTTTAAGACAGTACCCTTATGGTAGGACGGGGTTTAAGCCGGACGGCGATAGCCACGGCAGCTACGTAAGCATCGTGACCTCATAGCAGCCAGACACAGCGTAGCCTGCTGATAAATCCAAGGAAAAAGAAGAACGCCACACAATGAACAAAGAGCAACCATGTAGGACGTCCAAGAAGGACGGCAAACTTTTGCGCAACATTTTCTTCAATAAACGACGCTTTCGCCGTTGTCCAGAAATACCTCGCGGGTACTGTGTTTGTTTGTTATTATCCCCCCTGTCGCACGGAAGGGACGATTCTGTCGACCAATCAATGGACGGTGTGTGTAGCTCAAATTTGCCGGGACTCTTTCAGGCGTCTCAGTACCCCGACGGAGGAGTACTGCGAGACGAGTACGGCTCAGTACGGCTCAGTCCGGGTCACGCCCACTTTTGGCGGTGGAAACGCGACCCGTGCCGCAGCTTTGCAGACTGAACCGACCCGCACCCTGCGGTGGAGATGCGCCATATCACACGCTTTACGGAGTCGTTGGTGTCACCTGGGTCCACACTGTGGAGACCAGACCATTCAAGACACGAGTGTCGTCTCTCCCTATTGGAGACAAATAACTATTTACAGTTTAAGGTTTATTTGAATCGGGACGGATACAGAAACATAGCTAAGCTTGAGACAGTCATCTGATGTTTGCATCATAGTGTTTTTAGCCAAAGCTAAAATACGACACACCGGTTAAAAATAATAATACTGATTAACATTATTGAAAAGTCAGAAAATGGAAAAGAAAATTAGATAAAATGAAAAAGAAAAGAAGACATAGAGAGAGAGCACATTTTGAGAAAATAAGTATGCAAGCTCGTAGATTGTTGTTGAATTAGACACAATTTTGTGTTTCTTTTAAGGTGTCAAACGTAGGGACACATTTCAAGTGGTCTGGCAGTGAGTTCCATCGTTTTGTCCCTTTAACAGAAAAGGCAGTTTGAGCGAGACATGTTTTGCACACATGGGTCCACATTAGGCCTGGGCGATAAAACAATAAATGATCGTATCGTGATAGACTTTTGATCAATATCGATATAAAACATGTTCTATATATCGATAAGAGACTGGACCACCGAATCTAGCAGCTGGGTTTGTTACACAAACACGGTTCCATACTTATTTACAATAGTTGAGTGTTTTTCATTGTTGTATCGACATTGGAGTATTTATCAATGAAGAACAGTGGAAGGTCATATTGAGTGTTAAACAGAAGTGTTTAAATCCAGCATGGTAATTCCTAGTCTTTTTAGGTCATTGGCATTATCAATAGTTATCGATCAATATGATGAAGTTTCATCGTCACATGTCTTTCGGCCGTACCGCCCAGGCCTGGTCCACACACTGAGTCCTCTGTGTCTCTGTGGCGTCGGAGTAGGAGGGAGGAGACCTGGGGCTCAGCCGGACTGGGGAGGAGCAGCGTGGTGGTGGAGAGCTGTTGTCGCCTCACACACGCCGCAACGCAGCGCCACACCACCTTCTGAGTTCTGAGATTCAACGCAAACATCGACGCTTTCCCTTTTTGTATCGTTGTCCGCTGGCCTTTTTGATTACATTTCCACCCTTTTCCATCCCTCAAGTCTGTCAGAAGACTAATTTGGTGTGTGTGTGTGTGTGTGTGTGTGTGTGTGTGTGTGTGTGTATGTGTGTGTGTGTGTCTGTGTGCGCGTGCACATGTGATATTGGGAAAAGAAATGAGTCCAATAGACTCAACAGTCAACTCCAGGCATGAGTGGCTTGGAGTGCTGCCAGCATGTAAAACCTAGCAACAAGATTTGACCTGGCCCTCGGAGAGAGGGGGGGGGGGGGAGTTGGTGGGGGGGGGCATGGGCGAGATGGGAGGGAAGGGGGAAGGAGAGAGGGAGAGTGGAGCCCAAGTTGGCACTTGCACAGTTTGGCCATATGGATCTTTGTTAGGCCGTTTTGGAACATTTAGTCATGCTGTCGCTCCAACTGGACTACTTAGTGGATTGCTGCTACTTCTGATTCTGAATTCACACACACACGCACACACACGCACACACACACACACACACACACACACACACACACACACGCACACACGCACACACGCACACATGCACACGTACATGCACTCGTGGACACACATTAAGCTAAGGTTCGCCTCGGCTGCCTTTCAGTCTGCCGGTTTTTCAAACGGGCCCTGGATGGAATGGGGGAAACCTTTTCCAATTAATCCTTTTAACTGACATGTGTGAGTCCTGGCTCGCATCGCCGCGGCGATGATGTGAGGCTCGCCGCGGTCCGGCGACCTGCTCGAGTGGGTCTCACCACAGAACCCTCTGGGGATTGGCCAGAGCAAGCGGCTGTGGGGCCGGGCCAGGTACGTCTCCACACGCCCAGCCCCGGGGAGATGGCCGCGGTGGGCCGCCGGTGGAGCTTCAGGATTCATGAACCAGAGGAAGGTGGGGACAGCGACGTCGACGGGACTGTTACGGAACCGACTTTTGGGTCACACCCCGGACCGAGTAACACAAACTGGAGATCAGGGCTTACGTTGTAAGCAGACGTTTTATTTCTCAGACGCTGCTTTGTACATGGCGGGACGGTTATTAAATCAACGAAAGGAAAGATAATAAAACAGAAAGAAAAACCCTAACTAACCCTAACTCTGGGGGACCCAAACTGTCCTACTGAGAAAATAAAAGGGGATGTGAGTCAGCCGGGACCTCTAACCTACTCTGCTCTAACCTAACCTAAAAACCATCGCAAACCAACAACGTATAAAGTAAAGTAAAAGCAATAATGTCCCCACATGGGAAAGAATGGTGCTGGACAGCAAATTGCAAATACAAAAGAAACTTGTTTACACACGAACGCTCGGTGCCGGCATCGCACGGCGTGAGACTTCCTGGTGTCGCGACGGGGAAACCAGTAGGCGTGCAGGACCAAAAACAAATCCGTCTGCAGTCTGGGCGGTCTTTATAGCCGACGTCACGCCGCGGCGGGAACAACCAGCCTGTAGGAAAAACGGATGCAGAGCAGCGCAGCTGCTCAAAATATCATATTTGCCCGTATAGCAGCGCAACAGGGACGCCTTTGTCTCCTGCAGATCTTCAGTGTTTGTAAGTCGGCGCATTAACACTCTGGGGAGAAATCCGCACTGGAGATGATTGGAGATGATCCTGTTTGATAAAAGACGAGTGTGTGTGGTGATCTTAACGCGGTGTCACACCCCCATTAGATTAGCAGCGTTACAATAATTAATGCTTCAGCGCCTGGAGATACTTTCAAACCACACTCCCAAATGCGGTGATAAAAATAAGAAGTGTGGCTAATGCAGCGTGGACTGGTGTGAGTTCTGCCAGGCCGCCTGGCTTCTGTACGTTTAGGGGAATGTTTTTAGTCCTAAACTGATATATTTGGTTTGGTTTTTTAAGCTCATATTTTTAATATTCCCATCCTGTTATGTTATGGACACATAACCCTTATCTACTAACTAACCTGCACTGTGTGGCTGGTGACTGCTGAGACATTAGAGACAGTGGTGGAATCATTCTACAGCAAACCCTGGACCACGCTCAGCAGTGGACTCGATGGCTGTACACACACACAGGTCTCCTCTGAACCGCTCCACAGCAAAGAACCGCTCCTCTGGAATGATGCCCTATTCAATCTACAATATTCATTTTAAATTCCCGAGGGCTAAACTCCGCCCACTACACACTTTCAGGGTGGTCACTACTATTACGGTCGTTTTGTAAACTCTTTAAGAGCATCTCATATTTGTATGTTGTTCATTTTCCGTACACAAAAGGCTTCAACCTGGACATTGGGACTTTGACGCGTGTTTATTTTTGCCTGCTGTGTCCACAAAGTAAAAATACAAACATTTCACTGGTTGTGTTTCTCACAAGCTGTTGACCTGGTTACAATCATAGTCTCTCTTTCTCGTACTTACACACACACCCACATATACAAACACACACAGACACACACACACACACGCACACACACACGCACACACGCACACACAGACACTACATGTGTATTTGTCTCTCTGTGTTTATGACGCTGTAACCACAGACTGTCTCACAGGTCCCGAGCCACGGGTGTCAAGTAATAACTGCAACTCTTAAGTATACGTGACAACGAAAACACACCACTAACACCACCATAAACTACAGCTTTCTCCTGACCTAGTGTGAGGGTGTGTGTGTGTGTGTGTGTGTGTGTGTGTGTGTGTGTGTTTGTATGTGCGTGTGTGTCCATTACTCGCAGCAACTGCCGTAAACGCCTTGTAGAGGAATGTCCTGCCCTAAACAGGTCAGTGGGTGGGTCATCACTAACAGGGAGTGCTGGTGACATGCAGGGTGTGTGTGTGTGTGTGTGTGTGTGTGTGTGTGTGTGTGTGTGTGTGTTCATTTGTCTGTGTGGGTGTGTCTGTGTACATGTGTGTGTGTGTGTGTGTGTGTGTGTTCATTTGTCTGTGTGTTTAAGTGCCTCTCCTCTCGTTGACCTTCGCCAGCTCCTCTCTCTCCTCCCTCCTCTCCTCCCTCCTCTCCTCCCTCCTCTCCTTCCTCCTCCTCATCCTGCCTGAGTCTCCTGCTCTGCAAACAGACACCTTTGTAATCGTCATTAGCAGAAACTCTCCAGAACAATGACCCTCTCCATTAGCACACACCCATTGTCCTACCTTCATATCTGTGTGTGTGTGTGTGTGTGTGTGTGTGTGTGTGTGTGTGTATGTGTGTGTGTCTCCGTGTGTGTATATGTGTGCATATGTGTGTGTGTGTGTGTGTGTGTGTGTGCTTGTATGTGTGTGTGGTGCTTGTATGTGTGTGTGTGTATATTTATAAACAGGCTTGTCTGACATGTCCATGAAAAAGTGGGAGAAGGGAGATGAAAAAAGAGCCACAAGTAGGGAAAAACAAAGCGGGATGCGGAGAGAGAGAGAGAGAGAGAGGAGCAGGGCGAGCGAGAGAAAGAGAAAGAGAGACAGAAAGAGCCAGCATTGTGTCTGGTCCAAGGCCGTGAGTTGGTTGGAGTCGATTCAGCGTTCCTGTTGGATGTGTTGTTTGTTCTTCGAGGCCGTGCGGGTTATTACGTGAAGACAATGCAACACGTCGCCTTCCTCCTTTCCCCCAGCTCGACGTTCTGCATGCTTCAAGAAGCAGCTCATCAAGATGAGGAGGATGATGATGATGATGATGATGATGATGATGATGATGGCTATACCATGGCTATACTGTTTTCATTCCCACAACACGGTTTAATACGACCAGATGACCTGACACTGGTGAACCCTGGTGACACTGGTGAACACAGAGGACACTAGTGAACACCGAGGACACTAGTGAACACCGCTGACACTAGTGAACACCGAGGACACTAGTGAACACCGCTGACACTAGTGAACACCGAGGACACTAGTGAACACCGCTGACACTAGTGAACACCGAGGACACTAGTGAACACTAGTGAACACCGGGGACACTAGTGAACACCGAGGACACTAGTGAACACTGAGGACACTAGTGAACACCAGGGACACTAGTGAACACCGAGGACACTAGTGAACACCAGGGACACTAGTGAACACCGAGGACACTAGTGAACACCAGGGACACTAGTGAACACCGAGGACACTAGTGAACACTAGTGAACACCGAGGACACTAGTGAACACCGAGGACACTAGTGAACACCGGGGACACTAGTGAACACCACCGACACTAGTGAACACCGAGGACACTAGTGAACACCGAGGACACTAGTGAACACTAGTGAACACCGAGGACACTAGTGAACACCGGGGACACTAGTGAACACCGAGGACACTAGTGAACACCGAGGACACTAGTGAACACCAGGGACACTAGTGAACACCGAAGACACTAGTGAACACCGCTGACACTAGTGAACACCGAGGACACTAGTGAACACCGCTGACACTAGTGAACACCGAGGACACTAGTGAACACTAGTGAACACCGGGGACACTAGTGAACACCGAGGACACTAGTGAACACTGAGGACACTAGTGAACACCAGGGACACTAGTGAACACCGAGGACACTAGTGAACACCAGGGACACTAGTGAACACCGAGGACACTAGTGAACACCAGGGACACTAGTGAACACCGAGGACACTAGTGAACACTAGTGAACACCGAGGACACTAGTGAACACCGAGGACACTAGTGAACACCGGGGACACTAGTGAACACCACCGACACTAGTGAACACCGAGGACACTAGTGAACACCGAGGACACTAGTGAACACTAGTGAACACCGAGGACACTAGTGAACACCGGGGACACTAGTGAACACCGAGGACACTAGTGAACACCGAGGACACTAGTGAACACCAGGGACACTAGTGAACACCGAGGACACTAGTGAACACTAGTGAACACCGAGGACACTAGTGAACACCGAGGACACTAGTGAACACCGAAGACACTAGTGAACACCGAGGACACTAGTGAACACTAGTGAACACCGAGGACACTAGTGAACACCGGGGACACTAGTGAACACCGGGGACACTAGTGAACACCGAGGACACTAGTGAACACCGAGGACACTAGTGAACACCGAGGACACTAGTGAACACCAGGGACACTAGTGAACACTAGTGAACACCGGGGACACTAGTGAACACCGAGGACACTAGTGAACACCGAGGACACTAGTGAACACCAGGGACACTAGTGAACACCGAGGACACTAGTGAACACTAGTGAACACCGAGGACACTAGTGAACACCGAGGACACTAGTGAACACCGGGGACACTAGTGAACACCACCGACACTAGTGAACACCGAGGACACTAGTGAACACCGAGGACACTAGTGAACACCGAGGACACTAGTGAACACCAGGGACACTAGTGAACACCGAGGACACTAGTGAACACCGAGGACACTAGTGAACACCAGGGACACTAGTGAACACCGAGGACACTAGTGAACACTAGTGAACACCGAGGACACTAGTGAACACCGGGGACACTAGTGAACACCGAGGACACTAGTGAACACCGAGGACACTAGTGAACACCAGGGACACTAGTGAACACCGAGGACACTAGTGAACACTAGTGAACACCGAGGACACTAGTGAACACCGAGGACACTAGTGAACACCGAGGACACTAGTGAACACCGAGGACACTAGTGAACACCGCCAACAC
>NC_140279.1:18600491-18605491 GCF_964030765.1 Micromesistius poutassou | reverse complement strand
CCTGACCTGCTGACCTCCCACCTCACCTGCCAGGTCACTCTCATACCACCCTGACCTGTTCTGAAACCAGAGAGCACCATGGGAAAGAGGAAGGTGCCCACCATCAAACAGGCCTTCAGCTGGTTTCAGCTCCCAGGCCAAGTCAAGCCTGCTGTCACAGGACTCAGTCAGACTCAGACTCACTAAAGTGAACAAGCGCTCTATGCCGGATGGAAATCAAACCAGTTGTTGCTGTTTTAAGAAATCCTGATCAACAAAAAGCTGTGCACCTCTATTCTATAGTCTTGAACTGCGATTTAACTTCAAACGTACTTGTTTTTACCATCCCATCACGAGACTGATCCAAAGCCTACCAGCTTGAGATCATCCATGTTCACATCATTCTTCTTTCTCAGTTGTAATCTTTGGGGATTTTTGACGGTGTCAACTTTAAACGTGGATTAGTAAAGCCTTGAACAGTGATTAAGCCACAGGGCACATTGATGATTTGACATCTGCTAATACAATTATATCATTACATTTGGGGGGTAACCTTGAAATGGACAAGCTGGTTATTAATCGCATGACATTTTTAAAGGCGATAGAATGATGGGTGGAAAAGAGGAGGCTGAGAGTAGGGAGAACATTCTGTTTGACGTTAAGTAGAAGGTGCCTCCTCATTGCCAAGAATACTGTCAGTGCGCACAACGGTTCAAATTTGAAATCCCTTCATAGACAACAAAAAGGACATTTTCAATTACAACAAGGCCACATCGTCCAAATAACGGCAGCATTTCAATTCGGGAAAGACTGAAGTCTGTATATAGCTCGTAAATAACTTAGTTAGTTTGGGTTTTTTCTTTTTCTGGACACACTGGTCACACGCAGCTCGAGGTCTCCCACCTCCTGTTGTCTTCGGCGAGCCTGTGATTCACTTCGCGCTGTCTGTTATTTTCATAATTAATCCTGCCTCTCCTGTGCACATATGAAGGTCTCTCAGACCGGTTTATGTCCGAGGTGCTGTCGGGACCGGGATGTAGACTCTCTGCATTCAACAACAACACGGTAAAGCTGCGCCGACGATAAGCGAGCTCATTTCATTGACCCAACACGACCTTTTTGTCTAGCGACGGATTCCATTAGGGCTGAGATGGAGAACGCGTGGCGTGGCGCGGTGCGTTCAAGGCCGCGCGCCTCCATGTGGACGGAGGCGCGGGGCTGTGATGTGAATGCCACTCTTTGCCTTGATGACGACGACGAGGGAGAGACACTCACAAAGAATCTGCAACATTCTGCCCCCCGGCTCACGCCCAAGGTTTTATCGCTCCGGTTAGTTGTTTTTTTTGTCTGAGTGTGTGGGTGTGTTTGAATGTGTGTGTGTTTGTGTGTGTGTGTGTGTGTGTGTGTGTGCGTCTGTGTGTGTGTGTGTGTGTGTGTGTGTGTGTGTGTATGTATGCAGAAGGGCTATCTGTGTGTTTTTGTGTGTGTGTGTGTGTGTGTGTGTGTGTGTATGTGTTTGTGTGTGTGTGTGTGTGTGCGTGTGCGTGTGTGCGCGTGTTTGTGTGCATATGTATGTCTGTGTGTGTGTGTGTGTGTGTGTGTGTGTGTGTGTGTGTGTGTGTGTATGTGTGAAATGTATATCGTTCAGCCAATCACATGTGGCCAAATTGATCACGTGGTTTGTGTTATGGGAAATGACTAGGCATGCTAATCAGACCTCAACTGAGCACATGCAGAAGGAGCAATGTTGTGAGAAAGGCAAGATTTTCACTTGAAGAATGTCAGAAGGTAAGTCTATCTTGACAATTATGTTCTAAATATATTTTATATTTTATATATTTTTATGTATATATCAGTAATTCAGTTTTCTAGAGTACTATTTCATGCACATAACTAGATACTTAATTAGAAACCGTGTTTCTAACATAGCCTAGGCTATGTAGCCACATGTTAGCTGCATGCTGTTGTTAGCCGCTAGCTTTAGAATGAATTGTGTTCCAAGTCATGCTGTTTAGTCATAGAAATGACTTTCATGAAGTATATTTTGGAATACATTTGACATTGTTCCAGGGTTCAAATTAAAATTATCTTTTTGTCTTTAAGGGGGTCTCTCTATCCCATAAAAAAAGTTGGCGCACCACGTACATAGCCTTACCATTCGCAAAAGCGCCGGCATTCGTAACCTCTTCTTTAAGTTCTACCTTAACATTTTGCGTGTTTCCCGAAATGTTCTTTGCTACGAATCTCTTTCGTACGTTGTTCGTTGGTAAGGTTGGTCTGAAGCACTCGTAGAACCTTCTTAGCTCTACTGTAGTGATGTTTCAGCTCCTGCAGTCTCCGCCACTGTACAGTAACCTTTAGAAATCCCCAAAAAGTTCACATCCATAGCCAATTGAGGCCAAATGAAACGGCATGTTTGAATTAAAGATATTGTCTCGGCTGTTCTTTATTTTGGGCCGTGGGTACAGCAGGCAAGGTCAGCTCGACTCGATTCCAATGATTTCAAAAACAAACTTCAAAAAATGATTTTACTTATTATATACTCGTTGCTCTTATAAGCAACGAGTGAACTTAATAAGCGATCAAAATACTTTTTTCAACCATCTTTGATGGATGCATCATCCTTGACATTTAGTTTTCACCTGACATATGCGACAGATGTAATTAAGGCAACCTTGTCTCACAGGAATCCGTGAAATGAGTCGATCTATGTCCCGTATAGTAGCCTATATTTTAATTGAACGTCTTTAATGGTAAGAGCCCGCACAGGGATGGATAATGAGTGTTGTTTAAGATTCAATTACAATGCCACATATGCTGGCCTACTGACTTAAAATTGCACTGTCCTGCCTTACTTCTTTGCACCTCACCAAACCATGCCTAGATCTCTACTGTACTACAGGGTTAGTCCCTGCCCTGTCACCCTTATCACACTGCCTCAGCACATTCATGTGGACCTTGTTTGTTTGCTGTCTGTTACTTAGTATCTTTCTCTTAGTATCTTTAACCTTATTGTCTAGTGTATAGTATCTTTATTCTTATTTGTTGATTGTATTCTAGAAACTTCCTTTTTTTTGCAATCCTGCTTGTTGTATGTTGTATGTGTATGTTATGTGTGATGTATCTATGTCTCTAAGCTACTTGGACCCTGAATTTCCCCTAGGGATGAATAAAGTTTATATCTATCCATCTATCTATCTATCTATCTATCCATCTATCCATCTATCCATCTATCCATCTATACATCTATCTATCTATCTATGGCAGACACCTTTAAATACGAGAGACCCCCTCAGATTTTTGACTTTGGTGGCTTTATTAGAGCCAGTCCTCACTTCGAGTTCGGGCCTACCTGGACAGGTAGCAACGTTAAAAAAACAGGGCCCCAGCATGTTGGTTTTTTAAATTGAAGTGATAGTTGTGATCAGGATGTTTTGTTTATATTGCCTGATTTTTTGTGTAGCTGTAGAAACACTGGAAAGGGTGGACCCCATAATGGTAGTGTTAGGTGGACCCCGAATAGTAGGAAATGTGTGTGTGTGTGTGTGTGTGTGTGTGTGTGTGTATGTGTGTGTGTGTGTGTACATGTTTTCCTTGCTAAAAGTACCGGAAATTATGAGTCCGTTAACCCTTAACGCGCGCCGTTATTCATGGTTAGCCACCATTATGAAGATCTTTTTTTTTTGCTGGCTTAACAAAAATCAAATATTGCGAATCAAGATACTGTTTTAAGCTCTGATAAGGTGATGGGTATTTGCCAATATTAATGACATTTATATAAACACACTGATTCATGGATTCATCCAAATATTATTTTGTCAATGGAAAGAAGTACTGAGCGATGGGACGATTAGGTCCTGGCTGCTCGCGCGGCCCTCACGTCGCAGACCGCACACATGTGGCGGCGGCGCTCATTGTTTCGATTGGTCCGGTCTTGTCTGTTCGGCCTGTCTGGTGTCGCCTGGTTGGCGAGGGAGCTGTGGCTTTTTTGTGTTCCTGACCTTTCGTCGACAACCTTGTGGGAGACCAACTCCAGGGACTGGAAGTAGAGGAGGAGGAGGAGGATACAGAAGGACTGGGATTGATTTTCCCATATCGCTCCACTGGGAATGGGCGGAGGAACACGTCTCTTCTCCTCTTGTCCTCACCTTACTCCCCCCCCCCCCCTTCTCCCCCCCCCCCTCCCCCGGTCTCCCTCTATTCTCTCCTCTGCTGTCCATCCCGCCCCCCCCGTCTCCCCTCAAAACTATTTAATAAATCACCCTTTTAATCTGACATTATAATTTAAAATCTTTGCTTTCTAGCTTGAATATTTAACATTCCCCTGACAATAGCGTCCGTTCTTCGGTGTGTGTGTGTGTGTGTGTGGGGGTGGGGGTGCGTGCGTGCGTGCGTGCGTGCGCACGTGTGCATGTGGACGCACACGCACACAAGTGGGGCGTCATTGTGCACGTGCACGTGAGAGTCACCGCCACCGAGAGGGATTTCCTGTCCCATTGTCCCCGGGCCGGAGAACAAACTCGATATGAACATCGTTACATTTCCCCTCGCCCCCCCCTCACCTCACGCTGCTCCTCCTCCCTCTCCCCCCCTCCTCCCAACCTCCCCGGCCGTCTCTCCCTGCTCCGCCTCGGTGTCCCTGTCCTCCGTTTGTCCCTTGTAACCAATATGACACATAAAAGGGCGGCGGACAATACCGGGGGGGGGGGCTAACCGGGGATCCTGGGATACGCACCCGATACCCGGGCCTGCACCCAGACGCCTAGGGTGTGTTGTGAACACGCAGAGAGGAGGAGGGGGAGGAGGAGGAGGAGAGGGAGAAGGAGGAGGAGGAAGGAGGAGGAGGAGGATGAGGAGGAGGGCAGGGCGAGGAGGGGGAGGAGGGGGAGGAGGAGGAGGAGGAGAGGGAGAAGGAGGAGGAGGAAGGAGGAGGAGGATGAGGAGGAGGGCAGGGCGAGGAGGGGAGGAGGGGGAGGAGGAGGAGGAGCAGAGGGAGAAGGAGGAGGAGGGGGAGGAGGAGG
>NC_140279.1:18563956-18600291 GCF_964030765.1 Micromesistius poutassou | reverse complement strand
CACACACAGTGGAGCCGTTGTGAGCTAACCCTGAGCCGGGCCCTGGTCTGCCTTTGAGATGCTCTCCAGCCCACAAACACAAGACGGCTTTCATTATCTTGCCCGTCGCAGCACAAGGCCTAGCTTCTAAAGGCTACTGATTTCATTCTTCCCTTAGCCCCACGCACAAAGGCAGGGCATTTTGTAAATTACTTGCTCGTTTCAGACCAACAAAAGGTACTTTCATTGAACCCCCCCGCCGCCACCACCACCACCACTACCCCCTCCACACACACACACACACACACACACACGTACACACACATACATAGACACAACCACAACACAACCCCCCCCCCCCCCCAAACCCTCAGCCGCATCCCGCCTCCTCCCTCCATTTGATTTTGCTCAAATTTGATTACAAGGCTTGAAAAAAAAAAAAAAAAAAAAGGAGGGGAAGAAAAGAAAAGAGTGGAAATAAGAAAGGAGCACAGATGGCGTGCTCATTCAGCGGGTGAATGCCTTTATCTGGGCGCCCTTTATACATGTGGCAATCCACGTCCGCTTCTGCCGCACCACTAACAAAGAGAGCAAAGAAAGAACTTGACAAAATTATTGGTTTGGTGCACTCTCTTACACGCCTGACACGCCGAGCACCGACCGGGCCAGCCCTCGCTTCGCGGCGCTCTCTCTCTCTCTCTGTATTTCACTTTCCTCGCGTCCCGACGACTTTTCTTTCACCGCCTCGTCTCAATCACACTCGGTACATCGCTGGATTTTATTCAGTTTTATTCACGTGAGGGAACCAAACTGCAGGGGACGGGTGTCTCTCGAGTGTGAGTGTGTGTGTGTGTGTGTGTGTGTGTGTGTGTGTGTGTGTGTGTGTGTGTGTGTGTGTGTGACGGTGACAAACGCACCTCAAGGCCTTCCAGAGGCCAAGCTCACACACAGGGTGTCAGAGTTGGCAGCAAAAGCATTTTGAAAGGCAAAGTGTGAGCCATGATATGGAACATAATGTTTCCCTGCCGCTATAAAAAGGCTGAATGCTCTGCAGTTCTTTTACTTAGGAGGATAATTATAGGTGTACCACACACACACACACACACACACACACACACACACACACACACACACACACACACACACACACACACACACACACACACACACACACACACACACACACACACACACGTGACCGGTTAACAAATGGCACAAATGGCATCCCAGCCATGCCATGCTCACAGACAACACACTCAGACATGCATGTAGTCCACTTCTAACCAAACAACTGATGTCAGTCAAGCAGAGCAGAACCACAGCAGTAAACTGGTTATGACCTGGACACTAAGCTGGTTATGACCCTGACACTAACCAAGGGCCCAACAGACTCATAGATGCAACTGGACTCCAAAAGTCCTGACCAGCAACTGGACTCAAGTCCTGACCATTAAATTGAGGAAATTCAATTTTCACGTTGAATTCAGAAATTCCACGTGAAAGGCTGTCATTCCGATGCTGTGTTACGCTGGCAGTCGCTAGGGGAGTGACCAGCTGTGTGTTGAGGGAATAAAGGGATATGGGAAAAGAGATGCAAAAACAAAATATACGGACAGACATACCGTCAACAGCTACTGGGCCTACTATTGACGTGATTATAAAAGGAATACTTGACCTCGATTTCCCAAACATGTATTAGGGACAGGGAAGTGGAGTGAGAGACTGACAGAACTAATAGTTCACGACAAATTCAAGTCCCTGGTCAAATCCCGGGGTCACCGTTGGCCTAGTGGCACTTTGCACTTCAATGAGACTTTTATCAACCCGCCATGATTCTGTAACTGTCAGGTGTTCACAGTAACCGAGATGGGATCCGGCTCACGTTGTGTTTCTTATCAGAAAGAGCTCATCCCGTGGTCGTGAGGCTCGCATTCTGCTGGGACAGGCCTGTCGACAGCTGTCTGGGCGCAAAGTGGGACAACTTCTGGCTACATCATTCACACCACGGCCGATGCCTCCATTGAGACCTCCAGGATTCTCCCGGGACATGCTATGAAGTTTATAAAGTATGCCAGTCCCTGTTGATGAAGGCTCGACTGGCGATTTGTTCACCAGTGCTGCCTGCATTCTCGGACACGCCCCCCCCCCCTCTCCACAGGAACTGAGATTGCACTCAGTGATGTAATCCACTAGACTGGGTAGCCTCGCCCATTCTGCCGGCGATTTGAGTTCAATACATTTCTTTCTAGTTTCGATACGTTTTTGCGGGGAGCCAATCACCGAGCAGGCTTATCCACCTGGCGTGCTATTGGCTGGCAATTGCGTACAGAGTCAGAGTCAATTTAACTCTGCCCGTTGATCACGCCTCTGGTGCTGAAGAAAATGACAGCAGCTTCCCCAGACCAGCGTGCAATCTACGATTGAGCTTGGTCTGGCACTAACCAGGCTAGTAATCCATTGCACTTACCTCACAATGCACATCAGGTGCGGGCCCTATCACCTTAGACCCTGCCACCTTAGGCCCTATCACCTTAGGCCCTACCACCTTAGGCCCTATCACCTTAGACCCTACCACCTTAGGCCCTATCACCTTAGGCCCTACCACTGCAGGCCCTACCACTGCAGGCCCTACCACTGCAGGCCCTACCACTGCAGGCCCTACCACTGCATATGATTTGAAACAGCAAGGACAACAGCAGGGATTCTCTTCTAACCAGCGTTATTTTAGCTGATTTATTTTCCCAGAAGGTCTTTTTTTGGGTGACTTGGCGGAGAAACGACATCTGGCGGGTCCTGGATACATCATAGGTCAATGTCTACAAGCACACCATCCAAAGAAGAGATACAACTGAAGAGAATGTGGTCATGACAAAGACATGCTTCTTTTGAAGGACCATGAAGAAGAATGGCAGGCTGGTAAGTTCCATCCAGCTACTGATGTTCATAAGAATCATACTTCATAACAGTGTGGAGAAGAGCAAAGTGAGTCACATGGCGGCAGGTAGGTGGACTTATAGCATGATAAGCTATCCCCGCATCACCTATTCTGGGGGGGCAATCATCCCAAAGAGATAAGATAGATATAGAACAATTTGCGATGACTTGCTCTAATAACACACGCATACAATACAACTTCAACACTTCCTCTCAAAAAACACACACGTATGCACACACAAACTGACATACACACACGTGCACATACACACACACACACACATAAACCTATGAGCACATGCTGTGGAGATATGGAGCTGTGAAACGCTGACAGCAGCAGGAGTCGCCCTGCGTCCCTCCCTCCCTCCCTCCCTGGTCTCTAACCGGCGTGGAGGTGTAGCTCCGCTGGCCGTCGGCATGTGGCAGAGACACCTCCACTCCAGCAGCCCCACCTGCTTGATAAGCAGAAAGAGGGGAGGAGGAGGAGGGGGGGGGGTGATTTGATTTGGTTATTACTGATGAGGACTGAGATCTCTGCATGTGGTCAGAAGACATTTGTATCAGTCGTCAGGTTTCCCTCCCCCGTAAAGCAGAAGTAATTATTGTCTCCAGATAAAAACGGAAAGCAGGGCATTTTTTTCCTCCTAAAAGGAGGAAATAAACTAGAGATAGAAATGACCTTAATAATAATATTTTCTCCCTGGATTGCTTCCTCGTGAGAGTGTTCCATCGGTGGGGTTGATAAAAGGATTATGCAGCCAGCTTTATGGGGCTACAGTAAGATCTGGATATGGAGGGAGAGCTGCTTGATTGAATAATTCTTGTTTCCCCTTCAGCCAAGCTAGCAAGCTTCTTAGGGAAAACTAAGAAATCAGCATTATGCCAGATTTATACGAGTGCACTGTCAAGAGGTGGGTAGCCATTCTGTCAATCCCACTCTGAAGCTTTACACTTTTCTGATGGCCACCACGTTTCCGTCTGTCCGACTGTCCAACTTTCTGTCTGAAGAATATAGAACTGTCAACGTCTTCAAAAATAACTGTCACAGTTCTGAGCAACTCTCTGGCAAAGATGATCTCACACAATGTGTGCATGTTCAATGCATGTGTGTGTGTGTGTGTGTGCGTGCGTGCGTGCGTGCGTGGGTGCATGCGTGCGTGCGTGCGTGCGTGCGTGCGTGCGTGCGTGCGTCCTGTATGCATCGAGCCTAACTATAGCTCAGTCAAAATAATAAAGTACAGCCATGGAAGCAAAGTAAAGAGTTAAATCGGTTGGCATCATGATCTACACAACTGATGAAGTAGCAGTATCCCTCCTGGTCATCCTTACTGCTTTATAAGCACATGAAGGAAATACAATGAGCCTAATGTGAATTAAGGGAACTACTTAGTGGAGAGAGTGGTTAATGAGTTGAGAGCTCTATGGACTATGTGCAGTCATTTATGCATAGCAACATCTTAAGTGATTTAGAATCAGTTGCCAGTTGCCAACACATGAAACAATGGTGATGGAGTAAATAGGGAATCTGACATAAGTGCTAATGTTAATTAGTATTTATTAGATCATATTAATAATACACAATGTGGGGGGTTGTAAAATGTATTTTTCTGCAGGTACTGCATACAAAAAGGCCTCTTTTAGATGTCTGAACCAACATCCAAGAACACATCAAAAGAGTGTCCTTAAACACGAGGGACCTTCTTAATCCCTTCACCTGTTCCTTTGAGCCTTGGGAACATCCCAATAGCACCACCTGAATGAACCAACATCTGCACGGTCCTGAAGCATAGCATAGAGTATAATAGTGCTCCATAATCCACCACCTTAACACTGGTTAAGGTTACTGCACCCTGTGCGGCTATAGATGAAGTGGTAAAAGACCCACTTCTTAAGCATCTTCAACAGTGTTTGTGGTAGCTTGTTACCAAAAGGTTTGGCGGCTAGGCATAAGTTAACTGTGAGGAATACAGGTTGAGATGTTTTATGATTCTGAACAATTTACAGTACATCCACTGTTGTTTAGCTTTTCATTGTGTCAATATAAGCTTGCTTAACATGAAAAGCTTTTAAATATCAATACCTGAGGGATGAATTGTATCAGTGGACGATACCATCACATAGATGCCAAAAGATACTTTATGGTGAGGTTCGACAAACTTGACATAACTTATTGTTATATATTGCTGCAAGTGTTATTGCCAAACCAATCAGTGAATTAAAACACTAAACATGTTATTTCTAAGTAAATGAAAGCACTAAGTAAATGAAAGCACTCGCCTAAGAAAAATATATTTCTATCTTCATATGGCCCCTGCCAAGGTTATGAAATGCATTCATGTGCACACTAATGTAACTGCATAGTTAGAAAAAGGAGCAAAATGTTAAACAAGAAAAATACGTATTCTGGAACTGACTATCTCCTCTGACCTAAGACATCCATCAACTCTGTGACAATGGATCTAGTTGTGGCGGTGGAGTCCTAGGAGACAAGGAGACAAGGAGACAAGGAGACGGTCAACAACCAGTCTGGTCCGACACCAAGGTGCGGAAACCAGCACCTGGCACGGACCCATGGCAGACCAACCACTGAGCATGTCAGCATTAGCCTGAACTGCAAATCACTGTCTTTAAATATTCACTTTGTCTGTGATTGAACAACTGTACTTGTAACACCATTTCTTTCCATGGATTATATGGACTATTCTCATACCGAGACTTCTGAATAAAGGACTCTAAGGTCAACTTGTTGGATGCTTGGCGTTTGTTGAGTTGCTCTATCCTATTTAAAAGTGTCAGAAAGAGAAAAATCTGAGTTGAACTATGGACTTGAACTATCTTTGTCAAAACCTTTAAACAATATCTTAAACCTTTATGAAGACAATCATCATGCACTGCTGCTCCAGTCATCATTCCCTCAGGGGAATCATACATTTATCTTATTATGTCAAACTGAACTTCAATTGAAGGCAGTGGCACACGTTTCTGTGATAGTGTGACTGTAGACTTCCTAGACACTAAACTGATGGCACTCATAAAACGATTTTCTTCTGAATAAATGGCAGCTTTTTCAACTCATGAAACTGAGCTTGTTGTAAATATACATATGTTGCACTGCTCCTCTCAATCGTACCTTCAAATTTTAAATGTAGCTAAAACAGTGCAAAATCAACAAAACAACAATCAACAAGATTGTTAAAACATACATAATGTACTTTTATGTAAACGGTCAGCAAATTGAGGCAATGGCAATTGCCATAATGGCAAATAGTTTTTGTTTCTGCACTTTAAAAAAAAAATCTATGCACTTCAGGCATATTAATTAACATGCAAGGCTACATGGTTCAGTCTCAGTGTCATCAGCAGTGTCAGTCCTTTGTGGAAAATCATCTTAGAAATTCAACATTGCCAATTGTTTTTTGTTTTTGTTTTTCACAAAAATGATGAGCAAAGCAATCCACAACATGGTACTTTACAGTGAGGTTTGTAAAACTTGACATAACAAGTTTGAAGAGCACAAGTGCTAAGTTTGAGATATATCCGTCTTGAAGGATTACACAAGCAGATGTTATATTGCTTCATTTAGTATTGCAAATTATGCTTGCCAAAGATCAGAATGACATAAACTGACCATCTTAACAAGTACAAGCCATGTCTTTAACATAAACATGCAATACTACTCTAGCTATGAACAATAATATACAGAAAGTGTCATCTTGTGCTGTCAGAGAGAAAACGACGCATGGACAAAAATCTAGCAGGTGGCATGATGCATATCTGAATTGTGATGTCTCTAATCCATGAGCCCTGCTCCTATTGGAGGATAAATCTCTCACGCAAGTGACTGGTTTGAATATCCCCAGAGTCAGTCAAGAGGTCACAGCCATCTCCAACCTTAATGACAACCATTGCCAGCTGTGGCCAATCTGTTTCAAGTTGAAAACTGTTCAACTATTCACCTTCAATAATCTGTGGGAACATGTGTCGTTTGCAGCGTTACTCCAGAACTACTAATACTACAACTTCAAAGTTTGTAATGTTTTACCACGCAAGAATATTTCAGCATCGAGCCCAAGCAGCCACACTGTCACAACGCCAGAACTATAACTTCTGCTACTAAACAACAAACATCTGACATCAGTCAATATTCCCACTTTTTCCTGATCCGACTGCATCCTGAGTCTGAATAATAAAACCCCAGAGCCCCTGAAGGGATTCATTGTCACCGCTAATCACGACTCACAATCACAAACAGCCCAACTTTTCCCTCCACTCTCCACTCTGCATTCACTCTGATTCCCATAAGGCAACTGGCATTCAGGCAGCTCTTCAGAGTAAATAATCACACACACACACACACACACACAAAGACGCCGGGGGAAGACAAATAGAAACGGAACAACAAAACGAAACAAAAAAGTCTGGTGAAATACCTTTGAGGATGCCCAGAGGATGGAGCCGGACAGACAGATGTGCAGATAGATCCCCTCGTCCCTCTCTCTCCCTCTCCCTCTCCGGCTGCCTCCTCTCTCAGTGTGTTGAGGAGAGTGACTGCTCCGCGCCCGCCTGGCATATCTAATTAGACCCGGGCTGTTGCCACTATCTGAGGATCTACCTCTCCAATCTCTCCTGACTCAATCTTCCCCATCTCTGATTTTCTTTTATATTTATGCTGGAATATTTAATTGTAGACAAAAGGTTACTCCGGGCTCTATTCATCGCGCACAGGCAGAATAATCTCCTTTAAAAGGCTTGACATTTCAGGCTTTTCAAAAGAGGCTGAAAAAAATTATATCCAAGCTTTTGTTAATCAATGAAGTAGAACTCCCCCGAACAAAAGAATTAAATTGCTTGGTTGGGTTAATAAAACACACAGAAATAGCTGCTTCCTGTGGGCTTTTGTTCCTGCCTCTGGTCCCCTTCTCACACACACAACCAGCACTGTAATTCCATATGATTTGGGGGGCAAAACTCTCATTTCACCACACAGTTGGCTTTTTAAATCCTATTGAATGAGCCAGCCTGTGAGGCTGCCTGATTGGAACCTCTTGCCTGTGCTTGGCTGGCTAGCTACAGTGGAGTAGGGGCTCTCTCCGTTTAAACCTGATTCTCGCAAAAAGAAAGACAACAGGTCCACTACAATTTACAATGTCTATACTGCCCGTGACTCAGAAAAACATTGTAATTATGCAAATGATAGGGGCAATAATTAGGCCCTTTGCCGTCCCCGATGCGTTTACTGCCACATGTCCCTGTTCCAGTCGCACAAGAACACACACAGCAGGGCCCGTTGTGTTACAAATTGCTCCTGGCAGACACAGACACACGCACACACACACACACACACACACACACACACACACCTTGCAGATGTTTACAGCAACTAAGGACATTCTAGCCATCAGTCCTGGAAAAGGGGCCAGCATCCGGCGGTAAATGGAGAGCACCCTGTGGTCACAGAACAACGGGCGTGACTCCAGATCCAGAGCTACAGCACTTTACCGCTTTTTAGTTGACAAGCGTCCAGCAGTCTGTCTGGTCTGGTCGGTGGACGGACGGACGCTGTATGGTGTACACACACACACACACACACACACACACACTTGAAACTTGCAAGTGAGACTGAAAACAATCAAAGCATAGGTCCTACAAAGTGATTTGTAAGAGCTTCATGGAAGTAGCTATAAGAATCAGAAAACAAGGGCGGTATGGTTTATGGTTTATGTACATTATTGGAAGTCAAGTCCACCAAGGGTAAGTGATCACAGTCAAGTGGGTGTTGAAGTGGGTGTCCAGTTGTTTGAGGGTTCTTACGTTACTAGTCGGGGTCATTCGACACACTGTGGAGCCAGTTGGTTGTGAGGACAGGTCAAACCTAGGTCGATTTTTTCGAAGGTCTGTCCAGCAAATGTATCAGTTAACCAATCACAATCAACGTCTTTGTTACCACGGTTACTGTACACGTTGTAGGACATGGCGGAGGTAACAGCCTAGTGACGTTCATCCATAGTGGTCAACTATATCCACAGACCTCTGTTATTGCCATCTGTTTTATATATTGACCATTCATCCATAGTGGTCAACTATATCATCAATAATACGGTCATGGTGGGGATTTCTTTGTCATGGTCTGAATATTTTACCTACTTTTACCTTCACTCTTAATACTTTTGTGTTACCTCTCAGTACTTTTGTGTTACCTCTCAGTACTTTTTTGTTACCTCTCAATACTTTTTTGTTACCTCTCAATACTTTTGTGTTACCTCTCAGTACTTTTGTGTTACCTCTCAGTACTTTTGTGTTACCTCTCAGTACTTTTGTGTTACCTCTCAGTACTTTTGTGTTACCTCTCAGTACTTTTGTGTTACCTCTGAGTACTTTTGTGTTACCTCTCAATACTTTTGTGTTACCTCTCAGTACTTTTGTGTTACCTCTCAGTACTTTTGTGTTCCCTCTCAGTAGTTTTCTCTTACCTCTCAATAGGTCTTGCGTTCCCGCGTCAGTCTTTTTGCGTCGCCTCTTGATCGATAACTCCTCTGCAAAACATTGTCCAAAGACAAACAACACACAATATACACAACATTAACATAACATATTAAATAACTTCACTCTGAAACTACTAAGTGCCAGTTCAGTACCACACTATCACCACCCCCACCACCACACTACCACCCAGGCTACAGACCGTACACCACCCCCACCACCACACTACCACCAGGCTACAGACCGTACACCACCCACCACCACACTACCACCAGGCTACAGACCGTACACCACCCACCACCACCACACTACCACCAGGCTACAGACCGTACACCACCCCCACCACCACACTACCACCAGGATACAGACCGTACACCACCCCCACCACACTACCACCAGGCTACAGACCGTACACCACCCACCACCACACTACCACCAGGCTACAGACCGTACACCACCCAGCACCACACTACCACCAGGCTACAGACCGTACACCACCCCCACCACCACACTACCACCAGGCTACAGACCGTACACCACCCACCACCACCACACTACCACCAGGCTACAGACCGTACACCACCCCCACCACCACACTACCACCAGGCTACAGACCGTACACCACCCACCACCACACTACCACCAGGCTACAGACCGTACACCACCCACCACCACACTACCACCAGGCTACAGACCGTACACCACCCCCAACACCACACTACCACCAGGCTACAGACCGTACACCACCCCCACCACCACACTACCACCAGGCTACAGACCGGACACCACCCACCACCACACTACCACCAGGCTACAGACCGTACACCACCCCCACCACCACACTACCACCAGGCTACAGACCGTACACCACCCACCACCACCAGGCTACAGACCGTACACCACCCACCACCACACTACCACCAGGCTACAGACCGTACACCACCCCCACCACCACACTACCACCAGGCTACAGACCGTACACCACCCACCACCACCACACTACCACCAGGCTACAGACCGTACACCACCCCCACCACCACACTACCACCAGGCTACAGACCGTACACCACCCACCACCACACTACCACCAGGCTACAGACCGTACACCACCCCCACCACCACACTACCACCAGGCTACAGACCGTACACCACCCCCACCACACTACCACCAGGCTACAGACCGTACACCACCCCCACCACCACACTACCACCAGGCTACAGACCGTACACCACCCCCAGCACCACACTACCACCAGGCTACAGACCGTACACCACCCACCACCACACTACCACCAGGCTACAGACCGTACACCACCCACCACCACACTACCACCAGGCTACAGACCGTACACCACCCACCACCACACTACCACCAGGCTACAGACCGTACACCACCCACCACCACCACACTACCACCAGGCTACAGACCGTACACCACCCCCACCACCACACTACCACCAGGCTACAGACCGTACACCACCCACCACCACACTACCACCAGGCTACAGACCGTACACCACCCCCACCACCACACTACCACCAGGCTACAGACCGTACACCACCCCCACCACCACACTACCACCAGGCTACAGACCGTACACCACCCACCACCACACTACCACCAGGCTACAGACCGTACACCACCCACCACCACACTACCACCAGGCTACAGACCGTACACCACCCCCACCACCACCACACTACCACCAGGCTACAGACCGTACACCACCCCCACCACCACACTACCACCAGGATACAGACCGTACACCACCCACCACCACCACACTACCACCAGGCTACAGACCGTACACCACCCACCACCACACTACCACCAGGCTACAGACCGTACACCACCCCCACCACCACACTACCACCAGGCTACAGACCGTACACCACCCACCACCACACTACCACCAGGCTACAGACCGTACACCACCCACCACCACACTACCACCAGGCTACAGACCGTACACCACCCCCACCACCACACTACCACCAGGCTACAGACCGTACACCACCCCCACCACCACACTACCACCAGGCTACAGACCGTACACCACCCCCACCACCACACTACCACCAGGCTACAGACCGTACACCACCCACCACCACCAGGCTACAGACCGTACACCACCCACCACCACACTACCACCAGGCTACAGACCGTACACCACCCCCACCACCACACTACCACCAGGCTACAGACCGTACACCACCCCCACCACCACACCACCACCAGGCTACAGACCGTACACCACCCACCACCACACTACCACCAGGCTACAGACCGTACACCACCCACCACCACACTACCACCAGGCTACAGACCGTACACCACCCAGCACCACACTACCACCAGGCTACAGACCGTACACCACCCCCACCACCACACTACCACCAGGCTACAGACCGTACACCACCCCCACCACCACACTACCACCAGGCTACAGACCGTACACCCCCAGCACCACACTACCACCAGGCTACAGACCGTACACCACCCACCACCACACTACCACCAGGCTACAGACCGTACACCACCCACCACCACCACACTACCACCAGGCTACAGACCGTACACCACCCCCACCACCACACTACCACCAGGCTACAGACCGTACACCACCCACCACCACACTACCACCAGGCTACAGACCGTACACCACCCACCACCACACTACCACCAGGCTACAGACCGTACACCACCCCCACCACCACACTACCACCAGGCTACAGACCGTACACCACCCACCACCACACTACCACCAGGCTACAGACCGTACACCACCCACCACCACACTACCACCAGGCTACAGACCGTACACCACCCACCACCACACTACCACCAGGCTACAGACCGTACACCACCCACCACCACACTACCACCAGGCTACAGACCGTACACCACCCCCAGCACCACACTACCACCAGGCTACAGACCGTACACCACCCACCACCACCAGGCTACAGACCGTACACCACCCCCAGCACCACACTACCACCAGGCTACAGACCGTACACCACCCACCACCACACTACCACCAGGCTACAGACCGTACACCACCCACCACCACACTACCACCAGGCTACAGACCGTACACCACCCCCACCACCACACTACCACCAGGCTACAGACCGTACACCACCCCCACCACCACACTACCACCAGGCTACAGACCGTACACCACCCCCACCACCACACTACCACCAGGCTACAGACCGTACACCACCCACCACCACCAGGCTACAGACCGTACACCACCCACCACCACACTACCACCAGGCTACAGACCGTACACCACCCCCACCACCACACTACCACCAGGCTACAGACCGTACACCACCCCCACCACCACACCACCACCAGGCTACAGACCGTACACCACCCACCACCACACTACCACCAGGCTACAGACCGTACACCACCCACCACCACACTACCACCAGGCTACAGACCGTACACCACCCAGCACCACACTACCACCAGGCTACAGACCGTACACCACCCCCACCACCACACTACCACCAGGCTACAGACCGTACACCACCCCCACCACCACACTACCACCAGGCTACAGACCGTACACCCCCAGCACCACACTACCACCAGGCTACAGACCGTACACCACCCACCACCACACTACCACCAGGCTACAGACCGTACACCACCCACCACCACCACACTACCACCAGGCTACAGACCGTACACCACCCCCACCACCACACTACCACCAGGCTACAGACCGTACACCACCCACCACCACACTACCACCAGGCTACAGACCGTACACCACCCACCACCACACTACCACCAGGCTACAGACAGTACACCACCCACCACCACACTACCACCAGGCTACAGACCGTACACCACCCCCACCACCACACTACCACCAGGCTACAGACCGTACACCACCCACCACCACACTACCACCAGGCTACAGACCGTACACCACCCACCACCACACTACCACCAGGCTACAGACCGTACACCACCCACCACCACACTACCACCAGGCTACAGACCGTACACCACCCACCACCACACTACCACCAGGCTACAGACCGTACACCACCCCCACCACCACCACACTACCACCAGGCTACAGACCGTACACCACCCACCACCACCACACTACCACCAGGCTACAGACCGTACACCACCCAGCACCACACTACCACCAGGCTACAGACCGTACACCACCCCCACCACACTACCACCAGGCTACAGACCGTACACCACCCACCACCACACTACCACCAGGCTACAGACCGTACACCACCCCCACCACCACACCACCACCAGGCTACAGACCGTACACCACCCCCACCACCACACTACCACCAGGCTACAGACCGTACACCACCCACCACCACACTACCACCAGGCTACAGACAGTACACCACCCCCACCACACTACCACCAGGCTACAGACCGTACACCACCCCCACCACCACACTACCACCAGGCTACAGACCGTACACCACCCACCACCACCACACTACCACCAGGCTACAGACCGTACACCACCCCCACCACCACACTACCACCAGGCTACAGACCGTACACCACCCACCACCACACTACCACCAGGCTACAGACCGTACACCACCCACCACCACACTACCACCAGGCTACAGACCGTACACCACCCCCACCACCACCACACTACCACCAGGCTACAGACCGTACACCACCCACCACCACCACACTACCACCAGGCTACAGACCGTACACCACCCAGCACCACACTACCACCAGGCTACAGACCGTACACCACCCCCACCACCACACTACCACCAGGCTACAGACCGTACACCACCCCCACCACCACACTACCACCAGGCTACAGACCGTACACCACCCCCACCACCACACTACCACCAGGCTACAGACCGTACACCACCCCCACCACCAGGCTACAGACCGTACACCACCCACCACCACCAGGCTACAGACCGTACACCACCCACCACCACACTACCACCAGGCTACAGACCGTACACCACCCCCACCACCACACTACCACCAGGCTACAGACCGTACACCACCCACCACCACACTACCACCAGGCTACAGACCGTACACCACCCACCACCACACTACCACCAGGCTACAGACCGTACACCACCCCCACCACCACACCACCACCAGGCTACAGACCGTACACCACCCACCACCACACTACCACCAGGCTACAGACCGTACACCACCCCCACCACCACACTACCACCAGGCTACAGACCGTACACCACCCCCACCACACTACCACCAGGCTACAGACCGTACACCACCCACCACCACCAGGCTACAGACCGTACACCACCCCCAGCACCACACTACCACCAGGCTACAGACCGTACACCACCCACCACCACACTACCACCAGGCTACAGACCGTACACCACCCCCACCACCACACTACCACCAGGCTACAGACCGTACACCACCCCCACCACCACACTACCACCAGGCTACAGACCGTACACCACCCCCACCACCACACTACCACCAGGCTACAGACCGTACACCACCCCCACCACCACACTACCACCAGGCTACAGACCGTACACCACCCCCACCACCACACTACCACCAGGCTACAGACCGTACACCACCCACCACCACACTACCACCAGGCTACAGACCGTACACCACCCACCACCACCAGGCTACAGACCGTACACCACCCCCACCACCACCAGGCTACAGACCGTACACCACCCCCACCACCACACTACCACCAGGCTACAGACCGTACACCACCCACCACCACACTACCACCAGGCTACAGACCGTACACCACCCACCACCACACTACCACCAGGCTACAGACCGTACACCACCCCCACCACCACCACACTACCACCAGGCTACAGACCGTACACCACCCACCACCACCACACTACCACCAGGCTACAGACCGTACACCACCCAGCACCACACTACCACCAGGCTACAGACCGTACACCACCCCCACCACCACACTACCACCAGGCTACAGACCGTACACCACCACCACCACCACACTACCACCAGGCTACAGACAGTACACCACCCCCACCACCACACTACCACCAGGCTACAGACCGTACACCACCCCCACCACCACACTACCACCAGGCTACAGACCGTACACCACCCCCACCACCACACTACCACCAGGCTACAGACCGTACACCACCCCCACCACCAGGCTACAGACCGTACACCACCCACCACCACCAGGCTACAGACCGTACACCACCCACCACCACACTACCACCAGGCTACAGACCGTACACCACCCCCACCACACTACCACCAGGCTACAGACCGTACACCACCCACCACCACACTACCACCAGGCTACAGACCGTACACCACCCACCACCACACTACCACCAGGCTACAGACCGTACACCACCCCCACCACCACACTACCACCAGGCTACAGACCGTACACCACCCCCAGCACCACACTACCACCAGGCTACAGACCGTACACCACCCACCACCACACTACCACCAGGCTACAGACCGTACACCACCCACCACCACACTACCACCAGGCTACAGACCGTACACCACCCCCACCACCACACTACCACCAGGCTACAGACCATACACCACCCCCAGCACCACACTACCACCAGGCTACAGACCGTACACCACCCACCACCACCACACTACCACCAGGCTACAGACCGTACACCACCCAGCACCACACTACCACCAGGCTACAGACCGTACACCACCCCCACCACCACACTACCACCAGGCTACAGACCGTACACCACCCCCACCACCACACTACCACCAGGCTACAGACCGTACACCACCCCCACCACCACACTACCACCAGGCTACAGACCGTACACCACCCACCACCACACTACCACCAGGCTACAGACCGTACACCACCCACCACCACCAGGCTACAGACCGTACACCACCCCCACCACCACCAGGCTACAGACCGTACACCACCCACCACCACACTACCACCAGGCTACAGACCGTACACCACCCCCACCACACTACCACCAGGCTACAGACCGTACACCACCCACCACCACACTACCACCAGGCTACAGACCGTACACCACCCACCACCACCACACTACCACCAGGCTACAGACCGTACACCACCCCCACCACCACACTACCACCAGGCTACAGACCGTACACCACCCCCACCACACTACCACCAGGCTACAGACCGTACACCACCCCCACCACACTACCACCAGGCTACAGACCGTACACCACCCACCACCACACTACCACCAGGCTACAGACCGTACACCACCCCCACCACCACACTACCACCAGGCTACAGACCGTACACCACCCCCACCACACTACCACCAGGCTACAGACCGTACACCACCCCCACCACCACACTACCACCAGGCTACAGACCGTACACCACCCACCACCACACCACCACCAGGCTACAGACCGTACACCACCCACCACCACACTACCACCAGGCTACAGACCGTACACCACCCCCACCACACTACCACCAGGCTACAGACCGTACACCACCCCCACCACACTACCACCAGGCTACAGACCGTACACCACCCACCACCACCAGGCTACAGACCGTACACCACCCCCACCACCACACTACCACCAGGCTACAGACCGTACACCACCCCCACACTACCACCAGGCTACAGACCGTACACCACCCCCACCACCACACTACCACCAGGCTACAGACCGTACACCACCCCCACCACCACACTACCACCAGGCTACAGACCGTACACCACCCCCACCACACTACCACCAGGCTACAGACCGTACACCACCCACCACCACACTACCACCAGGCTACAGACCGTACACCACCCCCACCACCACACTACCACCAGGCTACAGACCGTACACCACCCACCACCACCACACTACCACCAGGCTACAGACCGTACACCACCCAGCACCACACTACCACCAGGCTACAGACCGTACACCACCCACCACCACACTACCACCAGGCTACAGACCGTACACCACCCACCACCACCACACTACCACCAGGCTACAGACCGTACACCACCCACCACCACACTACCACCAGGCTACAGACCGTACACCACCCACCACCACACTACCACCAGGCTACAGACCGTACACCACCCCCACCACACTACCACCAGGCTACAGACCGTACACCACCCACCACCACACTACCACCAGGCTACAGACCGTACACCACCCACCACCACACTACCACCAGGCTACAGACCGTACACCACCCACCACCACCAGGCTACAGACAGTACACCACCCCCACCACCACCACACTACCACCAGGCTACAGACCGTACACCACCCCCACCACCACACTACCACCAGGCTACAGACCGTACACCACCCCCACCACCACCACACTACCACCAGGCTACAGACCGTACACCACCCACCACCACACTACCACCAGGCTACAGACCGTACACCACCCACCACCACACTACCACCAGGCTACAGACCGTACACCACCCCCACCACACTACCACCAGGCTACAGACCGTACACCACCCACCACCACACTACCACCAGGCTACAGACCGTACACCACCCACCACCACACTACCACCAGGCTACAGACCGTACACCACCCACCACCACCAGGCTACAGACAGTACACCACCCCCACCACCACCACACTACCACCAGGCTACAGACCGTACACCACCCCCACCACCACACTACCACCAGGCTACAGACCGTACACCACCCCCACCACCACCACACTACCACCAGGCTACAGACCGTACACCACCCCCACCACACTACCACCAGGCTACAGACCGTACACCACCCACCACCACACTACCACCAGGCTACAGACCGTACACCACACCCACCACCACCCAGGCTAATATTAGGTTGTAGCTTGTTGTCTACCTTAGTACGGATAAGGCGTGGTTTGTGTTGAACAACGTTTATCTTATGAGTTATTGAAAAGAAAACATATTGAAAAAAAATATTGAAATTTAACAAGAAAAATGTACGTTGAAAAAAGTATCGACTTTGACACCAAAACGTCGAAGGAAAAGTCGAAACGGTCCACCTGCCGAAGCCACATAGGACCCGCCCCCGACTGTCACTCAGCCACAGGCCCCGCCCCCCTGCCGCGCTGCCGCTCCACCAGACAGCAGCGTTTCCGGCGCTTCCCTGGCCTTACGACAATTGATTCCGATTTACGGCAGATGCATTACGACACGCGTTAGTTATCAGCATGAAAGGTCAGTTGTGACAATAATACGAAGACGCATGGTCGGTACGTTCCGGTGACCGATCGTAACATCAACTCAACATTACATCAGCAGCAGCAGCAGCATGGTGAGTGGACCCCGGTCTGTTCCTAGGACTGTCACTGCGACTCTGCTCTGCTGGGTGGAGTTAGCCGACGAGCTAGCCGATGCTAGCTGGTGTTTTTGATCACTGACCTTGTTTCTGTTGTCATCAACATCATCACACCATGCGTGGGTTTACTGACGACTAATAACGCGGATACACGTTCAGCCCGCATGTTGAGGGGGATAACCGAAGACTTACACTTACAGCAGGAGGTCACCAGCCGACTGCTGCACAACACAACACACACGTCCTTCAGAACGCGAGGCTCTCCTTCTGAGATGATGTTCTCCTGTGATGTTCTCCTGTCTTCTCCTATGACGTTCTCCTGTCTTCTAATGGTCTCCTCCTCTGTTATGATGGTTCCTGTGATGTTCTCCTGTCTTTTGATGTGATGTTCTCCTGTCTTCTGATGTGATGTTCTCCTGTCTTCTGATGTGATGTTCTCCTAATGGTCTCCTGATGGTCTCTTGATGTTCTCCTGTCTTACTGATGGTCTTCTGATGTGATGTTCTCCTGTGTTATGGTGGTCTTCTGATGTTCTCCTGATGGTCTTCTGATGGTCTCTTGGTGTTCTCCTGTCTTACTGATGGTCTTCTGATGGTCTTCTGATGTGATGTTCTCCTGTGTTATGGTGGTCTTCTGATGGTCTCTTGGTGTTCTCCTGTCTTACTGATGGTCTCCTGATGGTCTTCTGATGTTCTCTTGATCTTCTCCTCAGGCGAGCTCCGTGGTGGCGGCGGGATTGGCTCTAGCAGCGGCAGGATTTGCTGGTAAGAATTATGTTATTGGGTTTTTATTAAAAATGAAGAGTGTGTATAGTATCGCGTTATTGTCTCTGAAGACCTGGAGGACACGGGCACTAGGTCCAGAGATGTTATTGATCCACATGGATATTGATATTGATTGTGTGGTAACCCGCCTCGGGGAGTGAACCCGCCTCACTCGAATCAGCACACAGTTCTCTTACATGTTGAGCCACAATGTCAATCAAACAATAAAGTGTCTTTCTGTAAAAGAACAAAATAATGAACGGGTGGCACAGCCACAACGGCTGGACTCTCTGTTCACCCCAGCCAAGAGAGAGCCCCGAATGGATGTGGAAGCCTGCTCCTTTTAAGCAGGCTTCCTCAGGTGCTCTGCATCACGTTGATTGGGATGGGGCCGGGTTGCCACAATTGGGGGGGAAAAAACGTCCTGCTTGTGTGTACAATAGCACACTTGTATTTGTCTTAATCCTGTGTTTCACATACATGAAACAAAGTTATCCAATGAAATCACTATTTATGGTAATCATATACAATATATTAGTAGTACGTTTAGAACCTATTCGCTAACCCCCTTGTTTATCTTTATCTTTTCAGGACGTTACGTGTTGCAGGCAGCGAAACACATGGAGCCTCAGATGAAACAAGCCATACAGAACATCCCCAAATCGGTGAGAAATAATCACGTGTTCAGACTGAAAATATCTAATGTAGATTATTGTTTGAAATGTGGTGTGATGTATCATCACTATACATTTATTGTTGATTTTGATAAGCATAACATTAACGGGAGATTAATAAGACATATGTGCCTTCAGGAGTTTCATTTGGTACTTTATCCACCAGTTGAGGAAAAAGGGGTGTGTTTGCATTGCAGGCGTTTGGGAATGGATACTACCGAGGGGGATTCGAGCCCAAGATGACGAAGAGAGAGGCAGCACTGGTTTTGGGCGTCAGGTGTGTGGCCACTGTTTGACATTATTTTCAGACCATCCCACAGGACGGATAATAGTGAACCTGATGTTATTTTTTTGCTTTATATTGCAGCCCCACAGCGAATAAGAATAAGATCCGGGAAGCCCACAGAAAGATGATGATTCTTAACCACCCAGACAGAGGTAATGTCACCAGACGGCGCCTATGAATTCATCCAATCCTACAACTCCCGTGCCACATATCGATGGTCTGTGTGGGCGACCACGTTTGTCTGTTATGCAGAGTGTAGGTGATACCATCTCATGACATGCATACATACTCACTAGGTATGCAGATTTAGCCGTGCGAAACATGGCTGCAGATGTCATTCCTGGCACACACAACTCCTATTGCAGACATGTTTGGTTGTTTCAATTGATAAGGCTGCATTAAGTTTATAAATCCTGAATGCAACTCTTTTCAGTGGCAATATGTGTGTGTATAGTGGTGGGAGCCAGAGAGCAGTTGCACAACCTTAGAATGAGAAGTCTTTTTGAGCTGTAGGTCTCTTATGATGGCTCTCTTGTTGTCGTGCACACCAAAAAGGTTGCAAATGCCCAGGTTACAATGTGGGTCTGCTGTAGTTGAGTATCTCTATTTTGAACTTGACCTGTCTTTGCTCCTTCAGGTGGATCTCCATACCTCGCCGCCAAGATAAATGAAGCCAAGGATCTGATGGATGGGCAAAAATAAACAAGTGTCTGGGTTTTCTTTTGTCACATTGACAATAATTATTGCCTATTCTCTGTATATTCACCTGGCCAGGAAACACCAGAGTACACCATGTGTTGTACAAACATTTGTCTTAAACTATGTGATTTTATGATTCTTTCTTGTAGGTAAACAGGGATGGCCCTGTTTTAGCTCATACAATTATCCACTTGAGTAGTTTTGTTTGGATTCCTCAAATGCTGTATAACATTGAAATCAAGTTACAAATGGTATTTGGGAGTCCACTGGACTTAACATTGCCCTGTAAAAATTAGGTACATTAAACATTTTCCAACAAATTATTGTTTCTTTAAATTATTATGATGGTGCCTACCATTCAACATAAACACGTATGACCTGTTGCCAAAGAATGATTCAACGCAGATGCATATTTAGGTCATTAAGTGAATTTAGACTGTTTTAGATCTTGAGGGAAGATCATGTTTATTTAAGAACTACCTGCATACAAAACATATTGCACATCAACCAACCAGAATGATTCTTAAAAAAACAAAACAAGAAAGTACTGTAATCGCCCACAAAAGAAACCACTCAGGGAGTCACGACACTCAGTAGTCCAAATTGTCATCCATCTTAAAATAAACAAGCTTATTAATGCCAGTTTTAGTGTCAAGAAGGAGACAGCCTCACTAACTTAAATACTGCATGTTTTTTTTGTTTTTTTTGTTCCTTTAAATAAATAAATCTTTAGTGAAACAGTCATGACCATGTCCAGTCTGTGGAAGAACCATGAAAATGACATCCTGATCTGGGCGTGGTGTCCCAGAAGCCTCTTTAAAACACCAGGGATGCCCACTGCCCGGAACGGGCACAGAACGAACAGAAAGCATAAACCATCTTTAAGGTAAGGGGCAGAGAACATTGTGGTACAGACCCTGTTACTTAAAAAGAAAAATAAGTCTTTGCATTGCACAAGTTAAGAGACTTCTGAAGGTTAGATAAGGGTCTCTAGCCCTTCGCCTCCACATCGCCTTCCCTTTGTTCAACCAGAACAACCTCACCTGCAGCTCAGCGTCACGATGTCGTAAGGAAAACCAGCCCTGGCAGCTACATCTCAGTGTTTAAAAAACAAACATGAACATGCCAGTTTTTGACGCACTACGGTTTGAACACTACGCTTATTTCAACAAACAAACAAACAAAAAGAAGTAACAATTCAGTGCAAAGAAAGAACTCTTCTACTCGTTTTTCATTTTTCCAGACACATAAGTACATAACATTTCCTCCTATGACGGAAAAGCGGTTGCATATTGAAATAAAGTAAACAAAGCAGCTAACATATCACACTCCTCAACTCAACAGATAGATACAAGAGATAGAACTAGACTCACTGTCGCCCACCAAACAGAAGAGCTGACACCTGATTTTAAAGAGATCGCCCCCCCCTGAGATTCCCTTGTGCCTCGGCCCCAGCCTGCCCGCGGAGGGTAAGGATGGCGTTTAGGGACATATAAACAAGTTTCCAAGCTGGCAGGTCCAGACCAGGGCTAATGCAGGAGGAGAGATCTCAGAGGGTACTTTTATATGTAGCCAGGCAACGACATGTTGAATCTACACTCAAGGCACGACAGCTGATCACGTGTACGGTTGGACACACTCTGACCAGGTTTCCAGTAAACGCTAACATGCTGTGTTTGTGTTTCGCGGCCGAAATGGATCATTTACGAGTTGAATTTGACGTGGAAAACGGTGAAGAGTACAGCCTAGTTCACCACAGCACGGGTCGGACTGAAATCCGGTCAGAATTATTTCAATATTGTTTGTCTATATATTTTTTTTTGTCTCGTCTTCCGTCCCGCCTCGGCCTAGAAAGATCCTCGGAGAGGGAGAGGGAGAGTGAAAAGTGCAGTACATAGAGATATCTGTGAGTTTGTATGTTTGACTATCTTTGGCAAGCTCGTACATGAAGACCTATAGTAAAAACAGTGATAAAATGATCAGAGAGCCCGTGGGGATATCCAGAACTGTACTGGGGGGGTTCAAATATTTCAAACAAATGTGAAAAAGCAAAGGCGGACGTGGTGTGTTCCACTCCACCTTTGAGGCCATTTGAGTATTGAGCATGTTAACAGAAACAACCCTAATCCCATTCTGCCGTTAATTAGGAGACGCCGTTGACGGTGGCCTGTGTGTTGGGGTCACCCTGGTGGGAGGCTTTGGTCGGCCTCTCGGTGGAAGACTTTGGCGACCGGGCCTTGTCGGTGGGGGGGTCCTTGGCACCGTCCGCCGTCTTGCTGGGAGTGCTGTTGGTGGTCTTCGGGGCGGTGGGCGGGCTATTCTCAGCAATGTCATCCACGTGAACCTGAGTGGGGGGGGGGGGGGCATTTGCGGACACACTTTAAGACAATACAGGTACTCTAAAAACACAAGCTGTACACATTATAATGATGCTATTAATGAAGAAAAACAAAATGTATAATGCAATCTACGTTTATAATAGAGGCGTTTACATGGAGTCGTGTAACTAATTTCAATCTTGCTGTTTGAATTGAATTTTAAAAAATGACACCCACTTATCCTTGATATAAATCAAATCAACTTGTGCACAATGGCTTATTCTGCCATTACAGGGGGATGGACTACAGCGCAACGTTGAACTATTGCTACAGTGTACAGTGAAACGTAACCCGTTGTGTGTGTACTGACCACTTCCTTCTTGTTCTTCTTGGTGTCCATGCCGGCTGCATTCTGTCGACTCTCCGAGTCGGCCCTGGAGATGTAGTCAGCCACTGTCACGGCTTGGGGACAGAGAGAGAGAGAGAGAGGCTGTATTTACCAACAGAGAACATTGGGTTCCACTGAATCCCCACGATCATATAACCCAGAGGCAGGTGGGGTGACGTGATTGATGGTTAGCGTGTAGCAAGCTTTACACCCTCCTAGGCCCTCTATTATTAGTCATGCTAAAAGTGCAGGATTGCAAGGTGGACTGATTTCAACTTTAAAAAAAAGTAGCAAATCCTCTAATCCACTAATGAACAAAGGAGGCCTGTTGAGAAAATCAGGCCAAGTTGCACTTTGGCAATATGATGCATATTAACTCACTGAGAATTAATATCAATAAACCTGTGAAATATATATTCACATGATATTAGAAGGAAACACTGTTTGAGCTAGTCACTGCCCACTATCAAAAAAACCCACTACATTGATCCCAGGTTTTGAGAACTGCGTTTGAATGGAGAATTAACCAACATCGATTCATAGCCAGACTATGTTTGGTCTGGCTTTCCTTTAACTGCTACTACTGCTAAGCTTAAGAAGCATCGCAGTGAAATCGATGGAGACTCGTGAAGGAAAGTGTCTCAGACCTACTCTGAGCACTCGATGGACTTGAGTCTGAAAATGTAACGAGAACACACAGAGAGAGTCGATTATAACGATGAATACTCTGAGGAATCCCTAAAGGGATCGTACAGAAACCAGCTCCCTGTGTCCTGAACGTGCACGGCCATTGTGTAGCCCATTCCTGTTTTGTAGCTTTGAGCTCCGGCGGATTCGACGCGTTGGCTGCCTAGCTTTTGGCACGCCGGGCTGATTGAGCTGAAGTAGAACCACAGCGTGTTGGAACACAGACAGCACTAGCGACTCCCACTGCTGGGAACTAAAACCAGCAGACGCCCCGTTGTAATTAATTCACACCAAAGGCGGTTCACTTGTTGTTACATTTGTCATATTGAAAACTAACTCACTACGCCCTGTTGGTACAGCCGTCAGCCCTCTACGAGCTGCAGCTAGCCTTTGCTTCCATTGGAGATACTTGCGGCATATAATTGAGCCCTTTAGTTTTGAGTTCTCAGCGTTCTCGTCTGTACTTCTACTGACACACACACACAAATACCACATCTAGCCAGGAAACGTATGCCCAATAATATACCAATAACCAACGACGAACCCAGTCATAATCAAAGCATCCTTATGCGATACAGTAGCGCATGTTGAGGTCATTCTGCAGGTGTAACAAGGTGGTGCCCAGTTAGTGGATCAGAGAGGTTAATGTCTTTAAGGAGGAGCAGAGGGGCCCCCAGCTGGGACCAGGAGACCTGCCGACAGAGAGCACAGCGTGCAGCAGACCCCAATCCAAGCAGACCGTCAGGGGGTTAAAGGGGGGAACGGGGAGCGGGAACCACCACACCGCGCCAAGCCGTTAGACGTGGAGGATCAGTCGTCCCCGGGGGGAAGTGATGACGTGGTGGTGGTTTGCCGTGGTTACCTGGCTGCCGGGCGTTGGGCAGGCGGTCGCGGCGGCGGCGGCTTCGGTTACGCCGCTGAGGTTTAGCCTCGGGGTCATCTAGGGGGGCGGGCGTGGTCAGAGAGAGGGGGTGGGGGGGTCTTAAAGAGTCTGTGGTGGTTTGGTTTCAGTGCTCCCTGCTCTGACTCTCTCTCGCTCATCATAGAATAAAACTAAAGTGTAAGAACCTCCTGCTCAGACCCGTTTACAGCCCGGCCAACCACAGGAGACCTGGCTGCTGCTTACGCCTTTAAAACCCTCCTGCTGTTGTGGGTGGGAACGTCCGTTCCTCACATCAATGAAATAAAGCTTTCAAGATTTTTTTTACACATGCAATTTTTTACATATTTCCTTCTATGGACGTGTACTGTTCATTGTGTGTGTGGGTGTCCTGTGGGGTGTCTTGTGGGTGTCCTGTGGGGTGTCCTGTGGGGTGTCCTGTGGGTGTCTTGTGGGGTGTCTTGTGGGGTGTCCTGTGGGTGTCCTGTGGGGTGTCTTGTGGGGTGTCCTGTGGGTGTCTTGTGGGGTGTCTTGTGGGGTGTCTTGTGGGGTGTCTTGTGGGGTGTCTTGTGGGGTGTCCTGTGGGGTGTCCTGTGGGTGTCCTGTGGGTGTCCTGTGGGGTGTCCTGTGGGGTGTCTTGTGGGGTGTCCTGTGGGTGTCTTGTGGGGTGTCCTGTGGGTGTCCTGTGGGTGTCCTGTGGGGTGTCCTGTGGGGTGTCTTGTGGGGTGTCCTGTGGGTGTCTTGTGGGGTGTCCTGTGGGTGTCTTGTGGGGTGTCCTGTGGGGTGTCCTGTGGGGTGTCTTGTGGGTGTCTTGTGGGGTGTCTTGTGGGTGTCCTGTGGGTGTCTTGTGGGTGTCTTGTGGGTGTCCTGTGGGTGTCTTGTGGGGTGTCTTGTGGGTGTCTTGTGGGTGTCTTGTGGGTGTCCTGTGGGTGTCCTGTGGGTGTCACGGGTCGCCCCCCCGGCCCCCCCTCCTACCTATGCCGTTCTCACTCATGGAGGCGTTGTCCGACTCGCTCATGCCGTCCATCACCGTGGTGTCCTCGTCCGTGCGGCGTCGCCGGGAGCGGCGGCGGCGGTTGGCGGGCAGGTTGGACTCGCTGGCGTCCGTGTCGGCCGTCTGGTCCGTCTCCGTGGCGGCCTCCAGGGCGCCGTAGCCAACGTTACCGTCGTACTCGCCTCGTCCGGCTGTCACAAACGACAAACCCCGTGGTGTCACTCAGGTCCTCCGCTAGCGGAGACGCTCTCGTACCGTGTGGCGTGGGCGCGTCGAGCGTCCAAACGCTTTTACCTGAGTTGTTGCCGTATCCTCCTCTCCCTCTGCCCCCCGGCCCCCCACGGCCCCCGGGCCCCCCCCGGGCTCCCCGGCCGGCCCCTGGCCTCCTGCGGCTGTCCCTCTGGGGCCGCGGGCCCCTCTCCCTGTGGACAGCAGGGAGCTCCGTCAGCACCACCAACGACACTGGAGTCATTTCATAAAAGACAGATGACGGCCCTTAGAGACGGAGCGTGTCCGCCGTGTAGCCCCCCAAAGAGCCCCCCTACCTGTCCTGGTCCTCTCCGGCCAGAGACCAGTCGCTCAGCTCGTCTTTGCGCTCTGAATCCGTCTCCGAGGCGTTGGACTGCTCCGAGTTGGTTCCTGGAAGAGCGCCACACGACGTTAGCTCAGATCAAGAGACCCCGGACGACAACTGGTCAGTTCTGCCTCCCATCAAAATACTAAATAAATAAACGGGCCCTTTGCCGACTACATTGCTTTTCGCTTTCCTTTGGTCAAACCCCCTACATCTGTGTCTCTCATCGGTCGAGTGCCATCTGCTGCGCGTCACCCTGGGGGCCCTACCGTAGCCAGAGTTCTGGTTGGGGCCCCTGCGTCCGCGGCCCCGCCCCGTGTAGGAGCGGCTGTTGTGCAGGGAGGAGCCGGCGCCGCCGCCGCCCTCCTGGCCGTAGCCCCCCCTCTCCCCGCCGCGCTCCCCGCGGTCCCCGCGGTCCCCCCGGTCCGAGGGCCGGTCCGAGGTGCGGTGGCCCTGGGTCACCGCCCGCAGCTGCTCGTCGATGTGCAGACGCTCCAGACGCAGCTGCTCCACCTCCTGCAGAGGGGGGGGAGGAGGTGGAGGGGGGGGAGGGGAGGAGGGAATGAGCACTGGTACGATTCTTATACACACCGCCAACTATTAGCATTGGTAAACAAGTGACTCAAAGATCCAGCTGAATGAGTCATCTCACACACAACTATTTGCACGCACAAGTGAAGCCGCCGCGTTGCGGTCGGCGTTGCTGCGTGAGTGTGAGCAGGGTGTTTCCCGTGTAAACACAGTTTAATGATGTTAAGAGGCAGAGCACCGGGTTAACTTTGTTTCCCATCATCCCCGCGCGATGATTATCTCAGGAGAGACGTGCGGCAGACCTTTGCAGAGTAGCGTGGCGCTAAATGTCAGCTGAATGTCAGGAGACGTGCATATCGTTAGCGCGGGCTGCAGCCGATTTGCCCAGACACGCGTCTGAGCCCCGTGGTTATAGCGAGTTGTGGCGCCGCTGGTGGAGCGCCGTCACGACACACACGAGGCTCACTCCCCCGGCGGACGTCCTTACGTTGAGGTAGGAGATGTGGTACTCCAGCAGGACCTGGACGTTGCCGATGTTCTCCTTGGTGCCCACGAAGGTGAAGGGAACCATTCCCTGTGTCGGCAACACACACAAGCACAACAGACTTAATTAGCACGGCACCAAGAGTCAGGTCGCCAGGGCAACGGTATAGGGACATTGGGCACTATTTAAACAACGTCATTTCTAGATTAACTAGCTTGTTTAAAAAGGTGCAATGACGTGCCACCAGGTGTGAGTGTGATTGGCCGTTACAGGCCGTTATGGAAATCTGCCCCTTATGACATCACAGGTGGGCGTGTCCACCTAGATGTGTGACGGATAGATGAGCAACGTCTGCTACAGTCCACTGGGTCGGCAGCTGGTAGACTGATCTATCCAGCGTACATCTAGGTGGACACGTCCACTTGTGATGTCATAAGGGGCAGATTTCCAAAACGGCTTGTAACGGCCAATCACACTCACACCTGGTGGCACGTCATGGCACCTGTAAACTTTGACATTCCTTTTGCATGTTCTAAAACTACTACTAAAATATTTTATATAAATAAACTAGCGTTAGTGAATCAGCTGGTCTGTATAATTATTAAATATAGTCACCCTTTTTTTTTTTTATCCTATATAGTAGAAGAAGAATGACATCACTGGCTCTATTGCCGCTTTTCCACCGACAGTACCAGCTCGACTCGACCCGCCATTTTTTGCGTTTCCATTGGCAAAAAAAGTACCTGGTACCTAGTACCTGGTACCGGGTACTTTTTTTAGTACTACCTCCGTCGAGGTTCCAAGCGAGCGGAGTAGGTACTTTTGTGTGACGTAAACAGGCTGCTGGCCACTGCAAACGGGAATAATCACTCAAAGTTATGTTGTGTCCGGCGTGGCTGGAGTCCACGGACCCGCTCCCGAGGGGGACACTGATCAGCTTTTCGCCGCGTGTGTCGCTCCTCCCGGGGCTAGAGTTAGGCTGCGCGTGGGTGTGTGTGTCCGGCGTGGCTGGAGTCCACGGACCCGCCCCCGAGGATCAACGTTTCGCTGTTTAGTTTTAGTGTCGTTCCTTTCCCAGGGCTCGAGTTTCGCCTCCATCAATGTTACCGTATGACAACAACAGACGCGCAGTCATTGCGCTTTTTATTTTATTTTATTTCCCATCATTCCCATCATTTCCCGGGAACCAGGAAATAGTCTTGATCAGATTCAGATTTCCCAGGATTAAAACCTAATGACGACCCCGCCCATGGTGGAGAGGTTATTTTCTACGACCCGCCCACGTTGACGAGGTACTTTATTAGATGGAAACGCGACGTGCCTGGAACCAAACAGAGTCGCGTCGAGTCGAGTCGAGTCGAATTGAGCTGTCGGTGGAGAAGCGGCATAAGTAAACATCACATGTAACAACAGGCGCGTACAGCAGCCCAGCAGTTGATGCTTACTTCCTGCCGCGGCTGTTTGCTGTCGTTGTCTCCCTCGATCCGGACCCGGACCACGCCAGACTTGTCCACGATCTCCTGGATCACCTTACCGTTTTTGCCAATCACCTTCCCTGCAGACAGACGGACAGATTTATGTTCTCGGCCCGACTGGAGCTCGACAGACCACAACACCCACGGGGTACATTACTCCCGGTTGGCTCGCGACGGGGCTATCAAAATTCACTGTTGATACCGTCATTAATTATTGACGACAGAAACAAATTATAAGTAATTCTGAGAACTGGTGACGTTAAAATAAGGGTCAGGTTCTAGGGGATTCTGATCCGGTGAGAGCTTTAGTCTCGTCGTGTCGACCTACCGACGAGGTTCCGGGGGACCTGGACAGAATCCTCCAGGAACTCCAGGATGTTCCTGGCCTTCTTCACCGCCTCCGCCGTCTGAAAGAAACACCAGAGTAAGGCTCCGAGGCTCTGACACTCGAGCAGACCGCCTAGTCCGTCACAGGCCGCATTGTTGTCTGTAAATGTGAGCATGTTAAACCCTGCAGTGGAAGCTGATCTGCTGTCCACTCAGCGCCTGCTAACTTGTCAGGTAATTAACAAGTAAATGTTCTCTTTTTGTTACTGAGTCGCTTGTTTTACTTTACGACCCTACATTTAGTCTAAAGCCATTCATGAGCTAATGCCACCTCCATCAACCTGCTCATGCATTTTCTTTATCTTCTGTAAACCAGATTTATTTTACTTTTCCACATTATTTCACCAATGACAATAAAGCATTTGAGGGGGGGGGGTGTAGTTGGGGGCAGCTATGATATATTTATAAACTAAAAGAAATAGCATTTAACCTTATACGTTATCGTGTTTCTCTTCTGCATGCCTGATCGCAGCGTCGCTATGGGAACACCGAGCCTGCCGACTCAACGGGGTACCGACCTCTCCGTAGATCCTGAACGTCCCGGTCTCCTCGTCCAGCTCGATCGCCGTCACGCCGGGTATCTTCCGCGCCTGCTGGATGTTGCTGCCATGGCTACCGATGGCCAGCCCCATCAGGTCCGTCCTCACAGTGAACTCCTCCTGGAAGGAGGACGCCAGCTGCTTGGAGCTCTGGGGGGGGGGGGGGGGGGGGGGACAAACGCAACAGTGACACACCGGCTTCACAAACATCCACACCTACACCCACGATACGTAACGCATCGTCCACCGTGGTCCTGGAGGGCGTATGGCTGCTGGGACGTCCTGCCAGACTCACACACGGTTTTTACCCGCAGGCCATCAGGCTTCTCACCCAGTAACACTAACCCTGTGGATCATACTGATCACGTGAACACCTCTTGTACCTTAAATCCCTCTCTTTGTTTTGTTGACATTATTAAGTACTGCTGCTAGTGTTCTATTTCTATCATGTTCTATTTTATTTATTTTTGTGATGTAGACTCCTGCTATTCCTGCCATATTTTTGTGATATTTCATTATCGGCACATTCCACTTTAAATCTACAATCTATGATACTTAATGTTCTCCATTGGATACCTATGCTGCACTGGACACATTACTCATTTCACTTTATACCTAGTAGTAGTAGTAGTAATATATATATATATATATATATATAGTATTTAATGTTTCCACTCTTCATTGGACACACATGCTGCATTGGTAGACGTTTACATGTTTATATTCTCTTAAACTATCGATAGTGTTCTTATTGTGTTATTAAATATTATATATTTTTATCATGTATACTTTTTATTATATACATTTTATTATGTTGCTATTCTTACCACATGTTTCTATTTTCTTTCATATATTTATTTGTGTCTCTTTTGTTAATCTATCATGCCTACTACGTATCGTTTGCCTGCCAGGTCAATAAGAACTTCGACGTACAGAATGACCCTCTGTGTTTTCTGAACAAATGACAATAAAACACTTGGACTTTGACGCCGGCTTCACAGACACCCACCCACGCCCACGACACGTAACGCATCGTCCGCCCGGCCCTGGGGGCTTATGGCTGCTGGGCAGGGCTGGGCCATTAATCACATTTTGATCGCGATTTCGATTTCAGAGTGAAACGATCACCAAACTAATATAATCGAGTTGAAACAATTTTTTTTTTTTTTTTTTATAATAGAAATTGCACAACAGCTGGATTCATATCTGGACTTTATTTTCTATTTGACCATTTTGTGTATTTTTTTTAAGGGGAAATTACAAAGTTCTCATTTAAAAAGTGTTGTTTTTTTTTGGAGAGAAATTATGAATAAATGCATCATGTTTTCAAACTCAAAAATAATCGTTTGAATAATCGAGATTTCAATATTGACCAAAATAATCGTGATTATGATTTTTTTCCCCATAATGGAGCAGCCCTACTGCTGGGTTGGGACCACGCTGTAACGGCTCCTTACTGACCTCTAGGTGCTTGGTGGCCTCCTGGTTGCGGGACATCAGCAGCAGCTTGGTCCTGATGCTGCGCAGGTGCATGTCGCTCAGCAGGGAGACGCGCTTCACCGTCGACTCGTTGTTGGACTGCGCACAATAAACGACACGACACACAAACACACACACACGTCGAGGTTAAACACAAATCTTCTGCGGACACAAAAAAAAAAACGACGGTGACATGACAGGACTGCCGAGTCAGAGATGCTGGACGGAAGCGGGACGTTACCATGACAACGAGTTGGCTGGACTGAGGGCAGTAGAAGATGCAATAGGCTCCGACCGCTTTCTTAAAGTCCTTATGGGCCTGCTCATTCTGGCACCTAGAAACAAGAGAAAACTGTTCAATGACACTGACCCAATGCACAGCACTTGAATCATACAACATAGGCAACGCTGTGTGACACCTGTGCCAATACCAACGTGTTAAAACACTTATTTGTATGTCTGTTTATTTATTGCTTTTCATTGTAGCCGAGGTAGACCCGTGTAGTGTGCTGTGGTCATGCTGTCTGCTGCAGATGCCTCTCTGGTACTCGTTAATATCGTGTATAAGTCCGGCAGTATAGATGTGAGGCTATTGTACGTACGCCTCCTGCAGATCCTGGGGAACAGGCACGGTGCACTTGTAGAAGGAGTTCTTGGTGAGCGCCTTGTTGGGGTTGATGGGACGCAGGCGCTCAAAGGTCACGATCTCGTTGTAGGTGGCGTCGCAGGCGGCATACTCAATCACATAGAACTGCCGGGCACACAAAGAGGGCGTGAATAACATACATCCTGCTGGAATGGAATTAACTGAACCAGTGATTTCATTTTCCAAAAGGTTATGATCCAACCGGTCTGTGATTCCTGGTACTGTTTTTGACATTGGGAGAATACCACATCATCAGTTACAAACGACCGCTTAATCAAACGCTTACACCAGCACAGTTCAACTACAAAGTGACCAAACCAAGCAAGTGCATAGTTTGTTAAATAATGTCTAAACAAAGTTTCTCTACTGGACAAATACAAGTTAACCAACAGGCATCTTCACATCCTGTTTAGAATCCGGTTCCAAAGTCTGTTAATAAAACGGTGAGCATTTGACCCAGAGTTGCTTTTTTTAATATATTGAACACAGAACTCTAAATAAGATCCCTCTGGAATCCAGTGTTGTTTTGTTTGTTGTTTTTGTTGTTTGTATCACGGCAGAGTTCCTTACCTCCCCCTTCATCATGCGGACTTTAGCCAACCACCAACCACAGGGCTCCTGCTCATTGGCTCTGGAGAAGATCTGGGAGGACACAGAAACAGAGAACGTGAGTGGGACGGATGAATAAAAGGTGTGTGAGAGTGTGAGTCAGTGAGTGTAGAACATCTAGTTCCCCAGTAGGTGTCCTCCACAACATTCTGAGTTGACGTTCTAGAGTTGCCGGATGGGACCTCGTATGTAGGACCTCCAGACCTCCAGATGGTCCCCCTCTGTTTGACCCCCCAGCTCACCTCCACCTCCTCCCCCTCTCCGATCTCCTTCGGAGCGTCGCTGGGGGGGGGCATCCTGATGTCGTCGAAGGGCACCTGGCGTTCCGGCTGCCAGCTGCACATTGAGAACCACAGCAAATGATTTTGTTACCCTTACACTCTCTTTGGCATGTGTCATTTGAATCGGATCAACCTCTCGGTGTGAATGACGGTCTCTTGTTCAGTATCAACAATCAGTAGCAGAAGTGGTGCATTTGTATTGGCTAGTTTTATTTCAGAGCCAGCCATAGGGCAAATGCACCTAACCCCTACGGCAATATGTAACAGGTTAAAAGAGGAGTTGGTCCAGTCTGATCACAGGGGAAAACAAACTTGTTTGATCACTTTTTCTTTGTCATTTTCTTCTGTGTTTGGCCTGCTTACAATATATCACAAACATTCCATTACCAGCATAGGGCCTAGATAACGGGTGGTAATATGACCTATACTTTTACATTTACAGATCAAATACAATTAATAAGTGTCAAGGAACCTCATCACTTGACTACTCAGTGCTGTCGCAGACAATGTCCTAGTTTCAGTGTAAACGTACTTGTTCTCGAAGGCAATGCTGAGGGAATCATCATGGACATCTCGGACAAAGCCCTGCAAGCACAGACACGCCGTTTTCTTTAGTGGAAATATATAAATTCCAGGAATATACATTATGCATACACCCAGAAAAAAAAAATGGTGGGAAAGACTGGTGTCAGCAATGGTTATCTAACACTACTGATTTAATGAGTATAAGAAATACATGTATCATATCACAGTGAGCCGGCTTTCCTGTAGGCATATAGGTTATGGAGCTAATAATGCCGTCTGTGATATAGGTAACTGTTCACACAGGCCCTAAAGACGTAGCCAACCTTTAACAGCTGGTCTAGCTATCCCTGCATCAACAACTGCAATGACAAAAGTAGTTGCATGCAAATGAAAAGGATTAGCAAAAGGTAGCCTCTAAGCTGCTTCAAGTTCCCTGTCACAAAGCAGCCAGGTACTCAAAAAATACAGATTTTGTTCAACAATAATACAGGGAGCAACATCCACCACATCATCAACAACAGCATGTTGTTGATGATTTTATTGTTTTACTTAAATAAAACAATAAATGTTATCTAGGAACTGTTGATAGTTCCTAGATAACATGAATCAAAGAACACTCATTTTAAGGTGATCTCTGCCATTGAAGCGGGAGTGGCATGTCACTAGCGCTCTTAAGTGGAACAGAGCATTCCAAAGAGCGCACGCACACACACACACACACACACACACACACACACACACACACACACACACACACACACACACACACACACACACACACACACACACACACACACACACACACACACACACCTATCTATAGCAACATGGACATTCCGACTGCTACATGGTGGAAGGGGGAGGCCGTGAGCATTCATAGAACAAGAAGTTCCCAATAAGTTGTGGATGTGAGTGGGCAGACGGGGGGGGCGTGGCGGAGCTCTGGGTGCAGAAATAAGAAAAGGAGATGAAGGAAGGGAGGAGAACAATTGTGAAGAGGACATGTAAGGAATGGTGGGCCGAGCGGAGAAGGAGTGAGGAGGTACGGGTGGGTGGGGGGGTGTGTCTCCGGTCGGCAGGGCTGGAAATAGCGCTGAAATTCAGGGTATCACTGAACCTTTTCAACATGGCAGCTGCTATGGATTGACAAGGAGCAGCTGACACACACACACACACACACACACACACACACACACACACACACACACACACACACACACACACACACACACACACACACACACACACACACACACCTAAAGCATGATGCAGAACCAGACATTACACAGCCATAGCCCACCTACCAACTCGTTTCAGAAGCGTTCCCAGATATCAACAGTGTTTGAGTCGATCAGAGACTATAATAAAAACACTTAAGGCAGATCATTGCGCAGCACTAGCCCTAACCCCGAGGGCCACCGCGGTCTGAGCGGGTTCAGGGAGCACTAACACCCTGAGATCTGAGCGGGTTCAGGGAACACTAACCCTGAGATCTGAGCGGGTTCAGGGAACACTAACCCTGAGATCTGAGCGGGTTCAGGGAACACTAACCCTGAGATCTGAGCGGGTTCAGGGAACACTAACACCCTGAGATCTGAGCGGGTTTAGGTGACACTAACCTCGGCGTTACCTAACTTAGACTCCTCATACAACAAGTGACTGAACTGTCTAACTGTGCTAACCCCGGTCCGGACCGACCACCCCCACCACCACCACCAGGGGACACAGCCCAGCCACCACCACCACCACCACTCAGACGGTGGGGTGGATGATCTGACCCCCCCCTCCCCCCCGCGGTGTGTCGGGGTCCAGAGCCGGAGAGAGCAGCTCGGCTCCAGGTGACAGAGAGAGAGAGAGAGAGAGAGAGAGCGGCTAGCCGGTTAGCCTAGCCTGCTGCTAACCACAACCACACAGCTAACGGTGGTCGCACCGCTCCCCCCCTCCCCCCCCTGATCCGACAGTCCCGATTACAGACCCGCGGTCCACTAGTAATGACTTTAGTGCAGTGCGGAGCGCCGTTCGGTCGCTGGTCGTGTGTGATACGGCGGTATTTACCTTGTAATAAGCCCCGTTGGAGCCGCGGACCTCCACCGACAGTTCCTCCATATTGGATGCGCAAAGCATGCTGGGAGCGCAGGTGCTCCGTCCCCTCCTCCCGGTCAGTAGTTGTAGTTCTAGTGCTTTAACAAAAAAAAAAAAAAAAAAAAGTCCTTAAAACACTGGCAGGCTGGACGCCACACCGCTGGTGTAACGTTGTTTTTAGTCTTGCTAGTTTCGTGCTTTATTTCTGACCACGTTGTTCAAGCTTGCAGCAGTTATGAGTGGTTTCTTCTCCACATAGTGACAACGCCATAT
>NC_140279.1:18488956-18561456 GCF_964030765.1 Micromesistius poutassou | reverse complement strand
ACACATATCCAAACATACACAGTCACACACACACACACACACACACACACACACACACACACACACACACACACACACACACACACACACACACACACACACACACTTTCCTCTCAAATGGACCATAACATTAACAGGGCTCACCTTCCAAACACCAAAATGACATTAGAAATGAGGACAAAATAGACAGAAGATAATGTAATTTACTCTTTGACAGTGATCATTGTGAATAAAATCAAATATAATGACGGACATTATTTGGCATCCATTCTCACCTCCCTTTGTCCCCAGCTATCCCTCGCCAAGCAAAAATCCCCATCAGACAACACGCCATTTATTTCTAATACACTCTCAATTTCATGGACCCTTAATAGGACCCTCTGCCACAATATAACGAGAGAGAGAGAGAGAGAGAGAGAGAGAGAGAGAGAGAGAGAGAGAGAGAGGAATAAAGAGAGAGGGTTGTTTGGAGTCTATGGCTGTTTTTACCCCCTCCTGCATGTACGTCATATGTACAGCGAATGTATTATAGGTATAATTGAAAATTAGCGGTACATCTTCCCCCCCCTCCCTCCCCCTCCCCCTGAGGGTAATTTATCAGGGCTCATTGTTCCTGCGTGACACCTCCTCCACCACGGCCCCGTTCTAACGAGGAGGGAGAGCGGGCGCCCGGAGGCTTCCTGCTCCGCCGCGGTGACCCTCCGCACCTCCGCCGGCTTTGTCACTAATTGTGGCCTCCCCTCTCCACTGAGTCGGGAGTTGGGTAGAGAGAGAGAGGAGCTTGTTGGCTCGCTGCAATGGAACTGCCGGCGACGCGCTCTCGCCATTATCAAAGATACTCTTGAGCTATTCAAAGCAGGAAATAGATTTTTTTTTTTCTCTCTCTTCTCTTGTTCAATCATAGCGGGGGTTGGGGAGGGGCCAGGCGTTGAGGGGAAAATGTAATTTGCGATGCGTCCATTAGTTCTTCATTAAAGCAAGATTAAATTGCACCTCAAATCGCATCTGCCTTTTCTAGAGTAAAGGGTGGCAGTTTTAGGTCCAAAACTAATTACTAGTGCCAATGAATGAGAGCGGGAAAACAGGGCTGTTTTTACATGAGATAGTGTGGGCCTGTCATTATATTCAGACTCATTCCACTCTGCCGGCTCTCCTAATGAGGCCGGAGCGTCCTCATCTCTCTCTCTCTCTCTCTCTCTCTCTCTCTCTCTCTCTCTCCCTCTCTCTGTTTCCGTATCTGTACTAGCTCCTAATGTATAATTGTGATGGCACTCAGCATTAATTCTTTATTTTTTCTAACGGACCCACTACAAGTGCCAAATCTGTGATGTTTTTGAATTGTCATTTTGGGAGAAAGAGAGAGAAAGAGAGAGACAGACAGACAGGCAGAGCCAGACAGACAGACTGACAGACAAATGGCAGATTGAGCATTCAGTAATACAGACACTTGAGACACGTGTGAGTAGGCTTGTGTTTGTGACGATTCATGTGCAAAATACCATTTCCCACTCCCACTAGTTTTTGTATTCTGCAATTTTCTTACTTTCCTGTCAGTATCTGTGATGGGCATAGGAGCTCAAATGAATGGATCGTCTTCTCCTCCGTCTTCATTACACTACTCTGTTTGGTCGGTTTAAAGGTTGAAGCCTGACTAGTTTTGGATATGGCTTTACATTCTTTATTTCTCGGGATCCAAGACAATCATTTGAAACGTCAACTCATAACCTTCGCATCCTTGTGCGTTTGACCTCCTGCTCTCTTCCTCCTTTGCTCCATTTCATCAAATCTTCCTTTGGCCCCCGTCTCCTCCATTCCTCACCTCCTCTCACCTCTCTTCCTCCCCTCAAATCTCCTCCCGCTCTAAACCCTCTCCTCTCTCCTCTCTCCTCTCTCCTCTCTCCGCGCGGAGCCTCTCCTCCACAATTGACAGACACTCTGGAGTGCGGGGTTGAGGGCGGCCAGATTAGTCTGAGAGTCTGAGAGCAGACGCAAACGCACAAACAGGATTTAGCGTGTTGTCGCGCCGCGGTACCACCGCCGGCTGCCTGGGATCCCGCGGGCCCGGTGATGAGCCCGAGGTATAACACGCTTACGGCAGATCCAGCCCAGGTTTACACACAACAGGAAGAAGTGCCGAGTACACGGACCGAACACGCTGGCGTTTGTCAGCCGCCGGTGCGCGGAAGTTGAGGATGCTGGCGTCTTGAAATGAGTCAACAATGAGGCAAGGCTTTACCTCTGCACTCGCGCGTATAAACCTCTTAATGCACATTATGGACTTTTCACAGTTCCTAGATGATTAACGCTCTCAAGCCCATTTTTGCTTTCCTCTATTTTTTTTATATTTATTTTTTTTATTTCTACATACGGTGCATTTTTTTTTTCGCCTGACAATTATACCGAACATCCTTTCCTTGCAGAAAACGTAAAAAAAAAATATGCACTAGCACTAATTTTTAAGCACAGGAATCACCCTTCTGGTTTCTGCTGAAGGGAGATTTGGCGGCAGCGGCCGGGCTGGCTCCAGACATTCCTGCCTCATACCATTCCGGCTGGGCTTATCCTAAGCTTGTTAGTATGTACGATGCAGGCAGTGATAGGGACCGCTGCATTACCATAACGCAGCTGAATTAACTATGATCTTCCACTGTGCTAGAAGGGCCCACCAAGTTTTGCAATATGCTGCGCGGGATATTGTGATAACATGCTATAATAAATGTTTATAATCTACTTACCGGAAGGGTCAGGGTTCAGTCTTTTTTTTTTTTATTAGGGCCTATTAATACTCTCAAAGATTAATAGGGAACTGCAACCGCACGGAAATATGCATAGTTCACTAGAAATAATCAAGAGATCACATGAAGGTCTAGGCATCCATTTATCCCACACAGCAGTTTATTAAGGGGAATAACATTTTTATTTGTAATTTTTAAATAGTTGATTGGCGTTCGTTGGCGTTGTTTTAAAATTGAAGCCTTCAATCCAAATACAACACAACGTATTGTCCATGTTGTCATCGACTGAAACCTATTCTTTTTATTTTTCTCTATTTCCTAATTGAGAGAAGCCTACTGTTAACAGTGAGTGTGACCATGTCCAGTGCCTTGAGAACCCCTCTGGTCCAGCCGCTGAGGGCTCTGTGTGTCTGCTGGTCCGTGTGAAGAACACCCTCATCGTCGCTACATCAGATGACATCGATCCCAGTGGCATTAGGGGGACCAAGTCCCAACGACATGATAGCATTGTATTGGCTCCTTGCTTTGATGAACGTAATTTGGTGTCACGAAGGAGAGCGAGGCATGAATAAAGCACTGACAGTCAATCCGTCTCTCTCGCCCATCATTCCCACCATTTTCTCTTAGCTCTTCTAAGACGCATATCTCCCTTTCTCCCTCTTCCCCTCTTCCTCTCTCTCTCTCGCTCTCACTTCTTTATGTTACTCTCTCTCCCTCCCCCCCCCCCTCTCTCTCTCTCTCTCTCTCTCTCTCCCATGCTCTCTGTGTCTCTCCCTCTCTTGTGTTGACACATATACATATCACATACTGGGATTAGCATGACATTGACTGTAACAAACCTCTCTTTTGAAGCAAAAAAAAAAAGAAAACCCTCCCCGTTCAATAGTGGAGGTGCCCAGCCAGAAAATAGCATACTTAGACAACAATGGTGTGGTAAGTACCTTAGCACGGATCAGCGCTAGCCGAGTGAAACACATTACAAAACAATGGCTGACTGACTGTCTGACTGCACGGCCTGCCTGCCTGGCTGGCTGGCTGCTTGGCTCTCTGGCGGAGCCACGGCCTGCCACTTGCAGCGATGCTATTTGACAGAGACGAGAGAAAGTATGAGACTCACACACACACACACACGCACACACGCACACGCACGCACGCACACGCACACGCACGCACACACACACATGCAAATACACATGCACATACGCACACGCACACACACACACACGCACACACACGCACGCACCACACCCCCCCACACACACACACACCACGCACACACACACACACACATACAAATACACATGCACATACACACACGCACACACACATACATACACACACACACATACACACACACACACACACACACCCACTCCATCTCTTTTCTCATCGCAGTAAACACAGTGAATGACTCTAATCCTCCCTCAGCCCGTATCTCCTGTGATTCCCGTTACCAGGGCCCATGACGTGTGATTCTGTTCTACAAACACAGCCACAACAATGGGGCCCCTCTCGCGCGGGGTGACAGCGAAATAAAGACCAGAGGAACTGAGGCGGTGGAATATGACTTTAGCAGCGGAAGACGTTTCACTTGAACGTGGTTCTTGGACTGGTTCGCTGCTTCTCTCTACTTTGTTGTTGTTTTTTTTAACCAAATGTGTGTATATTCCGCCAACAATTTTCCCGCCCTCCTAAAATAACCCAGAATAAATGAAGCTGTAAAAAAAAAAAAAATGTAAAAAATATTTTTAAATCCATAACAAATTAAAACGTACAATCCTAATTAAAAATTGGACAAATGAAACGACTGTCGACTTATGCTAAAATAACATATGGAATATCCAGCCATTTTTAATCTTAATATCGTGCATTGAACATGACACATTTATATTCCAATGTTTTGATAGGATCTAAATCAGGAAGTCGATTTATTCCAGTTTTATTACTGGGCCAATAATGAGTAAAGATAAATGGCAGTTAAAAGAGAAAAGGGTCGCAGTGAGGTGGGGGGGGGGGGGGGGTGGCGGTGGTCGTGGAAGGGGGGCGGGGGGGGGGCGGGGGGGGGGTTACTAATGATATATTGGAGAATGTTGGAGCATCCTGTGGAAATCTGGCAGAAATCCTAATGTCGCTCCTGTCCCCCCTTTTAATGCAAACCAAATGAGACAGTGCTGTAATAAGGAGCTTCCCAGAATTAGTTTCCGTTTGCAGAAAATTGGTCGAAAAAAAAACCCATGGCGCTTTTATCTATGAATTTCACTCCACAGAATAAGCAAAAAAAAAAAAAAACGTCCGACCCTCCGCCGACATTATTTGGATGACGTTCCATCAGTGGCGGCTGCAAGAAATAACATTGTGCAAATTCTATGCATGTTAATGATAAATAGGAATCCACCTGCACACAGATAAAATGAGTTTAATTTCCACCCCCCCCTCCCCCCCCCCCACGCCGCCCGCGCTCATGTGCCTGCCTGGCCTTTTAGAAATTACTTATGCACAGCTATTATTAAAATAGGGTCACAGCAAATGAGAAAGAGCCGCTATCTCTGGAGAGACTAGCTGGCTTTAGACTGCCGCAGCTGCCAAGACGCGCCGCTTCTCACAGTCAGCGTTTCTCATATAACACACACACAGCCACACACACACACACACACACACACACACACACACACACACACACACACCTTACCTATGCTCTCTGAGATTCGTGCAGTGGCAGCAGCCCTGACCTGTGTTTACCAAATTAACCCAAATCTTTTCGGAGCCGTACAGTGTAATAGAATTTGTAAGCTTTGTAAGATGTGTCTGAGGGCGCTTGAAACTTTCCCGAAAGGCGGTTTTTTGTGTCCCCGGCGCAGTGTTGTGATTGGAAGTTCCCGCAGACGTACAATGCGTACGGCGTCGTGTTCCCAGAAGGGGGTGGCGAAGGATGGGTGTCACCGCTGGGCGCTGAATCCTTGGTAAATACCCGGTGGGTGTACAGCAACTACAATAATTTTGCATGCGTCGACGAAAGTAGAAAAATAAAATAAAATTAAAAAAAAGGCCAAGGGGAACAAGGTGCCAACATAGGCGCTCGAAAAAGGAGATAGGAGGTCGGAGAGACAGAGACGCAAAAGGGGGGATGAGAGAGAAAGAGAGAGAGAGAGAGAGAGAGAGAGAGACAGAGAGAGAGAGGTAGTGGGAAAGAGAGGGAGACAGATGGAGAGAGGGATTTGGTTATTCTCTGCTTTTATCCCTCCGGCCTTCAACAGTTCCACTCATCAACCCTTTCTCCTACACAGTGAAGTGTCAGAGCGTCCCCCGTCTCTCTCTCGGAGCCCAGAACATAGACATTAAACACACGGACATCTATTAGTGTAATTCAGCGTATAGATGAAAATAATACAAGTAACTTGTGTGAATAATTTAAAGCCTATGCATTCCTGCCCTGTCAAAGCCTGCTCAGTCTTTTAGAATCAAAAATCCTTACTCATATTTTATGTATGTGTGTGACATGCATGTGTATGTTTGTGTGGTTATGTGTGTGTGTGTGTGTGTGTGTGTGTGTGTGTGTGTGTGTGTGTGTGTGTGTGTGTGTGTGTGTGTGTGTGTGTGTGTGTGTGTGTGTGTGTGTGTGTGTGTGTGTGTGTGTGTGAGTGTGTGAGTGGTTCTACACCATACTTTGACGAGCAATTTGCCACTGTATCCCAAACCAGTCCGTCCACTCCAGGAGAACTGGATCAACGGTCACCCAGATTATGACATCTGTCCTTGGAGATGCACGTTCTCCCACCACAATGACAGGTTTTCTCCCTCAAGGAGTGAATTAAGTATCGGACTGTCATAATGTCACCGTGTAATGTTTCTTAATATTATACTATAGAAGTTTGCCATAACGATGTGAGACACATTGATTACTGTTATTAGTGCGTGCAGCCCCGGGCTGTGATTACCACACACTCACTGCTCCCCTCCCTGTTTCAGAAACATTATATTAGCAGCATTGCTGTTTAATGCTACACTACACCATAAGGGACGATGTCATGTTTACAGAAACAAAACATCTGTATCCATTTTATACAAAGGAAAAAAAAAACACACCAACACAAAACATACTTTTTAATTAACCTATAGCTAGGTTCATTTAATAGTTGTCAGTCATACTCTGCCTTTAACTAAATTACTAATTAAATAATAAATCGAACTAATCCAACTAAAGGTTTTCAACTTGAAGATTAGTCTTGTAGGGAAGTACACAATTAGTATGTGTATGCGCCTGCACGTGTGTATGAGTGTGCAAGTGTGTAAACGTATATACAAGCAAACGTGTATAGAAACGGTGGTACTCTTCCACGCAGTGGAATAAAGCGCCATGTGTCCTTGTTCAGAGAGTAATGATGATTGAATTCTCCCACCTCCTCTTCCTCCCTCATCACGGTGTTTCTCTGAGTCCTCAGAACGCGCTGGCCTTGAGGCCGGGGTCACCATTGTCTGTTTGGTGTTAATGGAGTCGATAGTTGGATGCTACGGCACAGACATCTCTCGTCATCCTCCTCTTCGTTTTGTAGCAGCGATCTGAACTTTCACGGCCACACACAGGCCTATAGGTCCACTATACAAAACACATGAGGTTAGAGTCTAACCTCAGAACATCTGGAACGAGGAATTATGGAATAATGCTCAACGAACATTGCCTGTTTCCAGTGGTCTAACCGTTAGACCACTGGAAACAGGCAATGTTCGTTGAGCATTATTCCATCATTCCTCGTTCCAGATGTTCTGTTATATATTAGTAACGGTGAAAGGGCTCGGTGCGCTCTTCACCTTCAGCCCTTCAGGATAGTTGGACATCGACTGATGGCGCTACACAACGTTGGCAATGTTACGGCAAAGACGTGACTGACACGTTGGAATAATACAATCTGTCTGACCGAATGGCAGTGGAGAACCGTAATTCAAAAATCGCTTTCATTTTCGGACACACACACACACACACACACACACACACTAACACACATTGGCAAAGCCGGAATTTGCAGTTTCATCAGCCCGGGCAGAGCGGTGCGGTGGCGGGCTGTGCCCTTGGAGTGATGACCAGAGGGGGTGGAGGTGACGATTCAGGTGACTCATGGAAATGTTTTCTTTTGGCTGTCGCCACCAACCTGCCTCCACTAACGCGAGTACAGCGTACAGCTTTCCACGGCATGCTACAGACACACGACAGAAAGACCATTGCCAAGCTTGCACAATAATACTCGAGGCAGTAGCAGTAGCAACTTGTATTGAGTAGCAGTTTGAGTCCCGCTGTCTTGAGGAAGAATAAGTGTAATTTGCAGTAGCAGTGGCCTCAGACAGCTTCAGCCCCCCAACACCAGGGGGCGCAGGAGAGAGGAGAGGAGTAGAAATGGGTTTATTTTATCTGATTCCACCAAGCCAATCCCAAGATCTCTCCGCTTTCAGTAAGTTCAGTAAGTTTTCCTTGATCTAGTCCTGAAGATGTTTACTTGTGATATAATCGTACCTTGGTTGATATTGAGACAGGCCCAATCATACAGCGATAAATTCCTTGAATCCTTTTGTGTTACGTTTCAAAGGAGATTCTATGAAGATATAACACATATAGGCCTATGCTATGAACTTGAATATCGCCTAATATAGGAAACTTTGGTGGATGGCCTTCTCAATGACGCTACAGGACTCTGCTTCTGAATGGAGTCAGACTGCCCTCCAGTGGGGGCTTTATGTAACAGCACAAAGAAAAACATTAAAATCTGAACCCTAGCTACAAATATTGGATTTTCGATTTTCGATACACAGATTTGGATGGTCCCTCATTTTAGCAGCTATTAGGGCAACAGTTGATGTCTCATTTATATTTATTATGAGTAGTCTTATCATAGATAGGCTAGGCATATGTCTTACCATTTCCCCATCTGTCACGGATGTCCAGACACATCTGTCAGCAGCATTCGGACAACCCAACATTAAGACTCTGACGACAAGGTTTAGCCTAAGTCTTGGGAAAATATAGAAAAGTGTGAATAAAATGTATGCTATGAAGTATTGGACAGTGTTGGCCAACATAGGATCCTACATTATGTATTGTTTTTTGTTATGTATGACTGATTCATAAGTAATTTGCTGAATAGACATGCTCAAAGTCTTTGTTTCTGAGCTAAATATATATGGCCAAAATATATAGGCCTACGGTCTGACGGCCAAAATAATCTTACTAAAGCAGGAACTATGCTTTACCTATAATGCATATAGGCCTAGATCAGACACTTGTAATGCTGTGTAACACAAAAACTGAGAGCTGTTTAGATGAGAAAAAAATCTGACTAATCTATATAATCTGTCTCTAAATTATCAAAAGCTAAAAAAAAAAAAAGCCATTTATCAGTCCATTTATTATATATATTCTCTAATTATGTATCGCCGTTTTCCATGCTTATAGAACCAATCAGCCTCCTCTTTTTAACGCTTTTGCTTAAGATATTGGATATTTCAGGACTGCTGTTCTTTCCCCAAGTCAAAATTGCGAGTAATTCAGGTTTTCAGTTGCATATATCTAAATAATTCTGTAACTTTTAGGTTATGTGTACTTTTTAATTCGCTGAAAGGCACCACAGTGTCTGTTTCCCCTGTGTGCTCTGTATGTTAACTGATGGATTATTCCATATCACTGTGCCTGGGAAGCCCTATTTTATTTCATTTTATTCCGGGCTTTTAATGTACTATTAATGACAACATTTGTTGATTTGACGTTGTCCTTGGAAAATAAAAGTGCTAACAGTAAACTGTTGTACTGTAATTGATTGCTTTTTGGGATGGGCTTTTCTGAGAGAATTTTTTTTTTTTTAATCGATAAAAGGAAGGTAATTTTACTAAAAGGGTCAACACATTTCTACTATCACACTTCAGGTTAAATGTAATTATTAGTATCTTCCTAGTCAATTCTGTTACTTTATTTGGCTAATTAAATAATGTTACACCGCAAAAAACGTAAATAGCTATTGAAAATAAATGTGATCATATCATCAATGCGCGTAAACATTATGGAAATTAGCACGGAAATATATTCATCATTCAATCATCAGACTTTAAGAACACAATGAGTAAAAGTCTCTCAGGCGCACATCGTGTTACATTCTCAAAATGGCAGAATGCAATTGATTATAACATATTGGCTACGATGCTAGAGGTTTAATCACAGGGAAGCTTTGGATCGATATTGTCTTCACCGTGGTGTGGCACAAAGGCGGTAGGGCTTGGGGCAGTGAGTGGTGCCTAATATGTAGTCCAGACTGAGCTTTTCTCCAGGGGGGGCAGAGAAAGAAAACCTCTGAAGGACGGAGGTGAAGAAGAGATACAGCTCCATCCTGGCCAGCTGTTCCCCAAGACAGACACGCTTCCCTACAAGGACACACACACACACACACACACACACACACACACACACACACACACACACACACACACACACACACACACACAGAATTGACCCAAACAAACTCGGCCAGCAGTGATAAACTGTATAAAATAAAAGTGTCTGTAAAGGTTTCGAATCAACACTGTCTAGATTGCCCACTGTAGAAATTACGTTCAATTATTTTCTCAATCCACTTTTTTTTTTTTGTATTTGCAGAGATTGTGAGGGATTATGTGGATTAATATGACAAAACACGCAGGGACTACAATGACACAGAGATGGCAGGAAACTCCTACAGCCATTAAACTAACCACCGACACATCACTGTGACTATGTAGCACCCTGTCAAAATTGCCGATCAGCCGATGTGGATGTGAACTTCACCGCAAAACACTCCCCAACTCCTTTCCTTGTAAGTATATTGGAGGATTAATTTCGGATGAATTTCCCCACCTCTACTGCTGGCCCCGTTCCTGACCCATCAACGCTACAACAGGGGTAGATACACACCAGCTGAAAAGGGCAGGAAGGCCTCTCTCTTTCTAGCCTGGCCGTCTTGGTCAATGAAGTGTTGAGGGTTGAAGGAGTCGGGCGTTTCCCACATAGTCTCATCGTGAAGAACAGAGTTCAGGGTGGCCATCACCATGGTGCCCTGTTGGAGGAATTAGGGCAGTAAGGGCAATAAGGAAATATTTTCAAAATAAAAGTGAGTTCGGACTAATAAGGACTTAGGAATGGGTTTCTACCTTTGGGATGGCGTACTTTCCAAGGTGGGTGTCCCTGTTAGTCATACGGGCAAGATTGAGAGGTACTATGTTTCCCATCCTTTGAGTCTCTTGTATGACGGCATTAATATAGGGAGTGCTCTCTCTGTCAGACCAGCTGGGCTGCCTGGATGTGCCAATGACGGAATCTAGTTCAGCCTGGACCTTCTCTGCACGATGAAAGAACAGTACATATCGCTGCCAGTTGGAGTGTTATTTAATTGGAACGTTTAGAACAGGGGTGGCCATCCAGTCAGAGACTAAGAGACACATTTTCTACTGTGTTACTGCAGAGAGCCACGTCACACACACACACACACACACACACACACACACACACACACACACACACAGATTTACTGCAATTTGCTTTCACAAATGCAGCCATTGTTGTATCTTTCACATCTATGCCGCAGGTTGTCTTTTCATGGTGTAATATCACAGTTCTTCTTCGATCACACACAATCGTTTGACACAGATACATACACATCAGAATCAGAATCAGAATCAGCTTTAATGGCCAAGTATGTTTACATACATGGAATTTGACTCTGTAGGTGTGTTCACTCTCTCAGACAGGTAGACATATACAATGTAGACACTAAGCAAACATAAGTAGGCCTACGCATACTGCCAACTGAGGCTTGTCTTGTATGTCACAATACTCATCCACTGCTGCGACTCTAAAATACTACAATGCATGCTTGAATATCAGAGTGCAACTGCGATTCAACAGCCGTGTTAATGTCCGATATTCTGTGTTCAACAGTGTGGCGGTGCACAAGGGACGGCAGGAGTAACTATTGAGGCCTCCGGAGATTTTTGAAGGCAGCGTCCCATCTGCTGACCCCAAAGAGATTCCCCCTACCCCGATCAAAACCTCATTACATGTGGGTCGTAAAACAAACTTCCAACATGCATATATAAAGATTTAAAATTCAACCTTATCTGGTCACCTAATGGTCCCACAATGAATGCAACACAACGATTCCCCCTTACTTTGTACGTCAGGGTAGTAGGACATGAACAGCAGTCCCCAGTGCAGAGTGGTGGAGGTGGTTTCAGTCCCAGCACCAAATAGGTCCAGAGTACACACACTCAGGTTCTCTATGTCAAATCCAGATGTGGAATCCTCATTCTACCAAGAAGAACACAGCAACACACCAGAAATGAGAGAGAAACACCAAAATGATTTCAATAATAGTTGATGTAACATTGAATTCATAGAGGGAAATCAAACTGTCTGGAGGGCGGCTGTGGGAAACGATAACCGCCACAGGTGCAGACATACCTTCTCCATTTCTGTGAGGAAGCAGTCGATATAGTCTCTGGGTGATGAGGGGTCATGATCCACTCTGTGCTCTTTGATCTGCTCTTCGGTAAAGGACAAAATCGAACGCGTCAAAGCAAATATCTTCCTGTGAGGTCCGGGGATATGTCTCATCAGCCATGGAACCATGTCGTACAGCTACAGAGAACACAAAGGTCTACTTAGACAGGAAACTCAAACCTGCATCCAATCCATCTGTGTATCCATCTTAATCGACAACATGCTGGTAATTCCGATGACAGATCATGACAACTGAAAGATGATCACAAGATACAATAACACAGTGTACAAACATCTCCAGCATCACATATACACCTCATTGACTGGTACTTTTGGCAAGATACATTCTGTAGGCCATGGTTAAGGTTAATATAGGCTAAAATGCATTCCAAACGTAAATCAATTCAATACCTTCAAATCATAATACTGGACTTGTATTGGTAACAGGTCTTACCTGTGCCCATGTTTGTTCTCCAAGGTAAAACAGCTCGCTGAGGTTCTCAATCAAAGACTGATGCTGCTTCTCAGTGTACTCAAAGCGTTTCCCAAACACCAAACAGCAGATGATATTGGACACTGCCTTGTTCAATGCCATTTTAGGATCAAAGGGGGCTCCTAAGACGGTGACAATCTTATTAGAAGAGCTTTGGGTGTTGGCTAGTGTCCTAGGTTGCTTTTTAAGCCAAGGGTGGCACATTTAAATCAATCGACACTTCTATGACCTATAACCACCTACACACCGAACAAAGTATTGAGCTTATATTGAATCCTCTATAGGATGAAAGCACTCCAGTAGGCCTACCTTTCTGTTGAGCAAAGACCTCATTCAGGTACTGGCACTCCTGTTGGATGGATGGTTCCAGGCTCATTTTACCCAAACCAAAGTTTCTGAGTGTGTGCAGGGCAAACCTCCTCTGCTTCCTCCATTGGTAACCATTTGACATCACCAGACCTGTTGGAAATACAAAACATCAGGGACCTGGTCAAGTGATTTATTAGTTATATAGTTTAAAGCTCTAGGGTTAGGGTAACGGTTAGTTATTGTCCTGTTATTATTATGAACAGCAGAGAGCAGCCACAAAGAAAGCTTTGATGGTTGATGGTTATAAAACCATTTCTGTATATATTTGCTACTCGGTTTCTTAGAACGTAGAGATATAGAAATTTGGTACAGATAGAAGAGTAGATAGAATAGTAAAGCTCTTCTCAGTCTTCAAACAGCTTATGAACAACCACCTCTTCTGAAGACATCTTATCAACTGACTTGTGTATTTTGACATAGTACTTTAATTAGAACGTCTGACCAATTAAAGTACTATGTCCTCTCCTTTGCACATTAGTACTGAGGCCAGGCCGGTTACATATACAGTAGTACAGTGTTTATATAGCCAACAGTTATTTATTTATTTATTGCTTTATAGTTTATTTGATGCGAGCGCCTAATGGTCATTTTAATTTGACTTGTTTATTGTCCTAGAAACTGATGACAATATCGAGAGTTCAGTAATCTCAATGACCTATGGTGGTTGTAGGCTACTGTATGCGACAGTGAGTGTGGCCGTGTGGAAAGGGTGTGGAAGAGCTAGGAGGGAATTATCACAGTATACCCACTACAAAAAACTAGACTACACCACTGCGTGTAACCACGGTCAAAACTAACAGTTTGACATCATGTCCTGTGTGACGGTCAGTAGCTCCGCCCCTAACCCTACAGCTAATTGGTTCCTTTAGCTCACGGTTTTAATGCGATGTTACTGTGGCCTGACGCATTGCTGGAGGGGGAGTCGCAAATCTTAAGGGACTGCTCCACCCCAGGGTACCATGAGATATATGCAGTATATATAGAATATGGGCCGATATATCGATATCGGTAATATGTTACTCCATAATATCGGTATCAGCACCTAAAATCCAGTATGGATCGGGCTCTATTTATCTCTTTGTTGCGACGCACCACCACTATGCACTGGGTTTCTGGTTCCAATAGACACCTTATTACATGAGCACTCATATTGCTCACATTTTTGACTGTATGCATTGATTGTTGTCAGTCTCTCCAAAGAGACAAAAGTGTCATTTGGGAATGTTGTAAAGACCTGCAAGCACAATACCTTTATTTCCAATCAGCTCTTCAAACAATGGTTCATTTGGCCGGTCCACGTAGTCTTCCCCTCTCTCGACCAAGGCTTCCCTCACAAGCTTGTATCCGTTGACCACCACGACCCTTCCACCCATCAATCGAAGACTAAAAATGGGTCCATATTTCTCAGCAAACTAAAATAGAAATTGGAGATGTCATTAAAGTCCACTGAAAGGGATAGGATCCCTGTTCAACATGATTATATGTATGTTCAAATCTGTATGCTTAATTTGTAGTTTGTTTGTTGTACGACTTCAAACTTATTTCGAAGCCTACGTTGATCCAAACATAATCTTAACTCCCAGGCCCTCCTGACAGAGAACATGGACGGGGCATTGTTGGCGAGAGACAGAGAGGGCTGGACTAACTTTCAGTAACATGGACTTCTTGATGGAGGGATATCCGTTTGCACTACATGGTTAGGATATTACTTTGTCAAATTATTCTTCAACATTCCACATCTGTAATCCTTGTGGTTGTAGTAGTTGTTGTTCTTTTCTATTACAATGATAATGAATCTCTGCGGGGACTGTGATCCTATGCTGTTGACTGGCGTGCAGAGGAAGTTAAGGGACCAGTGTTTGCGTGGTGGTGGACCGAGATCAGGCTCAAAGCGAGTCGGCCCGGTTAGAAGGGCTCTCCCCCGATTGGTTATGGCACAGGGCAGGCTGTCGGCTAGTCTACCACCAACAGAAGTAAACAAACTCAATCCAACAGTGATAAGTGCGTCCTATTAAAGAGAACATAAGCCGACTTATGCATTGAATAAAACTGCACTATTTTTGCCCAGTTGTGTGCAGTGCAGGTCACACAATTACACAGAGGGAACACGGTATGGAAAGCAGCGAGAAATGTAACGCGACTATTGTACACTGCAGTGGAGTAACTATCAGTACGTTTACATGCACAGCTTAATCCGATTAAAGCCATAGTTCGACTATGCTCCGCAATTGGACAACTGCAATTGTCCGGGTATAGGCTACACGGTGAGTAAATCGATTCATTGGCCGAAGCGTGTCATGCCCCGGTACGATAGGTGGCGCTGTACCCACCATTTCAACTAGTGGTACTAGAGCCACCGGCTGACCTCTTTACGTCACCAGCAACAACAAATTCAGGCGGCATTCGAGAAAGATGTTTTCAGCAGACAGCTGTCAGTTCACTTCGGGTCCATATCGACGCTCCATTGTTCCGACCTCTCGGTCGTACGCGGACTCCTCCGGCTGCTCTGCCGGCGGAGGAGTTCGCATACGACCGAGAGGTTGTCTGGTTCTAACCCACACATAGAACTGACATGAAATGATCCCAAATATGTAATGGGTTAACATTGTATTTCTTATATATATATATATATATATATATATATATATATATATATATATAATTGAGAGTTACACTAACAGATCCTTGAGGTGGATTTTTCATTTGGCAAACGTTGATCCAAAATGGGATAGTACGAGTTTTGTGCTGTTCGTTTACTATGCAAATTCCATCACTGAAAAAAGTGGGTCCCACTCCGGCCCTGCATGACCCTTCTCCGTTTAGGAATACCACGACTAGTCAGAACTAACGTTACTGACTACCAAACTGTAAGCATCGATTTCACTTGCCAAGCCCGGTTGATGTTTAAGCACCGCTTCGAACAGACTACGTGTAACATGCCTCCGATTGGTGTGCGCACACACACATACCTTGTCGAACTGCAGATGTATTTGGCTGGGCTCGATTCGGAGGACGTCCCCGATGAAAGGGATAGCCCAGGGTCCCGGAGGAAAATCACCCGGGACTCTGTGCTTTAAATAATCAGCAAGGAGCAGGAAAACCAAGACGAATATAAATACACATGTGGTGTCCATCCACTCCAGGGCCAATATTTCAGAGAACAACGCCATTGCTTATGCACCTAAGCGACACGTTGAGGGTTGCCAATCGTCCCGTAAAATACGGGATCGTTCCGTATTTGGCAACTAAAAGACCTGTCCCGTGAACTGATACGGGACGCACTTTGTCCCGTATTTTGGGGTCGTGGAATTATGACAGCTCGTTATGGTGATTCTCAGTCACTCGCTCACTTGCGGACTGCGTGCGCACCTCCCACGGCCACACACACAAGCAATAAGAAGGAAGACACTGTACCGCTTGGGAGAATAGCAAAGGTGAAAATAGGTGTGTTCTGAGGTTCTGCACATGCTGTATGAAGTTGCACATTGCAGGCAAATCCACGGCATGTGCATGGTAGTAACACACACACACACACACACACACACACACCTCTGCTCAGACAGATTTACTGCAATTTGCTTTCACAAATGCAGCCATTGTTGTTCCTTGCACATCTATGCCGCAGGTTGTCTTTTCATGGTGTAATATCAGAGTTATTCTTCGATCACACAATCATTTGACACAGATCGTGCACATCAGAATCAGAATCAGCTTTAATGGCCAAGTTCACTCTCTCAGACAGGTAGACATATACAATGTAGACACTAAGCAAACATAAGTACGCATACTGCCAACTGAGGCTTGTCTTGTATGTCACAATACTCATCCACTGCTGCGAGTCTAAAATACTACAATGCATGCTTGAATATCAGAGTGCAACTGCGATTCAACAGCCGTGTTAATGTCCGATATTCTGTGTTCAACAGTGTGGCGGTACAGAGTACAGAGTCCAGAGTACACACACTCAGGTTCTCTATGTCAAATCCAGATGTGGAATCCTCATTCTACGCTGACCTCTCGGTCATATGGCCACTCCTCCGCCGGCAGAGCAGCCGGAGGAGTCCTCATACGACCGAGAGGTCGGAACAATGGGGCGTTGGAGAAATGTTAAGGACCCGAAGTGAACTGACAGCTGTCTGCTGAAACATCGCTTTCTCCTCCATGTTCGTTTCAATCTGGACTTCAGAGAGTCAAAGCCAAAGTTAATTTCCCCAAATTCCTTTTCCCCATGGGCGAGATAAACCCTACTAGGAGTCTTTACTTGTTGTGGAAGTACCGGAGAGTCTGAGAACCCGATGGAATGTCTGACCGGAACAGAACCTGACATCAACCCAGTCTGATGTATGAGCTGGTTCCTGACTCTTAAGGTCACTTGGAGTATAAGCACAAGTAAAACAAAATAATAATAAGGGAACATAGTGAGTATTCACAATCTTCACATGACTGTGAAGGAAATGGGATTGAGAAATACATTTTTAAAGAAAATGAAAATGTTGATGAAATGTTGAACATGAACTGTCACGAGATTAAAAAAAAACAACATTTTATTGTCGGTTGAGCATTATTTACATTGTTGCAGATAGACTATGGCAGGGCTATTCAATTCGTTTTGAATGGGGGCCGGCTGGTGGAAATGATCCAAAATGAGGGGCCAGAAAAAAATGCCTAAAATTGATGAGCATCACATCAATAGCTACAGATACTGTAAAACACTACAACGACATAGGAGTGCATATGTTATCTTTATTTTATCAAATAGAGTTCAACAGCTTATCAAAAAACAATCCCTATTTGATTAACATAGGCTGCCTGTTAGTGTTTAACAGTCCTATCAGTTCAGGAAAAGACTATAGGTTAACTCTGCAACAGCTTATCAAAATACATAATTATAGGTTCACTCAAGAGTGCAACAGCTTATCAAAATACATAGTAAAAGATTTACTCAAGAGTGCAACAGTCTTTTCAAAAACAATCCTTATTTAATAAACATAGGCTGACTGTTAGTGTTAACTGGCATGCCCTCTTGGCTTTGGACCGATATACACTCGTCGTTGCAGAGTAAACACACAGGCAATCCCAGTGGCAAATACAAACAAATACTTCTGTGTCCATTCGCTATTGAATAGTCGTTAGTTTTCTGAGTCAACTTTTCGTTTTTTTTCAGAGTAGAAAGCGACACTGTGCTGATTCAACCAGGCAGAAGGATCATCAGAGCGGAGCGCGCCGAGCCGTTGAGAGGAGCAACGCAAAGGCACGCGAAGAAGAGCGTAGCAGTGGGAGCGAGCGGCGAGGACTGTTGTGGCCACGCGCCTTGAGGAGCAAGTCTACGCTGTGCTGTGCGGAGAGAGGGCAGCTCATATCGGCCACTATCAATTAATATATATATTATTATATTATTTTTTTTCTCCTATCGGTTTCCACTAAAAGGGCCAGTAAATATTCCTTCCCGGGCCGGGTCCGGCCCGCGGGCCGCCAATTGAATAGCCCTGGACTATGGTAACAGCAGGTGAAATCAAATACATAACATGATGTAAAAATACAATAGATAGTAATCTATATTGACCTATTTGTATGGGTTACAAATATCGGTTAAGATAAAACTCATCAGCATAATTACAATCAAAGGCATCTCCTTCCCTCTCCTTCCCTAGTGTGCATTAGACTGACAAGTTCTAGTGTTGTGGCTAGTCTGTTCAGAGACAGTTATGGCATGTCCTTGTCTTGTCCCTGGTTGGTTCAGGAGAGTCACTGTAGTTTAGTGGTGTAGTTTCTGGAAGAGAAGGATGAAGAGAGTCAGGACACACAGCCTCCACATGCAGCAACACTCACTGAAGACTGACACAGCCAGAAACACAACTAGACACACAACCAGAGGAGCAAGCTACTGAATACACGTTTAATTGTTGTATTTTATATCACATTTTTCCCAATCTGTATTAGCCTCTACACAGAACATCTTGACAGACATAATACGTGTAGGGAGACGGCTGCCATTATCGTGGTCAAACAAGGACAGTCTTTCTACCCGTTGTCCCTGCTCTGTGTTGTCAATCTAATATCTAGATGATGTTGTTCATTAGGTCTGCCACTCTGGTCCCTCTGCTAGGTAGGCTCTGACTCTCTGGTACAATTAGATGAAATGTTTTGAATCACAACAATATCACTTGACTTGGTGTGAGTCAGTAACCCTTGCGAATCACTGGATATTAATAAATGATCTGTTACGCATTTACAAATGTGGAATATTTGTAAATGCGAATATTTGTTTATGTGGAATAAGAACTTACCAGCTGACTTCCCCTCCTCCTCCTCTCCTCTCCTTTCTTATTCTGTTCCTGTGTTTCCTTTTGCAATAAAATAAAAATGTTAATAAAATATCAACATTGATCATTTCATCACAAGGTCATCGTCTAATAACTCCACCACTGCCAGCTAGGGTCACACATATTATTGTGTTCTGTATTAAACCAGTAATAACACTTAACTTTTTAAGTATTAGATCAGCCAATTCTATATAGATGTAAACAAGACATCAACACTAGAGGGAGCTGGAGGGCTGGATGTCTCTAGACCTGCAGGCTGTGTTCAAACATACAGTTCATCCATACTGTTACCACTGCTACCACTGCATTAAGTCCTTTGTCATTCTACTACATATAAGGTAGCACTGTACAAATACACTTTATATAATTTCGACTAAGACCTACAATTAATTAGTAACAAGGTGTAACTGTAACATTCAATAATAATAAAGACGAAATAGCAGTTTATTATTAATGACACAGAGACCACTAATAATTGTCTGAATGTACGGGCTCCGTAGAGAGGAGAGGTGTGGATGGGAGATCAGATGTCCCTTCTCCATCAGCTCCACCTGGACGGTTATAGAGTAGATAAAGTTAGCCTTACATTACAAACAACCTGTAGCTGCTGCTGCAGAGTAGCTAGCTAGCCACCACAAATGAAGGCTTTCCTTTCCTCCTCCTCCAGTTTTCTACATTTGCTGAGAGAGTTCTGTACTCTCGGTGTACAGACGCTGTCCTGGTGTTTGGGGTCTCTGCACTTCAAATGAGTCTGGGGATTTTTTTTTAGCATCAAACGGTAACCCATCCCCACACTTTCAGTGAGCAAAGTAGGCTACAAGATGAAAACTTGTGAGGGCAGCAAAGTGTATTACTCTTTTCTTTCTTTATTTGTTAATTTGTAACCTCAAGGCAGATCATGGGGAATGGCGCCCGATGAATTGTATTATTATTATTATTTTATTTTTTCCTTGTAGGGGTGACCTGCCCAGGAGACCGCCTATATGGCCTCTATGCCTTTAGCCCTGATGGTCTGAAGATTATATAAAGCAATTTTGTGGTGAAAATGTGAGTCACCAATTATTTGTTTATAAATTATTCAGTTAAAGAATGGTGGAAGTTCCTCCAAATGATGTTTAATTTGTAGACCAAATCAGAATGAAAATCCAAGACCGCACAAAGTTGCTCCATTGATGTTGTCCTCCACTAGGAAGCATTGTGAGCCTCCCTCGGAGGTTCTGTCCAATAGACCAGCGACCCGCCCGCCCGCCAGGCGCTGGTTTACGGTCGGCCTATCAGAGTCCAGAGTCAAGTGAAACATGTGGAATAAGAACTTACCATCAAACTCCATCTCCAGTTCCTGTGCTGCCTTTTCAATAAAATAAAAATGTAAATAAAATATCAACATTGGGTTCATTACAAGGTCATTATCAAATAACCCACCACCAGCTAGGGTCACACGTATTATTGTGTTCTGTATCAAACCAGTGATAACACTTACCTTCAGATGTCGAACAATCAATTCTATAAAGAGATAAACAATACAGCAACATTTCAGGAAAGCAGACAATATCATTTTCAGCGTAACCCTGACACATGTTAGTTTAATGTAAGATGATACATGTTAGTTTAATGTAACCCTTACCTCCCAGGACTATGATTGATATTATGAAAGATATGCATCCTATTATTATGAACTGCTCCATATATTCTATCTAAGTTATCTGTTACTCATTAACAAAGTGAAACATGTGGAATAAGAACTTACCATCTAACTTCCTCTGCTGTTCCGGTGTTTTCTTTCTCTTTAAAATAAAAATGTCAATAAAACATCAACATTGGGTTCATTACAAGGTCATCATCTAATAACGCCACCACTGCCAGCTAGGGTCACACATATTATTGTGTTCTGTATCAAACCAGTGATAACACTTACCTCCAGAAGTTGATCAATCAATTCTATAGAGAGATAAACAATACAGTAACATGTCAGGACAGCAGTCACTATCATTCTGATACATCTTAGTTCAATCTAACCCTGACACATGTTAGTTTAATGTAACCATGATACATGTTAGTTGAATGTAACCCTTACCTCCCAGGACTATGATTGATATTATTAAACGTATCCATCCTATTATTATGAACTGCTCCATATATTCTAATCATGTAGAATCAGTTGAATCAGTTCCTGGTTTCCTCTCTGAATTAGCCTCTACACAGAACATCTTGACAGACTGAATACGTGTAGGGAGACGGCTGCCATTATCGTGGTCAAACAAGGACAGAAGTCTTTCTACCCATTGTCCCTGCTCTGTGTTGTCATGACGACTCAGTGAGCTACGTTATAAACGCCACTGAGCTGACGTTATGCTGGCCACATCGCCCCAGCTATGAGAGTAGTGTCTTCTATACATGGATAGCTCCATTCTATAATCTGATATCTAGATGATGTTGTTCTTTAGGTCTGCCACTCTGGTCCCTCTGCTAGGTAGGCTCTGACTCTCTGGTACAATTAGATGAAATGTTTTGAATCACAGCGATATCACTTGACTTGGTGTGAGTCAGTAACCCTTGCGAATCACTGGATATTAATAAATGATCTGTTACTCATTTACAAAGTGAAACATGTGGAATAAGAACTTACCATTAAACTCCCTGTTCGGTTCCTGTGTTTTCTTTCTCTTTAAAATAAAAATGTAAATAAAACATCAACATCAACAACGCCACCACTGCCAGCTAGGGTCACACGTATTATTGTGTTCTGTATCAAACCATTGATAACACTTACCCTCTTTCGTATTTGATCAGCCAATTCTATAAAGAGATAAACAATACAGCAACATGTCAGGACAGCAGTCACTGTCATTCAGTGTAACCCTGATACATGTTAGTTTAATGTAACATGATACATGTTAAGAGTTTAATGTAAACATGATACATGTTAGTTTAATGTTACCCTTACCTCCCAGGACTATGATTGATATAATGAAAGATATGCATCCTAATATTATGACCTGCTCCATATACATATACACATATATACACACACACATATATACGTTACTCATTTACAAAGTGAAACATGTGGAATAAGAACTTACCATTTGACTTCCTCTCCTGTTCCGGTGTTTTCTCTTGCTATAAGATAAAAATGTCAATAAAACATCAACATTGGGTTCATTACAAGGTCATCATCTAATAACTCACTAACCCACTGTCAGCTAGGGTCACACGTATTATTGTGTTCTGTATCAAACCAGTGATAACACTTACCTCCCAAAGTCGATTCACCAATCCTATATAGAGATAAACAATACAGCAACATGTCAGGACAGCAGTCACTGTCATTCAGCATAACCCTGACACATGTTAGTTTAATGTAACCATGATACATGTTAGTTTAATGTAACCATGATACATGTTAGTTTAATGTAACCATGATACATGTTAGTTTAATGTAACTATGTTACATGTTAGAGGCCCCTTCAGGGCAAAGCAAGACCCCTCCGCTTTGCGTCGGTTTCCGGTTCGCCCTGTCGGGGCTTATTTCCCGATAATGACCGGCGTTCTATACATTATCCCTTACTTATGGACACCTCGTCTGGGATTATTCCTTACGTAGAATCAGTTGAACCAGTTCCTGGTTTCCACTCTGAATTAGCCTCTACACAGAAGAACATCTTGACAGACTGAATACGTGTAGGGAGACGGCTGCCATTATCGTGGTCAAACCAGCTATGAGAGTCTTATATACATGGATCGCTCCATTTTATATACAAGTGAAAAATGTGGAATAACAACTTACTGTTACACTCCGTCCCCTGCTCCAGTGTTTCCTTTTTCAATGAAATAAAAAAGTGAGTCAAATATGAACATTGGGTTTATTACAAGATCATCATCAGTGGTGGATTAAGGTGGTCATTGGCCCCTAGGCTACGGTTTGTGTGAGGGCCCCCTTATTAATTACTCAGAAAAAAAAAAATCTATCAATTGAGGCTAGGCTAGGCACCTAGGCTCAGCCGAGGCTAGCCTGTGTGTTAATCAGCCTCTGGTCATCATCTAATAACTCCACCACTGTCAGCTAGGGCCACACATATTATTGCGTTCTGTATCAAACCAGTGATAACACTTACCTGCTTACGTATTCGATTATCCAATTCTATAGAGAGATAAACAATACAGCAACATGTCAGGACATCAGTCACTATCATTCTGATACATCTTAGTTCAATCTAACCCTGACACATGTTAGTTTAATGTAACATGATACATGTTAGTTGAATGAGTTGAATAAGTTTAATTTACCTTCCAGGACTATGATTGATATTATGAAACGTATCCATCCTATTATTATGAACTGCTCCATATATTCTAATCATGTAGAATCATCAATCGATATCATTTGACTTGGTGTGAGTCAGTAACCCTTGCGAATCACTGGATATTAATAAATGATCTGTTACTCATTTACAAAGTGAAACATGTGGAATAAGAACTTACCATCAAACTCCATCTCCGGTTCCTGTGCTGCCTTTTCAATAAAATAAAAATGTCAATAAAATATCAACATTGGGTTCATTACAAGGTCATTATCAAATAACGCCACCACTGCCAGCTAGGGTCACACGTATTATTGCATTCTGTATCAAACCAGTGATAACACTTACCTGCAGACGTCTTCTACAAAATTCTATATAGAGATAAACAATACAGCAACATGTCAGGACAGCAGTCAATATCATTCAGCATAACCCTGATACATGTTAGTTTAATGCAACACTTACCTCTTATTTTCTCCCTCTGAATAATGGCTATGATTAAAGCCATTACGACCATTACTGGTATTACTATTGCTGCCACTAGTCCTGTGCATGAACAATGTTTTCCACATTCAGAATCAGTTGACTCAGTTCCTGGTTTCATCAGTTCCAGTCCCACAGATTCACATCTGAAAGGAGGACCAGAGAAACTAACAGGTTTAGTTTCAGGGACGTACTGGGTGTTGGACTCCTGGTCCAAAGGTACTGGGTTCGATCCCCAATGTCCACAACCTTCCTTTAGGCCTTCGGGTAGATAGACAGGTAAATACCACTGACCTGTATCTACCTGTGTCTGAATTCACCTCAGGCTGTTTTAGATAAAATGAAAATAGAAAAAAAAAACATACAACAAAAGCACTGGCTTAATGCTAAAAGTGCCATTAATGTACTAACTGTATTGATAAATAAACTATAATATTCACTTACTTTGTGTGGGGATGGCAACACGATGATGCACCATTTGAGAATGTTCCATTAGTACAGTGAAGGCACTCTGTGTCTTTATCTGCTGTTCCTGTAGGAATATAAATGTGGTGACAAAAATATGGATATTTACTTCTGCAATATAAAATATAGCAACCAAGCTGAAATTCGTCAAAGTTGTTTGATGAATGCTCCAAGAAGGAACAAGGAAATAGAGAATTGTAATTAAAAGGAGTTCTGGGCTTAATTGATTCAGAAGATGAGTTTTGACACCAACCTCTTTGACCGATGTATTGACCAGGACTGCAAACCGTGTGTCTCTGAGCGGCCCTACATCCTCCTCTGTTAGAGTCACTACAGAAGAATCCATCCAGGACCTCACACAGAGCATCTGATGTTGATGTACAGGACTTCTTCACCTTCAGACCGAGACCTGTCAATCACAACAGTTACAACCTGAGACAACCTGAGAGTACACAACTTCTGATATCAACATGAACAACACAACTTCTGATATATATATATATTTCTTTATTTCAGACTCTGGGTCCATAGCATAGATATAAACAACACAACTTCTGATATCAACATGAACAACACAACTTCTGATATAAACAACACAACTTCTGATATCAACATGAACAACACAACTTCTGATATCAACATGAACAACACAACTTCTGATATCAACATGAACAACACAACTTCTGATATCAACATGAACAACACAACTTCTGATATAAACATGAACAACACAACGTTCTCATCAACACAACATATGGGGGTGGCATGGGGGGCATTTCCATAAATAACAGACGTACCTGCGTCACACTTTGTACAGGAGGAGCATTGCTTCTGTTCATTACGGCCTGCTTGGAAAGTAGCATTGGGGCACCATGAGCACTGTGTAATGCGTCTCTCTGTGCAGTCCTCTTCAACACGCATTCCTGTTGAAAAATGTTGTCGATTTGTGGACCGTCTTTGTTGTATATTTGTAAATCCTGTATGTGTTTTATTTGTAGATAGTATACGTTGTAGAGTCAGACGGCGTGACGACAGTTGAGATATTTACCGGGTGGACATGAAGGGCAACATTCCAGTCCTACTCTGTAATCATCCCGAGGGCAAGATGAAGCAACGCCAAAGCGATAAAAATAAGGCACTGAACATATTAATACGAACTGTCGGAACATGGTTGTCAGGTTTGTATGAGCTTCAACCATCAAACTGCAGTCACAGACTCTTCTTGACCTTCAGAAATATCTGGGGAGAGATGAAAGAAAAGCAGTTAATCAATTCGCCTATCCGAAGTGAGTTGACAGCTGTCTACTGAAAACATCTTTCTCCCACCGGAGCAGCCCCTCCGCCGCCCGGCCGTATACGGCATTCCCCTGACAGATGTGCCCGAAGTTACTACTTTACAACCTTGTTGATGACCCACATTTAGAAAAACATGTACTTTTAATTCAGCCTTGGGTGAAATGGAAGCGTAGTGTCTGTGTGCTTCCACCTTTACTGAATGCATGCCATGAGCGCTCCCACGGCCAGGACACATTCTTATAGGGGGTAACTACATTCACCGGCTTCCTCCATCTTCTGCGCCACCTTTTTAAATAAATCGCTGTTTCTCGTTTTGCGACGGCGACAACAACACGACTATCGTCTCCTTCTACTTCGGGCTCACGGCCCCGGGAAAGGATCTTGAGCATGCGCAGAACGCAATTCAACGCATAATCCAATTCGACTCGTACATGCACGCTTAACTCGACTATGAATCGCATTATCTAGGGGTCTTAATTAAACTATGAGTAACCCAATTCAATTCGATTTTAGCTCGACTAAGGTGTATGCATGCATCTTAATAATCCAATCATAGTTGGACTAAGCCAATAATTCGACTTTCTTGAGTGTCATGTAAACGCACTGATTGACAACAACCTCTAACAATTAGGCTCCAAGTTTTCCGAACCAGCAAATAGGCTTATAACAGCAGTACAATTAACAGAACCGTCAACACAGAGTCCATTAAGGCTCCCTGAGGGGACGAGAGATGTGTTGGTCCTAACTTGCATCCTGCCTGCTTAACATAAACTATTTAATGAAACTATTAAGTCCAAATTATTACCAAAGTAATGGTAGAAAATACACCACAGTTTACCTCTGTTGGTGGTAGACTAGCCGACAGCCTGCCCTGTGCCATAACCAATCGGAGGAGAGCCCTTCCAACCAATCAGAGGCGTAAAAGGCGGTACGTGCCCCCTACCATCCTACGAAAAAAAGATTCACTTCCGGTCCACTTGGGCCTCCGTGGCATTGCACTTCAGGCAAAGACCCTCTGTCTCCGGAGAGACCCCTGTACGATACGGGCTCCGAGGTCCACGGGGAAACCCACAAATGGTGCGGGCGGGCGGACGGGATTGTTGAGGGGGGGGGGGGCGATTACGGGCTGGCGGAGTTACATTTAAAAATCGCGTTCAAGTAAAAATAAATAAGAAAAGCGGAATCAATTTGTGGCGCTCGTTGTTCAATCTGTGGCGCAGCGCCACACATTGACCTATGTGTGGGAAACACTGAGACCAGAGTAGCCACATCAACAAGAGAGATCTACGTCAGACACACGGCCTTCAGCACTTTCGACAAGTTGCACGTCAAAAAATAAAAGATCGACTGAGATATGATCACACTCGCCCCCCTAGAGGTCAAAGGTCACCAAATTCCTTGGGCATCATCAGGATTGGGTCATAAGACTATAAGCCAAGTTTGGTTTTGATACATGAAGGCCTTGCAGAGATATGAGCTCACTTCCTGTTTGACGTCCCCCTGAGGTCAAAGGTCACCAAACTGTTTGGGTGTCCCCGGGATGATGTCATGAGTCTATGTACCAAGTTTGGCTATGATATGTTAATGCGTTGCTGAGAAACAGGCTTACTTCCTGTTTGGTGGCTTCGCCGTCAAGTTTGATTAGCTGTCACGGCCAAACGGTTTTGAATTTGAAAAAGCTGTTTGACACATGCGTTCAGCTTGGTTTGAAGATCATATATGACAAGTTTCATGAAGATTCGACAAAATTTGTGTTCTGTGGATATGTACTATTGATTTTGACAACTTGCAACATGGCGGCCAAATTCTGATGTTTCCATGAAAAATAATTCATGAGCTACATGGGGAGGACTGACAGTATCACCAGACATTGAACATTTGTTTTAAATATACTCATGTGAAGAGCGAAAAGTTAAAACACATATTCATTAATAACAGCGCCCCCTAGAGGCCCCCTAGTGGCCGCCATCTTGGAGTGGTGATCCGCTCCACTCAGTGTAATTCATTTGGCCGGAGCAATGAACTATCAGTGCATTTAATTCATCTTACCTCACTGAATACAACTGATTTTCACGCGTTTTTTTGTCATACGTGTAGCTATGATAAAGGACACATGTTTTGGCGTGTTTTATTATTCATAGTTGGCTTAACAGTAATAGAATATTCTTATTTGCTATAAGTGACCAGACGTCCGAGATCAAAACTGGGAATATAATCCCCGAGAAGGGGGAAAAAAAAGGTCAGCTATAGAGAGAAAAGGCAAGATATGTTATATATTGATAATATGATTTATCAAGTCTCAGTTCATAGCCGGGTGAACACATAGTAGTTCAACAGTAATCCCAAAATTGACCCCATTCCAGTTGTCAGGTAAGTGTGGCAGGACCTTTTCCTGTTTATCACACATTTCACGAAGGTGGGCTACACAAAATTGGGTTGGAAAGCTAGACTAGCTATACTGTATAGCCACTGTCCATCTGATTGTCTAGTTAGCTAACATATATTACCCCCCCCCCCCCCCCCACCCCCCCTACACAATCTGGACTGTGGTCCTAACTTTTACCCCTGTTGGCTTTTACAATCTTCATCTTCATCATTTATTTCAACTTAATGTTATTCGTACGTAATTTTTTAATTTCATTGACAAGCAATTCTATTATGGTCATACTCTTGTTTGCTAGCGGCTACGATTTCAGTACTATTGAACATCTTTGCTCCTTCTCAACTCTGTGGTAATATATTTTTTTTTTTTCACAAAATACAATCAATAGTACGTTAATGTTAAATCTTACTTGTGAAAAGTAATCCCCTGATTCCTATTTTCGACGGTCCGCTCATTTGAGCAGGAACACCAGCCCGGCCTCCTTGTGTTCTTCCGTAGACGCGACCTGTCAGCTGTCAGCTCGGCCCAATGTCTCGCGTCACAGCAGCCAATGCTGCGTCTACTTATAAGCTGTCTAAGAGTGTGACGGTCGGCAGTATTACATTCGGCCACACGGGGGCAGTGTGACGGTCGGCCACACGGGGGCAGTATTACATTCGGCCACACGGGGGCAGTATTACATTCGGCCACACGGGGGCAGTGTGACGGTCGGCCACACGGGGGCAGTATTACATTCGGCCACACGGGGGCAGTATTACATTCGGCCACACGGGGGCAGTATTACATTCGGCCACACGGGGGCAGTATTACATTCGGCCACACGGGGGCGGTATAACGAAACATACCGCCATTAACCACCGGAAGTCCGTCTCCTCTTCTTTTATCCAGAGACTCCCACCCGAGTATTTATGTTTTGGGCTGTCATTAGCGCCTAGCATTCTGTGGATAACATCGCCGTGAGATCGGTCCAGAAATGAAGAAGTTCTTCGAAGACATTAAAAAAGACATCAAATTCAAGTCGGCGGGAACCGGGAAGAAACTAACCGACGACACCAGGTGAAAAACACACTTTTAAGTCACCCTGATCGTGGGTCCAGTGAACCATCTAGCGGGCAGTGAACAGACCGATAGACCAGCGGTGGACTAGTGTGAGTTATGAGCGGAGCTGTGTAATACAACATGGTACCTGTCCTGACCAGTGACCAGTGACCAGAGTAGTCGAGGGACTAACGAGATCCCCCCTCTAATCTCTGACGGCCTAAAAGACTAATCCAAAAGACGTCTTGGATTATTGGGAATGAAGCGATGCTGCTGTGAATAACAACAACAACAACAACAACAACAAGTCAGAGACTCTGACTCATGACTAATGAACGTAAAGCTCCGCCAGTGTTGCGTTTGTGTCGGTGTCGGTGTGGGTGTGGTTGTGGTTGACGTCATGAACAACACGGCCTGGTCCGTGCCTACGTCATGACCCCCTCCGTCCTTCTGTCTGTCTGTCCCCCCCCCCCCCCTCCCCGTCCCGTCCCCCTCCCTCCCCAGCAGCAGTAGACCGCAGGCGGCGCAGAGCCATGCCGGCAGACCGCGCCAGGCGCCGACCGAGGGCGCGCAGAGAGCCGGGGCGGCCGCGCTGGCCCGGATAGACCAGCACCCGCGAGCCAAGGTCCACACGTCGCAGGACGCCATCAGGAAGCAGGGTGAGGTGGTGGTGGTCTACATGGGGGGGTCTACATGGGGGGTATGGGGGTGTCCATGGGGGCATGGGGGTGTCTATGGTGGTATGGGGGTGTGGGGGTGTCCATGGGGGTATGGGGGTGTCCATGGGGGTATGATGGTGGGCATGGGGGCTGTGATGGGGGGCCGCTGGGCAGGGCCAAATCCGGCGACGGTTCAGTGTTCGGTTCAGAGTGGATGTCTTTGCTGTGTAAAGATGCTATGGTGACGTGAGAAAGCGACGATTCCTCTTGGTAACCGTTCTGCGTCTTTCCCCCTTTCAGTGAAAAAGGAATTGGAGGCTGAAGCTGCTGCAGTGGCAGAAAAGGAAAAGCCAGCGGAGGTCAGTCAGTGTGTAAGGACTAGGTCCGTTGCGGTTCTGGTGTGGGCTGCTAGAGTCAACACAATCAAGATAAAGACATCAATGCTCTCCTTGTTTGTAAATTAAAACTCCATAGGTCTTTTATATTGAGTTCATTTGTGTACTGCAAAGACAAAGTATAAAAACTGAGCAGACTTTGGTGAACCCCCCGGCGTGCTCAGGACGCCAGCGTGCCGGCGAGGGACCCGGCCTGCCTCTCTGTGACCGGAGTGTTCTTCATCTGCCCGCTCACCGGAGCCACGCTGACCAAGGGCGAGCGAGAAGTGCACATCAAAGAGGCGATTTTCATGGTGTGTATCGCGTCCCTCCCTTCAACGCGACCTGATGACGATACGATGAGACTTGACCTGATGTTTGTTTACGATTGCCTGATGTCTGTTCCCCGTCAGCGCTTTGAGGAGGACGCAGTCGAGGCGTCGGTGATGATGATTCACACCTTCAACAAGGACCGGGAGAAGGTCAAGGCCGCCGTCGACGTCATCAGCAAGTAAGACCGCCCTCGTAGCTCAGGACGTCTCCCACTGTTGATGTGGAACATCGGAATGTCACCTTGTATTAAGGAAGGCCGGGAGGGCCACTCCCTCGTTCATCATCCCAAAAACCCTTCGATCCCTTTTTCCAGGTACATTGAGAATATATGCAAGAATCCAGCAGAAGAAAAGTACAGGAAAATCAAAGTCAGCAACAAGGTGTTCCAGGTGTGTTCATTTAAAATGTGTTTTAGTTCTCGTCACTGAAAGGCTCTGATTGGTGTAGTAGAGTTGGGTCTAGTGGCTGAGTTCCACACTTTGGGTGCATTCCTTTAAAGACCGGGTAAACCAAGAATAATTATGGGTTTTGAGTTTATAATACCACAGGAAAATATATTATTAACCACCCTGCCAAATTTGAAGGACTAAAAAAATCGCGAAGTATATAAAATTATGCTTCAAAGTTGATGAAAAATGAGCAGTAACCCCAGGCTCAGGACGGTGGGGGCGTGTGCGCTGCAGGCCAGGAAACCACGCCCATCACCGGAGAGGTCCAGCCCCTCCCAATCTCAAAGCTGAAAATGGACAGCAGGGGGCGGGTTTATGTGAGTATGACCGCTTTACGTAACGCGGTCATCGATGTAGACCCGCCCATTTTAAACCTGCACACAGAACATTCTCTGAGGCCTAGCTCCTCAAGGAAATGATGAATGGGAAAAATATTTTTTACATGTTTTGAGGGACACATTTAAGGCCTAATTAATATGATAAGAAGAAAAATACTGAATTTGGTTTACCCAGTCTTTAACTCTCTGCCTCCAGAGGGCTCCAGAGGAAGTCTTTGTTTCTCGTAGTCGATTTTAAAATAGAGGAGAAGTTGAAATGTTGCCTTTCACTGCAGTACCTCGTCTCCCTTATTAACGTGTGTGTGTGTGTGTGTGTGTGTGTGTGTGTGTGTGTGTGTGTGTGTGTGTGTGTGTGTGTGTGTGTGTGTGTGTGTGTGTGTGTGTGTGTGTGTGTGTGTGTGTGTGTGCAGGAGAAGGTCCACTGCCTGGAGGGCAGTAGGGAGTTCCTTCAGGCCGTGGGCTTCATCAGCGTCATGTTCCCCGTGGACGGCCAAGGTACGGACGGACGGACGCCTCGAAGGATCTCACACACACACACACACACACACACACACACACACACACACACACACACACACACACACACACACACACACACACACACACACACACACACACACACACACACACACACGCCTTTCCTCCACATAGTACTAACATTGAGTACTAACATTAACATACTAGCATTTATCCAAGGCGACCTTTCTCCAGTCTATCTCTATCTGGATCTCTTGTGATTGAATACGTGTAGTTAATGAGCATGTAGGGGGTCAGGCTTCATGTTCAGACTACAGGAGGATTGTGGTTATAGCGCAGAACCTTTAGCAGAGTATCCAGCCTCCGTATGACCGCTGGTCATACGGAGGTCATAAGGCCCAGTCCTTACCACAGCCACCCGGGTTTTGATTCCTGCCCGTGGTCCTTTGCTGCAGGTCTTCCCCTCCTACCTCCCACACCTTCCTGTCTCACTCACTCTTCAATAAAAAAAAGGATCAAACCTTCAAAAATAAATCTTACAAATAAAAAAGGAAAAAAAAAGATTGGATCATTTCACAGAGAAGCTTTAGGCCCTGTCCCCTAGATTGGAGCCCTAAACCTAGATTTTGCAGCGTCACCCTGTCACCCTGTTCCCTCTGTGTTCCTCTGTGTCCGTCCCTCTGTCTGTCCCTCTGTGTCCGTCCCTCTGTCCGTCCCTCTGTGTCCGTCCCTCTGTGTCCGTCCCTCTGTGTCCGTCCCTCTGTCCGTCCCTCTGTGTCCGTCCCTCTGTCCGTCCCTCTGTGTCCGTCCCTCTGTGTCCGTCCCTCTTGTGTCCGTCCCTCTGTGTCCGTCCCTCTGTGTCTGTCCGTCCCTCTGTGTCCGTCCCTCTGTGTCCGTCCCTCTGTCCGTCCCTCTGTGTCCGTCCCTCTTGTGTCCGTCCCTCTGTGTCCGTCCCTCTGTGTCCGTCCCTCTTGTGTCCGTCCCTCTGTCCGTCCCCCCTGTGTCCGTCCCTCTGTGTCTGTCCGTCCCTCTTGTGTCCGTCCCTCTTGTGTCCGTCCCTCTTGTGTCCGTCCCTCGTGTCCGTCCCTCTGTGTCCGTCCCTCTTGTGTCCGTCCCTCGTGTCCGTCCCTCTGTGTCCGTCCCTCTTGTGTCCGTCTCTGTGTCCGTCCCTCTGTGTCCGTCCCTCTTGTGTCCGTCCCTCGTGTCCGTCCCTCTGTGTCCGTCCCTCTTGTGTCCGTCTCTGTGTCCGTCCCTCTTGTGTCCGTCCCTCTGTATCCGTCCCCCTGTGTCCGTCCCCCTGTGTCCGTCCCTCTGTGTCCGTCCCCTTGTGTCCGTCCCTCTGTGTCCGTCCCCCTGTGTCCGTCTCTGTGTCCGTCCCTGTGTGTCCGTCCCTCTGTGTCCGTCCCTCTGTGTCCGTCCCCCTGTGTCTGTCCCTCTGTGTCCGTCCCCCTGTGTCCGTCCCTCTGTGTCTGTCCCTCTGTGTCCGTCTCTGTATCCGTCCCCCCTGTGTCCGTCCCCCTGTGTCCGTCCCTCTGTGTCCGTCCGTCCCTCTGTATCTGTCCCCCCTGTGTCTGACGTCTCCCCCCCCCCCCCTCCAGAGGAGGACGAGGAGTTCCTGGTGCTCCCGGAGCAGGGCGCCGAGGCCCTGGAGGGGGTGACGGCGAGCCGGGAGCGGCTGCAGCGCGGGGAGCCGGTGCGCGCCCTGCTGGACCGCCAGCCCCAGGCCTTCAGGGCCAGCAGCCACGCAGCCCGCTTCGAGCTGCCCCCCGACTTCTACAACCTCACCGCCGACGAGCTGCGGAGGGAGCAGCAGCAGAGGTAGGCGGGCCGAGGCCGAGCCCCGTCGATTGGTTGGCTGACCTAACCCTAGCCCAGTGATTGGTCGGCTGACCTCACCCTAGCCCAGTGATTGGTCGGCTGACCTAACCCTAGCCCAGTGATTGGTTGGCTGACCTAACCCTAGCCCAGTGATTGGTTGGCTGACCTAACCCTAGCCCAGTGATTGGTTGGCTGACCTAACCCTAGCCCAGTGATGGCTGACCTAACCCTAGCCCATCGATTGGTTGGCTGACCTAACCCTAGCCCAGTGATTGGTTGGCTGACCTAACCCTAGCCCAGTGATCGGTTGGCTGACCTAACCCTAGCCCAGTGATGGCTGACCTAACCCTAGCCCAGTGATTGGTTGGCTGACCTAACCCTAGCCCAGTGATTGGTTGGCTGACCTAACCCTAGCCCAGTGATTGGTTGGCTGACCTAACCCTAGCCCAGTGATTGGTTGGGTCATGTATAAGGACCAATCATAGTTTAGGTCTGGATTCTGGATTTATTTGTTTCTTTATCATTATTTTATTCTTTATTATATTTTCTGTTAGGCACTTGGTGACGCTTGTTCCAAAAGGTGCTTCATTATAGCATAGCCGTAGAGAGATATATATATATATATATATATATATTACAGATAGGCCCGTATCTGAGTGTTTAACTGTTAATAACTGCGTTAAACTAAACATGCGGCTGGTTTGTCAGGAGTGACCTGCTGGAGAAGAACTCCATGCTGCGGACCAAGGCCATGAGGGAGAAGGACGAGCAGCGGGAGAGGAGGAAGTACAACTACACCCTGCTGAGGGTCCGGCTGCCGGACGGGACCCTGCTGCAAGGTCTGCCCCCTCCGCCGCCGCCGCCCTCTTACGCCCCTCGGCGTCCTCGTGAACGCAGCGCTCCAGGCTCCAGTACTGGAGGAACGCCTAGTTCTGTTCACAGCCTCATCCTGAAGTAGACTTACAGAATATCACCAAGCACCACATCATGGATGCGTCACCTTCAGAGTGTTTCGGCATTCCTGCGTAGCTTAATGCACGTTAACGCAACAATGACGTACTACTGTGAAGCACGTGCTAACAGACTCCTCCTCTCAGAGGTGTGGCAGCAGGTTAAAACCACACATTAACACCAGTGTACTTACAGGTATGCCATTGCACCAAAACTAGTGACGTAGCCGTCCCGGTCGTGTATATATACACACACACACATGTATATGTGAAACAGAATGATGATAATAATGAAGGTAACGAGCTACGCCGATGGAAACCTTGCTATGGAGGTCAGGGGTCCGTAGATTGATGTGCCGCTGTCTTGTCTGTGGCCCTGCCTAGGAACCTTCTACGCGTGGGACAAGGTGCCCGTCTTGTTCCAGTTTGTCCGCGAGTCGCTGGTGGACGGCTGGCAGCCGTTCGATCTCATCGCCCCCGGGAGCCAGAAGCTGAAGGAGGCGGAGGAGGACGTGGCTCTGGCAGAATGCAACCTGGTGAGTACGGAAAAACCACGCGAGCAAATCGCTTCAATGTGTCCCCTCACAGTCACTCTTCCCAACGATGGATTTCTAAAGTTGACCCAGAACCTTCTTTTTGGTCCTTGGGTAGAGAGATCCAGAGAGAAAGAACCAAACGTTAAAGTAAAACTGTGTTTGCTATCGTCTCCCAGGTCCCGGCCGCCGTGGTCACCTTCAGCTGGGACGCGGCCGTGCAGGCGGACATTGCCGGCGCCGCCACCGGAGCGAAGAACGCCACGCTGCTCAAACCCAGCCTGCAGGAGAGCATCAGGACGCTGAGCTGAGCAGCCCCCACCCCACCCCACCCTCTCTCTCTCTCTCTCCAGACACTCTGCTGACGTTTCTTAGTGCTGGCGGGTGATATTTCAGAACAGACTGAGAGGGCGAAGACCACCTCAACCCTTATGAGTCTCACAGCGTCTCCTCCGTGTTCGTAACTATGTCACCTAAAGAGCTTCAACGCTTGCTAACGGCAGTCTGATCCAAGGACACGAGCAGCCACTATTGGGGGGTGGGAGACGTTAAGACATCGCGTAGAGCTACTCTCGCGGCACATTGAAGCTAATGTGCTACAGTGCGAGGAATCCTATTTGTTCAAGCCCTCTTGTTTTAAACCTGATCAGCAGCCAAAAGCGGTTCAGGCAGTATTGGCAATGGTGTTCCTTCCATTGATCCAGACGTTAATCCAAGTCACAGGTTTTGGCCCCACATTGTTTTTACTTGACCCCGTGTAAAAGGTAAAGGTTAGCCACGGCACACACACACGGACGAGTCTGGAGACGAGGGTAGGATATCGGGTGCAATATATGTTTGAGGTTCAAGTGTTGACCTATTTGATTTAACGCGCTAACAAGGTAGTCTCACCAGGTCTTGCCATTTGTAATGGCCCTAGTGACTCGTGTCAACTTGCACCGCTAGCTAACACTAATAGAAAAATATTGGTAGAATATAAGCCCCAGTGGGTGTGATGTTACTTGTGTCCAAAGCAGGTATAAACCAAGTGACCATTGAGCTCATTTGAAGTACTGTTTTTTTGTGAAGGATTTAGTACTATTGCACAGAGCAACCTGGATCTACCTTTTAAAAAAATAGATCATGGAAGCCAAGGTCACCTATTACGGTGTCCGCTTATTTAGGCTTCCTGCGACTGAACCATTGCCCCGTTGCACACTTAATAGTCTGAATTACATGTTGTGTTACTAATTAACTGTCAGCATGTGATCGTTGTCAGTGGCTGTGCAAGACCGGTCTTGTGGATCAGATGACCTGGTATTAGAGTGTACGGACAAGCTTTATTTACGTCTCGGCGAAAGGGGAAACGATGTCTGAGTTCGCCAGGAGTTTGTTTGGTTTGGAGCTCGCTACAGGCATCGCTCCAGTGCATGCCTCGTCCATAGATGCATTAAATCCGTTCTGTTTTAGTCAACCAAACCACCATTAGTTCATACAACTTGGGACGATTTGCTTCAATATAACTCCTCCATCGTCTCGTTTAGGCTTCCAGAGGAGGAACATGTCGATGATTATCTGGGCTTGTCTGTTCAGGGTTAGCAGGTAAACAGAGCTGTTCATTTCTTTATAACCTGCCTGTAAAGATTAAATATTTTACTGCAATGTTCCTGAAGGCTACGTTTCTGATTGTGCTTCCTTTGACAACACGCCAACAAGTCTATATTAAAACAATCACACTCCGAAAGGCTGACCTCACACAACCTACGGAGACGCCTGCGTAACGGAACCAGCATGAGCATCGCTGCCGGCCCAAACCAAAGAAGAAACGAGTGGAAAAACGAGTATAAAAGTGCAATACATTTAATATTATTTTAATGAATTCAAAATGTTCAAGTATTCTTGAAAAGAAAACAATTCCATATTTATAAAATGACATGGCCGCGCGCTCCCCTTCTGAGACACGGCCAACAGCGACCGCGACCACCCCCCCCCACCCGCCCGCCTGTTAGTGTGGGTGGTCTGCGAGGTTAAGGGCTGCTCGTCAACAATACATGGCTGGACTGGAGCGCTGGTTTCTCTCTGAACTGGACTATGTACAAGGAGACTGACAGCGGGGCAACATATCCCATAATGCCAACATGACTTTACAGCGGATGAATCAGGAAGAACCATAAGGCCAGGGTACGGCACGGCACGCTCACCTCAGTCTAAACCCCGGAGAAAGAAGTGTTGAGCTGCTGTTGTTGTTGTCGTCCCAACGCGGTGGTGGTGGTGGTGAACTAACCACCGGTGAAGATGCTCTGATGACATGACAGCCGAGACGTCACCGCCGCTGCCGTCCTGTGCAGAACACGGGACGGGAGCCAACCGGACGCGAGGCCCAATCAAGGCCTTTGTTTGTTTTCTGTTACAGCCCCCTCCACCGGCTTCAGCAGCCTGGAAGCTCTCAGGATCCTCTCAGTGTCGTCCACGAGTCTCCCTCTCTAGCTCGGTGGAAAACTGCTTCCCAGGGTCCGTGTGAGGAGCGATGGAGAACACACCCAGGGCTGTGAGGGTGGAGAACACACCCAGGGCTGTGAGGGGAAAGGTGGTGAAATGGGGGGGGGGGGGGGGGGGGGGCAGTGGTATGGAGAGGAGGTCCTAGAGACGACGACGACAGGCGAGGCCCAGGTGCTCCGTGGCCCAGGTGCTCTGTCCCGGACACGAGGCCCCCGGGCTCTGTCCTCAGGCAGTGGCCACCGTCGGGGCCGGGCCGGGCCGTGCGGGGGTGTCTGGCGGGGAGACGACCATGGGGACGGAGCCGTCCGTCTCGGCGGTTGTCCGTGAGGCGGTCTCTTTGGGTGTATCTGTGTGGAAGAGGTTTGAGCTTTAGTTGTTTGGTGTGTGGAGATGACGGCCCGTGTGGGTTCTGACCGACCCCGTCGGACGGCGCACTTCATGAATGCTTTCCAGAAAATGACAACTACAATCCCACCAGTGTTTGGTCATCAACATGACTGAATCCTCCTACAAGGGAAACTCGTCCTACACTGATTGCAGTTACTGCAGTTATCCTAAAAGCTGTTTTGAGTATACAGTACCAATGTAAAGTGAATATAAAGTCTGACTTTTGAGACTATGTCAACATTACACACCCTGCTATTTGTAATGTTCCTGGAAGACACTTTCATTGGTACTGTATACTAGGGATGGGTCAGAATATTAGATTATTCGATTATTCGTTCCCGAGGGTCAAAGTCGATTTTTAACATTTGGACCGTTAACATTTTTTCCCATTCAAATAAACAAGACTTAACGGACGGAACTAATGTTGGTTCTGTAGCACTATTCGTTTTTTTTATTATTATTAATCATGTACAGAAAAACAATATACACAATACACAAGCATAAATATTAATATATATATATATATGCATACAACACAAACACTGATCACTGTTAAAGTTAGTTTTTTTGCGTTTAAGATATTAAGTGATTTCTTGCCTATGATCCATGGCTGCCTTTGTGAATGTCGGCACACATCGAATAATCGATCATTCGTTCATACCACCCACTGATTATTCGACCATGAAAATTTTGAGTTATTCACATCCCTACTGTATACTCAAACAGCTTTTAGGATAACTGCAATAACTGCAATCAGTACACAGTGCCAATGAAAGTGTCTTCCAGGAACATTACAAACAGCAGGGTGTGTAATGTTGACATTGTCTCAAAAGTCAGACTTTATATTAATATCTAAAGTCTGTTGGCAGACAAGCTCTCAATCTGGGTGAACGGTGAACATTTCACTTTCTTTACTTTTATTTGTCTCAACGCAATCGTGTTGCTGGAGGCGGAGACTCTGTAGGTGATTGATGGCCGAAGAAGACTGAAGAAGGGTCACTAACCGGTTTCTAAAATCAACACTGTGTGACTGTGGCTGCTTTAGAGACACACTTAATTAAGATCCCCTCTGAAGTCATCAGACTCACGCCGAGGAGTTCTTGGGTAGAACATCAACGTTAACCAAGGTGCTGTTACAGCAGAGGTTCTGCTGTAACACGGTAGGTAGGTAGGTGGGTAGGTAGGCCTGCTGGACCAGAGCCGAGTGGCCGTGACTCACCACTCTGTGTGGCGACGATGACGCAGTCGTCCTCTGCGTCTTCTTCCGTGTCTGCCTGGAAGCCGTCCGTCTCCATGGGCTCCGTCTGCAGGGGGGGTCGTTAGAACCGTTACTAATTACTCACGTCACGGCCACGCTGCTGGTTCCAACACACTGGGCCTGGTCTGGGACCAGCCATGATGACATGAGTAGGGCTGAACGATTCATCGAATTTCATAGCGACAAAAATCACAAAGGCTGTGATAATAATAATAATAATTATTAATCACAGTTCAGTAGTTAAATAAAGATGTTATAATATCAGTTCAGGCCTGGCCTAAAGGAAAGAGCAGTTTCTATGTTGACTGCTTCCAATGTTGTGTTGGTCGTACTATAGAGTGGTTTATTGCTTTGTTTAAGTGAGTAATACAAAACATAAGGAACTTTGCATACTAAATCGCATTTATTAGTTGAAATAAATCGCAATTCGATTATTTCCCCAAATCGTTCAGCCCTAGACATAAGCACTCCAGATGTGAGACATTGTGTATAAATTAGGGCTGAACGATTTGGGGAAATAATCGAATTGTGATTATTTTGAACAATATTGCAATTGCAAGTTAATATGTGATTTTTCATTTATTAAGTTCCTTATGTTCTGTATTATTCACTAAAAAAGCAATAAATCATTCTTTATATGAATAACACAACATTGGAAGCAGTCAACATATAAACTGCTCTTTCCTTTAGGCCAGGCCGATGTGTTGAGATGGATTGATATTATAACATCTTTATTTACCTAACTATTGAATTGTAAAATTAAAATAAATATCAATTTTTTTTTTATCACAGCCTTTGCGATTTGCATATCGCGTTCTATTTCAACGCGATTTCAATTTGAATTTGATTAATCGTTCAGCCCTAGACAAAAAGGACTCCAGGTGTGAGACATCGTGTATAAATACACAGCGGTAGTAGTTTGCCGACCTGTCCGACATCCGCACACTTCTTCATGAACCTCTTGATGGACATGCTGCCCGTGCTCCTCCTCTTGTGCGAGGAGGAGGGGGTGGAGGAGGTGGAGGAGGACTGGGGGGTCCCGGGGGAGTTCCCCTGGGACCCGGTGGCCGCCGGGGGGGGCTCCTCGCGGGGGTCCTCGCGGGCGCCGGCCGTGAGGTAGGTCCACTGGCAGGGCACGGGCAGCGCGTCCCGGCCGAAGCGGGACAGCACCTCGCCGTGGACGTACCAGCAGCAGCGGCGGTAGGTGGCGCCCTTCTTGTACACGGCGTTGTTCTTGATGATGCGCTTCACGCAGATCCTGGAGAGGCAAACCGAACGCGTGAATGGACTGAGTTTAGCTGCTGGCCGATTAATCTTTTTTTTTTTTTGAGTTTTATTTATTTTATTTTATTTTTTAAATCATATTTTGAATCTATGGTTTTTAAAAAGAAAAATCGATTATTGGAAGAAAAAAAAAAAAGTAAAATGTCAACATGGCAGCATGCGCTGAAAAAAGTGAGAATGTAAAGTTTGCCTTAAGTCTGTGGCAACCAAATTTTGCTTTTGTTAATCATTGTTACTCTTCAAATAAAAAAAAAAAAAATAAAAAAAAAATATATATATATATATATATTTGTCATTTATAGAAAAAAAAATTTTATAATCAGGTTTGGTTTGAAAAAATGGTTTGAAACCGACGGCGGAGTCGACCACGCAGGGCGACAGCAGCCAGCGGGTCAGGAGCAGTCAGGGTGAGGGCGTCTCGCTCAGGGACACCTCCGCACTCAGCTAGGAGGAGCCGGGGATCGAACTAGCGACCCTCCGGTTACCAATCAACCCCTCCGGTTACCAGCCGACCCAACCGACCCCTCTGGTTACCAGCCGACCCAACCGACCCCTCTGGTTACCAGCCGACCCAACCGACCCCTCTGGTTACCAGCCGACCCAACCGACCCCTCTGGTTACCAGCCGACCCAACCGACCCCTCTGGTTACCAGCCGACCCCTCCGGTTACCAGCCGACCCAACCGACCCCTCTGGTTACCAGCCGACCCAACCGACCCCTCTGGTTACCAGCCGACCCAACCGACCCCTCTGGTTACCAGCCGACCCCTCCGGTTACCAGCCGACCCGCTCTACCTCCTGAGCCAGATGCCGCCGCCCCCCCCAAACGTATGTAAACCCAAACACATTTAGTTTGGGTAGGACGTCCCGAGGGGACGACCACCCGCAGCAGCCTGACGCGCCCGAGAGGGCCTCCTCACCTGGTGGGGACGTTGTCCGTGGGGCTGGAGGGGCTGCCCGGGGCGGGAGGGGGGGAGGCGGCCAGGCTCTGCTGGCGGCAGAGCTCCTGGAACTCCGTGATGATGACCTTGTTGCTGTTGACGTTGCCGTGCAGCAGGGGGAGCAGCTGTTCCAGTACTGGGGGGGGGGGGCACAGGAGCACATCGATTCATTGATCACGACACGCGTCACTGCTGTGGATACCTGCCAGGGCCTACGTACAACAGTGACGTAATACATTGTGTCCTAGACGTTACTGAACCAGTACTAGGGAGTTAACCGTCTAGTGGGGTCTCTTTGACAGATTAAAGAGTCAAACATTTTACAGATTAACACAATCTGTCAGAACGGTAAAGGAAATATTCCTCAACAATGATCTGGACCAAAAGCTGAGCGAACGCTGGAGTAGAGCTCTAGAGGAGGCACTAGGGTGGAGTAGAGCTCTAGAGGCACTAGGGTGGAGTAGAGCTCTAGAGGAGGCACTAGGGTGGAGTACAGCTCTAGAGGAGGCACTAGGGTGGAGTAGAGCTCTAGAGGAGGCACTAGGGTGGAGTAGAGCTCTAGAGGAGGCGCTAGGGTGGAGTAGAGCTCTAGAGGAGGCACTAGGGTGGAGTAGAGCTCTAGAGGAGGCACTAGGGTGGAGTAGAGCTCTAGAGGCACTAGGGTGGAGTAGAGCTCTAGAGGAGGCACTAGGGTGGAGTAGAGCTCTAGAGGAGGCACTAGGGTGGAGTAGAGCTCTAGAGGAGGCACTAGGGTGGAGTAGAGCTCTAGAGGAGGCACTAGGGTGGAGTAGAGCTCTAGAGGCACTAGGGTGGAGTACAGCTCTAGAGGAGGCACTAGGGTGGAGTAGAGCTCTAGAGGAGGCGCTAGGGTGGAGTAGAGCTCTAGAGGAGGCACTAGGGTGGAGTAGAGCTCTAGAGGAGGCACTAGGGTGGAGTAGAGCTCTAGAGGAGGCACTAGGGTGGAGTAGAGCTCTAGAGGAGGCACTAGGGTGGAGTAGAGCTCTAGAGGAGGCACTAGGGTGGAGTAGAGCTCTAGAGGAGGCACTAGGGTGGAGTAGAGCTCTAGAGGAACTAGGGTGGAGTAGAGCTCTAGAGGAGGAACTAGGGTGGAGTAGAGCTCTACAGGAGGCACTAGGGTGGAGTAGAGCTCTAGAGGAGGCACTAGGGTGGAGTAGAGCTCTAGAGGAGGCACTAGGGTGGAGTAGAGCTCTAGAGGAGGCACTAGGGTGGAGTAGAGCTCTACAGGAGGGCACCAGGGGCCACTCACGTTGCTCAGTCCTCTGGCTCTTCCTGGTCAGGTCCTCCGGGCTGGGGCTGGTGTCGGCCTTGGGCAGGGCCTGGATCAGGCACACGGCGTAGGGCTGGAGCAGGTCCAGGGTCCGCCGGTCCTTCTCCCCGTCCCACACGCAGCCCCGGACTACCGCCTCCAGCTGCTTCACCTTCTTCTTGGACGACATCAGCTCATCCCACTCCCGGGCTTTCAGCCTCTGGCGCACCTTCTGCTTCTCCATGTCGCCGCCCTCCTTGGTGGGAGACGGAATGGGACGATATGAATCACCACCATCACCAAGAAACCATTTGAGTCACTGGGTCGGAAACAAACGTCTCAGAAGGAGACTTTAAAGACTGCGGAAATAAGTAATAGTCGTCCTAAGCTATTTATTTTCTTTTTCAAATGGAAAATTTCCCTTAGAAAAGAAATGGAGAATCTGTTCCGTAGCCGTTTACTTTGACTTTCATGTGCATTTTTTGCTTGTTGGCAGTATATGCTATATTTCAAACGAACGGGGACAAAAAGCTTCAGGAATACCTCTTCCTCCAACGCGCCTTCGTCATTGGACAGGTAACCGTGGGGTACGAAGAAGCCATCGTCGTCTTCGTCGTCATCGTTATCCCCCCCCTCCGCCTCCCCTCCCTCTTCCTCATCCTCCTGAAAACAACCAGACAAACAACCAGTCAGGTTCACACACACACCTACAGACACACACACACACCTTCAGACACACACACACACACACACACACACACACACACACACACACACACACACACACACACACACACACACACACACACACACACACACACACACACACACACACACACACACACACACACACACACTACAGGCTGTTCTTTAGGTCACTCACTCCTTCACTGTGTGACAGCGACTCTCCGGGCTCCTCCTCCTCCCACTCGTCGTCGCTGTCCACCTCGTAGTCCAGCAGGTCCTGGGGAGACAGCGGGTTTAGGGTTAGGGTTCCCCCTAACGCAGGACGATGCTCTAGCTCGGCATCGTCGGCAGACATTCATAGATAGTGTGGTTAGTGGAATTTTACATAAAAGTAATCACGTAACACGGTTCAGAGTTGACTGCGTCTGGGCAAACTTGGAATTATGATGCATTTCATTTTGGGAAACTGGTCTTGCGTGTCGATTACTGGTGCACGATCGCAAGACTTGTCAATGGCAGAGAAACGTAGAGAGGCCAGGATGTTTTTTTTGGGTTTGGCTCGTGATCTTGCTCTCATCCACTCTCTTTTTTACAACTTACGATATCTCCAGTACCTTTAATATATATATATAAAAATAAGATTCTGATTCTTTAAGAGAACCAAAAGGAGCTGTACATACTAGTTCACAATGCAGACCGGTGGCCGTTTCTCCCATTTCGTTTATGGACCGTAGTAATTCTACACGTGTTGCGTGTGGGACCTGTTGCCATGCCAACATGTGACCGATCTCTGGCCTCACCGTGTCCAGTCTGAGGGGGCAGCGGGGGGGGATGGGGGAGACTCTCACCTTGTCCAGCCTGAGCGGGCAGCGGGGGGAGATGGTGGCGCTCCTCTTGCTCCAGGTGCCCCAGTACGCCGGCCGGTGGTTCACGTGGAACTGCAGCAGCTTCATGGCGCCGTAGCGTTTGCGGTCGGGCACGCCGTCGGGTCGAGGCCCCTCCTCCGTGGCCACACAATCGCTGAGGACGCACACAGACACACACACACACACACAAGATGAACAGGACGTCTTGAGGACACACACAGACACACACACAAGATGAACAGGACGTCTTCAGTGGGACGGGAACGTCGTGATGTTGACGAAGCACGTGATGAGGTGATGAAGGACATTTCCTCAAAGACGACGGTGGTAAATTGTCGTGTTGTCACACGCACCGTAATAATTGCGTGAACCATGCAATTTCATTAACTTAAAATGTATTTTGTGCAATTAAAAAAATAGCACTTTTGAAGACGCTACATTTACATTTAGCAGACTCTTTTATCCAAGACAACGGTTAATAAACACCGACGGCGGAGTCAACCACGCAAGGAGACAGCCAGCTCGTCAGGAGCAGTGAGGTTTAAGTGTCTCGCTCATGGACACAGCGACACTAGGAGGAGCCGGGGACAAGTCAACCTGCTCTACCTAGGTTACCGACCCCGCTCTATAACACTATAATCCAAAGCGATCTACAGTGAATACCGGCAGTTATGAGCAGGTAGGGCTTCGACATTTTGCGGTTTTCATGAGGCTACGGACATCAGACCAAGAAAGTTTCAGCTTGGATTTCTACACCCTATCCACCTCATTATATACACCACCACAGTGTTTCCTGCCATTCTCCAGGAATTCCCAGTTCTCAGTATAACCCTAATCCCAGTCTCCCACCCCACCACGACTCTCTCTCTCTCCGCAGTCACCTGAGGGTGTTCCTCTCTCGGGGCTTGGTGGGACCCGACCGGCGGGGCTTCTTCTGGGTCCACTCCTTCAGTACGTCGGGGTCACTGGACGGCTTCTCCAGGCAGCGGTCCAACTCCTCCAGGGCCTCGTCCGCACACTGGACGCGGCACAGCGGGGCCAGGCCCATGTGATCCTTGATCTCAAACGGAGCAAACTTCCCGCAAGCCGCCGAGAGTGTCTGGACGGGAGAGGGACAGAAAACGTGTCGTTATGGATTATGACACAGAGCTTTGGAGTCATCAGGACTCCCATTAGCTACGGAATAGTGAATATATATACAAGAAATGGACACTTTTGCATTTGTCCATCAGTACAAGTTTAGAACCAAAGTGAATGGTAACTGCATCCCTGCAGAGCCAATCTACTCGATTAAAGTACAAATAAGCCACACAGCAATACCATGGGTTTTACTAGGATTATAGAATCAGCAGAATTCATCAAATAATGCATTAGATCCCTTACCTTAGGAGCCAGTTGGGTCTTGGGTTTCTGCAGGTACCTGGTTATTGCTGCATTCTTAGCTTTGAGACGCTGTAATCAAAGTTAAGAATTAGCCAGCTGTTGATATGCAACCCCTTGCGGATTAACTTATAGATGTGTTGTGCGATTCGAGCTCAGCGACTCACATCTTTCTCCTCTTTCATCTTTTTCTCCTCCTCCTTCAGACGTTTATCCTCGTCTTTCTTGCGCTTCTCTTCAAGTTTAGCCCTATCGGAAAGGAAAAAAAATCACGGGTTATCACGCGAGAGACCCAGTGTCCTGAATAACATGTTAAAGACGACAACATCATTAGACATGGTTATACAAGTTCCAACAGAGCGTCTTTGACAATGGGCCACCTTCAGTTAAGATTCTAAGAGATATGAGATTCAAGATTCCATACTAGTCATTTCAGGATATATGAATCATATCAGGGCTTGGCCGCAGCTCCTCTATTTTGCCGCTTTTCCACCGACAGTATCAGCTCGACTCGACTCAACTCGCCTCGACTCGGTTCCAGGCGCGTTTCCATCTAAAAAAGTACCTCTTCAATGTGGGCGGGTCATAGAAAAGAACCTCTCCACCATGGGCGGGTCGTCATTAATCACAGGAGACGCGATTCCAGGGAAATCGGAATCTGATCAAGACTATTTCCTGATTCCCGGGAAAGGTTATGATGGGAAATTAAATTAAATAAAAAACGTTGATGGAGGCGAAACTCGAGCCGTAGGAAAGGAACGACACTAAAACGAAACAGCGAAACACTGATCCTCCAGCCACGCCGGACACACACAACCACGCGCAGCCTAACTCTAGCCCCGGGAAAGGCGCGACACACACGGCGAAACGCTGATCAGTGTCCCCCTCGGGAGCGGGTTCGTGGACTCCAACCACGCCGGACACAACTTAACTTTGAGTGATTATTCCCATTTACAGCCACTGGCCAATCAGTTACCAGCAGCCTGTTTACATCACACTAAAGTACCTACTCCGCTCGCTTGGAACCTCGACGGAGGTAGTACTAAAAAAAAGTACCCGGTACTAGGTACCAGGTACTTTTTTTGCCAATGGAAACGCAAAAAAGGCATGGCGAGTCGAGTCGAGTCGAGCTGATACTGGCGGTGGAAAAGCGGCATTTGATTGGACGTTCCGAGTGCCGCCGTGTGACTCACTCCTGTTTTGATTTGCGCTGGTCCTCTTTGGCCTTCAGCCGTTCCGCCTTCTCCTTCTCCTCCTTCTCCTTCTTGTCACGTTTCTCACGTTCGTCTTTTTCCCTTTTCTCCCTTCTTTCCTTCTCTCGCTCTTCCTTGAGTTTTCGGGCTTCCTCCTTTTTCTTCTCCTTGGCCGACCTGGCCTCCTCCTTCTGGCGCTCCTTCTGCTGCCTCACCTGGAGCCTTTCGTCCTGCTCCTGTAAACTCTGTAAAGTCACAGTCAGGCGTCAGTCACTTCGTACAGGAGCGCCAGGGGGCTACCGAAGGAGACTGAGGCCCAGTCCCAATTCTCTCCCCCCTTAACAAGAACACTTGCTTTGAGTGCCCTTAGCTGCAAGTCAGCTCCCGAGCTGGCTAGAGCTTAAGGGTTGATTTAAAGGGAAAAACAGCACTTCCCCCTTGCTCCCTTAAGTATTGGGTACCCTAACCCTAAGTACCCTAACCGCTTTGTGGGAACGCGCATAATCTAGGGTTAGGGCTCAAGTCTAGGGTTAGGGCTCAAATCTAGGGTTAGGGCTCAAGTCTAGGGGAAAGGGAGAATTGGGACAGGGCCTAAGAGTAAAGGATGAAGAGTACGTACCTTCAAAGAACGCCGTTTCACCTTCTTCTCATCCGCTGGCACCTTGGGGGTCGTGTTCAGATCCTGTCAGATTACAAATAAATATATACTTGAATTAATAATTTAGTAGTAGCAAACCGTATCATTTATAGAAAGTGCACACAAAGTGGGATGTGGTCATACATTGAAAACGATAGACATCCGGTCCCATTGCCCTGGTGGTACCTACAGCATTGAGGCTTGTGTTCTTGGCCTGCTCTGGAGAACTCTCCGCCGCCGAGTTGACGGAGCTCACGGAGGAGGGCGACAACACAGACTCGTTCTTCATCGACTCGTCCTGCTCCTCCACCTCGCTCTCCGAGTCCTGTGTTGTGTCCAGCCGCGTGACGGACTCCGCCTCGCTCTCCTCTTCCGCGTCGCTTTCCTCTTCCTCTGCTTCTGCTTCGCTGTCGTCCTCGGCCTCGCTGACCACTTTGCAGTCCGCCTGAGTCCCTTTCTTACACGGAGGGTTCCTGCTGCTGCTGCTGCTGGAGTCTGCGGTGAGCGCCGGTTTGTCCGTGTTGGGCCGCTTCCCCTCTGGGGGCACGCAGGCGGGGGCGGCGGGCTTGGAGGGCTGCTTGACGGGAGACTCCTCGCCGGTGAGATCTATACACATGTCGTCGGCGGAGGCGCTGCCGCCGCCGCCGCGGCTGAAGAAGCCGTCCAGAGGACCACGGCCGTTGACCAGCGCCGGGCCGTTGTGGACGGACGCGGGGGAGGCCTCCGCCTCGTTCTCTCCGTCGGAGGCCGCTGCCTCCGGGCAGACGGGCACGCGGGGCCTCTTGGGCTCTTGGGAGTCCTTGGGCTCGGGATTCAGGCGTTTGAATGGCAGACGGGCTGTGAATACAAAGTCAATGAAGGATTTCTTAGAATCTTTCTGAACCATATGGGCATTAAGTCTGCGTCAACATTGAACTACATGACGTGTAACTGAAGGACTGGATGCATTCTGTGAAGCACAGTCAACGCATTTATCCATTTGATTTAAAAAAAGATTGGGCATAGATGCTTTAAAACAGGTCAAAGATTCTGAGACAGATTTATTTAAAACTGGTTTAATTATAGTTTGTGGTATAATAAGGTAATAACTTTAAGGCAAATAACTGCTTTCAACCCACTGCAACTGCTACCTTACTTAGTCTGAATTCTGCACATTGATTAAGAAGATGATCTAAAGAAATGTGTTGATATGTACGTTGTATAAGTATGTATGTGTGTAATACAGCGACAGATTGGAGGCTTGGTACTAGGTGCATTTGAAGTATGAAGCACTACTCTTATGATTTTGAACATCATTATGTGGGGTAGAAGAATGTTAACTAAAACCCCTAACTGTAGTACGCTTTTGATTACCACTTGAGATCAGATACAAGCTGAAATTAAGAGACATGGACCTTCAATGGTTTCACTGCAGACTTATATAACTTAACTATAACTTGACTAGAAATTCAGGACAACATAACTAAACAGACCTGATTAAAAAAAAAAAACTAATATACTAATATGAGCAGAAATAAGTAAGGCCTCTCACCTTGAACCAGCTTCATGTTGGCCTGTTTTTTTGTTTTACAATCCATACCTGAAAATGAGAACAAAGCACACAACTTGTCATGCAATGACAAGTTACTAAAACAATGCCTTTGGTAAAACAGACGACCAAAATAGTTCCTTAATGGCTTGCATATCGATTCTTATTCTCACTATCGTCAAGTTTACACACTGACAACAAACTAAAGCTTTTGTTTAGTTTGGCTGACCGCTGGTCGCATCCACACGATGAGATTCTGCACATAACGCCTTTAAAATCTCAGTTTCGGGTCTGATAGTCCACCTCCTGTGTCCATTGTCGCCCGAGCACGATGTGACCAACCAGTACACACCGGGAGACGGCTGTGGTGCAGAAGAGACGCAAAGCGTATAGATTTGTTTGGTTTGCACTCCCGCCAACCTGAGTCCTAATGAGTTGACTACAGGCCCTGTCCGACCGTCGTCCTGTCGGTCTGTCTGGAAACAGCGACCACAACACAGCCAGTATCCAACCGGGATGACTACCAACACTACCAACTAGTAACACTAATACGGTGTACTCTCGAAAACACGTCCCGACGTCCGGGTCTTCCACCATATACCCAGCTCCGCAGGCTAACGCAGGTAGCTTGTTTAGCAGGGCTTAGCCCATCACTAGCCGCCACCCGCTAACGTGCTAACGGGTTAGCCGAGTAGCAGCACAACTTGGAAGGAGCACTAGTTATTATTATACGGTCTCATTCAACCCGCTGACCGGGTTATGAATCGGGCCCGGAGGGGAAAGCCACTGAAGCCGGGGCGGTCCCACTCATAAGAAGTCCGCCATTGTGTCGATAAATTAAACTTTTTTTCTCCCTTCAAATCGGAGGATAAGTAGACTAAGATATCTGCTCAGTACTCGGGTCTAGACACGGAGATGGACGAGCTACATCAGCGGCGATACAATGACATCCATTCGGACGCACTCGGCGACTAACTTTAACGACTTGTGCCGCGTTCCAGGGACACGTTTCAGCCCGTAAGTTTCGAGCTGGAACTGGAGAGTACATCAGTACAGTACAGTACAGTACACATCGACCCGGGTACGAGTTCACGGGTAGTAGTAGTAGTAGTAGTAGTAGTGTGAGTAGTTCCAGGGTTCACGGGGTAGTCCAGGCAGGGCACTTTTCTTTCACGGGGGAAAAGAAGGTCGTGGGGAAAAACACGGCTGAGCCCGGGTTGCCCGGAGCGCACCACCATCACCACCACCTTAATAACTTGTGTCCAGTTGAGACAAAGTGAGTGACATCTCCCCCCGATTGGGACGAGAGAGACACGACTCAACCAACAACCCCCCACCCCTTTGGTGGTGGTGGGATGGGTTACAAGTACACACACGGTCGGTTGTTGTTGTACATGTACATGAACATTAGATGTACATTTACAGTACTTTAAACCACATTTACACCCCCCCCCAGCCGTACCCTTCCTCCGCGGGGTCGCCGCCATTCGCGCGTTCGTCTGGGTCTCCGCCGCGAGCATCATCCTTCCTCTTCCTCCTCCCTCCGCCGCCGCCTCCTCCGTAGAGAAACAACCCGCGAACTACGCGACGATACTTGAGTGACAGCTGTCACCCGGTGCTGGATTGATAGAAGTTTATCTCTAAACTCAAATTTTTTTAGTCCAATTTCATTTTCAGCGACGAACTCTTCCTCGGTTTCCAGTACGTCGAACCGCACGCGCCCCTGTCTCCCCCGCTGGCCGTCTCGCGCTCCCCGGTCGGAATTGGCGGGAGTGTGACAGCGGCCTCGTTCGGCGCCGCTGATTGGTTGGGAGCGTCGTGACGTCGGGACGTCGGTGCGTTCGTTTTGTGTCACGGAGGGGGCCGTGCTGAGCAGCGCTCGCCTGCGCATATACGCCTGTATATAATAATAATAATAATAATAATAATAATAATAATAATAATAATGATATACGGAACCGAGAGCACTTCAGCCTCACATTATATCCGACGTTTATCAATTCGTTACTATAAATATGATCCAAAGTCTCAGCCATCCAATTCAACGTATAAACATTACTGCGATGACAAACAGATGCGCATGCGCAGTGCACTTCAGAAAGTTTGATGGAAAGGTAGAATGATAATGTTTGTATTTGTAGGGACGTCTCTAGCCTGGCATCGTCATTGCAAACTGCAATTATTGCAGAGCTAATTAAACCGATTAGATTGGATCTCTGCTGTTGCTATTCAATTTAGTGTCAGGGTTAAATGTATTCTGGATAATCTTTTTTTTTTTTTTTACAGCATAAAGACCACGATTAAAAGTATCCTATTTTAAGTATTTTAGTGATACATGAAACACAATTCTTCCAGCGATGCCATCGTCTCAAGAATGCCCCCAACACATATAGAATATATAATATAATATATAAACACACATACGTTCTGATATATATCAATGGATACTGCCCTTATGGTCATATGTTTCCGTTTACAACTAACCGAAACTAGGGATATGTAGTCCTGGTACATGGCATCTGTCCTGAAGGAGAAATCCCCGGGAATACAATTCCCATGATGCAGCACAGCTAGCTGTTTTCCACGAGACTTTCACTCAGTTGCACACCCTGACGGCCCTAAATTACTTTTGGTAGTGACCCTAAAAAGGTAGGATGGCAATACTTGTTTCATTTTTGTTTATCGAGATTAACGTTTTTAGCTTTATTGAGGAACGTTAGCTACACCAGCTGCTAACATGACAAATCCGCGTTAATCTTCTCCATGTTAGTTAGAATTACATATTAGCCAGGGTAGAATTGTACTAAAGCAGTGATCAGAGGTCCATTCCTTTGGTGGCTCCTCGGCTTTATTGGGCTGTCAGCTTTCCTTTCAAAACCACTGATACGAACAAATGTGTATTACTATAGCAAGCTTGCATTGCGCTATATTTTAGAAGTCGCTAGTAGTTGTCAGTCCTGATGACGGTCTGACGTGCCTTGGAGCCATGGAATTCAGGATCCATGCATTAATTCAGACACATCCAATCGGAATAAACATATTTTCCAACATATCGATGTAAAGTATCGGTTACGTAGAACGGAGTGTTCTGTAGGAGGGCATGTGTACCCGAGAGAAGTGGGCATACAGACCGAAACTTTACGACCGGACGGGGGACCACCGTTATGTTAAACTAGTTATCTCTCAGCCGCCGCTGAAATCCCGCTGCACGTCTACAGCCGTCGGTACGGTAAACCGCCTGTAGCGGAATGCGCTCCAGAATCCATCAGTTAAATATAATTGGGGATTTGCTTGGAGTCCTTTTCAGGTGCCCATTAACACATTCGACTGTTGCACATTTAATTACACGTTCAATTATCTCATACCTACCCTGTAAGCATAAACCATTTTACTCGCACAGTAAATAGACGAGATCTGATGGTAGAATTTTTTGTCGAGTTCAATTATTAATATTAATAGTTGTTATTTCACATGATGTCTGACCTGACATACCACAACCGTGATCATTAGAAACCAGTTCAGCTCTGAAAGGTCTTCACTTGTGGGTGTTTTCTTATGCAAACCTGAACCAAAAGACAAATATTGAATTAGGCTTAATGTCAGGGTAATGAGTGAGTCCAGTATTCTGTGAACGCCATATGTGATCATAGAGTGATCCAGGACTAGATAATACGAGACAGTGTGTGGCATTCGTACGATCATTGCTTCTATTATTTTACTTAAAAATGTCTTTACTGTGAGAGAAGAGTGTGTGGACCACCATTAACATGAAACTATAATTATATATTTTTCTAATTGTCAAACAATACTAGTTCCAAGATAACAATAGTGTCGAAACGTGTCGAATAATATTGTACTTAAATATATTCCAGTAATGTGTTGATTCTGGTTCGAGCTGTCTATGGCGCTGCTGTTATATGCTGTATACTACAAGCTGTTACCGTAGTTCTGCTCATAGGCGCCCATAGACATGTACATGGCGGCTGAAAATACCGGTCTTCTGGACCGCGGTCAGACATTTACGATAAGCCATTTATGCCACCCTCATACCCAACGCGTCTAACAAGAAACACTTTACTACACAAGTCACCCAATAGTTTGAAAGTCGGTAACTAACATATATTTTTTTTTATTTGATTTTCAGGAACTATTAGGATTTCAAAATGACAGGTTTGTTTTTAACTTTTGATCCGTTGTTTTTGTTTTCGAATTAACATCGCTGTCCAGACATTTCCAGCACACTACCGTATCAGAAATCCCATCCACAATGTGTATTGTGTACTCAATGTTATGTTATGTTTAATCCCTTTTTAGAACGTGTCAATAACTTCCCACCGCTACCAGCAATACTCAGAATAAAGCCCTGCTTTTACCAGAACATTGAAGATGAGATCCCGGAACCGCATCAACAGCTGGTGCGCAAAGTGTACATGCTCTGGATGAGTAAGTGCTCACACATCTCCATTTGCTGCCCACAGCCTATTGTGGGTAGAAGATTTGGTCACTGTTGTAAAGCAACATGATGTTTCTGAAAAATAATTTGTGTGACCCTTCTCCACCGATAGGTTTTGTGATCGTTGCAGCTCCTATATGGACTTTCAATAAGATACGGTTGTCCTGCAGGTGCATACTCATTGGGCAATCGTCCAACAATACAGGCAGCTTCTCTCCCTTTACGCTGTAAAGAGCCACTTCCCCATTCAAACACCACCAGATGGGATCTGTTCTTCTGAAAAGCGGACATGTGTCACGATTGAGGGCAGAGTCTCGCGTGTCGTCAAAATGGGTCAAGACGCTTCCTTCAACGCGGGGCAAAGTCTAGTTAACCAGAGCGCGGTCGACCCTCTTCCTTCCCCCAATAACCGTGCATGTTGTGGGTGTGCATGGAACCACCTCCGTGCTGTAAATGATGAATAGTAAATGGTCTGCATTTACACAGCGCTCTTCTAACCAGCGGCCACTCAAAGCGCTTTACAACACTGCCAAACATTCACCCATTCATGCACACATCCACACACCGACGGCGGAGTCAGCCACGCAGGGCGACAGCCAGCCAGCCAGCTGGTCGGGAGCAGTCAGGGTGAGGGCGGCGTCTCGCCCGGGGATCAAACTAGCAAGCTTGCGATTACCAGCTCAACCCGCTCTACCTCCCGAGCCACACGAAACCACCACTGACCTGTCTGCTCCCTGCCGTCCCCTCCTAGTGTACTCGGGCGCGCTGTGTATGAACGTGATCTCGTGCATTGCCTGGTGGGCCGGCGGAGGCTCCGCCACCAACTTCGGCTTCTCTCTGCTCTGGCTGCTCCTCTTCAGCCCCTGTGGCTACACCTGCTGGTTCAGACCGCTCTACAAAGCCTTCAGGTAGACCTCCTCAGGACTCTCCGTTAAAGGTGCCCTGACGCGCCACCAGGTGTGAGTGTGATTAGCCGTCACAAGCCGTTTTTGAAAATCTGACATCACAGGTGGGCGTGTCCACTTAGATGTGTGTGCTGGATAGATCAGTCGACCGGCCGACCCGGTGGACTGTAGCAAACGTTAGATCATCTATCCGTCACACATCTAGGTGGACACGCCCACCTGCGATGTCATAAGGGGCAGATTTTCAAAAAACGGCTTGTAACGAACCAATCACAACCACACCTGGTGGCGCGGCACGGGACCTGCAACGTTCCTTGGGTCCGTAGTACGAACAACGCTTCATGTTCAGTTGTCAAAGTGATAACAATCCAAACCTTTTATTTCTTTTAATCGCCTCTTCTTTTCATCTCTCCCTTCTCCCTGCAGGGCGGACAGTTCCTTTAACTTCATGGCCTTCTTCTTCATCTTCTTCCTCCAGTGCGTGCTGGCTCTGATCCAGACCATCGGGATCTCCGGCTGGGGAACCTGGTGAGTGAGACGTCGCCCCCCCCCCCCGGTCCCCCCGCTGGTCCCCCCGCTGGTCCCCCGGTTCACGTCGGGGGTTGGAGCGGTCACGGGCTGAGCCTGACGGGGCGAGGGTGAAACCTGCCGTTACGCCGCAATGACACTCACAATGCACACTCACATTATCCGGGCGATAATGACGTCTAGTGACGCCGGATTGTCACGCACGCGCAAGAACCTGAATCAGAGAAACCATTTTTATCGGCAAACACATCAACAGAATATACCGAAAGAAGTTTGCACCCTGGTCAAACATCAGGGTCAATGTGAAAGTGTTTAACCAATGTTTTATACCAGCCTTAAACCATAATAATTAATAATTAATTAATAATCATTAACTCACCCATGCAGGATAACTGCTTCACGGTCTCAGTGGTGAGACCACAGCGGTGTACTTGTATTTAATTCAGCTTGCCCTAATGCCATACTGTGCACTAACCCCACTACCCTGCGTCGTTCACCCCAAGCGGGTGGCTGTCCACAGTGATGTTCTTCAGCACTAACGTGGGTTCCGCCATAGTGATGCTAATCACCACTCTGCTGCTCACGCTGGTCACCATTTTAATGGCTCTGGTTCTCATCAAGGTGAGTCCCCCCGACACATGGCAGCGTACACACACACACACACACAAGTACACACACACGCACACACACACACAGGATGTGACCCCTGTTGTGTGTCTCCTGCCCCTCCCCCCCCCCCCCCCGTCAGGTCCACAGAATGTACCGCGGCGGCGGTGGCAGTCTTGTGCGCGCCAAGGAGGAGTGGTCCACCGGGCTGTGGAAGAACGCTGCGGTGAGGGAAGTGGGCTTCAACACAGTGGCTCAGACGGCCCAGGGCCCCAGCCTGCCCCAGTACCCGGCCGCGGTGCCCAGCTACCCCGACAACAGCCAGTGGTAACTCCGGGTCACGACACCACAAGGTGGCGACAGAGGATGCATTGGGTTTCTCTCTGGAGTGCCGCATAGTGAACAAATCACTCGGGTGCACAAAAAGTATGATTTCACCTGACCTGACTGGAAATGATGCATTGCAGTGTTGTTTATTTTTTTTTTGTTTAACAAAAGGAGGGTTGTTATTAAGATATTCAAAATAAGGCGTTCCTCTGTAAAACACTTTTGTCGTCTTATTGTCGGGGGATAGGAGACCCGAGTTTGTTTGCCATCGTCCATTCCATTTCATCCACGTTTACAAAAGCTGTCCTGAGGGGTGGTCACCAACCCCCTCTATTGTAAAGAAGTATTTTTATCTAGGAAAGTTAAAGATGTTAATAATAGGAATAAAAAAAACATAGTACAGAATTGAGGCAAGAAGGAATTTGTTTTGATATTGTTGATTTGATAATGCCATGTAATGCCTGCTCCCGGCCTTTAGGCCCCTAAGACTGATGTGGGCGAGGAGGACCACATGCTACACGTTACGTAGGGATGGGGACATTTTTAAGAAGACACCGGAATACAGTACAACTAACTATTTTCCAATGTGTTCACGAGTATCCATCATTTCAATGCCTCACTATTATTTATTTTGTATTTTTTGATAACTGCTATATGGCTCTATGCCTCTGATCAGCGTCAGCCTTTATTATCAATTGAACTAATGGGCCTTAATATTGCATGCACCTTTTGCATGGTGAAAGTATATTTTCTAATACTTGCCTTAACAAATGCTTCTAATTTTGTGAGTTGTTTTGCGGGGTCAATGACATGTCAAAAGCCTTTTGCTTCCTACTTTAACTGGAAAAGCGATACGTTTTGAATTCTATAACTTGAATTTGCTTGGTAAGCAGTTGGTGGACTGTTGCCATTACTTTCTACTGAAGTGTGCGCTCAAACTGTTCCCGCCTGTTACTAACATTACTATTGCCAAATAACAATTGAAACACAAGAGCAACAATACAGTTTTCTACAAGGTCACATTCTCTTAATCCAGTGCCATAGTGACTAGGTCATGAGTTATATTTTACAAATGCATTTATTTAGACTAATGCGATGCTGCTTGATAATGTCTAATATTGAACTTCACAGAAACAGTGCATGTGCAGGGATGTCCCCTTTTATTTTGAGAATCATTTTTAAAATCTGCATTTCATGGCCATTTTTTCCTTGCTATGAAAGTGTATAGTTGAACGTAATAATGAACACTATTCCCTTTGTTAAAGAAACGCCAAATCAGCCTCTCAATGTGAATCCAAAACATTTCAATAAACACTCGTTTTCATTTGTTGTCAATGTTTCACTGGAATTAGAGAAAAGTTTGCTGTTTAAGTCACTATCCGATATATAATTAATAATCAGAAAAAAATAAAGAATAAATCAAATGCACATTTCTCGATATACAGTAAATGTTATCAAAAGAAATTTTAATGACAATTCAATATAAAAATATAGCATTTTCCAATGAGAATAAAATAAATCTTGTTTGTTTTCGCAGACAGTCACGTGACGTGGCCTATAGAAAATAATTGGCAAAAAAACATTTTCCACCGTGGACCAATGTAGCTATATTACAGTTTGGTATGAGACTGGGTTGTATACGATTTAAAAACTTATGTTCCCCTTTAGGTAAAATAAATCAATAAAGCTAACAATGTAAAGTCTAACACGGGGGTAAACTACAAGCCATGAAGGCATGTTTTTGGTTTAAACCATAAATGTTATTAACGCAACCCTTACTTGTACAACCATTTCAAACTGGAACTCAAAACGTACTGATCTGATAACGGAAAAGACACGTTGTGTGTTTACATGATCAATGACTGAACGTCTTCAAAGCTAAATAGATGAACCCGATCTACGGATATATAGTGTGACCGAACACATTAAGGCGTGTCCTTCCAGAGTCCTTTAGTGTAGTGAATGGCTGCCGACAGCATGCATTTCAGTGTCCTCTTGGCGGGATACCTCCTGTAGTTGGGTAGCAGCAACAGGGAACTGCAGGGGAGGGCTTCTGGGAAATGGAGTTCTGTGGCATTGGGCAGGATGGCCACCGTCATCATTACCTCCGTTAGACCGATAATGGGCACACGGTCCAGACCTGTGAGGAACACTGATGGCAAGAACGGTGGAGATGATGTTACAAACATCATATACATACAATTACTACTATAAGTTATGTAGCAGCACGTTTAATACTTACAGAGAAAATCTTTCTTTTTGTCCTCGGTCAGTTCGTCAAACACCTCCCAGAAGTTTATGATATTGGGGTGTGTTTTGCTGTACTCTCCTTCATACACTGTGCACTGGGGGAGTTACAGAGTATTACAAATTAACCGTTACTCAACATTCAAAGGCAAAGTGAATATTATTCCCAATGTATTAGCGAGACGAGATGACAGTCACGCGCAACATTTTGCGTTGAATACAATATCCCCCAGTTTGAGATCTCCATCATGGGATATTGCCCAATATCCCGAGATACCAATCAAATTGCGCCATCTTAGGAGGTTCACGTGTGTAGCATATACTAATTACTCATAGCGCAAACGCTTCTATCTGACGGTAAGGCAGTGAATCCAGATACAACCCTGACTGTGTTTAGGAAAAAGAAAAATGTAACGTGAATTGTAATTTATAACTTCTGACCCGATAATTTTTTTACTACTTATTTCTTCTTGATTTCTCGTTCTCTGCATCTTTTTCTTTTTTGTTCTTTTGTCTATCTCGTTCTCCATCTTTCTCACATTTCAAAATGTTCTCATTCCCTTGTCTTTTCATTCTCCATATTTTTTATATTATTCCTGTTATTTATTCTCATCACCTTTCGTCTCTAATCTCATTCTCAATCTCTATGTTCTCCATTTTTCATTTTCTCGGTCCCCATCTATTAAAAAAAAAAAAAAAGTTCTGAACTTAGTTCACTCTTTTTTTTGCTACATTTTCATTTTCTTTCTTTTATCTTGTTCTCATCTTTATTTCTCCTTCCTCCATATCTTTTATCCAAATGTTTCTTTATCTCTTTTATTGCTCAATGTTTCCGTACTTTCTTTTTTTCTCATTCCCGTTTCCATCCATTCTCTCTTTCTGTTTTCGTTTTTTCTAATTTCTCTCCATCGTGTTTCTCCATTAATTAAATATCTTTGTTCCATTCTATCTTTTATACAACTTTTCTTTTCTCATTTCTTCATTGATTTTGTATATAGTGTATATAGCAAAAAAACAAATATATATTCTCGTGAAAACAGTAAAATATTTAGACACATTTAAATGACAGGAAAGTCAGGAGGAAACATCCACACGCTGAGATTATGATCTCTCTCAATAAAATAGTGTGTGACTTGTTAAAAGTCACACACAAAGTAGTGCAGACCTGCTTCAGCAGCCTCCAGTCAGTGAACTCCTGGCCCGCCGTCACGCCTCGCAGCTCTTCCGGCTGGAAGAACTCCACCGCGTCTCTGTCGCACACCTTGAAGAAGCCCCTCTTGAACTCCTCGAACACCACCTCTACGGACGTGTTGAAGGCGTAGTTGATGTAGGCGTCGACAAACTCTTTCCTGTGGACGGACAAAGTGCTGTGCTTTAGACTTACACTTGTGTTGGTGAGCACACATCTGAACACTGTATGAATATTATTTACGGTGCAGGTGAGGGCCTGAGAGCCTTCTGAAATCACATTTAAAAGCCTGAAAAACTATAATTATTACTATTGTTCTACTGACAATAATAAATATATTTCGGAATCTGCAATGGCTCACTAGCGTGTCGTCCATACATGTTCCATTGTACATAAAGGCTCCGGAATTATGGTGGTCGGGCCACTGAAATCAAACGATTTCATGTAGATGCACAACTACTAAACACTTTGAGCAAAGTCTTTATCCCGGTTTACCAATTATGTTAAGATGATTTGGTATTAGCCAGGATGTCATTCAAGCCAGTGAAATCAAGGTCCTTGGTTTTGAAGAGAGGCAGAGAAGTGTAGATAAGTTCTGGATTTCTCAGAAACATGAATCCCCACCATCTCAGAGAAGCCTTGGAAGGATCTTGCACAGCAGCCTCAGGGTGGGATACAGCGAGCGACTATGAAGTTACGGTTGCGAGGAGATGGTTGGCTGGAAGATGTTCACGGGACAGGCATTCCAGGAAAAATCAAGGTGTGGGTTTACCAGAACAGGACTCTGCCAAGGATAACTAACCCTCACCCTGCTGTCAGCGCTCTCTAGGAGTTCCCGACCTACACAGTTTCAGTCTAGTCGCCGCCAGTGTGGGGTTGATCGTAGGAAATAAAGGAGGGGGGGCGGTTGTTTTTGACGCGCGCCGTTCGCTGCCGGTGTGTTTCGGGCTTGAGACCTCACGTTGTTCCGGTGGCGGTGGCAAAGAAGAGTCCAAAGCTCACCATGTCAGGGGAAGACTGCATGGACGAGGCCCTTGAGCGGAACGGGGTGATGAACTGGATTCACCTCAAAAATCATCCATAAACTTACTTGTTGGCACATGAGACGGGCTTCCCTTTGGTTGTCGAATCAAGTTCCACGTGTCTGCCGGCCCAGTCCACCTGCAACACACAAAGAACCCAGCCAGTGACGTTGCCTGTCAATTAGAAAAAGGGCCAAGGAAAGCCCATAAGGCCTTCTGTTATTACGAAGAAGACAACCGCCCTACCGTGAAGCTGAGCCCCGACTTGTCAAAGTCCTCCGAGGTGTAGTCTTCCAAAATGCAACGCAAGCTCCTGTAAGGATGATTGGTTTAGTTGAACTGCCTCCTACTCCCTGCACTAGCCTATGACACTTCTTTGGTTCTAGTTGATTTCTAGAACCGTTGATACTTAATAAAAAAAATGTGTTGAATTATAAAAGTGATACAAAAAAGGCTATACTTGTAAAATGTAATAAGTTTGATCCGATAAAACCATGACTAACTCTGCCACTACGGGCTCAAATTCTTTCATGTCTTCGTAGGATGGTTTCACATTGAGCAGCTTCTTGAAGAGGACTAATGGGAAGGGCAGGTCGACGATATTGTGGTTGAACAAGACAACGCCACATAGAACTCCCAACAGGAAGTACTTCTCCAGTTTTGGCGGTTCAACCTGTCTCACACAAATACAGGTTGGTAGTTAGCGTGGAATATACATAAGCCTTAAAAAAAAAAATAGTATTATTTGTATTATTATACCCATATTTTATCCAACTGTGTATCATTTCAATTGTATAATTGTTACTGTGTAGAGCGAACGAAGCTGTGAAGCTTGAAGGGTAGACCTCACCCGGGCAGGGAACCAGGCTAGGGTCTTGCCCTGGTTGTACGTGAACGTCTCTGACCCTGGGTTCATGATCTCCTTGAACACGTCGATGAAGAAGTCTTTTCGGTTGACCACGGTCAGTTCCGGTCCTTCTTTGAACTGCACCTAGATTACATTAACAGGCTTGAGTGCACTTGGACACTTGGACACTTGGACAGCCTCACAGACTTGCCACACATTGCTTGACACACTGGAACCCAAAGGCCTAAAAAGGGACAAGGAAGTTCTCCCCCCAAAAGCCATTGAGATAGAGACCTTGAGAAGGAACACAGTTAATAGTATGTAATAATTATTAGGGCTGGGTTAAGTTAACACGTTAATTACACTATTTTAACACGATTAATACAAATTGACGCACATTCCTTTTTTTTTTCTCTCTAATATTTTTTGTTTTTAGTTCCACTTACTTTACATTCAATTACACTTGCAGTAAGTGACAGCCTGTTCACAATTCCCAAATCTGTGGCGCTACTTATTTGAATTGAACTACACTTGTCGTAACTGTTGGTTTACAATTGTACTAATTAACTGCCTGTTTACAATTCCCAAAACTGTGGTGTTCCGTAAGTTTCATATTCACCCCACACCGAGTGAGTCAATAAAACTCCTTCAAGATCACTTGGTCTAGCTTTTGCTTATTGAGTACATTTGGTATGAATGATAATGTGTCATTCCATTTCATAATCTCATTTAACTTCAATTGGAGTGGATTTAAAATAGAATTTTAAAAGTGTGATTAAGCGCGAGTTAACTCACCAATACTATGCGATTAATCGCGATTAAAACTTTTAATCTCTACCCATATTATATTAACAACAATATAATAACACTTCAGCAAATAAGCGGTCTGTCAATATTTAAATTTGGTTTGGAAACTCAGTCATGACAAATCAACGGAAGGTGATCCATCAACACAAATAAATCACAAATAAGTCAAGCTTCAATTTTTGCGATGCAGAGCATAATTTTTTACCCATAAATGAGGACATCATTCTGGTACGTTGATTGTTTTCAAAGTAAAGAAAAAAACCTTTCTGTGTCACAGTGAGTTGACGTGACACAGATTTTCAGTGGAGCCCAGTGGGCGTAAAAAAAGATTGACATAGAACTGGAAGACACCACAGAGACAGAAGTTTAAACAGTGACATATTTACCACGAGTGGCCTCTTGAACAGAGAGTGGTCGGCTAAAGACAGGTGGCGGAAAGTATCTTCAACGAGATGCGTTCGTCTCAGTTTGAGCAGGAACTCTGGCGGCAGTTCAGGGTCCTCCCAGTTTCTCAAATTCCGAAGATCCAATCCTGGCTTGGCAACACGTGACCCGTGACAGTGTTTATTCTGTAAGAAAAGAAGCAGGCTCGTCAAAATGTGATTCATTTTTTTTTACAAAAATGCAAATGGAGGTTGAATTGGTAGAAAAATCTCCCCCCGCCCCTTCCTGCCTCCTCTAAGCCACTCCCCCAAATATGTGTCTTAAGCAAAAGGTCTGATTGGACTGTAATACCAGATTTATTTGTCAGAACATTAAATTTATTGATTGCTGCCACAATGTTAAGACAATTTCAACAAATATTAAAAAAAGCTTTTAAAATAAAAGCATTTTTATTTAACTTACTTACTTAACTTACTTAACTAATATTTAACTTTATTTAACTTATTTAACTTTATCTAACTTTAAATGATAAATTTGAATGAATGAAATAGTCTTGAGATATAAAATATACCATTCATTCAATCAGGCTTTACAGCATATGTTGGAAATGGCCTGGATTTTCTACATAGTAGGCCATGTAGCATGTATCATTTTACAAAAAAAAACAGCCAGTTATACCTTGAGATAAATTGAGTAGATGTTAAGGGTTGCCAACTTGCAAGTGAGATTCAACACAAATGGAAACCGGCAGAATATGGCTGGCGTGTTCTCATCGTCCTTAAATATGAGATGAAGGACAATTCTTAATTATTAACAACAAATACAACAACAAATCGAACATTTCATTTGACAGTTTGACATTTTAGAGTGCTTCATACTTTAACCACAAAATGTCAGCACAAATGTTTACTTGATGTAATGAGTGTAGCACCGCTTTACACCTACGAGATTGATTCAGCATTTCAAAAAGCTGCATGCATATGATATCTCCAAATGAAAAGTTCTGAATATATATATATATTTTTTTTTTACCTCCTTAGGTAGGCATGCAAACCAAAGGCCCACGTCCACCGTAGGATCATACAAGTGTTCCATCTGGTCAATGTAGAACGTACTCAGCGGAACCTTCAGAGAGCGCCCAGCTTTATTAGCCTGTGAAAACAATACATTGATCAATAACAACAATAACGTAGAACCTTATGGAACCATATTATACAGATAATCGAATAATGTAGTATAACTAGAAAATGCATTTCCCTGTAGAAAGGTTTACACTTTAAACTGTTGTATAAAAAGTAATAATAATAATAATGATAACAAAATATTTTTTATAAATGATATTGAATATCGGTTTAGATATATTTGAAGGTCAAAGTGTGTTGATTTGTTAAACGTTTGAAAGAAGGTTTAAAAATTGACCCAAGTTGCAAAGTCTAAAGTAGTCGAAGTCTCTAGGTTAGATTGTTTAAAGGAGTAGGGTCCCAAAATGTGTAGAGAATAAAAGCCAATTTACACCAGAGCCGTTTTAGACGCGTTTTTTTAGTCGTCCGTCAGACGTCCGACTTCAGCCAGAGATAGAATCCATTCAGACCAGTGCGCTGATCCACACCGGCAGCGTTCTACGCCCGTCTCACGGCCGACCAAAGCTTCACTTTACGCTTCACTTCTGTTTAAGCGTTTCTGAAGCATCTCGGTGATGATGTTATCTGATGAATCTTGAAAATACAGCGAAATAAACGGCGGCGGTGTGAATGGATACGCCTACGTTACGCTCGCGTCTCTCTCTCTCGCCTGCGGTGTCAATTCCCAGTCAGAAAGAATAAAGCCTAAGAACAACACTAGTTGGGCGCTGCTTGCAGCCATCACATTATAATTATTATCATCATCATCATCATTATACTACTAATAATTATTCATCAAAGATTTTCATTAAAAATGAAAGATTTAAGGTTAGTCTCTCACCTTGTAGAGCATCTTGAGGGTCTCCAGCAGCATTTTGACCATGTTGTCGTGAGACTCCAGAAGGTCGTGCCGGAGAAAGAAGGACAGGGCCCGTTTGAACACCTCGATTTGAAAGCTCAGGATGGCAGGGGGCAGAGAAGACCAGCAGCCTCCTAAAACAACAATAAAAACACATTATTTGACAATATATAATAACCTGTAGTACCTGGAACAACATGTACTACCTGTAATTACCTATACTGGTTTATATCATATATACACCATATGCAGCAGTCCCACTATGGTATAGCAGGACTTCTTGGGGGACACAGCACAGAGCCCGGACCAGAAACCAAGACTAAAGGGGGCAAGTTACGCTGCGTTTCCTGTTTTGTTACAGAGATATTGTACCTCAGTAAACTCGGATTAAGCTTTCTGGAGGGGATTTTAATTAATAAAGTGTATTTCTACAATGACCAGTCGACAACGTGTTGATTGGAAACATTTACAGACTTTTTTTTTTTCCCTGTTTACTACGGCTGGCCGAGTTTTAGTTACGCCAAATACGTGCGCCAAATACGTGCGTTACAAATGTACAAACTGCAACACGAATGGTCAAAACTAATACGAAGCCAAAGAAAGTGAAACCGCCTTGATTGAACCAGGATTTGAGGAGACCCAGGGAGACGGTGTTCTGCCAATTTCTGCTCCCTTGTCAGATTTTGCTACCTAGTGGTTCTGCACATGACGACACTATTGACCCGCCGTGTAGTATTGGTGTAAAATATACATACTGTACCCCTTAACTCTTCAATAAAGACATTATAATACAGTATCAGAGTCTATCAAATCATGCTACCCTATCAAAAAGTGCTACCTTATGTGTTTGGTAGCGTATTTAATCTGTTGACCAACTGCCTCTATCAAACAATGCTCCCACTACAGAAACATTTTGATACTGTATTATAACGTCTTTATTGGAGATTTCAGGGGTACAGTATGTGTATTTTACACCAATATTCAATAAGCGTCGTCATGCGCATGCGCAGAACCAGTAGGTAGCAAAATCCGATGGGTAGCAGAAATTGACAGAACAACGGCATTGGACCAAATGAACCAATCAGATTCAAGACAGAGGTGTGACTCACTTATTAACCCGGACATCTTTTCATTAAGCTCGCTGATAATGAGAGCCAGGGGGATGACCTCGTCTATCACGTTGCGGTCCTCTAGGAGGATAGGACATGTCAGAAGGACCAGGAGTACGTCAGGAGACTTCAGCACAGACCTCGCTTTCAGGAGAGTATCCACAATAACGGCAACATTTATCTAGACGAAAAAAAAAAGTCACATGGTTACAGTTAAAACAGGGCAAAATATAACATAAATATGCTGGGCTTTGGGTGGAGGAATTCAATTATCCTTAAATTTGTGTTTAGGATCAACCATGTTCATTTATGGAACACGTCGCTATAGCATAGATTTGGTCTTAGCTATTTGTTTGATCCACGGAATCTGCGTCATCTGATCAAACGTCTGGGCAGCGGCCTCCACATCAGCGATCGACTCCCCTGTAGCCGATGGAGACAGACTGGCGAGGAGGAGAGAGGTCAGGCACAGCGCAACAACGTCCAGGTCCTAAGCTGAAGGGGATCCCAGCCTGCCCCCGGGATGTGCTGCACAGGTGAGATAATGTGGGCACCGAACCCAGAAGCGTTTAACCATCCGGCACTAAGAACTTACTTGGGTTTTGCGAAAGCAGCAACGAGGCTCGAACTTGACACAAACATTGACCGTATTTCCCTGCGATGGATTACAACACACACTCGTTAGCACTAACGATACAGCAGTGGTAGACTAAATATGTAAATAAGACGTATACATTTGAGTACAAAGAATGCAAAAAACGAACTCCATAGCCTCCTGATTGCCTGTTCCCATCTCCATCCACTTTTGTAGTTTTTTTTCGTCAAACCGCCTTAAGGTCAAGTCCCTCGTCAAACTCTATAGAAAATCAAATAAGAACAAATAACAGAAATTAATGAAATGATAATGGAAAACCATGTAAAAAAAAAATCCTCCTGTTTTGTAGCTTATTTACAAGGTGAGGTAGCCTGGAAATCCAGACCCACATCTAGAAAGCTGTAGGGTCTGGCAACGAGTCATGAAAACGGCCCAACTCGAGGGGCGGCACCAAGCGTGCATTTGAAAATATCACTGCACGCAATTGGATAACACTACGACCAATCAGAAGAATACAAGGGGTGACGTAGCCAGACCAGCGGAGCTAACCAATAGATGAGACTTGCTGTATACAATCGGTAAAACAGCAACGCTTTTGGCACCGCCTATATCAGACACACCGATGTGATTGGTTAATGTTCCGGGGCCAGGGGAATCGGGGAGTGAGTGTATCGCTCGTTCCCAGAGTGACTCGCTGGGCAAATTCAAATTGTGCTCTGGCGAGAACTCTGGATTTCCAGGGTGAAGGGGAGGTGACATTACATCAGCATTAGCTTGACTGTGTTTCAATACCTCAGCGGCTGAGTAGAGGAAGTTTGTGTTCCATCCAGCCGCTATCCTCAACGCTGCATTTGAAGCACGACAAGGTGAAACATGTTATGTGACACTACACTAGATATAATAGAGTATAGTACATTCCTATATAAATGTACATGAAAATGTACAAAATGTACATTTGGGCTACATAAAAACCTAACAATTAGCAACTTTATTCCTCTGGATGCTCAGATCACTATTGTATTTTTCTATTCCAAAATAATACTCAGACCAATTTAAAAAAAAAATCTAGAAATCAAATGTAGTTTTACAAATAAAACATTCTTGATTTACAGTACCGTTGGGTACAGGTGCTGCGGCATCGGCGGCCAATGGCAGTTGTACAAGAGCCGGTGTTGAACTTTGACCTTGAACCTCGCTGCCAAACGTCCAAATCTGGCCGGACGATCCCAGTATTAAGGTGTGGTGGCTGGAAATATCAAAACATTATTATTATATATTTAGAAGAGACCAATGTCACCCACAAGTATTTTAGCTTTTCATGATTCTGCATGAAAAGCAACAATACGTATGCAGATTGTCAATCACCCGCCACACGTCCACGTGAGGTCGGGTCATGTGATCAGTACCTGCCGCATGCAATCTGTGAGACGCGTTCCCCGACGCCCTGGACCTCCCGGGGCGTCAGTTCACCGGCAGCGGAGCAGTGGCCCAGCTGCCCACGACTTCCATCTCCAAAGGTGAAGACCTTCCCATCCTGGAGAGCACGACACGACGCACAACTCAACGCAACTACAACACAACGCAACACACAGCACAACTACAACACAACACAACTACAACTCAACTACAGCACAACTCAACTACAACACAACTACAACACAACACACAACTACAACACAACACAACTACAACACAACACACAACTACAACACAACTACAACACAACTAACTACAACACAACACACAGCACAACACAACTACAACTCAACCTCATCGCGTCTGTCCCCCTTCCCTCTCCGTTACGATGACGGGCCTGAGTGTCCGTCCGTCAGTTCGTCTGTCACACAACTCCTCTACAAACTCGTCTAAATATATATATATATATATATATATATATATATATATATATATATATATATATATTTGTTGTGGGGGCAGTGCAGGAAGGTTGTTTGAAACCATATATAACTTATTTTTAATGTGTGGGGGCAGAGCAGGAAAGAGCTGAAAACATTCAGAAAATATAAATATACAATACTTCATTTCATGCATTAATACAAAGCAGAACAAATAAATATTTAATTTATGGTTGACTAGCTTACGGAGAGAGACATGCTTCTTGATTATTCTATGGTGATATTTTGTGTAGATAACACTGCAGGTAAAACATATGAATTTATTCCTCACACAATATAACACAACAAAAAAAACGGAATATGACAATACCATATCGTTTTTACAGAGAAGGACCTGGTAGCCATGCGTGAATACCTTTGTTAGGACAACGGAGTGCTCTGCACCACAGCTTGCAGTGGCGACCTCCAGTGGTTTGAGGGACGGTACTGCAACAATGTTAAACCTACCTGTTGGACATATGGAGCACACTACTATTCCCAAATCATGACATTTTATTTAATTAACAGGAATCGATAATTATAACCCTTTCATTGAATAACTTGCATTCAGACAGCACAAACAACAGGGTCAGCCGAAACAACAAAGACAAATAATCAGACGTTGGAAGAAGCAGAAACTGTTTTTTGTTTTTTTTCTTTGGTAAAATAACAGTAAAAATAAACGGTGAGGAGTACCCTTCTCGTCCACTCTGTTGAGCCCCAGTTGGCCCAGTTTGTTGGCCCCGCAGCAGTAGACCAGGCCCGAGAGAGCGATGAACAGGCTGTGGGTGCCGCCGGCCGCCACCCGGGTAACTGGTACCCCCGTGAGAGAGGGCACCGGGGCGGGGCAGGGCTGCACGGACACGTCCTTCCCTAGACCCAGCTGGCCGTGACTGTTGGAGCCCCACGAAAACACGTCTCCGGCTGAGAGGGGGGTGTGTGTGTGTGTGTGTGTGTGTGTGTGTGTGTGTGTGTGTGTGTGTGTGTGTGTGTGTGTGTAGGAAAACACGGCCACACATCGACACACACAAAATACAACACAATAACAGATGGGTTAGGCCTTCCTCATTGTAAAGCGTTGGGGTGCATAGCCACTGTCAGAGGTCTGAGCTGATGAAGAGTCAGGTGGTGGGGAGGCAAAAGATGTCTGATTGGTGGGTTGTTGTTTTTTTTACTGGTCAGCCATCGTTTGGTCAATATTATTACACAATAGGTGAGTTACAAAGTCCATCAACAGTAGCCTTACTAAAAATTCAACTGGAAAGGTTTCACGTTCCAAAATACCCCCAATGGATTGGAATCGCTGTTTAGAAGTGTATCCCCCCCAGCTCAAACACAAAGCAGGCAAAGAACTGTGTGGCCAATGGAGATTCGGTGTGGATGTAATGCACATAAGACTGTATTTATAATAGATAATAATATATAATATATAATACAGCTTGAATTTGAACAGATTAAATACATTTGCGGTTTGGACTGAAACTTCTAGGAAGGAAGGGGAGGGGCATGTGGACATGTGATTATTTTAGTAACACGACAAAATATGGCATAGATATCCATGTTCAAGACCATAGTAGACCTACTCAGGCAATTAATAACCCCAAAAGAAACACGGTTTTGTGTTCACTGGCACTTTAACTTTGTTCACATGTGTTGACTGTTGATGTTGAGGCTATTGCCATATGAGTCTAAGCATTAAGAAATAAGATAAAGAAATCCAACACATATAATCCAATCCAATCCAAATATATATCCAAATATCAATAAATATTACCTTTCGTTAAAGCCAAGGAATGGGAGTTTCCACACGCTACTTGGATCACTGGTACACAAAAATGCAGCAGGCTGTAAGGAAACAACACACGTCTTTGGTTAGTTAACGAGTTTACTATATGGTTGATGAATGAATCGTCTACTAATTTTGCCAGTGACCACCACACCACCATTAAGAATGACGACGTTGTGTCTTGACCTTGGTGTTTGGAGCCTCGGCACTGTGTGTCCGACGCCCAGTTGCCCGTCACCACCGCCGCCCCAGGAGTACACGACCCCGGCCGGAGTCAGCAGGAGGCTGTGGTGCCGACCGCAGGCCAGGCTCCCCGCTCTGACACCGGGCACGCGTCCTGCGGAGGCGGGACAAAAACGAGACGCGTGCCAATGGTTTCGTGAAATGGTGAAACACCGTCTCCGTTTGGTTTCGTTGAAACTAAAATAGTTGATGATAGTTGTTGTTGTTGTTCTTGGGCCTCAGGACCGACAGCATTCATGTGGTGTACTATTGGCCCCGCCCCCCCCCCTTCCAAACTCTGCATCTTGGCGCCACGAGCTGCTCGTGACTTTCGTTTCTCTGAACAGAAAGTGAAACTTAAGGCCTACAAAGTGAGCGAACCAGGCTGAATAAAAGGCTAAATAACAAATATTTTATCGATATATCGGCTAATACTAAGCGCAAAAATAAACACGGTGATGTGAATGAATGTGTTACATATGTTGATATATGGTAAATTGTTTATATCATCCTATGCCACTTGTTTATATCGAGATATCTTTCTATGTAACCTCAATTCCATTTCTTACTGTGAACCCATATTGAAAGTGCTTGTATAAGAACAACTCACCTGGCTTCGTTTGATCTCCGAGACCGCTTCGACCAAGTTGTCCTTTGGAGTTTTGTCCGCAGGACAACACTTTTCCATCGCCGGTGAGGAATAAAGTATGCTGCTCACCACAACAGATGAGTGTGATGTCTTCATTGATGCTCCACGACAAACGAACTGGGTTTGGGTCGGTGGGGCAGTTTTCCCACCTGTACAGCTCCATCATCGTCCAGTTTGAACTAAACACTTTATAAAACCATGGCCCTAATATTATTGCCGCCTTCAAGACACTAGGAGGCAGCCTCGGTTTACACTCCCTTATCAACAAGGGGTGAGTTACCATGCAGGCGCCTTGCAGAGCTCCTTTGAGTAAACCTTCCCTCCTTCCCAAATAAGCGCGTTCAGGAAACGCCCCTCAGAAGTTCGTAGGCTACGATTTATAATCTCGCGAGATTCGTCTGGTGATAAAGGAACCGCCACACACCAAATTTTTTAATTTCTAAGATGCGATTTCTTGCATTCTAGTCCATTTTAGGGTGACCTGCTGGACATTGGCAAATCCTAAATCCCTTCTGATTCATAGCCTACATTTTCAGTTGCAGGGCCTGCTCAAGACAATACTATTTAATGGAAAGAAACAATAACCACTTAACTATTGACTTCTAGAGATTTTTATTAAAACTACAATGGCAAATTTGAGACTAACTTTCAGTAGATTCAAAGTAGGATGTGGTGTTGTTGTTGTTGTTGTTGTTGTGGCGTGTTGAAATAGTCTGCCCCCCCCCCCCCCCGGTTTAGAGTAGAGACAGAATGTAAGAGTACAGGTCCATCGTTGACATTATCAGCGAAGGAATGATCAGTTGACATTTACAGACGTGTGTACACTGACTCCCTTTGGGAGTCAGGAAGATATTGCAGAGTTGTGCAAGGTGCCTGCATGGTAAATGGATTACCCCTTGTTGATAAGGGAGTGTAAACCAAGTCCGCCTTTTAAAATCAACATAGAATCAAGTAGCTGTTTGACTCCTGGGACAAATGTATCTGGATATACTACTACTGTGTACTACAGTTAGGGCAAAGTCCACGTTGGGGAGTCTTATAGGTTAACCCTAACCAGAAAGACTTGAATCAGTCCGAGTCAGCTGGTGGTTGATTCGTCACACGATCACAACCCTATCACGAAGACAAGCACAGACCTATCACTGAATCATCTCACAACACACACTCACACTCACTCACACACACACACACACATATGGCCTTGCTTGAATTGAGATGATGAGTGAGAGAGTGACAGATGAAGGAGTGATCCTTGAGAACGTGTATTGCATCAGTGAAAGTCATGGGGACTGTTCTACTTTTCGTGGGAAAGCCAGGCATGCACGTCTTTATGTCGCAATCAATTACAAAGAAGTTTCTTTCAACGTTTTTCTCAAAAATTTCTTGCAAACCTTAACTCTAGGTTTTAGAGAAGTCAAGTTCATGTCCTTAGAGCAGTCAAGTTCATGTTTTTATAAACACAAACACACACAAGTCCATGAAATGAAATGTATTATTTTAATCAGACTTCAGTGGCCTTTCATTCAGAAATATATCTATTTTTTTTTTACAAATTCACAGGCACAAATAAATAGCAAAAAACGGCAGCTGTACAGAAAATATATTTCGTGAAAAAAAACGTGATTGTCACATTATGTACACACTGTGTAAGGAGCAGAGACTCTCTGCGGTGGTGTCTCTCTCTGCAGAGGCCCGCAGTCCTCTCAGATCTCCGACTCC
>NC_140279.1:18478956-18483956 GCF_964030765.1 Micromesistius poutassou | reverse complement strand
CAAATAAGTGAATTCTTAGCCGTTCATAACCAGAAACTATCCGACGAAATGACCGACGAGTTTCTCATTAAGACTTCATATCTTGCGGAGATATTCAGTCTGTACAACGAGGCAAACAAACGCATGCAGGGCGCGGATGCCAACGTAATGGAGTGCAAAGAGGCAGTGGATGCGTTTGTGCGTAAAGTGGAGTACAGGAAGAATAAACTGGGAAAGGGGGACCTGCAACAGTTTCCCTTGCTACAACAACAGTCAGGGGGGAAGTTATCTGATGCTTTGGCCAGACAATTCACCCGCCACATGGAGCAGCTTCAAGAGGATATGCACTCGCGTTTTTCGGATATTAATGAACATGTCTCAAAAGACGCATGGGTGATGGACCCATTTCTCGCTAAAGAAGAACATGTGGAGCACCTCCAGGCTGAGGATGAGCTCATGGATATAAAGTCCAACTCTCTCTGCAAGCGATTCTATGATGAGCATGGATACAAGCGGTTTTGGCTTGTGTAAGGGCCAGGAGTCGCTCCTAGGCTTGCTCATCATGCAACCACCAGATTCATCTTGCCATTTGCCACAACATACCTGTCAGAGACTGCTTTCAGCGCTCTGGTCACCATAAAAACAAAGGCACGCAACAGACTTGATGTGCACAGTGACTTTCGTTTGGCTGTTACCAAAGTCACACCAGACATCCCATCACTGGCTCAAGAAATACAGTGTCAGAGCTCTCATTAAAAGCTAGGCTGCCTGGTATGTATGAAAGTGAAATGAAAAGATGATCATAATACAACGAAAAATGTGTTCCTAGTACAAGTTCTGAAGTTTATGTGGTCATTTTACACATGTTTTTCCTCATTGCTCCATGCTGTTGCTGTTTTTTTATTCAAGCAGGTAATAATTGAAACATAGGGCCTAATAAAGGAAATTGTGTTTTTAAAATTAGGCCTAGGTTCTGAAGAAGTATAGACAGGTTATCCTCATTGTTTCATGCTGTTGCTGTTTTTTTAGTCAAGCAGGTAATAATTGAAATATAGGGCCTAATAAAGAAAATTGTGTTTTTAAAAATAGGCCTAAGTTCTGAAGAAGTATAGACAGGTTATCCTCATTGTTTCATGCTGTTATGAAATTACTGAAATATAATAAAGTATTTAATGTAAAAGAAGTTATGATGTTCCTTATTTTATTTTTCATGGGGGGGGGGGGGGGGTCACCAAAATTTACAATGGTAAAAATATGGGTCCCTTAAGAAAAAGGTTGGGAACCACTGATATAGGGAATAGTGAGCGAGTGAATAGGGAACGATTTTGAACACAGCTTCTATTACGAATAAACAACACGTCTCACTCATCGAGTGTTGAACCACCCCCACCCTAACCTCCACCCTAACCTCCACCCTAACCCCCACCCTAACCTCCACCCTAACCCCCACCCTAACCACCACCCCCACCCTAACCCCCACCCTAACCTCCACCCTAACCTCCACCCTAACCTCCACCCCCACCCCCACCCTAACCTCCACCCCCACCCCCACCCTAACCTCCACCTCCACCCTAACCCCCACCCCCACCCTAACCTCCACCCCCACCCCCACCCTAACCTCCACCTCCACCCTAACCCTAACCCTAACCCCCACCCCCACCCTAAACTCCACCCCCACCCCCACCCTAACCTCCACCTCCACCCTAACCCCCACCCTAACCCCCACCCCCACCCTAACCCCCACCCTAACCCCCACCCTAACCTCCACCCCCACCCTAACCTCCACCCTAACCCCCACCCCCACCCTAACCTCCACCCTAACCCCCACCCTAACCTCCACCCCCACCCTAACCTCCACCCCCACCTCCACCACCCTCCCCCCCCCAGCGCTCCCCGTACCCGTGCCGATGAACATGACGGGGTACACGTTCCCGTCCAGCGCCCGGACGCTGTCCACCACGATGCGGGTCAGGGCGGGGCCCCTGGTGACCAGCAGGGGGCCCCCGGTCAGCGGCCGCACCGCCTCGTCCATCAGGGGCCGGTCCCGGATGAACTGCAGCGTCTTGTCCGGGAGGTCCAGGGAGCTCCTCATGCCCAGCCGCCGCGCCGCGTTGTTGATGCACTGAGGGACGACGACCGGGAGTGTTAGGGTACCGGCCGCCACGCAGGACGTCAGGGTACTGCCCCTAGCAGGACGTCAGGGTACTGCCCATAGCAGGACATCAGGGTACTACAGGACATCAGGGTACTACAGGACGTCAGGGTACTGCCCCTAGCAGGACATCAGGGTACTACAGGACATCAGGGTACTGCCCCTAGCAGGACATCAGGGTACTACAGGACATCAGGGTACTGCCCCTAGCAGGACGTTAGGGTACTGCCCCTAGCAGGACGTCAGGGTACTACAGGACATCAGGGTACTACAGGACATCAGGGTACTACAGGACATCAGGGTACTGCCCCTAGCAGGACATCAGGGTACTGCCCCTAACAGGACATCAGGGTACTGCCCCTAGCAGGACGTCAGGGTACTGCCCCTAACAGGACATCAGGGTACTGCCCCTAGCAGGACATCAGGGTACTGCCCCTAGCAGGACATCAGGGTACTACAGGACATCAGGGTACTACAGGACGTCAGGGTACTGCCCCTAGCAGGACATCAGGGTACTACAGGACATCAGGGTACTGCCCCTAGCAGGACGTCAGGGTACTGCCCCTAGCAGGACATCAGGGTACTACAGGACATCAGGGTACTGCCCCTAACAGGACGTCAGGGTACTGCCCCTAGCAGGACATCAGGGTACTGCCCCTAACAGGACGTCAGGGTACTGCCCCTAGCAGGACATCAGGGTACTGCCCCTAACAGGGCGTTGGGGTTTCTACTGGGTTCCATTCTATTTAGAAGCATCGTGTCACAAACTCTCTGATTGGACGACAGATGTGCACGAATCAAACGCGCTCAAAAATAAAAAGGTAAAGATAAAGAATCAACTAAAAAAAACGATGAAGTGATTCATGATTCATGATTCATGATTCAGTGGGTAATAAATCAATCGTTAACCTAACAAACTCACCGCTCCCGGGCGCGGCACCGGCAGCTCCCCGCCGTACATCACCCATTTGACGTGGGACGTCTCCACGGCAACGGAGGTCTTGAACTTGCCCTCGTTGAAGACCTCGCGGATGGCGGCGACGCTGAACGCGCACACGGCCGACAGCCGCGACGAACCGCTGGGGGGGGAAAAGGGGGCGGGATCCGTTCATTAAAGGGGCGGGATCCGTTCATTAAAGGGGCGGGATCCGTTTATTAAAGGGACAGGATCCATTTATTAAAGGGGCGGGATCCATTTATTAAAGGGACAGGATCCATTTATTAAAGGGGCGGGATCCATTTATTAAAGGGACAGGATTCATTCATTAAAGGGTCGGGATCCATTTATTAAAGGGACAGGATCCATTTATTAAAGGGACAGGATCCATTTATTAAAGGGACAGGATCCATTTATTAAAGGGGCGGGATCCATTCATTAAAATAGGTCAGTGGTGCTTTGTATTATTTAAGTGCTGCACATCTAGAGGCAGGAGTGTGTAACATGCTCGGTCATTCCAAGCCACAAGCCATCGCTGCCCATGTGCAATCAGAAAAGCACTCTCTTCTTGTTCCAACAATCATATCTTCTTTTTTTATCTCCTTAGATTATTTATGAATAAGAAAGAACACGCATATAGGAGCGCTGAATCTATGGTTGCACTTTGGCCCGTGGCCACAGAGTGAGCTTCCTTGTTCTTTTATTGGGAGGAGAAAAAGGTCAAACTGATAAATAGTGTCAATATTATCCAGCTAATTATGAAACTGTATGAACAGCTTTGAGACATAGAGAGAGAGAGACAGAGGGAGAGAGAGAGAGAGACAGAGAGAGACAGAGGGCGAGAGAGAGAGAAAGAGAGAGAAACAGAGGAAGAGAGAGGGAGAGAGAGAGAGAGACAGAGAGAGAGACAGAGGGTGAGAGAGAGAGAAACAGAGGAAGAGAGAGCGACAGAGAGAGAGACAGAGAGAGAGAGAGAGAAACAGAGGAAGAAAGAGCGACAGAGAGAGAGAGAGAGAGAGAAACAGAGAGAGAGAGCGACAGAGAGAGAGACAGAGAGAGAGAGCGACAGAGCGAGAGAGAGAAACAGAGGAAGAGAGAGAGACAGAGAGAGAGAGAGAGAGAGAGCGAATGAGAGAGAGACAGAGAGAGAGAGAGAGACAGAGAGAGAGAAACAGAGAGAGAGAGAGAGAAACAGAGGAAGAGAGAGAGAGAGCGACAGAGAGAGCGACAGAGAGAGAGCGACAGAGAGAGAGCGACAGAGAGAGAGCGACAGAGAGAGAGCGCGACTGCACTCACGACTGGGGCGCGAACACAGCGTAGAAGACGCTCCTCCTCCAGTTGTGGTGTTTGAGCAGGAAGACATCTTGGACAATAGGAGGCAGGCTGGGCTCGGGCAGGGAGCAGTCCAGACGGGCTTTAACGAAGGACGTCCATTTCCTCTGCAACGTCCGCTGGCCGCCCATATCCTCCTAGAAAGCACAGACTGGTTAAGGCTGGGACAGCTGAGCCGTAGGACTATGAGCCGTAGGACTCTGTGTTGTTTTCGTTACTGCTGGTGGCTGACCCGCACAAGCACAGGTCGCGCCGACAGGGCCCGGCCCTGATCTGAACTAAACAATAGAGTTGAACATTAGAAGATAAAAAAAAATTTTCCTTTTGTTCGACAGCCTGATTCCTGGATAGGTTTCATGGATAACAATACGACCGTATTAAACTAGCTCTAAATTAGTTTTTTGCCGTGCAATATGTCGTACAAGCAGCATCTATTGTGCCCTTTGCCCTTTTGGACATTTACATTTAGGGTATTTATCAGACTTGTATACAAAGCGACTTACAATAAGTACATTTGTCTGAAGAAAGAGAAACAATATGTCTGTGGGTACAGTGAGGATGTTCATAGAACCAAGTGCCAAAGCACCAACCATCACTAGG
>NC_140279.1:18431456-18473956 GCF_964030765.1 Micromesistius poutassou | reverse complement strand
CACGTCACGTCACGGGTTCACATGTTCACCTAACCCCTAACCCTAACCCTAACCCTTACCTCTAACCCTAACCCTAACCCCTAACCCTTACCTCTAACCCTAACCCTAACCCTAACCCTTACCTCTAACCCTAACCCTAACCCCTAACCCTTACCTCTAACCCTAACCCTAACCCTAACCCTTACCTCTAACCCTAACCCTAACCCCTAACCCTTACCTCTAACCCTAACCCTTACCTCTAACCCTAACCCTAACCCCTAACCCTAACCCTAACCACTAACCCCTAACCCTAACCCTAACCCCTAACCCTAACCCCTAACCCCTAACCCTAACCCTTACCTCTAACCCTAACCCTAACCCTAACCCCTAACCCTTACCTCTAACCCTAACCCTAACCCCTAACCCCTAACCCTAACCCCTAACCCTTACCTCTAACCCTAACCCTAACCCCTAACCCTTACCTCTAACCCTAACCCCTAACCCCTAACCCTAACCCTTAACCCTAACCCCTAGCCCTAACCCTAACCCTTACCTCTAACCCTAACCCTAACCCTAACCTCTAACCCTAACCCTAACCCTAACCCTTACCTCTAACCCTAACCCTAACCCCTAACCCCTTACCTCTAACCCTAACCTCTAACCCTAACCCTAACCCTTAACCCTAACCCCTAACCCTTACCTCTAACCCTAACCCTTACCCCTAACCCTAACCTTTAGATCCATTCAGAGACAGTGGAAAACACTGAATTAATAAAGGCATTATAATATAATTATAAAACAAATCCAGTATAATAAACAATGGGGTGTATGACTAAGTGCAGTTAAAAAAAAAAAAATGCGTGAACAATATCATACTCCCCCAGGTGAGGGTAGTCTTACCCTGGTAGGGGAAGGTTTTCCGTGGAACACAGTACTGCGCTCCCAGCGCTCCCAAGGACAGCACGAACAACAAGAAGAAGGGCGGGGCCAAGAGAACGCTCCGGCCACGGAGAGGCGGAGCCATGTTCTCACCGTCCAACCAGGGAAGAGCTGTGGAGCTCCGCCCACACCCAATCACAACACGGCCAATCAGAGGCCGGGCATGGTGGCATGGGGGGAGGGTGGGCGGGTGGCGGGGGGGGCGGGGACTGGTGGTTAACGGCTTTAACAATAACAATAATTACGAGGGTTCGGCGTGGACAGAATATCCAATCTGTGGTCTGGTTTACAGAGTTGTGACACCGCTGCCTCGGGCCAAGTGACAAGTTTGTGACAGTTTCTCTCGCTTATCTTGTTTGGCGGCGGTGGCAAGGTGCGGGTTTGGTTCTCTGTACCGTTTTAACGTGAACGGGCGAACGAAAGTTGGTTCAACCGGATTCACTTCAGCTCAGGTGACCGGAGCGCGATGAGGAAGACGAGGACAATGAGGAAGATGAGGGCAACGGCGTCGGAGAGGTGACGTGAGGATGACCACGAGCCGCTGGGCGCGTCCACGCGTCCGCGTGTCCGCGTGTCCAAGTGTCGGGACGGCGGCCATGCTGCCACGGCTACGGGTGCACGTCTCCGCAGCGCGTCCTCATCACTGGTCCACCAGGAGGAGACCATGGAAGAGAGGAGGAAGGAGGAGGAGGAGGAGGAGGAGCAGGAGGAGAAGTAGGAGGAGGAGGGGAAGTAGTAGGAGGAGGAGGAAGAGGAGGAGGAGGAGGAGCGTTCATGTTATATAGCGGTTATAGTCTGAGGTTGAGGGGGTCAGACGCCCAGCCCAGAGGTTCTGTGTCCCCCCCCTCCCCCACCCTCCCCCCTCCCCCCTCGTGGCATCTGTATACTATATATATTTATTTCATATATTTATACAGTAAATAGATTGAATGACATTGAACGATCAACTGTGTTCAGAATAGTGATCGACCGATATTATCGGCCGATATTCGTGTTCGGCATCGGACGATGTTTTTTCGACGATTCTTTATTTTTTTACGGGTTTTTTTACAATTTTTTTTAAAGATTTTTTCCCGCCATGATTTACAGACAGTTCAATAAATGTTTCAAAATTGACAGCTGTAACATCTGTTGTCGTCATTGTGTCATTTTTACGATGTAAATTGAGGGAGCGAAAGCAGCCGTATCGGCTCCAAATATCGGCTCCAAATATCGGCTCAAGAACATCGGTATCGGCGTATATCGGTCATCGGCTCCAAGCGGCTGATGATGAAACAAATCGGCATCGAACCCTAAAAAAATCCCCATCGTTGGCTCCCTATAGTTCAGAACACTCTCTACGCTAAGCGCTATCGCAAATCAGGCTCTCTAACCGAGCAGAGCAGCTTCACATGAGCCGGGCGGACAGGAAGGCAGACTGGTGAGCTTCAACCTCACTCACTTCCTGGCGCTTTAATGCACGCTTCCAAAAAATAGAAAGCAGGCTGAATATAAATGTACTCAGAACGTCAGCAGACTTATCTGCCGAGGGAGACATGATGACCCCGCAGTTCTTGTTATGCCGCGGTTATTTTAAAAAGTAAGCAGATATATCCGAGTGCCATTCTAACAACTTCTCACCGCATCTCCCTCTCTCTCGCTCCCTCTCTGCCTCTCCTTCTCTATTCCTCTCCCTCTCTCTCTCTGCCTCTCTCTCTCTCTCTCTCTGCCTCTCCTTCTCTATTCCTCTCCCTCTCTCTCTCTGCCTCTCTCTCTCTCTGCCTCTCCTTCTCTATTCCTCTTTCTCTCTCTGCCTCTCCCTCTCTCTCTCTGCCTCTCTCTCTGCCTCTCTCTCTCTCTCCCTCTCTCTCTCTCTCTCTTCCTCATGATAAGGATGACTTCCTCTGAGCTCTGCTTTAGGACGGGGTGGGGTGGGGGAGGTGGGGGATTGGGGGGAGGTGGGTGGCGGGGTGTGTTTTCAGGTCTGGGCCTGCAGACAAATCACACTGATAAAATAAAGCTGAGGCTGAGGCCGAGCCGCTCTGAACACCTCTGCCCTGGTCCTGGTGCTCTGGTGAGGCACAATCTGCACCAGCACTCAGACGAGAACCACCTAACATCACCCACACCCGCCAGGGATAATCAGCTAACAGGCTCGGAATACGCCGGAAAACACTTGTACCGAAACTTGTACTCAACACAGCAAAACAAAACAAACCTTTTTATTTATTATTATTTGTCTGATGCTGGCTCTTGTATGTCCTGCGTGCTTTATGTATTTTATGGCTTGAACCACTCAATACTTGATACGTGGTTATAATTCATGTTTTGTCTGTTGCTTTTATCTTAGTTTATGTGTTTTTTTTTAATCTTTCTGTTATTTGTTATTTTCTTTTTAGGGTTGTTACATCTGGCCAAGGACTTGCAGACGGAAACTAGCCTTCTGGCTCAATCTGTCATATTTACAGAAATGTTTATTAGTATGCACTGTTCCTGTCAAATAAACCAGCAAAAAAAACGTCCTGCTAGAGCCCACGCCTTCTGCGCTCCACTTAAAAGTTCAGCTAGTCGTGGTGGGATTCACTTCACCCACTGTGTGTCACGACAGAGAGGATTATTATACTTTTTTTTGGGTCAAAGCAAAGTTTTGCAACCAACTGCCATGTACTCTGTTTCCTGTCACTACTTGACAGTAAGGGACAAGCTACAGCAGGCCTCTCCCCCCCCCCTGGCCCCCTGTGGGGAGGGCGTGTGTGTGTGTGTGTGTGTGTGTGTGTGTGTGTGTGACTACGATTTGTTGTTGTTCACAGGGCTTGACGTCGCGTTAAGACACGAGTAGACAGACAGGTCTGTCTGCAGATAATACAGAGGGAGGAGTGGTGGCTCTCCCTTCACACACACACACACACACACACACACACACACACTTCAAATGGAGTTCTATCTCTTCTTTTAGAACTGGCCATGGCTTAAAGCATTGCTGTGTGCTGAGCCAATGCTAATTCTGGCGGGAGTCTAAGGTATGATTATAGCAAAGCATACATGCAGGCACTAACTCTTATCTGGCATGTTGACTTAAATGGCTTGAATTTGTACAGATATGCAATACTTTTTTTATCAATTCTGAATATTATTATTATTATATACTGAATATATTCAGGCATTGTGCGTACAGTATGTTTAACGACACAATGGACCATCTGCCTATGCAGGGAGAATGCAACAGAAAAAAAAAGTAGTTTGAAAATCCAATTGTGCGTTTCTTTTGAACGAAAACAATACATTTCCAGTACATCCAGCCAAACCTGCTTGGAGATTAGACACTGAAAACACAACTGTGCTCCAGTTATAAAAGTTACACACACACACACACACACACACACACACACACACACACACACACACACACACACACACACACACACACACAAAAGTTTGTACATCACTAATTTGGGACAAGGCTTGTTTTGTTTGGAAGTCCACTTGCTGACTGGCCAATCAGTGGCCTCTTGCTGACGAGTGCTTCCATCCAGCTGCCTCCCGAACTCTCCTGTTTTAAGTGGATATGCAAATTCTATATTTGTTTGTAAATAATTATGTTAAATACTTTGCTCGCTTGATTTGAAAAGATACACTGCCTTGCATTGCATTATTATAAGTGGTAGAAGTATTATTTTATATATATATATAATGCATCATGAAATATGTTCTAAACATAAGTTGGGTAAACAGAACCAAAGCCTCCACATAATGACTGGAGACTCTCTCCTGACAGCTCGACGGATGGCTTTGACTAAACCACACACTCATGTCCCAGCAATATCGCGAAGCAGTGATCTAAGCAGCTCCAAACAGAGTTAACAACACAGCCAAGTGCTCCAAAGCCACTGAAACCACCAGGATGCAGGCTAGTGTAAACGTTGACGGGGTTTTGAGAACAGCTCAGAGATTCAGCTCTGCTCCAACCTGTTACTGTGTGAGAGGTGCTGGCAATAACACTAAACTGGTTATCTATATGTTTATATATGAATCATAAACGTTTAACGCGTGGTCATTAAAGGAGCCTGCTGTTCTCGGCTCCCATTTATTTTTTTTATTTTTTTTCTGATGCACCAAACACCGCTTAGTCTCCGGGGCAAAGCCAGAGTTACGCTCACCGCCACACCACACCCCCGAGAGAGCCCGGGACTGCCTGTAGCGACTACAGCGGACCCCCCTGGCTCTGGGCTTTGGAACGGCCCGACCCTCCCTCCTCCACAACTCATTAACCCGGAGGCGCTGCCTAACCCACGTTACTCCCCAACCGCTAGCTGTTATCTCGCGAACTGAAACAAGGGCTGCTTGTTTTTGGATAGTTTCACTAAACAGAACGTCTCGCTGCCGCCCTCCAGGGACACTCGCTGCCTGACCGGAGGGCCTGAGATCCATGCGGTCTGCAGACTGACCCACACCCCAGCCCAGCCCTGTTGCAGGCCGTGGTGAACGAGAGCTGCTCGCCCCAGCAGAGAGCTGCCGGCTGCCGGCTGCGGCGGTTCCCTTCGGACACTCCCTCCTGTGACCCTCACTGACTTGTTTTGGAGACAAGAGTGGAAAATACAATCCAGTTCGGTGGCAATAATAGGTTTTCAGTGCAGGTCTAAAATACATAGCTCTGCCGTTGAAGCCGGTGACATAACCTTGTCGCGTTTTGTTTTTACGAGGTGTGGGATAGGTTGAACCAGCTGTAATAAACACATTAGAGCTGGGTTGTTTCCAGTCACAGTGGTGAACGTATAACAATGCTCCCAACAGTGTAGAACGTGATTCTAATTAAGATCATTCAATTCTTGATTTTTCTAAAACTTTGACACTCATTGGTCACTAAACAAATGCACACGACATAGATACACATCTATATACACACATATACTGTATATCCCACACACGCACAGAGTGACCAAGATGCTTAGGGAACAAAAGAGAGCCAAGCCCAACCTGGTTCTCATTCTCTCCGCTCCGCAGCACAACAAAAGGACTGCGCCTACACTTCAAACGGAGGCTCACTGTATACCGGTATGGGTACAAGTGAAGTTTGGTTGCGGTTGAACGAACGAACCCCCACCGCCATCGGCCACCTGATGGATTTGAACAACAGTTCGCTGCCCGGTGAGGGAGGGCGGGTCACGGCCTTGAGGTTCAGGTCAGCAGGTCGAACCCCGGAGGTCAGACCCCCGCCGACAACAACTGGCCTCCATGGGAACAAATCCTGTTTTTCCGATATCGTTTTCTTACACTGATCCAAAATACACTGATCCAAAATACTATATATATATATATATATATATATATATATATATATATATATATATATATATATATATATATATATATATATATATATATTTGCATTGCACGTACCTTTACTATATAGGCTATATATATATATATATAGCCTATATAGTAAAGGTACGTGCAATGCAAATCAAATAGCCTACTGTAGCCTAATGCTTTAATTTGGAAAATAAAATAATACTTTCGTTTACAAGAAGTAACGTTAGCCTATAATGATAGTAATGTCCTGGTACTGTCCGTTGAAAGTTACTAAACGTAGGATATTCGTTCAACTTCGATTTCTGAACTGGAATAAGGGACTGTTATGACTGTGTAATTAGAAATAGGAAACGGATTCCAGGTTTTTTTGAAGCCGACAGGATTCCTCGTGTTGCCACTAAAGCAGTCCTCCAGTACACCGAGCCCTGCGTGGGTCAGCTTCTACAATAAGATCACTAATTATTATTATACTGTTAGGACGGTCTATCACCGCCGACCAGAACCACATACAGTCCCGCTATGGCAGTGTGCGCTCAACGACCTGCAAAGACAGACGCTTGTGAACCGGAGCTTACCGGAAAGCTTCTGCAACAATACGCGCTTAACTCGCAGCAACACTCTAACCCTAACCCCAACAACACCGACATGGTGAATGGGAGACTCGCTCAACCCACTTACCACAATCATTTCCAGGGTTCCTGAGTTCTCGGATCCTCCTGAATCGCTGTGATCTGTTTTTTTCCCCACCTGCTGAATCCACAGGTCTTCCCGTACGGACCGGACGGTATTCCCGTACAGAAGCTTGTTCCCGCACAGAAGGTATTCCCGTTCGGAGCTCCGACTCCTCGCTCTGTTGTAGGCCCTACCTGGGAGAGCGGGGGTCACGTGGCGCGTCGCCGTTCAAAAAAAACACTCCCTTCTCTCTCCACCGTCTATAAATAAAGACGATTATTGAACGAATGAATAAATGAAAAGCAAAGGCAACAATAACCCAGATGCAAGTGCATGTGTGTTTTTATTTTTTATTTTTCCTGATAAATAGATAGATAAATTACCTTTTTGTGTAATCCATTGCTAATGCATTGGCTATGGGCCAAACACCCTAGAATTATAGTTTACTATAGTTCTACTACCAATCTCTTTTTTTGTTGCATTTTTCATTAGCAATATGTATTAAATACCCTTCACTTCTCAGTAATCCATTTGGTCATGTCGGGAATTTACTACTTCATTTATTGAATAGGCTTATTTCAAAACCAGCTGCGATGTATTATAGGCTACAGGCACATATAAAGTACTATGAACACATATACTATTGCCAGAAATGCAAGTCACACACCAACAAGCGTAATTTAAGCCCGCCATTTGACTTTGTTTCATAATTTCGCATATTATTCGTGGTATATTTGAAGGAATATTGGCTCTTACTCTTTTAATTGTCGAGACCACGCCCTCTGGTGTTCACATTGAGCATAACAGTTAAACCAGTGATAGCATAGATTAGAACACATAGCCTATAATAGGCCTATGTATATATACGAGTCACGACATACAAAATAAGAAGGCACAATATTACAAAAAAATGTAATTGCACCAGAATAAACCAAATGTGTCAAAGTCAATATTAAAAGGAGCACCACATTCGATCCTATACGTTCAGAGTGATAAAAAGGTTACAAGTCGAGCTGCTTGGTCTTCTCGTCTGCTTGCAGAGCGAATCAGTGAGCACACGAGGGACACCTCACATTAAAACCAACACAAAGACAAAAGACAAAAGCATAACGTTGTAACAAAATCACTTTTCTGTTGGTTAGGGCCTATACTCTTCAGAAACACAGTTGGCCCCTCCTTACTCGTCCCATTATCTCTCTCGAGCAGAATAGAGATGATGATTAAGGCGACATCTCTCTCTCAGTGACATAAGAGTCTCCTACCACAGGGAGGTGGGGTAGTGGAGGAGAGAGACTGGAGCCGTCAAGAAGATTTAAAGAAATAAAAGTTGATTCAATTTGACTTCGATTATAAGCATGATGACAGAGACCCCTTTGCCCTAGCCTTTTTCTCCAGACACCGCAGATCATCACTATCAGCACACACACACACGCACGCACGCACACACACACGCGCGCGCACGCACGCACACACTCACGCACACACACACACACACACACACACACACACACACACACACACACACACACACACACACACACACACACACACAGTCACTATACCTTTTGGTGTGTCTTCCTTGTATTGTTATTGTTAGGACACAATGAAATATATCACCCACACACGCACGCACACACACACACACACACACACACACACACACACACACACACAACCACCCACACACACACGCACACACACACACACACACACACAACCACCCAAACACACAACTGCACACACACACACACACACACACACACACACGCACACACACACACACACACACGTACACACGCACACACACACACACACACACATGCACACACACACACGTACACACACACACACACACACACACACACACACACACACACACACACACACACACACACACAATGCTTCGTTCTGTGGACCTGTCTTTGGTTAGGGTCATCTCTGCACCACATCTCTGCACCACACCCCCCCCCTCCCCCTTTCTTCATGTCTAAAACACCCGTCAGACAGACCTGTGTGACAGACTTCACACAGGAAGTGTGTCTGTCATGTTGTGTTGGTTATTGAACTGTTAACCCGCAGACTTGGGTTATGTTCATCAGCGTTACCATAGAGATCATGACGCGTGCAGCAGGACTGCACCGCGGCCGTATGACCGCTGTCACACTGAGCGCATAGACAGTCAAAAATAGCTGAGACGGTAGAGGGGTTAGAAACCCATCAATGAAAATAGGCTATGTATTTCAGGTAGCCTATTTTTTGCACCAAAAAGATTTGAAAACCATGAAAGTTTAAAATCTAAAAAAAACAAACCCTCTGACGTTCCCAGCACCCCCCCCCCCCCCCCTAGGTTTGCCCCCGTAGAGAAACCATGGTTACATCTAGCCTTTGTGTCGTGTTAATTTCTCTGTCCTTACTTTGGTGCTCCCGGTCCGGCCTGTTTTAACTGCTCTTAAACTCTTACTCTCTCATTAACACACACAAAAAAATTTATCATCACCAAATTTTATTTAACTCCCCTTTAAGCTGTAGCCCTACTGGTTTACGTGAATAACTGCAGTGAATATACAAAGAATAGACACAGAAATTGTGTGTGTGTGTGTGCGGTGGTGATGGTGGATTTGTGGTCATGTGCTATCGATGCGATGGATGAACACAATCTAGGGTCACCCATTCATTTCCTATGGCGGTCATTTTTGACCGGGAACACCACAAGTTGACTAAACCACTCAAAATTCAATGAAAGTGGTGATCAGCAATTGTATATGTTCAAATGCCTATAGTGTGGAGGATATCATAAGGCCTTGAGACGATAAAATGTAAAACACAATATTTATGATTGAAGAAATAGGAAATCAGTCAGATTTGACCCTAACACGACAGAAAGGCTAGACGTTACATTAGAGGGAAAGAAGCGAACACCCTGAACAGTCTCCAGTCTCTATTTCCAGTGCGTTTACATGACACTCAAGAAAGTCAAACTTATTGGGTTAGTCCAACTATGATTGGATTATTAAGATGCATGTATACACCTTAGTCGAGCTAAAATCGAATCTAATTGGGTTACTCATAGTCGAATTAAGACCCCTAGATTATTCGACGGTTTGTCGCATTAAGCGTGCGCATGCACGGATTGGGATTGGATCATGCGTTCTGCACATGCTCGAGGTCTTTTCCCGGGGGCCGTGAGCTGCAAGTAGAAGGAGACGATAGTCGTGTTGTTGTTGTCGGCGTCGGAAAACGAGAAACGGCGATTTATTTAAAAAGGTGGCGCAGACGATGGAGGAAGCCGGTGAGTGTAGTTAATAACGTAGGCCTACGTGTCGCTCAGACAACCCCGTCTCTGTTCTGTAACTTCCTGTGTGAAGATGGTTTTAGTCATGAAGAGGGGGGTGGGGGGGGCTGCATGGGGGGAGAACACTGTCTGTGGTGCAGAGATGACCCTAACCAAAGACAGGTCCACAGAACGAAGCATTATGCATGTGTGTGTGCGTGTGTGTGTGTGTGTGTGTGTGTGTGTGTGTGTGTGTGTGTGTGTGTGTGTGTGTGTGCGTGTGTGTGTGTGTGTGTGTGTGTGTGTGTGTGTGTGTGTGTGTGTGTGTGAGAGAGAGCCAGATCCTGCCCCCCCACGCACCAACACCGCAGCACACGTCATCGCTTTCTGATACCTTCAGCCTGAGGTTGTGGTAGGCTACAGGGTTTCTGAGTATGTGTGTGTGTGTGTGTGTGTGTGTGTGTGTGTGTGTGCGTGTCTGTGTGTGTGAAAAAACATACTGTGTAGTGTCTTCAAAAACACACACACACACATATATAGGCCTATATGTATATAAATTACATAGGCTAGATATTTGTAATCCATTGCTAATGTAACCATCCTTAGTTATTTCTGCTGTATAACACAGATTTTGAAATGGTCAGCCGCTGCTGACCAACTATTATATATATATATATATATATATATATATATATATATATATATATATATATATATATATATATATATATATATATATATATATATATATATATATAACACACACAGGGGTACAGACCTGTTTCAGACCCTCTCAGGGGTACAGACCTGTTTCAGACCTTCCCATTTGAAAAGTAGTATACTTTAGTGTATTACAAATACAATTTAAGTATACAAAAGTTTTTACAGGCATACTTTTAATTGTTGTGCTAAAATATGTTTAACATGTAGCCTACTTTTAAAAAAGTGCACTTCACAATAGATGTCAAGTTCAACTTTAATGTATGGTGGTATTTAAAATCACATTGTCCATATTGTCTTCGCCAGCTGCCTCCTCTGCTCCTCCTTCTCCTCCTTCTCCTCCTCCTGCTCCTGCACCTTCTTCTCCTCCTCCTGCTCCCGCACCTTCTCCGCAAGTAGTTTCCTGACTGCCTTTGTGAACGGGACATCCTTGATATTTATTCTGATCATTGTATTGGGATTAATCTCAGTCTTTGTATCAAAGAATAGACGTTCCGCCGTAGGCTTTCGAAATGACAAAATTACGTTGTTGATTAACCGGAATAAAAAAAAAAATTGAACTCTCAGTGACGGTTTCAAAAAACCACAAACTACGATACCGCGAAAGCTGGACTTTATGCATTCCATCTATACTTTTTAAATTAGGTTGTACTTTGTATTTTGCGCGCAGCCAATCACCGCAAGCGTTCTTCGATCTTGCGCCGCGTGATTGGCCCATTACCGCAGCAACTACAACCCCGACTGTGTCTGTGGCGCGGCGTGTCGGACGGAGAAGCTTTCACCTCACATAATGCGTATAGAGTGAAATAGAAAAAATTAAGTATAGAATGAAGCACTCTACTGGTAACGGTACCCAGCCCTAAGGTACTGTATACAGTATACTGTATACTTTTCAGGGGTACACAGACCTTCTCAGTTGTCATCTGGTCATGTCTGTAATGGACTTTGACACATTTTTTAGTAGTTGACAGAAGTAGTTGACATTTATTATATACATCTAGCGCACAGTGAGACACTCAAAAGAGTATAATCGTTGCAAATGATACATTACAAAGCTCACACAATTGATACATTACAAAGCTGTTTTTCACATGCAGGTCCAAAAAAAAAAAAAGAAATCCTAAAACCTCATAGCAATTGTCCAGAGCCAATTTCAACTATAACAACTACATTCAACCAAAAACAATACTGAAATAATGTAAATGCAAAATAAACATTACACGTGAAATAAACACTAAATAAACATTTGGTCCTGTATAAATACACATCAGCTCATGAATACACTGTGTCCACGAGGTGAATGAAGAATGCTCTATATTTATATATATATCTCATTTATTTTAACCATTCATACACACATTCACACACCGACGGCGGAGTCGACCACGCGGGGCGACAGCCAGCTGGTCGGGAGCAGTCAGAGTGCGGCGTCTTTCTCTTTCTCGGCGACACCTCGACTCTTTCCTTTCCGGGGTGTCTGGGCCTGTGGGGGGGCTCCGGTGACCAACGGAGTGTCAGGTTTGCTGGTTTGCTGCCTTCTGGTCGCCGACGGTACTGGACGGGTGTTCCCATAAATGGGGCAGGTCATCTCTTAAAGGAAACAAAAGCAAAAGAGGATGCAGGCCTGTTGTGATTTTTTGAAACAAATGATAATTATCGAGCGACAGTGACTACAGTTGGGTCACTGCTGGGTATGTTGTCAAATTCAGAAAGGCACAATTTCTTGCTTTAAATGTTATCAAAGTGCATTTTAATGCCAAGACAAGACAAGTATAAAATTAATGGCAGCCATGTTTGTCGTATTCTAACAATTTTCTGGCGAGACCTGAAAGAATATTCCTAATAACTAACAAACTAAAGGGCATATGCAATCAATGAATGAAGATTATGGCAATAAAATGCACATTTCCTGCAAGAAATGTTATGAAAACCTTTTCAATGCCGAAATATTGCATTTTCCACTGAGAATAAAATAAATGTCAGCCATGTTGTTCGTTTTCGCAGACAGAAACTCAGTTGACGTGAACGTAGGCCTATAAAAAAAAACATTTTAGAGCAGTTATTGTGAAACTTTCCTTTCCACTTGCGGACCAACTTAGCAAACATTCTATGTGATCGTTGATTGAGTCTTTCTCCCGCTGAAATATAGTGAAGCTGGTGTGTCGCTTCCTGACGAGCCTCTGTAATGCCAGCTTCCCATCATTTTAGCGTGAGCTCTCACACCATAGATACAGTATATATAGAACACTAGATGTACCATAGATATATATATATATAGAACACTAGATGTACCATAGATATATACAGAACACTAGATGTACCATATATATATACAGAACACTAGATGTACCATAGATATATATATATATAGAACACTAGATGTACCATAGATATATACAGAACACTAGATGTACCATATATATATACAGAACACTAGATGTACCATAGATATATATATAGAACACTAGATGTACCATATATATATACAGAACACTAGATGTACCATAGATATATACAGAACACTAGATGTACCATAGATATATATATAGAACACTAGATGTACCATAGATATATATATAGAACACTAGATGTACCATATATATATATATATAACACGAGATGTACCATAGATATATATATAGAACACGAGATGTACCATAGATATATACAGAACACTAGATGTACCATAGATATACGTATATACAGAACACTAGATGTACCATAGATATACGTATATACAGAACACTAGATGTACCATAGATATATATACAGAACACTAGATGTACCATAGATATATACAGAACACTAGATGTACCATAGATATATATACAGAACACTAGATGTACCATAGATATATACAGAACACTAGATGTACCATAGATATATATACAGAACACTAGATGTACCATAGATATATATACAGAACACTAGATGTACCATAGATATATATACAGAACACTAGATGTACCATAGATATATATACAGAACACTAGATGTACCATAGATATATACATAGAACACTAGATGTACCATAGATATATATATAGAACACTAGATGTACCATAGATATATATACAGAACACTAGATGTACCATAGATATATATATAGAACACTAGATGTACCATAGATATATATATAGAACACTAGATGTACCATAGATATATATATAGAACACGAGATGTACCATAGATATATATATAGAACACTAGACGTCTTACGGCGGACGTCTAGAACGTCCGCACTGGCGGCCATCTTGCCACAGTCAGCTCGCTCACCCATAACGTTGTGTCGGTAGTGGTACATGTACTTTTTAAACAACCTTAACTTGTTCAATTTTCAACCGATTTTCAAGCGGTTTGGTTTCTTACAAACTATTTGTAAAGGGAAATCTTGTACCTATTTTAGATTATTCAATTAAATTTTTAGAACATAACATAATTATTCATAAGTATGCAGTGTCATAACTACATCTCTGACGTTTAAAACGAACCAAACCGTTTGAAAATCGGTTGAAAATTGAGCAAGTTATGGTTATTTAAAAAGTACATGTACCACCACCAACACGACGTTATGGGTGAGCGAGCTGACTGGGGCAAGATGGCCACCAGTGCGGACGTTCGTCTCCATTGGCCGGCAGCGCGGACGAGACATCTAGTGTTCTATAAATATCTATGCCCCAATACGGCTTCATGTCTCTGCCCAGTTTCAGAACGTCAACTTGTGATTGTGATGCAAAGCAGTCGCAAATTGCAAGCAGTTTCGTCCCAAATCGTTGTCCCGCACTGCGGTTTGACACTGGTACAAGAGGAACAATTGGAGCTAAAAAATGTGCAAATGTTACAGAGAGATGTGCTCACAGGTTCCAGTATGTTTAGTGCCATAGAGGTTCAGGTATGATCGGTGCAACGTTTGAGAGACTAAGGTGGTGGACAGTAGCAGGCCATTGTCTTTGTGGCGTGTGGTTTCCTGTCATTGTCTCTTATGTCTGTCTTTCTGTTTCTCTTCTCTTTTCTCTGATCACTGCTCACATTGAGTGCTGATTTCGAGTCCTGAATATGTGCACTGGCGAGCATGTCTTTGAGGATCTTAGCCTCAACGCTGCTGCATTAAGGCATAACTGGGTTAGGCCTGTCTATTCCTCTCTAGGTTTAATTAAAAAATATTTTCATAGTTGCCATTATAAATCTGTTGGTTTCTGAATCGTCTAAGAAATGACCCGTCTTTTATGAAGGCAAAATACAATAAATAATGTTTCATTGCGTCAATTTCCTCATCATTTTCTCGTCATTTTCTACCAGTAAGCATGTTCATTTGCTCTGCTGTAGTTTGAATAATTTACTGAAGCATTTCACAAAGTCTTGTGATAATACTTATTATCACACATATTGTTGTACTTAAATGTACTTAAGTGTAAGTCACCTTGGATAAAAGCATCTGCTAAAGGCCCTAAATGTTAACATAAACGTTACACCCACCATAATGCATATCACATATACGGTATATACAGTATGGTGTATAAACACATATACACACATGGGGGGTGGTTGTGAAATGACCTGATAAAGCAAACGGATTGGGCTTAGATTAAAGGCTGACAGATACCTTTGCGCCTTTGCCTTCTCCTCTGAACAACACAGACCACGATCACCAGCAGAATGAGGAGGAGGGCGGACACTCCGGAGCCGATGAGGAACGTCGTGCTCTGAATCACATCTTTAAAACCCGGGGTTTCAGTTACTGTGGAGGAGAACATAAATAAGTCAACTATATCTGTCTTTTCACAATATATTTGTATTTGTGTATTCATTTCATAAAAATAAAAAACGGTGAATGTCTTTTTTCAAATTGTGAGTATCGTCAGTGCGATAAAATAACCTGAATGTGTGATTCAATTTAGTTCCATACACACCATGCTGAGAGTTATGCATGCGCAACCCCGCACATACAGACACACACACACACACACGTTTGCAGTCCCTCACTTCACCTGGGTTTGCAGTCACTAACGCATCCACCTCGTTCCCTGCTGTTATGGAGGGAAAATTATAATCTCATACTTCTTGTTTGGACTCAATTAAAGATAATGCAGACACACACATATCATTTATTAATTGCATTGTATATGTACTTTTAAGTTACCACTTACCGACATCAACACGCGTTCCCCTGCTTCTTTTTTGCCATAACATAGGTCGGTCTATTGTGAGTTTACAATGGTACAATCCACGGTCCTTGTATGTGACATTTCTTTTTGTGCAATTGCACGAGGTCTTTTCCTCAGTGGAGTCATTGATGCATGTAAAGGCTCTTTCGCTGACGGTACTTATTGACCCATTGAAGTGCCAGGTCACTAGTACTCGGCTCGTACCGGTTCCACCCTGACATGTACTGCTGCAGTACAGCGTCAGGGAGGAACCAGGGAGAACCGTGATCTGGCCTGGGGGTTCATCCAGGAACTGGAGAGTACAGTTCAATGACATGGCTGTCACTGGGAAGAGTGGAGGGAGAGGGAGAGAGAGAGAGAGAGAGAGCGAGAGACAGCGACAGAGACAGAGAGATGTCCACACAAAAAAAAATCATTAACACATCAATAAATCATCCATAGATAAAAAGAGATGAAGAACGTTCGCAGTTAAATAAAACTAATAATTGACTTTCGACATTGAGATGAATCAACACATTTTAAATATAAAATACTGAATAAAATGCTCATGTATTTGATGTCAGAGTTGTCTAGTTCTTAATCCTACCTGCCAGGGAGACCAGAATAAGGAACACCTCCCAGACTATCATTGCGTTCTTCTCAAGGTGTTAGCTCGTGCCGCTAACATCAGGTATGAACACGTTATGTAACCTAAAGGCATCATGCACCCTGTCTGTCCGGACTTCCTGTGCGACGACGCTTTGACAAACATCAAACGGTAACTGTGTGCGGAGGGGGGGGGGGGGTGGCGCGGGGGTGGAGTCTATCGTGGGGGAACTCAGAACATCGTCTACCTTCAGTCCTCTCTGTACACGACCAAAGACAAGCAACGAAACCAGGCACTGTGTGTGTGTGTGTGTGTGTGTGTGTGTGTGACCGATTTTTTTCACCCCATGCACACAGAAGCCACCAGAAGAGGTCAGAGTCAGAGACTGATAACACTGGAAGACCACTGCAGCTAAAAAAATCGAGTTTCTAAACACAACACCTTCTAATCGCATAAATGTACGTGTTTATCAGGGTTAGGGTTAGAGTTAGGGTTAAGGTTAGGGTTAGGGTTAGAGTTAGGGTTAGGGTTAGGGTTAAGGTTAGAGTTAGGGTTAGGGTTGGGTTAGGGTCAGGGTTAGGGTTAGGGTTAGGGTTAGGGCCGGTGGTCCCAGAGTCCTACCTCCCCGTCTGTTTAAACACCACAAGGCCCCCCTTCACCAGACCACCGCTCAACCCCCCGGGCTGGACCGTGGAACTGAAGAGAACCACAGAGAACCACAGAGAACCAGTGAGAACTAGTGAGAACTAATGAGAACTAGTGAGAACTAGTGAGAACTAGTGAGAACTAATGACAACTAGTGAGAACCACAGAGAACTAGTGAGAGAACTAGTGAGAACTAATGAGAACTAGTGAGAACTAGTGAGGGAAGGACCGCCTCCATGCCACGCCCAGGACCAGAGACCACCAGCAGGTGGTCCCTGGTCAGCGTGCTGATCACAGAGGAACGCAGACTTTAAAACTCTCTCTCTCTCTCTCTCTCTCTCTCTCTCTCTCTCTCCCTCCCACAGCCGTGCAGAGCAGTGTGGTTGGGGTGTTTAGGCAGAGGGCCCTGTGGTAGTGAAGGCCGCTTCAATGGAAACAACTGTTGTCTCCATGGAAACAACTGGCCAATAGGACAATACGCCACACACACACACACACACACACACACACACACACACACACACACACACACACCCAAGACCTGGAGGATAAAACAGCAGCTACCGAGACCTGCTGAAGAGGAACAACACAGAGACTCTGAGCAGACACCCTGGAGCCTCCGGCGTGAAGCTTGGAGAACCGATGCCGAGCAGATGCACCAGTCTATGCGGTGTGTGTGTGTGTGTGTGTGTGTGGGTGTGAGTGTGGTGTCAAGGTGCTACGATACACGCCATACCTTCTTTACCAGGATAACAGTTGTGGTTTCCTGTGACAAAACACAAATGTGACGTGACTCAGGTATCCAGGGTTATCATATCCGCAAAAGAGAATGAATGACGATTTGAGCATCTTATAAAATTATCCTGAACATGAATCATACGTAAAATATATGAATGCAATATCAAGCAAACCACGAATATTAATATACGAAGTTTTCACTGTAGCAATACCGCTACTGAAGTTGTTATGTCGGCTATCCAATAGCCTTGGAGTATAGTGTCATTAATTAAATTAAAGAAATTATACACCTAATTTGCATCCTAATTTGCATTAGGAAGCATCCGAACGCACACAGGGCGTAAACAATGATTGTCTGCAGTGAAACACAAACAATAATTACAAGACATCGGTAATTACACATCACGACCTCTCTCATTATCCTCCTACGTTGTGTTGTGTTCACCGAAAGGCACGCTGCGTCTCAGGGACAAAACCACAACACCCAGAGTCCTCTGCGGCCGCATGCGCACAACGCAGAACGGCCCAAGGCGTCGGTGGACGAAGATGCAATGTCCTATAGCAGCATCAGTACCAGCAGAGTGGTGCAAATAGACCGAAACAAGGGGCCGCTGGAAAATTGCCGATTGTAGTTCTTGTGACTTTGGGACTAGCGAGCCGGAGCGCCAGGATGGGGGAACATAAGGTAAGGCTGGAGCCCAGGAACAGGTGTTTAGTCTCGGTCGGGTCGGGGCGTAGCTCCGATACAAAGGAAGGAGGCGAGGACGGCTAGTGACGAAACATGAGAACTCGTCCATTCCTGGTCATGCTTCGGTTTCAAATGTATGCATCTTGCATGGGTGCACGAATTGTGGTGATCGGGAATTTAATAATCCCAAGACACCTCTATATATATACCGATAAACCTGCCATTTTGGTTGGCGTCCAGTGTGTGTGTGTGTGTTACCGGTGAGATAATCATCCCCACCTTCCTTGATCCCATGGGAATATAGCTTTACGTATAAGCCCGTCCCGACGTGTCTAATATGAATCAGGGGTTTACAAACGCTATTACATAATAGCAGCCTATAGCCGGGATAAGCGGGCTGCAGTCCTACACTCCACCGGCCCGCCGCTGCTGCTGCTGCTGCAGCCTTCTGCATCACGGAGCAATTACTCCCATTATGAACGGTGTGTTGTCACTGTTGTATAATAAGGCCCAGGCATGTTGTACACTCGTAACGTGTACAACGCCTTAGTTTGTATTTTTCACAAAAAACATATGTGAGCAGAGCACGCAGTCAGATCCGCATAGTGGCGGAGTCGCATTATTAAATTATGAATGCGCATCTCCTCGCCCATGAAGTGTCCTTTCCGGCTCAGAGAGGGTGGATATTGATACCCTGTTCTGGGCAGCAGAACGGAAACGCTGCTTTTCCCAGAGAAAGCTCAAGTATACATGGTTGACGTTCTGCCTCAAAGGCAAATAAAGGGCATTGAAATGGAAAGAGTGTGTGTGTGTGTGTGTGTGTGTGTGTGTGTGTGTGTGTGTGTGTGTGTGTGTGTGTGTGTGTGTGTGTGTGTGTGTGTGTGTGTTCCAGGAATCTCTTCGTAAGATCACGACCACGCTGACGTTAAAGAATGAGGAGATTACGAACTTCATCTGCAGCCTCAAACAGAGTCTGGAGAACTTGGAGGTACGTAAACATCTAAACATCTAAACATCTCACCGCTACGATTCACCAGCATAACCAGTTCATTCTGAACACACTCTGTGTCTCACTGCTCCCTGTCTCACTGCTCCCTGTCTCACTGCTCCCTGTCTGTCTCCAGGCCAACTCGGACCGTGTCCATGGCGACCTGGAGTCTGAGTTCACCTCGCTGCACTCTGTCCTGGAGCAGCTGAAGGAGGGGATGCTGACCCGCATCAAGCAGGAGAGGGCCAGCCGCACGTACGAGCTGCAGGTAACCAGCTCACCTACCATGTTAACCAGCTCACCTGACTAACCCTGACCAGCTCACCTGACTAACCCTGACCAGCTCACCTCACTAACCCTGACCAGCTGCAGGTGACCAGCTCACCTGACTAACCCTGACCAGCTCACCTCACTAACCCTGACCAGCTCACCTCACTAACCCTGACCAGCTGCAGGTGACCAGCTCACCTGACTAACCCTGACCAGCTCACCTCACTAACCCTGATCAGCTCACCTCACTAATCCTGACCAGCTCACCTCACTAACCCTGACCAGCTCACCTCACTAACCCTGACCAGCTCACCTCACTAACCCTGACCAGCTGCAGGTGACCAGCTCACCTGACTAACCCTGACCAGCTCACCTCACTAACCCTGATCAGCTCACCTCACTAATCCTGACCAGCTCACCTCACTATGACGCTAACCCATACGACACACAGCTGCTCTTCAACCTTTGAAATGATCCCAGATCAATCTTTGACATGTGATGGTGAGACACAGCAGCGATTAAAAAGGCCCCTTTCTTCTTTACAAAGGTTGTATTCTGCACTTGTGCATTGAAAGTAAGGCATGTGGACATCTTAGGCTCTTAGTTCAAACCATTCATCAACAATGTGATGGTGAGCCACGTCAGAGGTTTCCATGCGTGGAGCGCATTCACTCCGTACCTCTCCTCTGTCCGCCAACAAATAGACCTTTAACACAAAGAGGAGGTGGGTTCATTCATTCATTCAGTCGACAAACAGGCCGTCCTTCCCTTAAAGCTGAGGCCCCTTTCTTCTTTACAAAGGTTGTATTCTGCACTTGTACATTGAAAGTGAGGCATGTGGACATCTTAGGCTCTTAGTTCAAACCATTTATCAACAAAAATATATTTAACTTAACTCAGTTAACTCTCAACGTCACATCAGTGACCGAGAACGACTGTGTCTCTGGTCTACCCAGACTGTTGTTGGGTTAGGGTGAGGGTTAAGGTGGATTTATACTCCTCCGTAAAGCGCTCTACGTAGCTACGGAGATCCCTCTCCGTCGACGGAGAGCCTGTCGGAGACCCTCTCCGTAGCTCTACGTGCGCATCCAATATTTTTGAACTCTCCGTCGAGGCAACGGAGACGGACGGAGACGGCAAGGTGCTGTGATTGGTCCTCTAACAAAATAATTTCCGGAATCACTTTTCCCGCTTTGACTTTGCACCTTATTTACTTTGTACATTGTTTACTTTGCACATTAAGGACCAATAAAACACCAAATAAGATTTGAAGAGCTTTGGAAGTTTATTTTAAACACTATGTACATGGTTAGTAGTCAGCATAGAAGATCGATCGGGCGGCGAATTGCGTCGCGTATCCGACATCCCGACGGAGAACTGCCAATGCTCGAGGGGTCTCTGGAGTTACGGAGTCGGATTAGGGATTACGGATACGGAGTAGTAGTACTTTGGCCTTTAGTGATGTTACCACTCTGTGCGTGTGTGTTTGTGTATCCGCCCCCTCCCCCCCCCCCGGACCCTCGGCACCAGGCCTGACTCTCAAATGATGGCTGTTCTGTGCGGCCGTCCCAGAGGACATAATGGGTCCATTATATCGAGAACAGTGGAGACGCTCTGGGTCGTCTGTTCTGATCTGGGCTCATCCTCGTGCCTGTCTCTCTGTCTCTCTCTCTCTCTCTGTCTGTTGGTCTGTCTGTCCCTGCCTCTCTCCGTCTCTCTCTGCCTCTCGCTCTCTCTCTTTCTGCCTCTCGCTCTCTCTCTCTGCCTCTCGCGCTCTCTCTCTTTCTCTTTCTCTCTCTCTGCCCCTCTCTGCCTCTCGCTCTCTCTCTCTCTCTGCCCCTCTCTGCCTCTTCCTCTCTCTCTCTCTCTCTCTCTGCCTCTCGCTCTCTCTCTCTGCCCCTCTCTGCCTCTCGCCCTCTCTCTCTCTGCCCCTCTCTGCCTCTCGCCCTCTCTCTCTCTCTGCCTCTCGCCCTCTCTCTCTCTCTGCCCCTCTCTGCCTCTTCCTCTCTCTCTCTCTCTGCCCCTCTCTCTCTCTCTGCCTCTCCCTCTCCCTGCCCCTCTCTCTCTCAGAGTCAGCTGAGTGCCTGCTCCAAGGCCCTGGAGAGCTCGGAGGAGCTGCTGGATCTAGCCAATCAGACGCTGTGTTCCTCCCAGACGGAGGGCTTCATGCAGGTACAGCCTGCCGCCTCCCGGTCGCCTCCACCGCCCTGTGCCGCTGTAGCCCCCAGCGGTCTGGGTACATTCTAGATGTGTATCGGTGGAGGGATGTTTTTGCAGTCTTCATGTGTTAGAATAATGGAAATGCTCCTATTAAGTGTTTGAGGTTGTTTGTCCCACGACTGACACTGTTGTTTTAACGCACAACTCCCGTGGCTCTGTGTGTGTGTGTGTGTGTGTGTGTGTGTGTTGTTGTTGTTGTTGTTTTGAAGTGTTGAATCACAAGCTCATGGGCTCCCAACTCAGTGTTCTCTCCGTTCCATATGTCTTCTCTCCTCCTTTCCTTTCCTCCACCGCTTCCTCTCTCCAGGCGGCCAAAGACATTAAGGATAGGTATAGTACTTCAGTCCAACCCCTCCCCACCGCCACCACCACCACCTCCTCTCCTAGCCTCCTAACCCCTCAGCCATCTCATCATAGCCTAGCCCTGCATGCCTTCCCAAATGCTGCAGCCACCCCCTCCCTCCCCTCCCTCCACCCCCTCAGCCGATGCATTTGAGACGACCCTCAGTAGGACACGGTGGTGTTCGGTTGGGTGTCCTTGTTTTGTCCTTTTTGTTAGTTCATTTACCCCCCCACGTCCTGAGTAGCTCCCTCCATCGTGTGTCATCCCCCTCCCTGGTGAATGCGTCTCTCTCTCTGGTCACAGCTGTGTGGAGTGGTGGTCCATGTCGTGACTGCTAGTGAAGTCCTGTAGATCATCGTTTTGTTTTGTTAAAGTGATGGACGACAGAGATCCCCCCCCCCCCCCCGTTGACTTCTCGTCATGTTATCACGGTTTATCACCGTATTAAGTATCGGGAGATGAGGTTCCGAACCGAACCCACTGCAGTCTCACCGTCATCTCAGTCGAATGATTTGCTTCTATTTCTTCGAGCGGATCTAATTGGCGGAGTCTATTCTCCATCGCCAAGAGAGGTTTTAAATGGCCGTACGCTCGCATGACTGGACGGTGCAGCCGAATGAGGCTGTCCTGGACTATGAGGAACAAACTCCAGAGGGGATGGGACAGACTGCTCCCCTAGACGCCCAGAGTCTTCCCACGACTGGCCTCATTAGCTGGCTTAGAGATGTTATATTAATATACGTTATTAAATGTTAATACACATCTTCTCGACCGACGTGATATCTGGGAGGTGTGTCGTGGGGGAGACCCCCCCCCTCTGTGATACGCCGTGGTTATTAAACGTTACAGATCCTGTCATCCATCACTCTTAAGTAGCACATAGCTTTAGACCTAGCGCCTCATGTTAGCCACGGTGTGTGCGTGGTCGTGACAGTCTCTGTCCGCTGGAACACAGGGGCGCGCTTCTTCTCTCATGCCTGGTTGTGTGTGTGTGTGTGTGTGTGTGTGTGTGTGTGTGTGTGTGTGTGTGTGTGTGTGTGTGTGTGTGTGTGTGTGTGTGTGTGTGTGTGTGTGTGTGTGTGTGTGTGTGTGTGTGTGTGTGTGCGTGCTCACCCGTGCTGCGTGTGTTTGTGTGTGTGTGCGTCTCTTTTGTTGGTAGCGTCACCATGGCCCCCGCCTTCCGCCTGTCCCTGAAGGCCAAGGCCAGCGACAACATGAGTCACATGATGGTGGACTTCAGCCAGGAGCGGGAGATGCTGCGAGGAATCGCCTTCCTCCCAGGTTCGGTGACGAGGCCGCCATGAGGTCACAGCCCAACGCAGATGGGTCCGAGTTAAAGTAGTTGATTGGCAGATGCCAATCAAACTTATTTTGATTGGCATATTATGTAGGGAATGATATTCTTTGCCCTAAATAAGGGGCATAGAATCACATACTTAGGGCATAATACTACTAGAAAGATGAAACATGCTTGCAAAATTTTTTTTTTTTTCTCTGTATACAATATCATGCGACCTCATACTTTGTATTCAGGAGAAAACTGCTACAGATCACTTAGTGTTACGCAAAGCTTACACCCTGGATCAGTGATATGGAAGGTGTTAAGTCAAATGTGTAGGTGCCTCTGTCTCTATCATCCACGGTGGCCTTTCTACGTGTTGCTAGGGAGCGCAGAGGTGATTAGGACGTCCTGTGTGTGCGCTGAGCGTTTCCCGCCGTTGTGGCGACGCAGTTTTGTTATGCTGTGCAGAGCTTGAAATAAACGGGACTAAACAAGTTACATAATAATTTTTGGAGATGAACAGAAGGCAGGTGTAGCGATTTCAGAGTGAAACGATCACCAAACTAATATAATCGAGTTGAAACGATTTTTTTCTATTTTTTTTTTTTTTTTTTAACAGCTGGATTCATATCTGGACTTTATTTTCTATTTGACCATTTTGTGTATTTTTTTTAAAGGGGAAATTTCAAAGTTCTCATTTACAAAGTGTTTTTTTTTTTTGGAGAGAAATCATGAATAAATGCGTCATGTTTTCAAACTCAAATCGAATGAATAATCGAGATTTCAATATCGACCAAAATAATCGTGATTATGATTTTTTTTTTTCCATAATCGAGCAGCCCCTACGCGGTCATGGGCAAACGAAACGACGACGGGTTTAAAACCAACGCCTCTCTACCCACCCCCCACCCCCCCACCGACCCCCCCCCACACAGTGCCGGCCACTCCGGAGATCCAGACGTCCGAGTGCCAGGTGTGCGACAACACGGTGAGCGTGTCCTGGACGCTGCAGGAGCCCGACGGCAAAATCGACCACTACACGCTGGAGCACCGCCGCACCAACCACGACGGGCCGCCGCGGCTGAGGGAGGAGTTCCCCTGGATGGTGGTGGAGGGCATCCGCCTGATGGAGCACACGCTCACAGGTCTGTCTGTCTGTCCCCCCCCCCCCCACCACCACCACCACCCCCGCCCCCCTACACCGCCGCAGCCAGGGCCGACCGCCGGGGGCTGGCTCTGATTGGGTCGATAAGGGTTCCTGTTGTTTGTTAATGACGGATGATGACCACTACACTAGACTAGAGAGTCGGGAGTTCAACCTCGTCGTCGTGTGTGTGTGTGTGTGTGTGTGTGTGTGTGTGTGTGTGTGTGTGTGTGTGTGTGTGTGTGTGTGTGTGTGTGTGTGTGTGTGTGTGTGTGTGTGTGTGTGTGTGTGTGTGTGTGTGTGTGTGTGTCTCAGTGTGTGTGTGTGTGCCTCAGTGTGTGTGTGTGGTTGTGTCTCAGTGTGTGTGTGTGTCTCAGTGTGTGTGTGTGTGCCTCAGTGTGTGTGTGTGTTATGCAAATGTCCCGCGTGCCTTTTTTGTTGTTGTTCTAATTTATTTTCCGTTGCCAGGGTTACGGTTTGACACACGTCATGACGTTCAGGGTGAAGGCGTGCAACAAGGCCGTGGCCGGAGAGTTCTCTGAGCCCGTCACGCTGGAGACGCACGGTACGAGACGCACGCACACACACACACTGAGGCGCACGCACACACACTGAGGCACACACACACGCACACACACACTGAGGCACACACACACACACTGAGGCACACACACACACACACACACTGAGGCACACACACACATGCACACGCGCACACACACACACACTGAGGCACACACACACACACTGAGGCACACACACACACTGAGACACACACACTGAGGCACACACACACACTGAGGCACACACTGAGACACACACACACACACACACACTGAGGCACACACACACACTGAGGCACACACACACACACACACACACACACACTCACTCTCCCTTGAAGGTTCCTCACCTCCTCACCTCCTCGCAGACCAAACACTTGCAGTGCGTACACTCCGTACACTCGGCTGTCGTGGAGCTGAGATCAGACCACAGATTTGCTTGCAGCTGGCGACCGCTTTGCAGAGGAACTCAGGAGATAAGGCTGTGAAGGCGGGCGGTTCTCACGCCGCCCCCGAGCGGTGGGAGGAAGCGGTGGCAAAACGATCAACAACAATCAACAACAATCAAAACACAATCTTTTTCACCCGGAGAGAGACTAACCATCAACGAGTACGGCTCACTGCGTCCTCCGGGCAACTGCTGAGAAACCCGAATCGACGCAGCGATGTTTCGAATGAGTAATGGTGCCTTCTATTTGTCCACCCGACTCGATCTGCGAGTCGGATTTCCGAGTTACGAACCGGAAGTTGCAAATAGCACGCCCCCCAAGGTCGTAAAAACGACTCGTCAACTCGAGGACCCCGAGTTCAGTAACAAAGATGGCTACTCCATTCAACATTGTGGTTTTCTGCTATTTTAAGCACTTGTGTTTTTGTTGTAACCAAATGAAGAAGTCGTACACACAGCACTGTATACTGTTACCTATAGGCATGTCGTTAGTCTTATTGTGTGTTAAATACCGCCTATTTTGTAGCTTGTGCCGCTGAAATTGGCTAGAGACGCTCCATGTTGCTATGACAACAATGCCGATTCTTGAGCAGAAAGCAGAGCTCCGACTCGTCTTGTCGTGTGCCAAATAGAACGAAAAATCCAGGGTCACTCGTTTTACGAGACGGATGTGACGTCACACCCGAGCTGCAAGTCGCGATTACGAGACAAATAGAAGAGGGCATTAATTCCCCCCTTTCGACAAAAGGGTCGTTGCCTACTTTTCGGTATGCCGCAAATAATCTTGGGGGTCTGACCTCGGTTCTACACCCGCTCAACAAGTGCCTCACATTCACCCAATCCTCTCGCCGACTCCGCGAGAACGGGTGTGAGGTGTGTCTTGCTCAAGGACACCTCGACACTCGGAACTAGCAACCATCGCAGTGGCAGGACAACCCTCTCTACCTCCTACGCCGCGTCCACAGAAGGCTGGTGACTCACCGTGCCACGACCGCACACTTCTCTGCAGCCCCAGGCTGACGTCGTGGTCTGAGCTGGGTTTCCATGCTGCACTTAAAGCACACCCTGGCCTACATTCAGATGGTAGTGGTTTACGTGTGGTGACGTAGGGGTGTAACGATACGTACCTCTTGTTTTTTAAGTCCCGGTTCGGTGTGTTTTTTTTCGGTACAGCAGTTTTTATTGTTTTATTTTTTTATTAAACAATTGGATTTTGGTTTGATTTATTAAATTGTATCAAACAGAAATGAAAATGCATAAAATACAATTGAGGATAAAAAACGCAATAAAGTCCAGGACTTATTTCCGTTGTGGTCCTCAACACAAAACATCAGGACAAGACGAGACGCTCAGAGTGTCACAGAGTGTGTGTGATCACCAATAAAAAAATGTTTTTTTTCCCGACATTTTTCGGTAGGGTCTAACGCTTCTAAAAAAAAAAGTTTTTTTAATTTTTTATTTTTTTCCGGTACGTACCGACACGAAACGCGCATCGAATCGTTAGACCCGTACCGAAAAACTTTGGTACTACTGAGTGTATCGCTACGCCCCCTAGCACGTCGTGACACACTTAGTCTTCACCGTCCTTGCACGGACGGTCCCAGTGAAGGGGACTCGACCCCGTAGCCCCGCCGGGCGCGGCCAGCGGCGGTCTCATTGTGTGTGTGTGTGTGTGTGTGTGTGTGTGTGTGTGTGTGTGTGTGTGTGTGTGTGTGTGTGTGTGTGTGTGTGTGTGTGTGTGTGTGTGTGTGTGTGTGTGTGTGTGTGTGTGTGTGTGTGTGTGTGTGTGTGTGTGTGTGCGCAGCCTTCCTGTTCAAGCTGGACGCGGCGTCCGCCCACCAGAACCTGAAGGTGGAGGAGCTGAGCGTGGAGTGGGACAGCGTGGGGGGCAAGGTCCAGGAGATCCGCAAGGACAAGAACCGCACCAACCAGTCGCCCATGCACTCCCCGGCCAGGTACCAGTACCACCAGTCCCCCTCCCAGTCCCCGGCCAGGTACCAGTACCACCAGTCCCCCATAACCAGTCCCCCATAACCAGTCCCCCATAACCAGTCCCCCACGACCAGTCCCCCTACACTCCCAGGTACCTCCCAGTCCCCCCCCCCCCCCTGATGCTGACCGGTGGGTTTAGGCTGCCGCCCCTCCGATCAGCGGATCAGTGCGACTCTTAACGGCAGCTGTCCCTCTGATCCTCTCAGGGTGTCCCTGATGTCCCCCAAGAGGGTCCCCGCGGTGCGGGTGGGCAGAGACCGCTTCACGGCCGAGTCCTACACGGTGCTGGGTGAGTAGCGCTGACGCGGCGGCCGTGAGGGCCTTCTTCAGTCCATGGTTACGGCATTCGTTACGGTGTGGCCCCTGGCTGCTGCTCTTTGTGGTTCTTCTGAGCTCTCACGACGACTCGAGGCCGCACGTTCTCCAGAATAATATAAACTAAATGCAATTATATACAAAACATTTCATATATTTAAGTGAATATATACAACATTTAAAATGTCAATTGTGTTATTCTTTGTATCTAACATCATACGGCCTCGTACTTTTGTAGCCAGGAGCAAACTGCTACCAGTGACTGAGTGTCACACAATGCTTATGTTCGACCGCTCGCGGGTCTCGAACCCGCCACCTCTCCAACTACAACAACAACACTACCGGCGTGGGAGTCGAACGCTCTTAACCACTGAGCTAAAAGCCCAGAGGCTTCTAACTCCGCGTCTAGAAGCGTTCTTAAGGCTAGGGGGGGGGTGTGAGGATTTACAAACGTACTACCGCCAGCTAGCCCGGGCTAGTTGGCGTCCGTTACGCGTACACCCTGGTCTTATGGTGCTATTCTATTTGTCCACCCGACTCGATCTGCGAGTCGGATTTCCGAGTTACGAACCGGAAGTTGCAAATAGCACGCCCCCCGAGGTCGTAAAAACGACTCGTCAACTCGTCTGAACTCAGAGGACCCCGAGTTCAGTAACAAAGATGGCTACTCCGAGCATCACATGTAAAAACATTGTGGTTTTCTACTATTTCAAGCACTTGTGTTTTTGTTGTAACCAAATGAAGAAGTCGTACACATAGCACTGTATACTGTTACCTATAGCATTGTCGTTACAGTCTTATGTGTTAAATACCGCCTATTTTGTAGCTTGTGCCGCTGAAATTGGCTAGAGACGCTCCATGTTGCTATGACAACAATGCCGATTCTTGAGCAGAAAGCAGAGCTCCGACTCCGAGTCTTGTTGTGTGTGTGCCAAATAGAACGAAAAACCCGGAGGTCACTCGTTTTTACGAGACGGATGTGACGTCACACCCGAGCTGCAAGTTGCGATTAACGAGACAAATAGAAGGCACCATTACAGGCTTACACGCTCACGTATCTCGAGATGGAAATAAATGCACACAAGAACACATAAGAAACCGTTCTTCAGTCACCCGTTGTCGTTTCCGCGCCGCCGTCCTCCCTCCAGTGATCCCTCTTGTTCACACGCGCTCGGAACCTCACTGTCACCTTCGTCTCTCTCTCTCTCTCTCTCTCTCTCTCTCTCTCTCTCTCTCTCTCTCTCTCTCTCTCTCTCTCTCTCTCTCTCTCTCTCTCTCTCTCTCTCTCGCCGCCGTCCAGCGGACACGGCCATCGACGCCGGCCAGCAGTACTGGGAGGTTCGCTTCGACAAGGAGAGCAAGGCCTTCGCGGTGGGCGTGGCCCTGCGCAGCCTGGGCCGCTTCGACCAGCTGGGCAAGAGCGGCGCGTCGTGGTGCATCCACCTCAACAACTGGCTGCAGCAGAGCCTCACGGCCAAGCACAACAACAAGGCCCGCACGCTGGACTGCGCCATCCCCGACCGCATAGGGGTGTACTGCAACTACGAGGAGGGTGAGCCCGCACACAGCCCAGTTAACCAGGGTTAGAGCTGCACTATGTCACCTCTAAACTACCAGGAGGGTGAGCCCGCACACAGCCCAGCGTTAACCAGTGTTAGAGCTGCACTATGTCACCTCTAAACTACCAGGAGGGTGTGGCCACAGTGTTAAAGCTGCACTATGTCACCTCTAAACTACCAGGAGGGTGTGGCCACAGTGTTAAAGCTGCACTATGTCACCTCTAAACTACCAGGAGGGTGTGGCCACAGTGTTAAAGCTGCACTATGTCACCTTTAAACTACGAGGAGGCTGTGGCCACAGTGTTAAAGCTGCACTATGCCACCTTTAAACTACGAGGAGGCTGTGGCCACATAGAGCCCAGGGTTAAAGCTGCACTATGTCACCTCTAAACTACGAGGAGGCTGTGGCCACAGTGTTAAAGCTGCACTATGTCACCTTTAAACTACGAGGAGGGTGAGCCCACACACAGCCCAGGGTTAACCAGGGTTAAAGCTGCACTATGTCACCTCTAAACTACGAGGAGGCTGTGGCCACAGTGTTAAAGCTGCACTATGTCACCTCTAAACTACGAGGAGGCTGTGGCCACAGTGTTAAAGCTGCACTATGTCACCTCTAAACTACGAGGAGGCTGTGGCCACAGTGTTAAAGCTGCACTATGCCACCTTTAAACTATGAGGAGGCTGTGGCCACATAGAGCCCAGGGTTAAAGCTGCACTATGTCACCTCTAAACTACGAGGAGGCTGTGGCCACAGTGTTAAAGCTGCACTATGTCACCTCTAAACTACGAGGAGGCTGTGGCCACAGTGTTAAAGCTGCACTATGTCACCTTTAAACTACGAGGAGGCTGAGGCCACAGTGTTAAAGCTGCACTATGCCACCTCTAAACTACGAGGAGGCTGTGGCCACAGTGTTAAAGCTGCACTATGCCACCTCTAAACTACGAGGAGGCTGTGGCCACAGTGTTAAAGCTGCACTATGCCACCTCTAAACTACGAGGAGGCTGTGGCCACAGTGTTAAAGCTGCACCATGTCACCTTTTAAACTACCATCCACGGGTCAATCCATCCAGGGAATTCTGATCCCTAAATCGATTTATTCTGGTCCATTCCCAACGTGGGAAAATCTCAGATGGTCTGAAAACGATCTAGATAAGAATATATGCAGGTTATATAAAGAGGTTGCTAATGCAGGAAAAAATGCATAGCGCAGGTTTCGCATGAGGTCAATATAAGCATCATATTTCATGTGTCCTCACATCATTATCCACATTTATATTATAAAAAAAACAACGTGATGTACAGTATATTATAGTAAACTGTAACAGTTTCAATCTTGAGTTGAGAACTAGCCTGAGGGGGCGGCTAACCCGCTGCTGGTGTTTCTGTCCTCCTCTGCCTCCAGGGATCCTGTCCTTCTACAACGCCAAACTCAAGCAGCTGATGCACACCTTCAGGACCAAGTTCACCCAGCCCATCATACCGGCCTTCATGGTGCGCGTTTCAGGTTTTATTTGTGAACTTATTGTGTTAGTCTGTCATGGTAAAGAAGCTGACAACTGCAGTTGTTGTTGTTAGTAAATACGAAATACATAGAAATAGATAAGAACCTAAGTGCATACAGTAACAATCAGTGTGTGTACGTGAACACTGGGAGGTGATTGTAACACTGTTACATCTTAGCTGTGTTTGAAATCGTTCCCTATCGCGGCTACAGTGCACTATAAAGGGTGCTCACCATTTTGTAGCAGCGTTTGAATTCTCAGTGGTTAAGTTCATTCACTATATAGTGGACAATAAAATACCCAAAATTTGAGTGAACATACGATGTTCCCTACGTGTTACTCCCGTAGACCACAATGCAATGCGGGCGCATTCACTGACGCAAATGACGTTCAGAAATGTTCAGCTTAGTGTCCGAATTCTCTTTTTTTCGTTCCCTATATAGTTCACTATATCATAAACACTATATAGGGAATAGTGAGTGAGGGAATAGGGAACGATTTCGAACACAGCTAATGTTACACTGCCCTAACGAGGTTTCCTACCCAAGCTACGCTCGTTATCTGGTTACGTAACGGAATAACGAGCGTAACGCTGTTACGCTCTGCCGTGTGTGTGACATACAAGGAAACATGAGGAGAAAAAAAAGGATAATCTAGCGTGCCCCAACCCTGTCGGCCCCTCTGCTGCCCCCTGCAGGTGTGGAACGGGACGTTCTCCGTGAAGACGGGGCTGCAGGTTCCCAGCGTGGTGCAGAGCGGGCAGAGGAAGAACAGCAACACCAGCAGCTCCAACGCCAGCCTCACCTAGGAGCCCCCGCCCGTCCACTCACCCCCCCATCCACCCACGCATCCACCACCCCCCCATCCACCCACGCAACCACCACCCCCCCATCCACCCACGCAACCACCACTCCCCCATCCACCCACGCAACCACCACCCCCCCATCCACCCACGCAACCACCACCCCCCCATCCACCCACGCAACCACCACCCCCCCCCCCATACACCCACACACGTATCACCCACCCATCTATCACCCATGCATCCATCACTGGCCGTTCACCCACTTCATTATCTATCACCCATCCATCCATCCATCCATCCATCTTATTACCCCTCCATCACCCCCCCCCCCACCCCCACCCAGTCATCCATCCACCTATCACCACCCAGCGGGGGGGGGCAGGGTGGGGCAGGGGGGGGGGGGGGGGGGGACCCAGCAAGAGCCGTATTACCCTCTCGTCTAGCTGGTTGACTCCGGGGGGTCATGGAAGAGTTTCATCACTGGATGATCTGGAAGTCCATCAACAACAACGACAACATCAACTCTTACTCTCTGTGGCGCCAAACCCGTAGCCCGTATGCCCTCTGGCCCTCTGGCCGTCGTTACCACGGTTACCGAGTGTAGTCTGAACGGTGAGAGTCTCCTCGTCTCCCCGTCACACACACACACACACACCGAGTTTAGTTTCTGTAGCAGAAAGCATTCAGAGCGCTGGCCGCAGCCCTCGTGTTCATCTCCCGCCACGGTTGTCATGGAATCATGCAGCCGTGTGTGTGTGTGTGTGTGTGTGTGTGTGTGTGTGTGTGTGTGTGTGTGTGTGTGTGTGTGTGTGTGTGTGTGTGTGTGTGTGTGTGTGTGTGTGTGTGTGTGTGTGTGTGTGTGTGCGCACGTCTCCACGTCTGCATGTGTCCAGCTGTGCGCGACCCTGTGCCTTTTTTCTTTTTAATCGTGTTCAAACTAAAAGGCCAAACTGAACAATCCACAGCGCTTCTGCTCTGTCGCACCGACCAGAAGCGGTGTACTTAATGTGTGTCCGTGTAGCCTCTGTGTGTGTGTGTGTGTGTGTGTGTGATGTCACTTCCTCCTCATTATCAGGTACTGACACTTTAAAAAAATCTCACCGTTTCGGAATTCACTTCTGTAGTCATCGCCGTAGCTAAGTCATAGCAAAGACACACTCAGCGACTTATGTTAACCTAGTCAGCTTTTAGACACCGCGACTGTAAGCACCGTTTAGTTTTAGCACTAAAGGACCGTTTTAACTATCCTTTACCAGCAACATTTCAACGGAGGAGTCAGAAGCCCTCAGCCGCTGACTCTTGGTTTCGTAGCCAACGGCCCCGTCTGGCTTCTGGAGCCGCGCTTTGCTTACAAACAAACTCGGTTCAATCCCTCTTTCAAAGTTCTCCCGTCTCCCGTCTGCAACGCTTTGACTACTGAGCTCTCAAAAAAAGGGACTCGACCAAAAACAGTGTTGCTACTTGTAGGTATGTGGTATATTATTATGTTAGTTGGTTATATCTGAATAAAGATACATTTATTCAAGGCTTTTGAATTGACTTGCCTGCGTTCTGTACATGTTAACCACCCTAAACAGTACTGTACCCTCATGACTGTCTCGTTACCGTAACGCTTTTATGTCTGGACGGCGAGACTGGCTTCAGTCCTGAGGAAGGTCACACTAGTACACACTAGTACACACTAGTTTCAGCTGATGAAGTGATTTCGTACCCCTGTGTCCCCGTGGGGCAGAAAGCGTTGAATATCTCGCTCTGGAAGCCGTTTACTAAGATTAGATTATTTTCTTTATTTTAATTTAATCTTGTATCACTTGCTGTAGTGTAATGTTGTTTTATATCACGTTGACTTCTCTCTACCAATGTGGTTACCACCATGGGGAAAAACTAGCTTGCAAGGCTTTGACTGAATCTTTATTTTAACATTATTTTACATTTTAAAGAACTTTTGCAACGTACTGTAAATAGTCAAAGTATATACTATAATGTATTAGTCACATTGAGGAAATAAAGGAATAAAGCACTGCTGTTCTTGAATTCTTATCGTTGTGAGATTGTGTTTTCATATTTTCAGCACACACTAAGACAGATAAACACATATTTGTTGGATGTGGCCTGAATGGTAATCGATGCCTTACAACGCGACCCTTACATGTAAACAGGTAACGTAACTTATAATCAAGTATAGATGAATCCTGCACTATATAAGTTTTCTCATTAGCATCCTCTAGTGGCTTGATTTGGAGCTACAGCTATAGCTGTGTCATTTGCGGTCAACAGTAACTTTGCCCTAACTTTGAAATGGTTTAAATAGAGAGAGTGAATGTGAAACCCATTTGAAGTTACTATTACCCATAACTACCGTCTGCTCTTCGCCAAAATAAACAAAGATAGACAATAGAAGTCATGAACAATGTCATTGTTGGAAAATTAATGCATTGATGTTATATTGTACATTTATTCCTCAGTCAAACAATGATGAAAAAACTGCAGTTTTGTACAATAAGACAAAGTATAATCAAGATACTGAGAAGTTCTTTGGCCAAGTGCCTTGATTCCTTCCTGTAGCTGACGTCTTTAATTGTCTCTCTTTGCACACATGTTTACTGAAATAACCTAAAAAATAATAAATAATTAAAAATATTATTTAAATTATTATATAATAGAATATATATAATAGAATAACCCCAATGACCCTTATCTAACGTTTTTGATTACTCTTTGCCTTATTGTCCCTGTCATCATAATTGGCTATCTGTGTAGATATGATGTCACGAAAACGATTGACATTACTGGAACACAGTTTTGGGTTCCCGTATGTGCGTGCGTGTGTGTCTGTTTATCTGTCTACCTGTCAGGTAGGCATGCAGACAGGTAGACAGGCAGATAGAAAGATTGTTAGACATGTAGACGGGTAGACAGGTCGATTGGGACACAGGTAGATGTGTAGTGTGTTGACCTTACTCTCAATTGTTGTGCAGGGGATTGTGTGGAGGCGTGTCTCCGTCTGTACCGTTGCCCGAGTACGTTTGCCCCCTAAAGTCTGCATCGTTCGGCCAGTGTGAGCACGCCATCCGTACTCCAGTACAGTTCAACTCCGTGGCCTCAGTTCACTTCGGAGAGGTGTGCTCAGGCCACGGTACAGATGCTAATGAGCCGACAGGCGCACACGCACGGATACGCAACCTTTATGTACAAGAGGCAACCGTACTCAGGCCCAGTTGAGATTGCCCTAGTGTGAGCACAGGCCAGCAGCACAGGGGGGGGGGGGCAATTGTACTGGAGTACGGTACAGGGACACGTTGCCCAGTGTGTGAGTGTGCCCTAAGATCCTACCCCAACAGCCAGGATTTTGTTTCTTTAGATTGATCTGATACCCTACTCACAGGCACCCATACACTACAGACACGACACGATAATACTGATGGACATTATTTATCTCTTTATAGTTATCATCATTGCTGCTAAATAAATACTTCAGTTAACCTTCTGTGTGGTTTCCCCTTTTTCCTCATGACAGTAGGGAGGGAGACAGGTGGACATGAAGACAGGTGGCTGGGTAGAGAGGTAGATATCGAGGGGGATAGACACGTGGGTAGACATGACGATGTTTAGACAGGTAGACAGGTAGACGGATAGAAAGGTATGGAAGGCAGGCGGGGAGATTGAAGAACGAGGAAGAGCTGGTTGTGGTATTTTTCCGTGCAGAGAGACGACTCAGGTCCAATAGCATGAAAACGGATGAAGGGTCGACCAGCGCACTTTGGCTTCTGGGAAATGCCTGCTGTTTCTTATCTCATTCTTTGCTAATTCACAGGTAAGATCTTTCAATGGTGGATTAACAATATGATTAGCATTATTTAATGTATAATTACACAAGTGTTGCAACAATGACCGGCATGAAGATGAATGATTGATATGTAATTAAAAGGTAGACCAAAGTTTCAACCACAAGTATCACCCATGTCGGGTGAAACGTCCATGGTATCTAAATTCTATAACCTGTCAGTATTGTGCATGAACTAGTTCAAAATAACTAGTTCATTGAGCAAGTTAATTTTGCTATGAACTTTGAACTGAACGTAACATATTTTTAACTAAAGAACTTGAACTTGAACGAGTTCCGATTTTGTGACATTCTGAATTGATGCTTAGGTCCAGATTACATGATTATTAAATAGAGTTACTGCCTTAGTTGTGATTAATGAAACAGGTGTACAAATAATATCCACAACAATCTGAGATTGTAGTGATGGGCAGCAGGTAATGGAGAGGATTCATTTAAAAGATAAGCACAGAATACAGTTTTTTCTTCAGTTTCTAAAAAAGAACTGTTAATGAACTGAAAATGAACTAGTTGAAAACTGAATTGGTGAACTATGAACGTGAATTTATTCATTTTCTTTTGTATGAACTGAACTTTGAACTAGTTCACGTGAAGTGTGAACTTGCACAACACTGTAACCTATAAAGCTACATTTTTACTCTTGAGAGACAAAGAAAGGCACATAGAGGTGGTAGGTTGACAGCATTTAATCATATAAATGGACTACATTTATAAAAGTATTTCAGACTCTCTGGCCACTTAAAGTGCATAAAAATGATTGCCTCACATTCACTGGCCGACGGCGGAGTCACCACACAGGGCGACAGCCAGCTCGTCAGGAGCAGTCAGGGTGAGGCGTCTGGCTCAGGGACACCTCCACACTCAGCTAGGAGGAGCCGGGGATCGAACCAGTGACCTTCATGTTGCCAATCAATCAACCCCGCTGCACCCGCTGAGCCACTCACACAAAGAGAAAACACTGAAAAGATGATGTAAAAAATATATATTTCGCGATTTTTACTGTAGTATTAAAATATAATTCTGAGTGAGACACAGATACACAGAAGTATTAAATCAAATATACCAAACGTTCCCTTCAAACACAATTTAATTCATGTTTCAGCCACGACAACGTGTGTTCCTTCATTAAAAGAAAAAAGCACAGAAGACCCTAAAGACGAGACAAAAAAAATAGAAAAATCTTGTAGTTTTTGGTTTGAGGACCACAGCCAGTGAATAGGCCCATAATACTGACTGGGAGATCACGTCTGTTGCTACGAGTACGTTTGTGTACGTGTGTGTACGTTGTCGAAGAGAAGTGAAACCGAATCCTGATGTGTGCGAAACATCAGGAGAGAAACCTGAGGAGTGTGAGGTGATCCACGAGCCAGTTCACCTCTGATTGGTCGGAGAGGCTCGTGTACAGACCGCGGTTCGGCCGACAGCCATAGACCCCTGAAGAACAAGTCCCGCCTCCGAGGCTCCCGGTTCCCTCGGTCAAATGTCTACGGGGAATAACACGGGGTTTATGAATGATCGTACATAACAAACTCTGTAGGCGGCGGAGAAGTAAATGCTGCGTCACGTTTTGAACTACACACTTATCCCATCTAGTGTCGACTGGCTTTTTGGATTGTGGGTGCCGTTAAAGTAGCATTAATAATCGTTTACTACTTTAACGGCACCGACACTCCAAAAAGCCAGTCGACACTAGATGGAAAAAGTGTGTCGTTCAAAACGTGACGCAGCTTTTACTTCTCCGCCACCTACAGAGTTTGTTATGTATGATCATTCATAAACCCCGTGTTATTCCCCGTAGACATTTGACCGAGGGAACCAGAGCCTCGGAGGCGGGACTTATTCTTCAGAGGTCTATTAGTGACGACCAGAAGCAGACCCCAGAACCCATGGACTCAAGACCACACCCTGGGGGTCCCTTGAGTCCACCACAGGAAGAACGCTCTTTGTAAAGACGTGCCTGTTATCTTACTCAGAGACCAGGTTGAAACATGGCGATGCATTTCCAGTAGATCTTTCCTCCGTGGGCCGCAACACAGTCTGTAGGACAGTTCATGGTGACGCCCAGAGAGGTCCCTCTACTCTGTGTACCTCTTCTTCAGAGCCTCCCTCAGCTCCGCCGAGATGCGGGACACTGGGAAGAGAACGGGACGCCAGGTTCACAAAACGAGGTCCACCATCGCCTGTCAGTCTCCAGATACCGTGTGAGGGTGTGATGTGTAAAATAGGACGGATAACGCTGTGTGTATATCGGGCAGTGAGCTACAGCCAAAGACATACGTTAAGATTTAGAATTTGCTTTGCTATACCTACAAAGCAAAAATATCAACACCACTACAATATCAATAATGCCATTCAATGACTCATTCATCTAATATTATTTCAAAGGAAAACACTGACGGTTTGAAGGCACTTGAGCCATCCTCATGGGGAACAACACTGCTATACGACAGTATGTAATGGCCCTGAGATTGGACCCAAGCACAGCACAGACTGAGACCAGCGTAGGAACAGTTCAACAGTTTATTGTCCAACCAGGGTCGTAAAATCCGCAGCAGGTACACAAGAACAGTCCACAGCCTGAGCTAGCCAAAACAGCCAGACTTTCTAGCAGAGATCTCCGGGGAGGGAATCCAAGCAAACTGGAGACAGACAAGGGGTGAGCAGGCAGAGGGGTCAGGGACAGGCAGGGTCGAAACCAAGGAAGCAATCCGGGAAATAACACTAGAGAGCTTTGCATGCTGCTAAAGACAATCTGGCAGAGACTGAGTGGAAAGAGTGGGTTTGAATCAGGTGAGGGAACACAGGTGAAGGTGGTTGCACTGATGAGGTGGGGGTGGCAGGCAGGTGATCAGGAAAAGTACTGGCAGAGCTAGCAGTATGCTGGAAAGCCAGGAGCGGATCATGACACAGTATAATGACAGTCTGGTCTTACTGTCACTGTTCGACCGGCCGGGATTGCAGTAATGGAGCGGGGGGCCGCGACGAGCAGGAACCGGCTTCCATGTTGAGACTCGGTCGCCTTGCTCCGGCTCTGGAGACACCAGGAGGACAGGACGTGATTAGGGACAGACTGGCAGACAGACAAGACAGACACCTGGGATGTTTGAATGAAGACTTTGTCTCACCACGGGAACCCCTCTCTGTTGGAGTAGAGGGCTTCACTAAAAAAAGCAAAGAGGCACACAGAGAAGTATGAATGACACATTTATAATAATAATAATAATGTAATATAATATATATAATATAATAATAAGCGTCACCCCTGAAAACCTTTGACCTGCAGTTTAATCGATTGAAGAATCCCAGGCTATGGATATTTGATGGGAAGTTTCTGATTGTTTCATAAAAAGCTTCTTTACATAAAGCAGTGTTCAGTGTGCGTCATTTAACGGGGCGGGGAACGCCCGCGGTCCATCAAAGGAGAAGAACGGGTTTATTTCTTACTCCGATTTGGCCTCTAAACGCATCTTTTGTTTATCCCTCATTTCATACTGCGTAGCTCGCAGCGGACTGGCTTCGGCTTCGGCGTCTCGGCAGGCAGGAGTAATCACTTGGCGTTGGCTGGGTAGAAGTCTACCATGTGCATTGCCCGGTACCACCATGTATTCACTGGAGGCTGCTTAAATCAATCGAATCACGGAGTCTGAATCGATACGGGATCTGACCACCTCATTAGGATGTTTTTTTTTAATGTTTTTGTGATATTTCTTCTGATCGATTTATTATAAATTCCCCCCCCCCTCCCCCGAACCCCACATTTTCTGAAGGACACATTGATTGGCTAACGCTGTTTATTAAGTGTGTGTGTGTGTGTGTGTGTGTGTGTGTGTGTGTGTGTGTGTGTGTGTGTGTGTGTGTGTGTGTGTGTGTGTGTGTGTCCTTACTTACACGCAACGCGAGGGGGGGCCTTCGGAGTGACGGGAGTCGAGGCTGGAAAACACACACACACACGTCTATACGTTAGATGGACACGTCGGATTAGATCGACAAGCAAGCACAAAGCCCACGTTGAATCAACGGCATTCCAACATACTGACACATTAATGACACTACTGGGAAATAAAGTTACACTTTTAGAGAACCGGTTCTGCATTTACCACACCTTGCGTGTGTGTGTGTGTGTGAGTGTGCCACCATAGGTAGTAAGCAAATCTGGAGACAAAGATGCTTTGTTTACCCATCCAAGTGTTCGGTGTATAATAACGTAACTTAATCATGTCGGTCTTGTAAAGGCATGTGAGCTTGATGAACCTGTTACATTATCAATATTTCTTCCCAAAATGGATTGGATCTTGTTCCCCTTCTTTGTAAATGTGGCTCCAAATAAAAGCATTTGAATGTGTGTGTGTGTGTGTGCGTGCGTGCGTGCGTGCGTGCGTGCGTGCGTGCGTGCGTGCGTGCGTGCGTGCGTGCGTGCGTGTGCGTTCTTACCCAGTTTAGGGGCCCCATTGGGTAGAGGCGGGGGCGCGTAGCTCGGCTTGGTTAATGTCTTCTCTGCATTCTCACTCTGCTTGGGACTCCAGGCTGAATATGAAGGATGAGTACATGCTACAGTAGTAGTATAGTATATATAGTATTAGTATATGTAGTATTAGTACATGCTACACGTGAACCTCCGTGAAGATGGCGCAATTTGATTGGTTCGCTATCTCGGGATATTGGGCAATATCCCATGATTGAGATCTCAAACTCGGGATATTGTTTGACGGTCGTCTCGTCACGCTAATAAAAACAAATAAATCAAAATCGGCAAAAAGTGTTATCTTGTTTATTTTTGTAGTGTTCACGTGTAGTAAATACTAAAACAATGTTTCACCTCAGGCTCCGTGACTAGTGGGGCTATTCAAGTGTTCAAGTATTCACGGAGCCTTCGGCAAATAATTGTTAAATATAATGAGGGGATCCCCGAGTGCAGAGAGAGGGGGTGGGGGTGGGGGGGGGGGGGGACGCTTGCGGTACATCACCCGGGGGGGGGAGAAGGACTCCCACTTACATGGAATGCGAGAGTGAGGCTCCTCTGTCACGGTCTGATATTCCTGCTTCTTGTCTGCTGGAGAAGACGGAGCACAGAGAACAGTAAAGACCCAAACAGCAGCAGCCAATCACACATCAAGACAGTGTGATAGACCTCTGAAGAATAAGTCCCGCCTCCGAGGCTCAGGTTCCCTCAGTCAAATGTGTATGGGAAATAAAGAAGTAAAAGCTGCGTCACGTTTTGAACTACACACTTTTTTCCATCTAGTGTCGACTGGCTTTTTGGATTGTTGGTGCCGTTAAAGTAGTAAACGATTATTAATGCTACTTTAACGGCACCGACAATCCAAAAAGCCGGTCGAAACCAGATGGAAAAAGTGTGTAGTTCAAAACGTGATGCAGCTTTTACTTCTCCGCCACCTACAGAGTTTGTTATGTACGACCGTTCATAAACCCCGTGTTATTCCCCATAGACATTTGACCGAGGGAACCGGGAGCCTCGGAGGCGGGACTTATTCTTCAGAGGTCAGTTGTAACGGTGTGATAGGAGAGCGGCCAGAGGAGAGGAGCGGAGCCGATTGGCCGTATACGGATGAACAGAAGGACGTGTCATGGATGGAAGGATGAATGCCGCCTCTTGTTTTATTTGAGTTTATTTGAACAGAAATCACTTTTCCCACTCAAGCCCATATTGTGAAAGGGATGGATGTTACTAAAAGGAACGACTCAATAACTAAGAGTCAGAGAGGGCAAAGCCAGCGAAAACATTTATAAAATGTTAAAATGTTAAACATCTAAGGCGAAAGCAACGTGTTTTGCCAAGTGAGTCATCACCTCATCAATCACATTCCGGAAAAAGCGATTGTGTTTAGCTGCTCTAAGCCAGTAAACGTCAAACGGGTTGGACTTTGGCTGTCAATATAAGTTACATGTGGCAGATGCCATTTTCTGCTGTTTTATGCTCCAGATAGTGAGAACAATGTGGGCTAAGGGAGGTGTGTGTGTGTGTGTGCCTGTGTGTGTGTGTGTGCCTGTGTGTGTGTGTGTGTGTGTGTGTGTGTGTGCCTGTGTGTGCCTGTGTGTGTGTGCGTGACACGGTACCTGGTTTGTGTGGTGGAGTGGGGAGGGGCTTGCTTCTGGGCGTCTCTCCGCTCTCCTCGTTGGACTTGAAGAAGGCTGAGGACACAGAGACAGAGAGGGGAGTGAATGAGTGAGGGGACAGAGAGTGAGACACAGGGGAGTGAGGGCAAGAGCTGTCATCCTCTCCATGAAGCGCACGCAAAGCGCGCAACGCCTCTCTCACACCATCTACTCAAAATCGGCGAGGGTGTTCTCATCTTTACCATCAAAGCCCGCCCTCCAAGTACCCCCGACAAAAGCTAACGGGTCCACTTGGTATCCCTCCAGCCTCGACCCACACTGCATCCTCCATCCTACCACCCGTGACAACCAAACCATCGCACACAGCCTGAATGAATGCAGTTTTTTACAAAGGGCCTGTACACCGCAAGGCCTGATAGGCTGATGGACCTAACGACACACAGGATTAAAGAAGTAC
>NC_140279.1:18366456-18423956 GCF_964030765.1 Micromesistius poutassou | reverse complement strand
CGATCTCTTCGAATATGAAAGGAGATCGTTTAACAACAACACACACACACACACGTTTATTATTCTTTTTTTTTTTTAACGCGGTTATCGTTAGCGGCCCGGTGGATCCCGGGGCAGATGATTTGTCATGAGGCGGACAGAGGGAGAACAGGGGGAGAGTGACAAGGACGAGGAAGAAAGGAAGGGGAGGGGAGCTGACATTAAAGCAACACAACAAGGAACTAGACGAGGAAACGAGGAACCAGGAGACACATAGCGCCTCACTATATCATCTGATAACACATCGAGCTAATGGACCGAGGGGAGGTGTGAGATCATTGTATCGCCTCGGACGGGTCTCGTGCGAACATCGTCCGACGCCGCGGGATTCGAACCTTTCCCGGGACGGTTCGGGGGATATGGGTGAGAATAATGGAGCGGCCGGGCTATTAATTATGATTCTCAGTCAAACATTGAGATGAGCAGCAGGCCTCGTCTTGCGGGAGGAAGCGGTTAATTAGACGCTTGAACAAAGGGATCGGCGATAGATGGAAGTATGGTGGTTCATAACATGAGCGTTTAGGGGATATCCAGACCATTGTGACTCATCCGGATTATTAATATCACTACTGATTGTTTTCATGTTGTATTACGAATATGACGACGGCTTCCGTTCGGCTACCTGCCACAGAAGTCACCGGGGCGACACAAGCTTCTGTTTTTTTTTGGTGCTTGGAATCACAAGTCACTCCTAATTATAACCCAACTGCACATAAGTGTGTGGTCCGGTGATTGGCGAATGTGATGTTATTCAGAAAGTGTTTAGGGCTGGAAAGTAAAACCGAAACCCATTTTCTCGTTATCAAGGTCACGTGTCCAACCACACAATTTTATTTTATTTATTTTTATTTATTTATTATTTCAGGACAATGCACATTGATGAACATATACAAAAGTACATTTATTATAGCCCAGGGGCTATAATTATTTCCATCTTCCATCAGATATTTCCATAGTCCAAATTAGTCCAAATTAGCATCAAGGACACTGAGGGACCAACATCATGGTGATAACATGATGATAACATGTGCATATGATGTGTATTAATCTGTGCGTGTGCGTGTGTGTGCGTGTGTGTGCGTCTGTGTGCGTGTGTGTGTGTGTGTGTGTGTGTGTGCGTGTGCATCTGTGTGTGTGTGTGTGTGCGTGTGCGTGCGTGTGTGTGCATCTGTGTGTGTGTGCGTGTGCATCTGTGTGTGTGTGCGTGCGTGCGTGCGTCTGTGTGTGTGCGTGCGTCTGTGTGCGTGTGCGTGTGTGTGTGCGTGCGTCTGTGTGTGTGTGTGTGCGTCTGTGTGTGTGTGTGTGTGTGCGTCTGTGTGTGTGTGTGTGTGTGCGTGTGTGCGTGTGTGTGTGTGTGTGTGGTCTCAGAGCCCCCCTGCTCTCCTCAGGTGGTGGTGGAGGACGGCGGCGAGGAGGAGGAGGAGGAGGAGCTGAGCGGCGGGGAGGAGTCGGAGCTGCGCTCCAGCAGCGGCCGCGGCTCCCTGCTGACGCGGAGGGGCATCACCCTGAGGGTCCTGCTGAAGGACGGGCTGGTGGAGCCGGGGGACGGGGCCCTCACCATCCACTACCTGGTACGGTACTGCACCTGGTACTGACCATACACTACCTGGTACGGTACTGCACCTGGTACTAACCATCCACTACCTGGTACGGTACTGCACCTGGTACTGCACCTGGTACTAACCATCCACTACCTGGTACGGTACTGCACCTGGTACTGCACCTGGTACTACACCATCCACTACCTGGTACGGTACTGCACCTGGTACTGCACCTGGTACTACACCATCCACTACCTGGTACTGTAATACACCTGGTACTGCACCTGGTACTACACCATCCACTACCTGGTACGGTACTGCACCTGGTACTGAACCTGGTACTACACCATCCACTACCTGGTACTGTAATACACCTGGTACTGCACCTGGTACTACACCATCCACTACCTGGTACGGTACTGCACCTGGTACTACACCTGGTACTACACCTGGTACTGCACCTGGTACTGCACCTGGTACTACACCTGGTACTACGCCTGGTACTCACCATACACTACCTGGTACTAAACCTGGTACAGTACCATACACTACCTGGTACACACTCTACACACACTATACACACACACACACCATACACTACCTGGTACACACTCTACACACACACACACACACACCATACACTACCTGGTACAGTACCATACACTAATACACCACCTATACACCTGGTACTACCCCATACACCTGGTACTGTACTCTCCATACACTACCTGGTACAGTAATACACCTGGTACTGTACTCTCCATACACTACCTGGTACAGTAATACACCTGGTACTGTACTCTCCATACACTACCTGGTACAGTACCGTACACTAATACACCATACACTACCTGGTACACACTCTACACACACTATACACACACACACACACCATACACTACCTGGTACACACTCTACACACACACACACACACACACCATACACTACCTGGTACAGTACCATACACTAATACACCACCTATACACCTGGTACTACCCCATACACCTGGTACTGTACTCTCCATACACTACCTGGTACAGTAATACACCTGGTACTGTACTCTCCATACACTACCTGGTACAGTACCGTACACTAATACACCATACACTACCTGGTACACACTCTACACTCTATACACACACTATACACACCATACACTACCTGGTAATACACCTGGTACTGTACTCTCCATACATGTTATTGTTAATGTACTCACCGCACTACCTGGATCAGGTTTTTTTTTTTTAAGAAACACGTTCCTGTTTAAATCTGTCACAGTGCCCCCACATGCGTTCCCCATGTCAATGCACGTTGTGCCTTCATCTCATCGTTCTCCTCCTCATCTCTCCTCCTCCATCTCTCCTCCTCTTCTCTCCTCTTACTCTCCTCTTCTCCTCAATTTCTCCTCCTGTCTCCTCCTCATCTCCTCCACCTCTCCTCCATCCCTCCTCCTCTTCTCTCCTCATCTCTCCTCATCTCTCCTCCACCTCTCCTTCTCCATCTCTCCTCCATCCCTCCTCCTCTTCTCTCCTCATTTCTCCTCCATCTCTCCTCCTCCTCTCCTCCTCCACCTCTCCTCCTCCATTTCTCCTCCTGTCTCCTCCTCATCTCCTCCATCTCTCCTTCATCCCTCCTCCTCTTCTCTCCTCATCTCTCCTCATCTCTCCTTCTCCACCTCTCCTCCTCCATCTCTCCTCCTCCGTCGCTCCTTCTCCACCTCTCCTCATCTCCTCCATCCCTCCTCCTCATCTCCTCCACCTCTCCTCCTCTTCTCTCCTCTTCTCTCCTCCTGTCTCCTCCTCATCTCCTCCACCTCTCCTCCTCCACCTCTCCTCATCTCCTCCATCCCTCCTCCTCGTCCCCCTCCAGGGGAAGAAGTTTGTGGGCGACCTGCTGACGGACGGCAAGATCCGCTGGGTGGAGACGGGGCAGATCTTCAACTCGCCCAGCGCCTGGGCCACGCACTGCAAGCGGCTGGTCAACCCGGCCAAGAAGTCGGGCTGCGGCTGGGCGTCGGTGCGCTACCGCGGCCAGAAGCTGGTCCAGTACAAGACCAGCTGGCTGCACAAGTACCAGCCCAGCGCCGACATGGTGAGGCTCCACGGCCAGGGCTCTGGATCAAACACGCCGCTGCAGGGTCTGAGCTGAGCTGGAGGTTCTGCCGTGGGTCTGAACTCTTGTTGTGTTTCCCATGGGGACCAGAGCCTGGTGAGTGAGGAGGACGACGAGGACGATGAGGAGGAAGGGAAGACGGCCATGCCGGCGGAGGAGAAGAACAAGAACGCCAAACCAGGATTACACGGTACTGTACTGAACGGTTCTGGTGCTCTCCGCGGTTTTATCAGTTTAACGGCGAATCAAGAATGTAATTATATATAACAATGTCATTATTATATATAATTATATATAATAATGTCATTATTTGCGTCAAACAATATGTAAACATAAAGAACATTGCATTCGTTGTAAAAGCAAGTACGTTTATACAGAATGATCAGCTTGTGAAGGTTCTAGTCTCCACCAATCAGCTTGTGAAGGTTCTAGTCTCCACCAATCAGCTTGTGAAGGTTCTAGTCTCCACCAATCAGCTTGTGAAGGTTCTAGTCTCCACCGATCAGCTTGTGACGGGTTCTAGTCTACCCTAACTCAAGTGGTGCGTCTTTTCATGATGTTAAAGTGCTTCCAAAGCACGTGGACGTACCCTCCCTCCTCCTACAACTCTCCACACTTTTCTTTTTAAATCTCAGTGTCTCAACTCAAGCTGAAACTCATTCTTAAAGGGGACATATGACACCACCAGGTGTGAGTGTGATCAGCCACTACAAGCCGTTTTGAAAATCTGCCTCTTCTGACATCACAAGTGGGCGTGTCCCACAGATTTTCAAAAACGGCTCGTAACGGGCTAATCAAACTCACACCCGGTGGTCCAACAACACATCACGTTTAAGGAGCGCGGGGCGTCAGTGCGTCACATAACCCCCCCGGCGTCCCCCTGTCCCGCAGACATCATGGTGGCCCGCCGGACCGACCGCGAGAGGATCCCCGTGAGGTACGGGAACCTGGGCGCCCGGGACCCCAGCAGGTAGAGACGCCTGGCCAGGACGCTCCCCAACGGGTGCTACACTACTACGCCCTGTGAGTCAGCGGCTTGTTGTCCTGTACTCACCGTGTCCCCCCCCCCCCCTCCTCCCCCCCTCCTCCCTCCTCCCCTCCTCCCTCCCCTCCTCCCCTCCTCCCCCCTACCCTCTCAGGGACCCCCACACCCTGGTGGAGCTGTCCGCCTTCTCCGCCATCAACCGCTTCCAGCCCTTCAACGTGGCCGTGTCCAGCAACGTGCTGCTGCTCATGGTGAGACCGGAGCGCTACAGGGGGGGGTGTGGGGGGGTGGGGGGGGGGGGCAGTCCTAAAAGGCCCCCCACACACCGACCAGAGTATCGGGCGTCGGGACAGTCTGGCGAGAAAAAGGCAGTCGGACCGATTTGGTCAAAACAAGACCGATTCAACACGTGCACTCGGCTGAAAAGATCACGGTGGCTTGAAACAGCACACCCAACAGACTCAGGTCACAGCACACACCCAACAGACTCAGGTCACGGCACACACCCAACAGACTCAGGTCACAGCACACACCCAACAGACTCAGGTCATGGCACACACCCAACAGACTCAGGTCACGGCACACACCCAACAGACTCAGGTCACGGCACACACCCAACAGACTCAGGTCACGGCACACACCCAACAGACTCAGAACAGACTCAGGTCACGGCACACACCCAACAGACTCAGGTCACCGAACCGACTCAGGTCACGGCACACACCCAACAGACTCAGGTCACGGCACACACCCAACAGACTCAGGTCACAGCACACACCCAACAGACTCAGGTCACAGCACACACCCAACAGACTCAGGTCACAGCACACACCCAACAGACTCAGGTCACAGCACACACCCAACAGACTCAGGTCACAGCACACACCCAACAGACTCAGGTCACAGCACACACCGGACAGACTCAGGTCACCGAACAGACTCAGGTCACGGCACACACCGTACAGACTCAGGTCACGGCACACACACCTAACAGACTCAGGTCACCGAGCTCACCAGACTGTCCTACGGCCCTGGTTGGTGTGTCAGGGCCTTATCACTCATGTTGGCTCTGAACACAGGGTCAATCCTAACACTCACGATGGCTCTGCTCCCCCTGCAGACCAAGGCACAGTACTAGACTTATCTTGACTAGTTGAAGTCACTCGTACATGAAAGGGGTGGAGCCATAATCAGTGTTATGAAAACACTAATTGAAAAGGTATTGAATGGATGATGTGTCTGTATGTGGAGAGTAAAAGTGAGGCCTGTTACAGGACTTCCACTGTCACCTGACCACCAGTGAGGTGGTGGGCTACCTGGGGGGCCGGTGGGACACGACCACACAACGTGAGTGGATCTGTTCACTAATCAATCAGTAGAAAACCCTTATCTGGAAGTGAACACTGTGAAGTTTGTTGTACCATACATTCACTGTGTGTGTCTTGTGATTGTACCGCAAAGTGTTACTAGTTTAAATTCGGATGTAAACCCGGTATTGACTCTGGTGACTGACGTTATTGTGGTCGTGTTGCAGTGCTGACGGTGTTGCGGGCGTTCCCGTGTCGGACCAGACTGGCGGACAAAGAGTCGGCCTCCGCCGTGGAGGAGGAGGTATGACAGCGCCCTCTACTGCTGAGACGGACGCAAGGCATTTTAAACCAGGGAACCGTTTTCAACACTGACTTTTTCCTGTCTCGGTCTGAGACTAGAACTCGATTCAAGTATATATATATATTTTAAAAAAATAACAATGAATTCTCTCTATTCTCTCTATTCACTCTCTTCTCTCTATTCTCTATTCTCTCTATTCACTCTATTCTCTCTATTCTCTCTATTCACTCTCTTCTCTATTCTCTCTATTCTCTCTATTCTCTATTCTCTCTATTCACTCTCTTCTCTATTCTCTCTATTCTCTCTATTCTCTATTCTCTCTATTCACTCTATTCTCTCTATTCTCTCTATTCTCTCTATTCACTCTCTTCTCTATTCTCTCTATTCTCTCTCTTCACCCTCTCTTCTCTCTATTCTCTCTCTTCTCTCTCTTCTCTCGGCAGATCTGTCAGAACCTGTTCATGCGCGGCCTCTCGTTGGTCGGCTGGTACCACAGTCACCCGCGGGGCCCCGCCCTCCCGTCGCTGCAGGACATCGACTCCCAGATGGACCACCAGCTCAGGCTGCAAGGCTCCAACAACGGCTTCCAGCCCTGCCTGGGGATCATCTGCGGTCAGTGGCTGGAGCTAACCGCTGGAGCTAACCGCTAAGCTAACCGCTAAGCTAACCGCTACGTTAGCCTACAGACCGAACCCAAACCCAAAGAGTTCTGTTCTATCCTAAAGGAACGAACGACGAGGTTCTACTGTGGGTTCTCCTGTTGTTGTTGTTGTTGTTGTGGATTATTACACGTTTGTAAATCGTAAACTTCTAAATCTTACATTTTGACATTTATTCGCGTTAAGCAGGATTCACGCTTTTATCCAAAGCGACTTACGTCAAGTACGTTTGTCAGAGAAGAAAGAGAAGCAACGATATGTCTCTGTGGGTGCAGTGAGGATGTTCATAGAACCAAGTGCCGAGCACTAACCATCACTAGGTTAACCCATTCCCCCGTACACAACAAAGATAGCTAGGATAAGATGCTACACAACTAAGTACTATTTATTTATTCATTTTATTTTTATGTTTTTTGAGTGCCAGGACGTACGACATACAATAAGTGCAGTACAGTCTTAATTAGGCCTACCAGGTAGTGGCCTCATTCCCTCATTTGTTTGATTCACACCTTAAGTTTCTCTTCCTACTGCAGCTGTGACATTTTTTCGGAAAGGAGAAGTAGATCGATAACGAGAGTACTTTCTATTCCGAGCGGTTGACACTGATGCTCTCGGTGGTGGTGATGCTGTCTCCTCACCTCAGCGATGGGCTTAGAGCTAAGGTCCACACACACGCACACACACACACACACACCCGGGGAGAGGTCACAGCGGTTATCCAGGACTAGGTGTTGTTGGGTGTCAGGGCTGGTTCAGTCTGGCGGTGGATGAGGAGGAGTGAGGGGTGCGGCCGGGGGCTAAACGTTTTGGACACAAAGCTCTGATTCCGCTTTTCATTTGCAGGTCCGTATTACCACGGCAACCAGGGTGTGGCTTCCACGATAACCCCGTTCTGGGTGGTGCCTCCACCTGAGGTTTGTGCACGGCTGCGTCCGACCCCCCAGGACCGGCCGCGCTGCTCTCACTCACCTCCCTAAGCCTGCTTCATTCTGTTCTCATTAAGCCTGCTTCATTCTGCTCTCATTAAGCCTGCTTCATTCTGTTCTCACTCAGTTCACCTCCCTAAGCCTGCTTCATTCTGTTCTCACTCAGTTCACCTCCCTAAGCCTGCTTCAATCTGCTCTCATTAAGCCTGCTTCAATCTGTTCTCCTTCAGTTAACCTCCTTAAGGCCCCGTCCACACAGGGGCGAATACTATCTTTTTCCCCTCCGTTTTCCTTTGATGCGTTTCAGGAACATCTCCGTAAAGACTGTAGAAACGCTGTAGTACATATTCAAGGCCACTGTGTGGCGCTGGTTCTCTGCTGTATACAAACATACAGTCGAGGAGGAGAAAGCAGTTGTTAAACCTTTTGGATTGAGCAGAGATACTTTTTAATTTACAGTTAGAAATTACATTTACCAAGGGGCTGTATTTAAAGCTTCAAAAAATAATCCAAATAATAAATAAATAAAATATTCAACGCAACTCTCACGTCGCCCAGCTGGTGGGGGGGGGGGGGGGCGATGCGTTTGCGTTTCAGGCGTCCACACGAATCTGAACACGAAAACGCATAGGTCCGTTTTTATCTGAATCCACCCTCGGAGGTGGTTTCAGAAAAGCACCGGATCCACCGGGTCTGTCTGGACGGTCGGCCCACGAGACTAATGCGTTGTCACCAAAAAACCAGCTCCGTGTGGACAGGGCCTTAGCCTGCTTCAATCTGTTCTCATTCAGTTCACCTCCCTTAAGCCTGCTTCAATCTGTTCTCATTCAGTTCACCTCCCTTAAGCCTGCTTCAATCTGTTCTCACTAAGCCTGCTCCAGTCTGTTCTCACTAAGCCTGCTCCGGTCTGTCCTCACTAAGCCTGCTCCGGTCTGTCCTCACTAAGCCTGCTCCGGTCTGTCCTCACTAAGCCTGCTCCGGTCTGTCCTCACTAAGCCTGCTCCGGTCTGTCCTCACTAAGCCTGCTCCGGTCTGTCCTCACTAAGCCTGCTCCGGTCTGTCCTCACTAAGCCTGCTCCGGTCTGTCCTCACTAAGCCTGCTCCGGTCTGTGTTGCTGTGTTAATCTGCTTCTATCCTCGTCTAAAAAGGAGCCCCCTGTCTTATCTGTTGATAATTTAGTCATTTTCCTCAAAGCAACGACCCAACGACTACGGCATCCCCGTGGCGGTGGAGGTCACGTACGTTCAGGACAACTTCCTGACCAGCGACGTCCTCAACGAGATGGTACGGCGCCCTGATGGCGTGCACACACTGCGGAGATCACACACACACACACACACACACACACACACACACACACACACACCGTCAGACGTCACGGTCTCCATGAAATATATAAAAAAATAAATATATAAAAATCTGAAATGACCCCGCTTATATACTCCTACTGACTGAAGAAATCAATCGTTTGACGCAAAATGACTAACTAAACTAAAAATATATTTTATTGATTTTAAAAAGGATTTTATTACTTCTGCTAAAAAATGACAAGTCTGTTAGAATCTACGGCCGGAACTGTGTCCATAGCAACGGTCTGTGACTCACAGCAGCTGCCTGCTTTTCAGAAATAATAGGCCGAGGAACGCCGCAATAGACCAATCAGGATCGAGTATTCAACAGCGCTGTGTAATAGACCTCTGAAGAATAAGTCCCGCCTCCGAGGCTCCCGGTTCCCTCGGTCAAACGTCTACGGGGAATAACACGGGGTTTATGAATGATCGTAACATAACAAACTCTGTAGGCGGCGCAGAAGTAAAAGCTGCGTCACGTTTTGAACTACACACTTTTTCCATCTAGTGTCGACTGGCTTTTTGGATTGTCGGTGCCGTTAAAATAGCATTTATAATCGTTTACTACTTTAATGGCACCGACAATCCAAAAAGCCAGTCCACACTAGATGGAAAAAGTGTGTCGTTCAAAACGTGACGCAGCTTTTACTTCTCCACCACCTACAGTTTGTTATGTACGATCATTCATAAACCCCGTGTTATTCCCCGTAGACATTTGACCGAGGGAACCGGGAGCCTCGGAGGCGGGACTTATTCTTCGGAGGTCTGTGTGCCTTCATAGCGTTAACGTTGACCTCCGTCCTGCTAGATGCTGCTGGTGGACTACTACCGCACCGCCCCGGACATCGTGCAGTTCAACCAGTACTGGTGTCCTGACACCACCATGATGGATAAGATCAAGGTACGGTCTGAGTAACACGGCGTTTACTATTACTCCTACGATGATGATGACCCTGGTCCGTCAGAGGAACGGACCCCAAAATTGTCGACGGTTTTCAAGCAAATTATGAAACCTCTTCTTGTTTCTCTTGCCTCTTAACAAATTATTTTGTAACCTTTTTTGAATTTTGTATTTTTATTTAATTTATTATTTGTATCTAGCATACATATATATATATTGCTGTTTTTGCACAGCGTAAAGCGTTCCTGTAAATAAAGTTTGATTCATTGATCACAGTCATGATGGACGCGACCTTTCGGGGGCCGGGCTTCCTGTCTCGTCACGCCGCGGTCTGTAATGACTTCCTGTTTCCTCCTCAGGGCTCGCTGAGCGGTCACGCCCCTAAAGACCAAGCCTACTCCCAGATCCTCGAGCATGTTTACAGTCAGCTGAGTGTCACGCAGTGAGGGGCCACCGCTGTGTGTGTGTGTGTGTGTGTGTGTGTGTATATGAATGTGTTAGTGTGTGTATATGTGTATGTGTGTGTATATATGAGTGTGTATGTGTGAACGGCTGCTCTCCGTTATCTTTTTCCGAGGCGTCCTGTGCTCTGAACAGCCCCAGCGTACGATGTTAAACACTGTTAGACCCACCACGCCTCCACTCGTGTTAGCAATACGTTCCTTTGGTAGTGACCAGTCAGCGACTAGAGGCCAGCAGTCAGAGACTGCCTGTGAGTGAACATGTAGTAGCGCCGCGGTGGCCGCCGAACTGGTTCCCTGAACGGCTTCCTCTGCTTCCCTTTGAACCAAAACAGACTCAATGACTAGAAAGGCAGAGCTGAACCATTGTGAACGCCGGCAGCACATTTGAACAGGATGCCGTGTCCGAATACAGGAGACCATGTGACCTCATCGGTGGTATCAGGCCGTACGTACGTCATGTTATTGGATCAGAACATGAAGTGGTCGTTTTTTTTTTTTTACACGTCTCGGCACATGTTGGAACCAAAGTTTTATTTTATTTACCGTTTTAAGGACGCTCACATTGCGAGTGACGACAGATTGTGTGTGTGTCTCTCTCTCTCTCTCTGGGCTTGTGGACCTACTTTACATTTTGGTGAAAAACGTGGTGGCATAGGCAAACGTTGCCATGTTTGTACTGTTGATATTGAATGTGTAGGAATGACCCCGATGGACCTCCTAGCATCACAAATCATACGCAAATGGTTTAATTTGCAGTTATTAAAGAGGTGATGATTTGCCATAACATTGACTTTACTCCTCACTACTTCCTCACATCAGTGCAGACGTTTCTCTGTCAGGCCAGTTTCTGTTTGACTCCCAACAGTGTCAAAACATTCAGCGTGCAAAATGTCAATGTTTCTGAAGGGCAGCGGTTGCATCAGTCGGCTCACTAGCGGTCGATAGACCACAGGGTGGATGTGGGGCCGTGTGTGTGTGTGTGTGTTCGTGTTCAAACGTGACAACTGTTTCAACTCTATTGTTTGAAACAGCAAGTCCTTTTTTTATTTAACCTGTACTGTATTTATAAAAATCTGTTGATTGGGCGATGCAGAAATATGGAGAAAGCAATGCCTTATAAAACCTGCTGATGACCTAAATAAAAATCAGACACTGGAATCCCTTCGATTGCGATTGTGTTATTTCTTTGATCGACCCCGATGATGATTTGAACTCCACTTAACCCAGCTGTCACTGAGTCTAGTATCGCTCTATATTCAGGAGAATTCACTCAATGCCACAACATTGCAATAATTTTTTTCTTTCTTTATTAAAAGAATGGTGGGGGGGGGGGGGGAGGGTGACAAAACAAGAAGCATGGACAAATATTTTGATAAAAGTATCGCCGTTAAATGTTGGACTTGTGACATAGAAAACATGGAAAGGCAACTTAAACTAAAACATACATTAACAAGGTATCATATGAGACTACATGCAAAGTTAAATTTAAAAATGGCTAAGGTCGATATCAAAAAAAAATACTATAGGAGAGACAAACGTGATTTTTCGCAGTGTAAAAAGGAGTATTCTAGCTGTCCGATTAAAACACACATATAACTCTTTAGAAAAACAAGGAGACAACAGACAGGGGGGCACGTTTCTGACCACCGCTACAAACCAGTTCCCCAGACACTATTCACCAGCACGCTCCGCCGGCCAAACCACACGTCCATGTGGGCAGAGTTAACCGCTCTGCCCTGTCTCGTGTGGGGGGGGGGGGGGTCTGGAACCGTGTACACATGCACTAAGTTTGTACGCGGCAAAGTGCCATGGGAGGGGAAAAAAACAACAATAAAGAACAGGATAGGATAAACGGATCAGGCCAGGAAACTCACGACCATTTAACAAAGTCTCTATATTATTTTGGTTATTATTAGTCACGTCGCCGCCTCCCTTTTTCAAAGGCACTAAAACAGCTAAGCAAAGGAAGTTCTTGTTGCCCTCCTCCTATAATACAGTGAGTCCACGCATAACTCCGCCCTCTGAAGCCTCCACGACCACCAGTGAAATGGACTGTAGATGAGACATGTAAACGCATGAGAGGAGAGGGACAGAGGACGAAGAGGGTCTGTTCAAGTCCCCCCCCCCCTTGGGTCCTTTCATCGTAATCACCAATCTAAACATCATTTAACTCCTCCTCTGCTGGGCCGCGTACTAACAAGAGTCTGGCAGAAAAGAGTCACGCGGCACGACAGGGTTGGAAGACTCCTAACCCTGGTGGACCTTTCCCTTTTATCAACTCCCTTTTCAACCCTGGTCTGTCCCTCATACACAGAGTGATGAACCACTACACCAAACCGGCCCAATGCATTAAAGACGCCATCGTACAGGAGGAGGTGGAGGGCAGATAGTAAACTGTGGGGGGGGGGGCGGCTCGCGGTGGATGGGATCAGAGAGACACCGCCAGCAGTGTCCTCAGGTCCGGTGAGGAGGAAAAAACCTGGTGGACAGGATGCATAAAGAGCACGTAGGGCGCTCAGACCACCCACTCGAGTGGATCTCTGGTCACGTGACGGACTCTAGGTGACCGTAAACAGGCCTTGGGTGCTGTACGTGTAATACAGTACGGCGAGTACTGAGTGAAAGTACAGTAAAGTGTTGCGGTTTTGGCTGTCAGACCCGTCGAGAGCCATATGGCTGATGCACCGCCCGTACATATAAACCATACACACATATACACCAGACACGTGGTGTGATGCACTTGTACGGTGTACGGGTAGAAAACTAGTGGCTATAAGTTGAAGTGAAAAACGGGTGCAAGAAGAGCATCGACTTTGGGTCAGGGCGCGTCGGCGGATGTTGAAGTCTCACCGTCGAAAGAAAAAAAAAAAACACACAAACGCAGCGCTCGCGTGAATCTCATTTGAGGACCAAGGTGCGTTTAACAAAACTTTTTGTTTTTCACAGATTTGGAACGACGGCAAAACTCGTTAGAATTGATGAGCAAACGGAAGGAGACAAAAAGTTATGAGGAGTAAATACTGAAATCCCATCAGGACCATCAGAGAGGGCTGGGTCTCTTGAGGCTGTAACGGAGGCCCCCCGGGGGCCCTCGGTGTCACTGTGCGGGGTAGTGTCTCTGGATCTTAAGGTGAACCCCCGCAATGTCAAACGGATTCAAGGCTCATCATTGACAGAAACCAAAAGCACAAAAAAAAACAACAACGATAAATCTTTTAAAAACAACAAAGCGTTTTAAACGTTTGACCACGTGACCTGCATCTGCTCATGTGCAACTTTTACGCCTGGTGTCATAATGGGTTCAGCCAACAGGGGGCGTCGAGAGAGCAGTCGAGGCAATTTCTGCACAACAATTAGAACCAAATAGTTTATGAAATGTAGGGGCCAACATTACAGTCACCTGTTTGATTTATGAGCTTAAAAAAAAAAATAAACGTAGCATGTAACTTTTCTTTCCCTCCTCAATTCAGTTGGTCGGAGGAAAGCATGACGTCATAACGACTGGTCTCAGACGCCCTGGGACCCTGACCTCATGACCTCCTGACCTCCTGACCTCGGCGTGGGAGTGGTTGGTATTCAGTCATTCATGTTTTAATACATTTCTCGTCTGGAATGTGGAACGTCATCATCTTCTGAATTTCCCTTCAAGGTCCCGATGACAGAAAGTACAAGACTGTACAAGTTTTGATGATGACGACGTCGTGGTGGACTACAAGATGAAGATGAATATTCTACGCCCCGTCTCTGGCTTCACTCATCCCTCTCTCTCTCATCCCCCCCTCTCTCTCTCATCCCCCTCTCTCTCTCTCTCTCTCTCTCTCACCCGACCATGACTTTAGAGAGGCAGGGCCACCAGCACCTCCACGTAGTTGAGGGGGAAGAATCCCGATTGGCCGTGGAGCATGCCCTCGTACCAGTTCTCGTCGATCTGATTGGTCAGCGTGATGATGTCGCCCTCGCGGAAGCCCAGCTCCCCCTCGTTCTCCGGGTCAAAGTCGTACAGCGCCTTGCAGCTGGGCTGCTCCGGTACTGCGGACACAAACAAGGAGAGGACTCAACATCACCGCGACATCACCGTCGTCACAACACCACACTATAGACCTCTGAAGAATAAGTCCTGCCTCCGAGGCTCCCGGTTCCCTCGGTCAAATGTCTATGGGGGAATAACACAGGGTTGGATCATTTAATAAAGGGATGTTCTGATGAACCACAGACCTCGATGAGGCGCCACACCGTGTGGTGAACAACACACACAGTCCGCCCCTGCTGTAGGCTCGGCTCAACAGTGGTTAACTATTTTTGGGGAATGTACCCGATGCATGTTTTCCCCCCGACAGCAGAAATCATTTTTAGGAAGGGAAAATATGTCTTTGGCAGTAGAACACTACTCCGGATGATCGCTTTGACTTGAGAAGAACGTGGCCGCCTGGCTCCGTGTCACGACCACAGCAACAGACAACACGTGGGTGTTATTTGCAGACTACTTCTTTCTCCTTGCTCCTTCCTAACTTGTATACCGCCTTTCCCCAGACCCCCCGTGTCTGAGCAACACCGAGCTGCAGAGCACGGGCCAGCGTGACCGACCGCCTGCACACCACATCTAAAGGCACAACTTTAACCGGTGGAATATTCATGGGCAGGGGCTGGTTAATCATCACCACAGTGTATCACCACAATGACTTGTTGATTGTTCACCGGTTGGCCTTCCCAACGGGCCCAGAATGTTCCCAGCCTTGGCTTTCCTTTCACTTTCAACCAGTGGACTACCATGTGAGACGGGAGCCTCGACGCGGTGACCTCGCCCTTGCGCTCTCGTGTTTGGAAAAACGACGCCTCCAGGTATTCACCGCCAGGTGTGGACTCTCTGGGAATCGGATCGAGGCCGCGTTGTCAGGTCGCATCCGGTGGCACGAGTTCAAATGAACGTCCATGATGAAACTAGCTTCAAGCGGTCGGCTGTTCTCTCCTGACCGCGGGCCGTTTGATGCGTCCCCTGTGAACTAGTGCGGTGGATTTCATGATTTGTTTGAATGAATCAGTTCGCCAAGAAGAGTCGTTTGAATCGTTCGTTCGTTCGTTCAGTCGCGTTTCCGGTAGCGGTGAATCGCGGTTCTCAGTCACCGAGTCGGTCAGACTCAGCTCCTCCCTCATTCTCGTTCTCAAACGAATCACGATCGTGCGATGGTGCAAACGGTCATCAATCAACACAACATTAACTAAGTTCCTTTTAGCTGAGGAGCGCTTCATGTTCGGAATCGGGATGTTGTTGGCCCGGCTGACTCTTGTGACTTCTCAGTCCTCGAGTCTTCACCGCTAAACACAGTCAGTGAACGAACGGCGACTCGCCAGTCAGCGCGACCAGCGCGACCAGTGGGCGGAGCTGGGAGTCGAGTCTCGGAGAACGAACGATACGAACGACGACAAACTGAAAACGGGGAATCAGGTCGGTTCAGTTCGGTTGCGAACGAGCCATCACTACCAGTGTGAACGCTGGTGACCCCAGCGGGGGGAGATCCGCTGACAAACGTCTCACTGACGTTGAAGCGATGTGTAAACAATGAGTCAGCGAGCCTGGTATCAGCGCAGCGCGTGACCTTCGGTTCTCAGTCTTGGTTTGTGTTCGTCCCACTGCCTCTACATGTGACGGGGCTTTTCCTCGGTCACAACAACCCCCTCTTTGTGTCTGCTCCTTTTCCCCGCAGGTCGCTTTTGGTTCTGCACATTAGCCGAGGGGGACCAGGAAGCGCCGATTCACTCGACTCCGATGGTATCATCACATGGCGGCCTTGGGTGATCGCTGGTCCGATCACGAAGACAATGTTCTGCACTCATAAGGTACCGCACACACACACACACACACACACACACACACACACACACACACACACACACACACACACACACACACACACACACACACACACACACACACACACACACACACACACACACACACACACACACACCTCCCTTAGCCCGCATTGTTCTCACTATCTGGAGCATGCTGCGCCACTTCTGGACACGACAAAGACAACGTGACGTCGCCTGGTCTGGCCTTCCCGAAGATCTGACCCAGAGTCACGATGACCACGACGCAGGAAACGGAAACGAGGTCACTTCCAGAGGGGGGGGGGGGGCGGGGCAGCCAGATGAGAGTTGACCCCATTACCGCCCTCACCCTCCCCCCTCCTCCTCCCCCACTCAGTGTCCAGCACTCACACACACACACAGACACACACACAGACACAGACACACACAGAGACAAACACACACACACACACACACGCGAGCTCTTACCTGAGTTGCGTGCTGGAGGCGGGGCCACCGAGGTGGTGTATCCTCCGTTGGATTGGTCGTTGTCTCCGTAGTCGTAGACGGGCTTGGGTTTGGGCGTGTACTCGCGGCGCGGTCGGGACTGGGCCTCGTTCATCCTGGAGACAAGAGGAACAGGGCATGGCGTTGACCCACGAGGAGGGGATGGGTCTTAAAGGTCCCAAGACATGGGGTTGACCCACTAGGAGGAGATGGGTCTTAAAGGTCCCAGGACATGGGGTTGACCCACGAGGAGGGGATGGGTCTTAAAGGTCCCAGGACATGGGGTTGACCCACGAGGAGGGGATGGGTCTTAAAGGTCCCAGGACATGGGGTTGACCCACGAGGAGGAGATGGGTCTTAAAGGTCCCAGGACATGGGGTTGACCCACGAGGAGGAGATGGGTCTTAAAGGTCCCAGGACATGGGGTTGACCCACGAGGAGGGGATGGGTCTTAAAACACAACTCAAAACACAGATTTCCATCCAGAAGAAATGAGTGCTCCAAGTCAGCAGCTGACTGAGCTCCAGGTCCAGGTGTGTGTGTGTGTGTGTGTGTGTGTGTGTGTGTGTGTGTGTGTGTGTGTGTGTGTGTGTGTGTGTGTGTGTGTGTGTGTGTGTGTGTGTGTGTGTGTGTGTGTGTGTGTGTGGGCTGAGGGAGAGCACCCTGCATGTACGCCTTCATATGTACCCAGCCTGTGTCCATGTCTGTCCTGCTCTCTGTCGGGAGTGCACCGTGTCCATATTGTCAGCGTTATCTGACCACGTGTGTGACCGACTATGTATGTACTTTAATTGACCATATGCACTTTATTTGTATTTGTACGGTGTCCTTTGGTGCCTTGAAAGGCGCTTTTTAAAATTGAAATAGATTCTCCTCATCGCCCTCACCTCTCTCTGAGTTTGTCCGACAGCTCGTCCAGCACGGTCACCGCCTGCCGGTGGTACTGCAGCTGGGACTCCACCAGAGAGGACAGCTGGCTCACCTGCTCCACCTGCTGGGGTCCGCCACGCACACGCACACGCGCACATGCACACGCACACACACAAGCAGGCACACACACGCAGTCACACACACACACACACACACACACACACAGACACGCAGTCACACACACGCACACACACACGCAGCCGCACACACAGTCACACACACACGCAGTCACACACGCAGTCACACACGCACACATGCAGACACACACAGTCACACACACTCACACAGACACACAAGCACACACACACATGCAGTCACACACACACACAGACACACAAGCACATGCAGACACACACACGCAGTCACACACACACAGTCACACACACAAGCACATGCAGTCACACACACAAGCACACACAGACACACACGCAGTCACACACACAGTCACACACGCAGTCACACACAGTCACACACGCAGTCACACACACGAGCACACGCAGACACACACACACACACACACACACACACACACACACAGCCACACACACGCATATAAGTGCATGTGAAAACGAGCCTCCATCCCTGATAAACAGCTCTCCATCCTGGTTAATAAATGACTCAGGGGAGGCTCCGGTTGAACGCAACACTGGACCCAATCAGGCTGTGTTTGGTTTAAAGTGGACGTCCTGCCTGACAGAACTGTTTACCACCTAAATAGAGGATGATAGCGATACAGTATACACAAATGAACTATTAGCACCTGACCCAGTACAGTAAGATACGTCCATGAAATGGGTGACGCAGTCAAGCTAGATTAACTCCCAGTTAGGGTTAGGAATTACAGACGGAAAGGCGAAGACACCTGCCTGAGACTACAACGAATGCTGTGTGGCTGTCGTGCTTTGTTAACAAGTAGTAAAGGATGAGGGAAACTTAATAGCATTAAAAAAAAACACCAGAGTCAGAAGACACACACACACACACACACACACACACACACACACACACACACACACACACACACACACACACACACACACACACACACACACACACACACACACACACACACACACAGGGGAGGAGGGGGCTCACGTCAGTCTCCAGCAGGTTGTACATGCTGGTCTCCGCCACGTCCTTGGACTCGTGGAACTTCTCCAGCGCCTGACGGAGCTCCTCGTCGGGGATCTTGCCCTGCCGCTTCTTCTTGTAGTCGTAGTCCAGCCGGCGGCCCTCCAGCTTCTTCAGGTGGTGCTGGGGGGGGGGGGCAGAGACACACGCTGGGGTGTAAATATGAATCGATTTTAGGGGTGTGCATCTCTCCAATAAAAGACGATTCGATGCGTATCTCGATACATGGGGTACGATACGATTCAGGAACGATACATTTTTTAAATGGAACGATTAGATTCAGTTTGATTCAGAAGATTCGCATCTTTTAAATCAAAATTGATTTTCCGATTCAAATCGGTTTTTGTTACACCCCTAATCAATTTGTATCGATTTACACAAAACAGCCGACGATTCGATGCATCAATTCGTCCGCATGAGTATCGATTATTAAAAAAACTATTGTTTTCTTTTTCTTACAGTGAATTCTGAAGTATCGAAAATAATCAAATCGTTGGCTTAAGAAATCAACATCATATCGAATCAAGTCGTCATGAAGGCTCTGATTTACACCCCTACCCAGAACCTCCCCGCGGCTGGAGGGTCTGACCGAGTGGGGAGGCTCCTCTGGGATTAGAGACGTTAGAGGGGGGCGGCAGAAGATCAGGGGGTAGAGCGGGTTGTCCAGTAACCAGAAGGTTGCTGGTTCGATCCCCGGCTCCTCCTCCTAGCCGAGTGTGGAGGTGTCCCTGAGCGAGACGCCCTCACCCTGACTGCTCCTGACCAGCTGGCTGTCGCCCATTCATGTGTGAATGAATAGTTGTAGGTCGCTTTGGATAAAAACTGTCTGCTAAATGCCCTAAATGTAAATGTAAACGTTAGACGAAACGTCCTCTTTGGACTGTGGGACTAGGAGATAGCCGCTTGACTAGATGGGTCTTGAGTTCTGCTTTGCGGTCAGAAAATGTGACTTATTCGGTGGAGGGGGCGGCAGACTAGATAACCACAGAGATGTGAATGGCTTTGCTTTGTCAAAACTCAATCGCTAACTACCATGAAACAAGAGATAAAAACAGCCCCTTGACCTGGCGGTAGCTGCTCAATAGACTAGGAAGCGAAGAAATGACGGAACATGAAATAGAAGTGGGAACAGAACCGGTTGGCCGTGAATCGGAACGGTCTGACATAAAGCAGAAGTACAGCAGCATCCGCATAACGTCGACGGCTGACGGTGGTTTGGGGGCTTTTTGACACATCCATGTGTGTTCTCCTCCCGGGTTGAATTACAAAGGCGATGTCATTGCACAGTGTGTTTGCGTGTATTTGCGTAACGCAATCTGATTGGCCGACGGATCCGTCGCTGCCTGAAAAGTTTAACATTTCTCAACTTTTTGACGCAACGGCAACGGAGCCTACAGAACAGACGGGACCCACAATGCATTTCGAGAGCGCCCCCATGCAAAGTCAATGAGATCCATCAACGGACATATGTGTTTAGGCCTGGGCAATAAAACAATAAATGATCGTATCGTGATACTTTTTTTTTTTTTGGATCAACATCAAAATAAAACATGTTCAATATATATCGATAAGAGCCTGGACGTCCGAATCTAGCAGCTGGGTTTGTTGCACAAACACGGTTCCATACTTATTTACAATGTTTGAGTGTTTTTCATTGTTGTATCGACATTGGAGTATTTATCAATGAAGAACAGTGGAAGGTCGTATTAAGTGTTTAAACAGAAGTGTTTACATCCAGCACGGTAATTCCTAGACTTTTTAGGTCATTCAACTGATCAATAGTTATCGATATCGATCAATATGATCGAGTTATATCGTGATACGTCTTTCAGCCCTATCGCCCGGGCCTAAGTGTGAACGGGGCGTAGTCATACGGCCGGCCCCTCCTCTGTAGGACACACCTGTATCTCCCTCAGGTCCTTGTCGCACAGCCCCTGCAGCGGGTCGATGAAGTTCTGTTTGACGTCGATGTCCAGCGAGTCCTTCACCTCCGCCATCCTCCTCATGGAGTCGCCCACGTCCACCAGAGCTCCTCCTGAACACACACACACACACACACACACACACACACACACACACACACACACACACACACACACACACACACACACACACACACACACACACACACACACACACACACACACACACACACACACACCGTTAACAGAGCTGGGGACAACCTGAGCCACAAGACAAGGCCCTATATCCATCAGAGAAAACGTCACACACTGGACGCACTGTTCAAAACGAGAAACATCGTAAATCAGCAAATAACCCACACACACGCACACAGACGCAGACAGACAGACACAGACACAGGCACACGCACACACACACACACACACACACACACACACACACACACACACACACACACACACACACACACACACACAGTCTACAAGCTCTCCTTTTCCAAGTGGATCTTCACATGAGACCAGTGGAGCTTTGAATGTTAATTGTGAATTAGGGCTGAACGATTTGGGGAACTAATGTAATTGCGATTATTTTGACCAATATTGCGATTTAATATGCTTTTTAATTTATTAAGCTCCTCATGTTCTGTATTATTCACTAAAAAAGCAATAAATCATTCTTTATATGAATAACACAACATTGGAAGCAGTCAACATATAAACTGCTCCTTCCTTTAGGTCAGGCCGATGTGTTGAGATGGATTGATATTATAACATCTTTATTTAACTATTGAATTGTAAAAGAAAAACCAGAAAATGCATTTCCTGCAGAAAATGCGTGTGAATGCTGACAGCTGAATGAAAAGCGCAAAGCATTGCTGAAAATTAGTGATGGATTTCATGATTTGTTTGCTTGAATCACTTTGCGTCAGTCAGTTCGCCAAGAAGAATCGTTTGAATTGTTGGTTCGTTCAGTCGTGTTTCCGGTAGCGGTGCTCCGCTGAGTCATTCAGACTCAGCTCCTCCCTCGTTCTCATTCAAACAAATCACGAATGCACGTTCTCAGCTGAGTCGGTCAGACTCGGCTCCTCCCTCGTTCTCATTCTCAAACGAATCGAGACGAACTGAAACGGGGAATCAGGTCGGTTCGTTCTTGTTAGTCGTTCATTCAAACTGATTCGTTCGCAAACGACCCATCACTACTGAAAATGCAGAAATGTAAAATGAATTGATCTGAAGAATCTGAAAGTAGTAGTAGTAGTAGTAGTAGCTGAATTATTATTTGTAGTAGCTGAAGTATTAGTAGTAGCTGAAGTAGTAGTAGTAGTAGCTGAAATAGTAGTAGTAGCTGAATTAGTAGTACTAATAGCTGAAGTAGAAGTAACTGAAGTAGTAGTAGCTGAAATTAGTAGTAGTAATGGTATTCTCTTTAAGAGAATAGCGGAGCCGGTGCGTGATTAAAAGTAGCACAATAGGGCTGGAAAAACAGCCCAATCTGGCAACACTGCTGAACGTCCCCTTGCTCGAGCGTCAACGTAATTCTATGAAACCAACAGAAAAGGACTTGTAACAGCCCCGAGCCTATTTGGCCCCGGGGCCCAGCTAGGCCCTGGCCAGCCTATCTGGGCGGAAAAAGTAGAATAGTTTTAAAAGTTGAATGAATAGAAAAAAGCTGAATAGATAGCCATCGTGTCGTTACAAAGCTGAACGTTTTGATATTTGAATGGTTTCTGTAGCTGAAAGTATGGCGAAGGGGAAGACCAAAGTATTGACAGAATAAAAATAAGAAAAATAAAGATTTTGATATCTAGAGTGTGAATGCTCCAGCATTCACACTAATAAATATAAATCTCCAGTTAGAAACGGTAACAAATCATTTTTATTTATATCGCAGCCTTTGCGATTTGCACATTGAGTTCTATTACATCGCGATCCCGATTTGAATCTGATTAATCGTTCAGCCCTAATGTGAACATACTTAAGACAAGGACCACTTCACACCACCAGCTCCTAGCGACAGAGCGACGTACCAAAGTTGGTGTCCTCCCCCAGCTCCCGGCCGTACTTCACCATGCACTCCCCCAGCAGGCCCTCGGCCTGCGGGTAGCCCGGGTTCTTCACCTGACCACGGATCTTAGACATCGTGTTCAACATGGACAGTTTGGCTCTGGAGGCTGGGGAGGGAGGGAGGGGGGGGAGGGAGGGAGGGAGGGGGAGAGAGAGAGAGAGAGAGAGAGAGAGAGAGAGAGAGACACAGAGAGAGAGAGAGAGAGACAGAGCGAGAGAGACAGAAAGAAAGAAAGAAAGAAAGAAAGAAAGAAAGAAAGAGAGAGAGAGAGAGAGACACAGAGAGAGACAGAGAGAGAGAGAGAGAGAGAGAGAGAGAGAGAGAGAGAGAGAGAGAGAGAGAGAGAGAGAGAGAGACAGAGAGAGAGAGAGAGACACACACAGAGAGAGAGAGAGAAACAGAGCGAGAGAGAGAGAGAGAGTGAGAGTGAGAGTGAGATTGAGAGCGAGAGAGAAAGTGAAAGCAACAGGTACAGTTGAATAACAACATTGAACAACAACATTCAGAATGAAAACAGAGCCGTGTCGGTGGCTGTGCGGGGCGTCCGCGGCACCGTGGAGCTCTCCGTCTCTCACCTGGGTTGGGCTGGAGGTACTCTGACGTTTTGGAGATGACCTCCACCACTGCTTTACTCGTCACATCTACTTTCTACAGAATCACAGGAGGGAGGACACACACACACACACACACACACACACACACACACACACACACACACACACACACACACACACACACACACACACACACACACACACACACACACACACACACACACACACACACACACACAGTTTCATGGCGTGATGAAGACTCAACATGATGTGAAAGTGGCAGCGTTATTATCCTCAGGTCAGCATAACACTGATTAAAGATGTGGATAACGCATGGAGCCGTATCTACAGCGACGCGATGGCCGCGTTGTTGTTGCAGGGTGGCGGGCCGCTCGCTCAGACTCCGTGGTATTTCAGTCCTCAGACTTGTTTAGATGGCAATCATTCCTGAGACGGCGTGACGCATCAGCAACACGTTTGGAGCTCACACTCGTGAGAAGAACTGGCATTCTCCCTCTCCGCACAGACGTGATCCAACCTGTGGGACACGACCCCCCCCCCCCCCCCCCCTCACCAGGCGACCCGGGATCAGGAACCCTCCGGGCCATTGTCTCTGTTGTGTGTGAAAGCACCGGACACTTTAAAGTGAGGGCGTTTAAAGTCTCTTACCCGCTCCAAGTCCTTGAACTCTTCGTCTAATTTGGTTCCCTCGGCACCGCCCACTTTTTCACTCACCATCTGCAAAATCACAAGAAGAGACAGTTGCCAAAGAGAGTCACAGAGAGTTCTAGAGAGCCTACAGAGGGTGGTGCTCAGGTATGAAATATTAAGGAACAAGGCAGACTAATTATATATTTCCTGATTTCTGAAAAATCCTCAACAAAAAGGAAACAATATTTCCCCTCCGGCCAAATCATGCAATCCTTTCAAATGATTTTAGAGCCCCGTGCATTTTCATAACAAGCACTGAATTGTAAAATGCAACAGAGCTCATCGTAGAAAACCAAAAAGAAGGAAATAACATTGCTCCTACAACGGCCAATGGCTTCATTTGTGTTCACATTGTGTATACAGTGCTTCAAGTAACGTGAGAACGAACAACATCCGGCACAGGAGAGACGATCAGAGACCATGGTGAGCTATTGATGCACGTTCCTATCGCAACACAAACTCTTGCTGCAGCTAATCAATGACACAGCGCCATTTGACTCAACTGCACAACAAAACATGAGTGTTTTGAACGGATTGTGTCAAGACATTCACTTCCGTATGACCAGACACCATTAGCCTACATAATAACTAAATGTTTGATTTCCAACTTTGATACCGTCATCATCAATATGCAACCACTATAATTAAACACTTCGTATCAGTACAGCTACGGTATAGCCATGATACAGCATCGTAATGAATCTATGACTCCACAATACCAGCGTTTACGAGCTGGCTAGGAGGACAGGGAGGTAGTTTAAAGCGAAGGAAGCTTCCTTAGGAGTTACGCAACGTGTTGCACAAGTCAAGCCCCAGCAGTCCTGTGGAAGTGGGGGGTCTGCTCTGCTCCCAAACTAATGACATAGACCGTCACATGATGCAGGCACTGTAGGGCGCTTCTCATTACAACCGCTCTTGTTTTGTTCCTCCCCCTCCCCGAACGGCCGAACCGCTACATGGCAGACTGTGTGCGTGGGACGTGTGGCCCTGAAGTACCTCCAACCGAGAGGAGAACCACTCCAGCATGAGATGTAACTTTGGTTCAACCCAGAGACGACAGAAACATGGCTGCAATGGAGACACAGTTTGTTTAATACAATTGGTTACAATGGGGAATTCCTGTGGTCGGCGTTAAAACACATGACAGAGGCACCCTGAAGGCACTGAGGTCACAAGTAGAAACAGAGCCTCAGCAGCACCCTAATTACTATCATCTGCCCTCGGTACGCAACGCAAGACAAACCTACAGGCCACCGTCCCCATACATATCTTCATACGTTGAAAGAAGCATGGAAACACACAGTCGGATAAACAACTCGACCTGGTCAGCATAAACATGCTTGAATATAAGAATATAGAATAAGAATTATATATATAAGAATATATATAACAAACATAAAGTCCACTGAATATTTAGGAACCAAAACATGACTTGTCAATCCTGTATATGTAAACCTTTCAACGTCCCCATCCATCTTTCATCTGGATGCTGAGAGGGGAACTAGTACGTCATACTGTAGGCATCACAGCACCAAACTCAATACATTGACTGAATATCTCCCGTCAACACACAATAGCATGACAGAAACATTTCCGCCATCTGTCATTTTCCGCTGAGCAACCAGTATGCTTTTGTAAAAAAATAAAATAAAATCAAAATAATAACAAGGTCAGTAGGTTTAGGACTTTGTTATTGCAGGAGTGGGAATTAATGGAACATACAGCGAAGCCGAGCACGCACTAGAGGGATGTACAAACACACGCCAGCCCTTATTCAACCATCTGCCTGCTTCCTGCATACCTCAGCAGAACCCTGACAACATGAACCAGCTGCCATCGCTCTGGCAAAACGCAGAAAATACGCAGTTTAGTGCTAATAATATTGCACAATAACTTACTAATAAGTGTGCTCAGAGGGAGGTCTTCATCAATAGGAGCGCGCAGAGGGAGGGCCGGCATATTTGAGCGTGTGTCAATTCCAAATGTTATTGGCTCCGGGTGCTGGCAACAGCGGGCCCCGCATTGCGGTTCTACAGCACACTTATGCAGGCATGATTCTTAGGTTCAAAGCAGGGTCTTTATTTTTCACAACAATCACTGCAGTGGTAATCCCAACCACTGTGAATGATTCAAAATGGTCTTTGTTTTTATCTTTCTAGCCAACTGGGAACTGGGCTGTTCCTGACAGGAAACGGAGCCAGCAAGCAAATGTCTTTCCTGCCGAGATCAGCCGGGGCAGGAAGACTCAAAGTGCCTTCATCATCAACCCTCTCTGAGATCACTGATTTAACCCTTCCTCATCAACCCTCTCTGAGATCACTGATTTAACCCTTCATCATCAACCCTCTCTGAGATCACTGATTTAACCCTTCATCATCAACCCGGTCTGAGATCACTGATTTAACCCTTCATCATCAACCCTGTCTGAGAACAGAGATTTAACTGAGATCCAGAACAGTCACCAATCGCATTTACATCTCAGTATGGACACCGACGTCAGACATGATGAATAATGACTACGTCTGTACAACATAGTGTGCGATTGTCTTTCCAGCTGTGATGTGGACATTCTGGCTACGTGACAACTGGTGTTATCTCACATTGTGTACCCAAATCGGATTAGTTAAAAGTGTAACTAAAGACATAGTTTTAACTAATGCATCGTAGACAAACACACACATTAACGCTCAGCCTACATGTTTTCAGGTCCAAACTGAGCCACATTTTCCCCCAAACCCCACGATGGCTACTCATACGCAATGCCATGCCAAACTATCCCTTATTTCACAACATTTCAAAAACGTACCAAATCAACATGAAATGAATCTTTTCAGAGGAGATATTATCCTCCAGTCCATTATTGAGCTCACCCTTTAAACGGATCAGCAGATGATGGACGCCTCTACTCTACTGTTCTGCTAAACATCAACCAACCTACAGAACAGATGATCATCTAGTCTGAACTAAAGAGTGAAGGTCTCAGGAACACACCCCTGTCCTCCTAAGAGTGAAGGTCTCATCACTGTCCTCCTAAGAGTGAAGGTCTCATCTCTGTCCTCCTAAGAGCGAAGGTCTCATCACTGTCCTCCTAAAGAGTGAAGGTCTCATCTCTGTCCTCCTAAGAGCGAAGGTCTCATCTCTGTCCTCCTAAAGAGTGAAGGTCTCATCACTGTCCTCCTTAGAGTGAAGGTCTCATCTCTGTCCTCCTAAAGAGTGAAGGTCTCATCACTGTCCTCCTAAAGAGTGAAGGTCTCATCACTGTCCTCCTAAAGAGTGAAGGTCTCATCACTGTCCTCCTTAAGAGTGAAGGTCTCATCAACATCTCCGTCATCCTATCTCCAGCATCTGGAGTCTGCAGCTAGCCGCTGAGATTGGTGCTAACGCGATGGGGGGGGGGGGGACGTCCGCGCCCGCCAACAAATCGCACATTTATTCTAAGTATCGATAAGGAAACGGCTATCTAGGTGGTTCGCATAGCCTGACAGTGGGTCACACACACTTAACAACAGACACACAGGAGCAGGAGAAGGCACACGGACGGAGGGTGAGGTTAGTCCCGCTAACGGCGTTAGCATCCGCTGCTAGCTGCGTTAGCGGCTAACGCGGAGGCTGAAAAGTTGAGAAGGAAAAGTTTCAAACTCAAACCTGGCTGGCTTTGTAGAACTGCTTCTTGAACCCCGCCACCGACATCTTGGACCCGGACTGTTCACAACAACACGTCCACGGACAGTGAAACCGAGGTGGTGGTGGGGGGGTAATACGTGTCGCTGTGGTGTTTTTTTTTTTATTTGGTGAAACGGTCCCGGGCGGCGGTGGACGAACGACGAAACGCGGAGGAGTGATCCCGGAGTGCAGCGTCCTCCTCGGGTCGGGACGGGACGGACGGGCGGCCACGTCGAGGATGTCCCGGGCGGGGGGGTCACCGGAGGAGCGCAGCAGGAACACGAATAGAATGGGGATCAAGTGTGCCACTTGCTCGAAATAGGCATTGACGAGCGGGTTTACATTATGGGACAATGTTTCTGCAGCGCTGGCCACGTTCGAGTCTAGAAATCATACTCCTGGTTTTGCTGTCATAAGTGCATTAGTGCGCGCACAGCGCCCCCTGTCGCATATTATTAAGTGATACGGGTCGGGTTGTGGAGCCAGGGGACTCCATCTGGTGTCTGTTCCATCTGTTCCTCAGGTCTCAGCACGCCTACCAGAAGCTTCCGAGAGGAGGCAATAACGCGCCATATAATCACACGGATGCTCAACATTAGACACATGCTGTTCTTCCACGTTTAATCCTAATACACACACAAAAATAGCATAAAACCATAGACAATTGTACCTACTTCAATAGTAGTCCTACATAAATAAATAAGATAGACATTTAATTTTATTGTAAAATACCTTTATTACATTCTTTAAATGACATGTTTAATCCCCACTGTACAACAATAACACTTTCAGTGTCAATAACCTCTTTTTTTATCCATGACATCATCAAATTATCTTATTAAAACCTATATTGATTTCAATGACAATTGTAAAAGTGTGTGAAAATGACGTACAGAAGGATTGTGACAAATAGGGAAACCGTTCACGGAGACATATCTGAAAAATGATCTTTAACAAAAATAGAATTACATTTTTCCAAGACAAAGAGGATAGCTACTACACTGATGAAAAAACAACTTTTATGGGGGTAGCAAAAAGACAAAAGATCACAACAAAGCCAACACAGGATTTACAGATTCAAATCCGCTTTACATCCACGCATTTAGGTCCTTTTTGTTTCACGACAAAAGTCCAGAAAACGTATGACATTAGACACAGGGACAAATGCATTGATTCTCCTCTGATCAGACCTTCAAAACAACATGTACTGTGCACAGTGAGGACAGTGTAAAGGTGTTAGCTTGGTGCAAGGTGTCCTGCTGGACCTAGAGCATAAAGACACATGTCCAACGTAGACCCCAGCCATCTCCCTGAGTCGTTTTAGCGGAAACTCCAGCCCTAAAGTTGCTGCTACGCCGCTGGTAGGAGCACTGTGTGGGGGCCTGTTTATTATCTTCATTTATTTTCACATTAGGTCTAAAGAATTACACATTTGTATTTGAACTGGCATTGATACTTGTGCTCCAATGCATTAGGAGGCTTTTTGTAATTGGTTTGAATCCTAACTGTGGCCTCCTCACGTTGATTACCTGATCCTACTGAAGGTACCTGGGCACCACGTTACGCTAACCTCCATCTCTGTTGGAGTGCTTACGGAATCTAATACAGAAGGGGGCCGGGGAGCCCCTCTGAACTGAACAGTCAACGGGAGAGACATTATTGCACGATCCCACCATGCCACTGTCAACAAGCACCCAGAGAAACGTTTCTATGGTCAACGTGAGCTACATGTGGAGAAGGACAGCACTGTTCCAGCAGTGCAGTGTGAAACCTGATGATTGCCATGCATAAATCAACCGGACGTGCACGTCCCGCATGTTGATTGATACTCTCTACTGCGATAGAAAGTAATACAAAAATGGTTTCTCAGCAGAAAGAGCGATTAACAGAAGCTTGCCAATGTCATGGCCAAGCACTCGCTGGAAAAATAACGTTGTTATCTTTTGAATAGAGCTAAATATGTCCTCTTCGTTTTCATGAGGAATTTGTGTTAATGTGTCACAGCCCTTCACGTCGCACCGGGCCAAGAGTGCTCATGCCTTCTGTCAAAGTAAGCCACTGAGGAGTCATCTATTGTGTTCTGAATTTTAGAAATCGCAATCCTTCACATTTGGAGAACCATTAAGATATAAATCAAACAGGATAAGTCGGGGGGGTAGCTGTGGACTCTAGAAAACCCTTTACTGTGCCACGTGGTCTGTGCGGAGGGTGAGGTAGTTAAGGAGTTGGGTTACAGACCTAATGATGAGCTGATCAAAAACACATTCTCTTCTGAAGCCCCAAAGCAGTGAGAAACGAGGCTGTGGCAGTCAGGCGCACTTCAATGACGGTCGTAGCAGTTTGAGGAAACCTACCATCGGCCAGTCCACTTAATTGTTTTACTGCCACGTTACATCGTTCCACAGTGAGTCTGAGCGAGTCCTGGCATATTTTACAATCCTCCCAAAGCCTCTTGGATCGACTGGTTTCCATGCAGAAGGTGTGGCGGATGGACCAGCCATGAGCGGAACGTTCTAGAAGCTCCTCCACCGATTGCCTGACTCTAACCTTTCACTTCGTTTTAGTTTGGGGACTTTCTCGTTCCATCAGCTGGACTTCTGTCAAAGGACCCCATTCTCCATGAGCGGTCAGAGTCAGTGTTGGAGTTTAAATCCAGCAATTTGGTGCCAAGAGTTAATTTAGGATTAAAACAAGGACTCTTAAGTGCTGATTATTCCGCACTGATTATTCAGTTCAATGAAGTCATTCCCAAAACCCTATGTATGGTCAGACAGTATCTGTTTGAGACCTGAGAACAAGCAATACATGAGAATCCTTTCCTCGACATTTCTCTCCCTCTCACTTTGTATTTGAACTGAGACTACTCTAATCTTACATTTCTATAGTTGTAAGTATGAAAGGAGCATTTGAAAATACTTTCATAATACTTCAATATTTTCATTATTTCCATTCTAAGTGGCATTTTGCAAAAAGGGAGAGGGGATTAGGACTGAGGTCACTCATTACATTGAAAAAATAAAGAGTTCACAAAAATATTTATTTTGTGAAATAAAAATATCAGTGTCTGTAAATTGTGCTGGTAAAAAAAAATACCAATGTGTTTTAGCGTAAGTGCTATATCTCGACTGTGCAAGGCTCAACCATTCATTTGCACACTTGTTTTTTTGCGTAGTTGCAGAACCCTGCTTGTTTGTGAGTTAGATCGTGGTCCCTTTAGACAGTTTGATCATAGGATACCAAACTGCAAAATACGGGCGCTGTCAAAATAGGTCATGAAAAAAAAAAAGCCCTGCTGCTATGAGGATTGAAACCGGGCATCGCACACATCGCATGTACATACATTCTGTATCAAGCCACAGGCCTGTGACGGGCAAGGGGGGAGCAGGGGTACATTCGTTAACAGCTTCAAATAACAGCCAGGACGGCCGGAAAGATTTAAGAACACGTTCTTCAGGTTTATCATCACCTTCTTGAAAAATATTGATTTTCTTTTTTTTCAGGATAAAAACGAAGAAGGGTACATTATCATCCCATCGATGACGTTAACCTCAGAGGTTCTCCTCCGCGAGGAGCCCCTCAGATTAAGCTGAAGATGGTCTGGCGCGTGGTCGTAGGGCAGTGTAAGATACTTCTTGAAGGGGCGGGAGTTCGGAGGAGGTGAGAGGAGGGAGTGCTAAAGTGTAGCGTGCAGGATTGTCACTGAGCTGCTGGTGGAATTTGCCTTTGCAACTTTGCCACATAAATATCTTCTCTCTCTCTCTCTGTCTCTCTCTCTCCTCTCTCTCCCCTCTCTCTCTCTCTCTCTCTCACACACACACACACACACACCCTACATCTTAGAATCTGCAGTTGGCTCCCTCTCTTTGTCTGGATGGGGGCTCTAGCCCTGCGTGGAGTCAGGGAAGATGAGGTCACTGCAGAAGACCTCTCTGTACAGCGGGGGGAAGGTGTGGGCCGTCTCCGGGTGGACCAGGCGAAAGAACTCCAGCTTGTCGATGTGGAGATGGCAGATGGACTTCATGACGGGAAGTTTAGACACCATCTGAAGAGAAGAAGGAAGCGGGGAGAGAGATTTGAGACCGGATCTAAAAGATGCCCGCTGTTTAAGCTGCATCGGACCCTACATCAGGTTCCACAGCCTGCCTGTGACTGGCAATCGCCCACAAGACAAATACAGACACAATGTGCCTTGTCAATGTGTCCCAATTGACAAGGTGTCCCAAATGACAATGTACATTTGGGCGGCAGTAGCTCAGGAGGTAGAGGCGGGGTTGATCTTGAGCTAGTTCGACGAGCTGGCTGTCGCCCTGCATGGTCGACTCCGCTGTCGGTGTGTGTGAACGTCTGAATCAATGGTTGTAATTCGCTTTTGGATAAAAGCGTCAGCAAACATCCCCTATATGTCAATCAATGTAAAACACATCCTCTTGACCGGTACAGCTCTTGCCACGCCCCTGTGCAGTGCAGTGACCCCCCGAGGAGGGGGGGGACGGACCAGCGGTCCCTTTACCTTGGCCAGCTTCTCCTCGGCGGAGGGCTCCCTCTGCAGGCAGTGCTGCAGAGCCACGTACACCTTCTCCTGCAGCCGCTGGATGTGCTGCGTGTCCGTCAGCCACGGGCGGTCTGGCAAACGCACAAGAGGAGGTCACAGTGAGACCCCCCGTCGACATCAGAGAACGCAAGAAAGAAAGACTACGCCGGGTGAAATCATCACAGTCAGAATCACTTTATTTTATTAGTACACAAGAGTGCAATTCTTCGGTTTGGTTCCTCAATGGACAAACGCCTCGACATAGCAGCAACGATACAAGGTGAAGTAAATAAGATAAGCTTGGCATGTGTCTGTGTGTGTGTGTGTGTGCGTCAGTTTCTGCGTCAGTGTGTGTGTTTTTGTGTATTTTTGTGTGTGTGTGTGTGTGTGTGTGTGTGTGGTGTGTGTGTGTGTAGGTAGTGGTACAAGCCACGGTTGATTGTAGTGCAAAAATGTTGTGCAAAATACGGAAATATGTATTATAATCTGTTTTAGTTTAAGATGTGCCAAAATGCTGTGCAAAAAAAGCACAAGATTCTTCCAAAGTAGATCCCACCTGGATCTAGATCTACTTGGTATTGGTATTGATATACTTGGTCTCACCTGGCGACAGCAACACGGCCGCGCTGAACAGAGCCATCTCTTCCTCACTGAGCTGCAGGCGGCTCAGGCTTTTTGTAAGGTCAAAGACGGCCCTCACAAGGTCGTCACAGCCTAGCAGAGAGAGAGGTACAGGAGGAGAGGAGACCAATGAGAACGTCATCAAACACAAACAAGAGTGACTGTGCCAGTGTGTGTGTGCCAGTGTGTGTGTGTGTGTGTGTGTGTGTGTGTGTGTGTGTGTGTGCGTGCGTGCGTGCGTGCGTTCGCGTGCGTGCGTGCGTGCGTGCGCGCACGTGCGTGCATGCCTGCGCTTATGTACAAACGAAGGGAAAAGGTTATTTTTTTCGAATGGCTGCATTATATGTGAGAGTTAAAGCGAATGACCAAAAAGAGCGAAACACAGTGAACTTACCGAGCGCTTTGAAGAGCTGCGCGCAGGCAAACTTTCCGTCAAAGAGCAGCGTGTCGTTGATGGGGTTGTAGGCGCGACACAAACGGATCAGAAGAACATCCAAACAGCCTGGGAATAAGAGGAGGAACGCAGTGATCACAACCCCCCGGCCAAATTCAATACATTCATCATGCATATACTAAGGAAATTCAATACATTCATCATGCATATACTACCTATGTATAACACGTTCTTTATTTTTCATGCTTGCAGTTAATGTAAAGCTTTCAAAGCGTGATCTCTGTGAGCTTAAGTACGGGTCAAAGTCCTGCAAGTAGTATCATGAGAAGCTCACGATAAGGTAGGTGGGCACCGTCGAGTGGCTGGGCTGACCCGACAGACTTTATGGCAGGTAAAGTCTATAGGAGGCATGTGATCAAGCCTACGTTTTTTCAACTCAATCGGGACCGTTACTGGGAATTTCCACCGCAGGCGGGAGAGAGAGACGCGAGCGTAACGTAGGCGTGTCCATTCACACCGCCGCCGTTTATTTCGCCGTATTTTCAAGATTCATCAGATAACAGACCTACTACACGTCATAACCGAGACGCTTCAGAAACGCTTGACAATAGAAGTGAAGCGTAAAGTGAATCTTTGGTCGGCCGTGAGACGGGCGTAGAACGCTGCCGGTGTGAATCAGCGCACTAGTCTGAATGGATTCTATCTCTGGCTGAAGTCGGACGTCTGACGGACGACTAAAAAACGGCTCCGGTGTAAATTGGCCTTCAGGGCGTGCGTGTATAAAGGAGTGCGTGTGTAACACACTACAGTACTCGGGTCATGTCTTGACGACCAAAGGATTTGACGGCGGAGCTCTGGCCGGACGGAGCACCCACCGGCTTTGAGGAGGATGATCTGGTCGTTCTGACAGAGGTCCATGAAGCCCGTGATCCGCTTGGCGAACTCCACCACGTACTGGATGGCGTTGGTGAGGTGGACCGCACAGTGCTGCCACATCACCTCCGCGGACTGGAGACAGGAGAGAGAGAGAGAGACAAGACAACAAAGGGTTCATCGTTTATTCTCAACTCACCCATACATAAACCGTTCCCAGCAATCCTACTCGCGATTCTGTGATCCTAGAGTGAAGACTTCGTCAACTTAGTGCACACAAAGCTCGCAGTCCATTCCTTCAGCAATGCAGGATATCATTCCACAGTACCTTTGTTTGATAGGAGCGCGTCTCCTCCTGGCTGTACATCATCCACGCCAACCGCTTCAGCTCCTCTGTGCTGTACTGGCTGGTCTCGATGTGGGACTTGACCACACTCTGGGTGATGCGCTCTGCGGAAGATGACGGAACAACAGTCAGTCAGCTGATCTTTGGGTCGGTCGGATCAAAACTCAAGGTGTTCTAAGAGTGGGCAGCCAACGTTCAAACTTTATATTTGTATTACATCAGTTCTATAGTTTTATGTTTAGGATTGATCCCAGAGTGGTCCGCAAAAGACTCCAGACGCTGCATAGCCTCCCCTCCAACTTATTGTAAGTTGTACGTCCTGGCACTGAATGTACGCACTTATTGTGTGTCATACTTAGTTATAGTACTTAGTTGTGTAGCGTCTTATACTATCTTTGTTGTATACGGGGAATGGGTTAACCTAACAAGGTCGCTTGGCACTTGGTTCTACAAACATCCTGACTGTACCGACAGCGATATATTGTTTCACCTTCTTTGGATGAATGTACTGTACTTAATTGTAAGTGGCTTCGGATCACAGCGTCTGCCAAACGCCCCGAATGTAAATGTGGCGTAAGCGGTCTGGGCCGTCTGCTGACCTATCTCGAGGCCGGAGCAGCCATCGGGCGGCGGGTTGGCGATGGCGCGTGAGAAGAGGCCAGAGTCCTGCAGCAGCTGGTACTCGTGCTTGATGTGGTGGTTGACGTCCACGAAGTCCAGCCCTCCGCTCTGCTCCGGTGAGCTCTGGGAGGACGAGCTGCTGCCCGCGCTGCCGCCGCCACCGCCGCTGCCGCCGCCGCCGCCGCCACCGCCACCGCCGCCGCCACCCATCACGTCCAGGGCGCAGTAGTCCGGGGTCAGCGGCAGGTCGAACAGCAGCCCCTCCGGCAGGGCGCCCATGTCGTCCTGCTCGCCGAAGGCGGCGCTGGAGCCCCGGCTGTAGGCGTGGCCGTGGGCGCCCGTCTCGCCGCTGTCCTCGCACGCCTCCGCCCCCGTGAACTCCGCCCCCTGGGACTGCTGCTGGTGCTTCTGCACCTCGGCGTACAGGCTGTCCCGCTGCTTCTTGGACATCCGGCCGAACTTCACCGCTGGTGACGGAGAGAACGGCGTCAAGTTAAGTTAAGTTCACCGCTGGTGACGGAGAGAACGGCGTCAAGTTAAGTTAAGTTCACCGCTGGTGACGGAGAGAACGGCGTCAAGTTAAGTTAAGTTCACCGCTGGTGACGGAGAGAACGGCGTTAAGTTAAGTTAAGTTCACCACTGTTAAGGGCACGGAGAGAATGGCGTTAAGTTAAGTTAAGTTCACCACTGTTAAGGGCACGGAGAGAATGGTGTTAAGTTAAGTTCCCCCGCTGTTAAAGGGGACATATTGTACCATTAGGTGTGAGTGTGATTAACCCTTTCTATCCGTCACACATCTAGGTGGACACGCCCACCACTAGTGATGTCAGAAGACGCCGATTTTCAAAAACGGCTTGTGAGGGCTAATCACACTCACACCTGCCTGGTGGTATAATATGTCACCTTTAAGGGCACGGACGACACAACCACGTTAAGGCTCAGCGGTCAAAGATAACTCTAACGCGACTTAAAGCTAAAGGTGGAGGATGTTAACCGGGGGGGGGGGGTTAGCGGAGCGCCTTGTTTACCGTCGCGGCTCATGCCCAGAGCGAGGCACTTCTGCAGCCTGCAGTGCTGGCAGCGGTTGCGGTTGGTGCGGTCGATGAGGCAGGTCCGCTGGCGCGAGCAGGAGTACATGGCGTTGTTCTGCTGGCTGCGTCTGAAGAACCCCTGGAGGACGAGGAGGAGACACAGCAGAGGGTCAGGGGACAGGGGACAGGGGGCGGGGGACAGGGGCGGGGGACGGGGGCGGGGGACGGGGGCGGCGGCGGCGGCGGCAGTGGCCGGGAAGGATAGGAGGATCATGGGAGAAATGGGAGAAATGCGCTGAGATGTTTTTACCTTGCAGCCTTCGCAGGTGATGACCCCGTAGTGGATCCCTGACGACTTGTCCCCGCAGATCTTACAGGGAATCACCTCGATTTGAGCTGATGGAGAAAAAGAAAGAAACGCCATGAGTAACCTGGCAGGCAGTAACTCAGGAGGCAGAGCGGGGTCGGCTGGTTAACCGGAGGGTCGCTGGTTCGATCCCCGCGGCTCCTCCTCCTAGCCGTGAGTGTGGAGGTGTCCCTGAGCGAGACGCCCTCACCCTGACTGCTCCTGGCCAGCTGGCTGGCTGTCGCCCTGCGTCGGTGTGTGAATGGGTGAATGAATGGTTGTAAGTCGCTTTGGACAACAGCGTTAACAAAATCCACTCAATGTAAATGTAAACTCTGTAATCCCTTGACTATAATATCCCTTGACTATAAATATTATGATGAGGATATTGCCCTGCAATATTAAATTTGCTGAACATTTTCCTCAATAAATTAGAAATCACACTAATATTTAATAACAAAACCTCTTCTCTGAATCCGACACAATAGTTATTAAAACATGGAAATCCTCTCCAGTCACATCGACCGCAAACCATAGACAAGAATGGCCATCGCTTTACTTGATTGCTTCAAGAGACCCCAAGAGACCCCAAGGAAACACATGCAAACATTTCACCAGAGGGCGATGAAGCAATATAACCAGCCAGACAATGAAACTCAATGACCTTATCCCGGGAGGAGCAGGGCGGTGCTTCGTTTAACACACCGTGCGACTCCAGACGGCGCTCATCTGAAAGATGCATGACCCTAAACAAGGAAAGTGCGGCAGCCTTGGAAATGTATCGCAGACGCCGTTTGTGTTTGCTCCCGCCCTGCACGGAACACAACGTCTCCACAATAAGACACTCTGAGGAGCGATTAGCGGTGGTGGTGGTGGTGGTGGTGGTGGTGGGGGGGGGGGGGTCAAGGAGAACCTAATCAAACACAGATAACGAGCTGTAACGGCCCCTCTGAGAGCAGAACAATGTATGTATTTTACAGCCGGAGCCGAGCAAGGAGCCCTGAGCCGTCTTATCGAGAACAGCCCGTCCTCCCTAAGGTTGTGTAGGTGGCAAGCCTCCCGACGCCCAGAATAGACGCTCAATTGCATTAGTCGAGGCCTGCGGGGTTATACTGTTTCAAGTAGCTGGATAACAATGGCGTCCCACCCGCGCTGACCTTCAAATGGAAACACTGGGAAGAGCGATCATCGCAGTTGGGTTTGTCGATGTCGCCCTGTGTGTGTGTGTGTGTGTGTGTGTGTGTGTGTGATTCGGTTTGGGTCTGAGTGGCACAGTGCTTGTGTGGGTATTAGGTTACCTGCAGACAGTTTCCAACGCATCGTGTTTACTGGCCTTTGCCGAGCGTTCAGTGCAGCGCTGTTGGTGTTGTGTTGCTGCTGAGATGATATCATCTCTCTGACTGTGGATATATTCACTCACACATCACGGCCCTCTGCTGCTGCGGTCTGCTGTCTGCTGTCTGCTGTCACACAATGCAGATTGTGACAAGTCAGGAGCGTCGGATAAAATTGGCAGATCTTTGGCACCGTGTGGAGATATTTAATGGTTTCCTGCTGGGTAGGTTTGCTACTGACGTAGAAAACCAATACACCACCGAGATAAATAAATAAATGCATAACGGCAATGGAAAAAAAAAAACTCAGTCACTCTATGCCTCCTGGCCTCTCTCCCCCACCCCTCCACCCCTCCACCCCTCCTGTTAAGTGCTGTTTGGCTGCATTCCATGATCACACTCATTCAAAAGAGGTTGTCCTAGCAACGCTGCTTCCGCCCCCCCCCCCCCCTCCCCTCCCCTCCCCTCTGTCAGGCAGTCCATTGGTCGCTTTGCCGTGTGGCCCTGCCTGTGACTGGCCGGCTCCCCTGCCAGTCCGCCGGGTTCTTCTGTTCCCCTTGCAGCCGGTGGGGCCTGTTGACTTTGGGAGGCCGCCTCGCACGCGATACACACTCGCACTTCTCCGGGGTTTTAAAAAGGTGGAACTAATTCAAAGGTCAGACGAAGAGAGGATTCCGTTCTGGTGTTTTGGAGCAAACCAGGCAAATCCAAAGTGTGTTTAATTAAGGGGGGGCCAGGGCCAGGCCTTCCTCCCTCCGATTCTAGTTTCACATAACGCACGGCTGGACGCACGCAACGCGCACGCAACGCGCAGAAAAATTAAAAAAAACATACACGGAATGATGCGCTGCAGACGGGTAGACTCCCGCTCTGGACATGTCGCCGCATGTAATCGGAGTGAAATTTCAGCTGTCTTTGAGGTACAACGTGGATCTATTTATAGGCTACTCGGGGAGCAGCGGGCGAGATAGCCCCCTCGCCGGCCGTCTGCTACCGAGCGGCAGTCTGTGGAGCGGTGGATCTGGGTGACATAAGTCCGCCCGATGTCCGCCCATCCCGAGATGGCTACCGCCGATACATAGTCGTGTGTCTAAGTCATCATATTTTTTGTGCGGTGTGTGTTGGAAGTGTTGTTTTTTTTCAGTGTAAAGAGCAGTAAAGCATGTGCTGCTCCTAACTCCAGCGTCCTATAAGTGTTCAGCTTGGAGGGTCATCTGTGTCACACGCACACACACATACACACACACTCACACACGTCCCGCTCAGCACTTTCCTTGGCCAGCCTTGTAAAGCCTGTAGGTGGACTTTAGCCTCTCTTCCCGCCTCAACAAACAGTCCAAAGCTTGTGTTTACCCTGCACATTACCTCCCGTTCGGTCTAGCCACCCTATATCATGAATGGTTGTACTATGCTGCACTGGGGGGGGGGGGAGGTACACCACATATGTGATATCTTAAAGAGACAGCAATGAAAGGATGAGTGAGTGCTTTTATCATGCAGGAGAGGGCCCCTCGAAAACACCTGCTCCTCAAGGCCCTTGAAGAGCGACCGTTCTCCTCTTCCTCCTCTGGACCCCACTGTAGTCCCACCCATCTAGAGAACGCAGGGAGAGCATTTCTGCACCGTGCAGAGGGTATCTGTGGTCCTGCGCATCAATCCATCTGCAGTATAGGAGAAACCTAACCTGCAAATGACAGTCAGCCAATAGGTGGTAATGCTGAAACTATTAGAAAATATTGGAATGACGGCGCTGTTACGAAAACGGTGCATTCCTATTATTATCTATTTATTTATTTTACCATACATACGAAAATATATCCAACGAATGGTATACTGCAGGAACTAATTGCATAGCAGGGAGCTAAAATCGACCCCCTAAATCTTCACTCTGCCCCTGCCAAGACCAGTCAAGTCCATATGAATCTATAACTCCACAGCTACTCAACGTTATTATTACGACTGTGTTTTCATTGGACGCGTAGAGCAGAACTTGGGCCATTCCTGTGTAATCCAGCTCCAGCACCGCTGACCAAACAGACCCGAGTGCATGACAACCTGCTGTGATTCCTGCCCCTTCCCCAACCCCACCGGCCTCCCACACCATAAGCACAACCAGACTCAGGAATTCAACTCGCAGCATGTCATTTTAAGCACTAACCCCCAAAAAACCACGGGAACTAATTCAGGAATACTAAGCCGGAATACGATCGCGATCATATTGGACTACTACACAAATTGCGTGGTGGAACATGGGGGAAGATAACAAAGTGTGGAACAAGAGTTAATGTGTGCTAAGTTCTACACGAAACGCTTGCTAGGTACACTAGAGCTGACACTGAAGAAGCCTGGAGGAATATTTGCACCGACACGTTAGGATTGGTTAGGGTTGAGGGCTCCTGTGAAAGAACCCAGGCCCTTCCACTGTTCATTATGGCATTGAGCTTGGGGGGCGTGTGTGTGTGTGTGTGTGTGTGTGTGTGGGTGGGTGTGTGTGTGTGTGTGTGTGCGGTGTGTGTGTGTGTGTGTGTGCGGTGTCCTGCGGCTTTAAGAGGGCTGTACATTACAGACCCCAGTAGCACGGGGTCATTACACATTGTACCAGCTCCTACCATTTCTGACCAGTGCTGATAGAATCCAATCATTTACACAAAAGTGGTCCTTTATAGTTTGTTATTCTACTTCGTTTAAGAATGCTTGATTCTGATTGGCTGGGAGGAGGAGGGCATTAACCCGGCAGGTTGACCCCGCTGACTTGTCGGTCGTACTTGCTGCTGACTGAGCACAGCGTCATCAAATAGTAGATCAATACGCTGCTTGTATTTTTTTTTTTTTCTATCACAGAAATTTCAAACATGAGGTCCATTGTAAAAATAAACCTTGTTTAAAAAAAAAAAAAAGTTTCTAAAAATGTGTCGGAAATCTATCGGAGGGTCAGTCGATACATAGTTTCGCAAGCGAGATACAATGTAGCAACTACGTTATTAAACTAGTGATCAGATGCAGCCTTGTGTGGTTGCTATAGAAACGAATTCGCTACAGCTGAGCTAACGTTATTCACCGTAGTTCTAAAGGGGACTACTTTTTGAGGGAGATGAACTCAAACAGAGTAGACATTAAATGTCTACTCTGTTTGAGTATTTTTGAGTATTAATAAGCATAAAGCATAAGAATAAAGCATAAAGTATTTGAATTGTTTTATTATGTTGGCAAGCAAGAAATAGAATAAACGGGATAATCACCTCAATGCCTCTCGGTGATTATCCCTTACTTGTTTCAGCTCATAGTTGGGTTGTGTTCAGGAAGAGATGACAACGTTGAAATGCATTGCAGGATCATGCTCATTGCAATTTGACTGAAGATGATAAAATCATAATGGTATATTATATATATATATCATATATGATATATATATGATATACTATTTATATAAGCATGGAGAGAAACACCATGTTGCCAATCCTGCACATGGTAATTCACCATGGTCATGCAATTTGCGTTTAAAAAATGTATTAGCAGCACAGATGTATGTGACAGCCACTTTTCCATGATCCATTTACTGTTTACTGTTTGAAAATGATGTCATGCATGTTACGTGAGCCAGCTGTCAACAGTTTACATCAAACGAATGTGACACACATTGGAGTTGATGTCTCACACACACACACACACACACACACACACACACACACACACACACACACACACACACACACACACACACACACACACACACACACACACACACACACACACACACACACGTAACTCTTGTTGAGTTTTTGCCAACACAACTACGGAAAGGTTAATAATTGCGTTATGCGTGCATCATTGTAAACGTACAAACGTGACCGTTCTTCAGAGTCTGCATGTCTACACGTTTCCCGATTAAAAACCGCTTCGTTATGTAATTCATTAATGTCCATTAATTGGAATGACGACAGTCCTGGCTGGCTCTGACCCCCGGGGTGAATGCTGCGTAATCCTCCATGACAGAACTAGGTCAATGGAACAGCGGACTCTTTCTCTCTGACCATGCTCACAGAGCCCGGTCAACAACAACAACAACAACAACAAAAGAAGGTTTCCTCAGATCAAAGCAGAAAGCCTCTTCAAAAAGAAAAACAAGTCAATCAGCGCGCCAGATATATGCGCTCCTCGTATCCTCTGTATGGAACGCAAATATGAGCTTCGAGCTATATGAAATTGACTTGAACGCTGTCATCACATCGGGTTTACATCTATAATCAAATGCAACACAATATGTGTTGGTTTGTGACGTTAATCAAACCGGAGTCTGACCAACATGATGACATCACAACGCATTTGCTCCAACAAGACAGCATCCACAAACTACGTTCAGCATCTCCTCAAGACTTGCATCCATAACGTCTCCGTTCTTCTCACCACCATTAAAAGACTCATTTACATTAGAATAAGAATAGTCCTCTCGGGGGTTTCCATCTACATATTTTCTTTCTCTGGGACTCATGTTTTTTTTTTGTTTACATATATATTTTACACCACAATGCAACGTATGCCAGCAAAATAAAAAAAATAAAAAAAATAATTGATCAAATGACACCACAAATCAACGGCTGTTTTTTTTAAATGAGAGACACGTGTCATACATACCCGTCAACACATGACACTCACATACAATGCTACATACACGAGATCGAGATGTATTATGTGGTTTGACAGCTTCGTAATGACTCCCTCCCTCCCTCCCTCCCCGCCTCCCCCCGCGGGAGTTACTCTTACATAACGAGCCGCCCTCCGGCAGAGCCTCGCTGCTATACAGCGGCAGGTCCCCCCGGACTGAGGCGGTCAAATGGGGGGGGGGGTTAACGAATCAACGAGCGCGTTCGACCTTGTTTGGGTCAAAAAAATAATAAATCTATTCAAAATTAAAAATAAATAAATAAATAAATGAAATAAAATGATCATTCTAGAATAAAACACGACTTTCCGTGTGTTTATAGATGTCCTGCAGACACAAAAAAAACAGCGGGTCGTGAGCAGGTTTATAACCGACATGTAGCGCAGCTTCTGGCCGCTCATACGCACTTCGGACCCGGGTCAGAGGAACCCAACGAGACCGCTGCTTCAGCCCCCGTGAGTGAGCGGCCGAGCGGAGCACTAACTAATCAACTGAGCACTAAAGTCATCTAATCAACTGAGCAATGTGTCATCCAATGAGCACCATGCAAAGAACACAAATAAGTTGCACAGTGCACACACACTCACCTCTCATGGTGACGGCTGAGCTGATCTTCGGGTCATAAACTCCACTTTGAGCTCCGAGACGAACGCCTCCTCGCACGGCCGAGTATTAGGCTTAACTGCTCCGGAACGAACCGAACCGGTGCGCTGCTGCCCCCCTCAGAGCGGCGGTTCCTCTGCCGTTAAGTTCCGCTTCTTGTCTGCAGTAAACAAGAGGTCAGCTGCTCTCTCTCTCTCTCTCTCGCGGCGTCCTCCTCCTCGGTCCGAGCTCTCACTCTCTGCGCGCTCCTCTGAGCTGCTCGCGGTGCGTGGACTCACACTCACACGATCCGCCGGTCCGCCTCGATCTGCTGAGCGCGTCCGCGCTCCGTCGTCGTCGTCGTCGTTACCTTCCGCGCGCATTTGAGCCTTGAACAGCTCGCAGGGCACGCGCCGCGTGCGTGGGAAAGTGTGGCAGTGTGTCACCGAAACACCCCGCGTGGGAATCGGGCGGCGCTCTCTCGGCGTATATACGGTTGGGTTTGGTTGCGTTTCCCCCCCCCCCCCCCCCCCCCCGCTTAAAGATAAGACGGCTGCAGCCATAGAGTGCGTTGCGTTGGTCGGACATTAACCCCCGACCTGATGATAGTTAGGCCTAGTATTAGTTAATAAACGAGGGTTTAGTTATGGGTTATATTCTACACGTAATGTATCATAAATATAAAGTTATTAAAGTTATATCACACTGATAATTCATTGATAGCTCCTTCAGTGGCAATCATCCACTCTGTTCGTCAATTCAAAGTAATTTCGGTAACACTTTACAATAACCATAGTTTATAAATGGTAAATAGACCATTTATAAATGGTTAATAGACCATTTATAAATGGTTAACAGCTTATAGACCAATTATAATGGTAAATAGACCATTTATAAATGGTTAAATAGACCATTTATAATAGGTAAACAGATAGTTTACTAAGTTTACTAATGTTTAATCATCATTTATAAACAGCAAGACCAATCATAAATGGTAAATAGACCATTTATTAATATTTAACTATCATTATAAATGGTCTATTAACCATTTATAAATGGTCTATTTACCATTTATAAACTATGGTTATTGTAAAGTGTTACCGTAATTTCTTCCTTGGAATCAAATTCGGAATATTGAATTATATATATATATATATATATATATACAAAAAATTGTATTAGTGTCATTCAATTCAAGTAGCATGTCGTCAATCAATCAAACTAATTAAGCCTAGGCCTATTATTGTCATTTCTTTGGCTGGAAAATCCAAACGAACTGAGTGACGCACAGAGAGGTGCCTCAACATGTTGACGGCATCATGATAGCTCTGCTGATTGACATGATGTTAATATAGTAATTTATTACACATGTTATCTAATCTACTGGCTGCATGAGTGTACGATGTAACAGGCTCCGCGAGTACGCTGTCACAGGGTCCGGGGGTACGATGACCAGGGTCCGGGGGTACGCTGTCACAGGCTCCGGGGGTACGATGACCAGGGCCCGGGGGTACGATGACCAGGCTCCGGGGGTACGATGACCAGGGTCCGGGGGTACGGGGGGCCTGACTCCTCCCACCCCCCCCCCTCTACCAGACGTCACCATAACCTCTCCCCCTGTGATCTCACCTCTCCTTTAATGCTTCCCTCTGCCTTCATCTCTCCCTTCCTACCTCTGCATCCATCGTACGCCCTTCATCATCCTCATCATCACCATTTCTCCCCCCACCCCCCCGCCCCCCGTCCCCCGTCCCCCCCCTTATAAGGGCGTTCTTCCTCTGGAAACGACCGCTTCTCATCCGCTGAACTTCCTGCTCCTCCCCTTCGCAGACAAACCCCCATTTTAAAAACGCCAGGAAGTCAATAATAACTCGCTGCCTCTTCCTGAATGAGCCGTTTAAAAACAGCCCCGAGCCGACAGTGAGAACCGAATGTTTGTGCGCTTCCTGCCGTAAACTTCCTCTTCCTCCTCCTCCTCCTCGCCCCGACGCACAACTTCCTGCGGTGGCGTTTGTCTCTCCCCCCGCCCTCCATTATTCCTCCGTTCTCTCTCTGCGGCCGCCACGCCACGCCACGCCAGACGCACACAGCACACACACACACACACACACACACACACACACACACACACAGTGACACACACCCTGCCCGCGACCCGCTGACCCCCCCCCCCCCCCGGGGGGCTTATGTAACCATGGCAACACTCAAATTAGAATCATGGAGGACGGAGGGAGAGAACGGAGAGAAGGGGAGGAGCTTACGTTCCCCCCCCCCCCCCCCCCCCACAGGCACATATACCGCAGTAGGCCCTCGCCCTCGGCAGAGCTTCCAGATTACGGAGGGCGCTGTGGAACCGCGAGGGGGTCAGAGGGGTCAGAGGGCGTGGGGTCAGGGGTCGGGGGGGGGGGGGGGGACACGACCAGAGCACTACCGGAGACGGGACGTATACGCAAACCAGGGAACCACCGCAAGGAAGGGCGGGGCATCAGCGGCATGCCATGTGGCCCTGGAGGGCCGCGGAGCGGCGGACAGACGGACGGGCACTGGGACCGGCCTCTGGCCCGCGTGGCTTAGACCACAGGGCGCTGCCGAGGGGATTATTTTAGAATCCCGCTCTGCCTCCATAATCCTCTCTCTGCTCTCCCTCATCCTGCTCACTCCTCCTCCTCCTTTTCCTCCCTTCCTTCTCGTTCAGATGATCACTAATCTCTCTCTCTCTCTCTCTCTCTCTCTCTCTCTCTCTCTCTCTCTCTCTCTCTCTCTCTCTCTCTCTCTCTCTCTCCCCCCCCCCCCCCCCCCCATGGGCGACGGCGCTAATCTGATTTGTACCGATACCCACTACGTTACCAGGTGCGCACCGACGGGTTAATGCGCCCGACTCCAGAACACACGCCGTTGTTACGACACCCTGCTGTCGACTGTTCAACGCGCTGATCCTCGGAGAGACTTTGACACTCCACCGAGCCTCAGCCCAACCCCACGTATGCTCTGTAGGTTTCTCATATCTTCTGGTACATGTGGCCAGCTGATTTTAATCATTTCGGAGGATTAGCGCTGTGTTTGATTGTACTTAGGCCGTTTTAATAGATTAGTCCTTATATTCTGAGTGTTTCTTTTCGTTTACACAGCCGTGCGTCCTCTTTTAGCAAAGCGATCACAGCGTGTATGAGAGGAGACGAGTTGTTGGGTTGTGGAGTAGAGTTTATACTGGGATGGGGGGATGAATGTGTAACTGAAGATTAGAAAAGAGACTATGAAAACATGACAACAAACTAAAGCGTCCTCCATTGATCTGTGTGTGTGTACATGAATAAGTCCTTCTTCCAGGGCACAGCTGCAGGTTAAATCAGGTTGACTTTGGTGTTAAGCTGCAGTTACTATCGCGGTGTTGACGTTTCTCAATGCCGAGTCTGTCCGTGTGTCTGTCTGACATCGGCCCGTCTGCGTGTCACGCTGTCTGCGGTCACAAGAGCTAGAACCACGTCTGACATTGACCCTGGAACAAAAAGAAAACACTAGGCATTTCCATCAGGCCAAGCGGCATTAAAACAACACTTGACTCACAGAGGAAACACACATGAACATATCTGGTTCTATCATATCTGATTATGGTGTAAAGCAAGAAACAAGGCCGAGACCTTATAGAGTAATTGTGGGAAACACAGATTGAACATTGAAATGTGTGTCACCACCAGCTCTTTTAAACACCGTTAATGTGCTTGAAGCATCTGGTCGAGGATGCGATCGTCTATTTACTCTACTACAAAATCTGTCTTAATAATAAAAATCTTGAATCAAACCCTCCACTAGGTCAAGTTGATTTATTTGGCACTTTATCAGTCTTCAAGGTCTTCATATCATTGAAATGACATTGACATGGAGCCTCCCTGGTCTCACGGCGTCCAGGGCTCTGTCCCTAGTCCCTACCTAACACGGTGCCACCTGAACACGTGTGTGCCTGTGTTAGAACCGAACGGACAAAACGATTCACCTAAAAACTAAAGAAATGACAAAATTTCACAGGTCAACGGGTTTCTCCGCCTGGTGGATGAACGCATTACATTTTCCCGAAGGAGAAAACGACGTTATTGTAAGTGTACGGACAGACAGCCCTAACAGAACAGCCATGTTTCTTATTTGTATTGACTGCTCAGACTCTCTCCGGCCCGCAGCAGGGCCTGAGGGGCCAGAGAGAGTCAGGGACACGATGCAGAGGGAGAGCGGAGAGCAAACGGAAAGGGACAGAACCAGAGACAGAAAGCGGCTGAAGACGATCCTGAAAGGAGATATTCTGTTTCCAAGCCTTGCTTCCATGACAACAGCAGTGAGGGCCCTAACCCCAAGGCTTCTGTAATGAATCATCCGCCTTGGATGTAACAGCCACGAATGCACACATGTCAAGGCATACATTTGGCTGTTGCGACACACAAACACACACACACAACGCATGTTTGTCCTTCTGCTGATCAGGCAATCACACCCTCTGTTCACAAAACCTCTTACAAAACTGAACCTGAATTTTGTTTACATCAGATGTGTTTGCTTTGAGTGCACAAAGCAAAACAGCTTGCTTCATGTTTCAAGCGTGTTACGAGGGTTGCTCATTCTTACGTGCTGGAACAATCACGATATGGTTGTAAAAGAGTGTCAAGCCGGGCCAAGAAGTGCATAACTGGTGAAGAGAAACCTCATACTGCTTCCATAAGTCATGCCGGTGGGCCACAGACGTTTATAGCTTCAATGCTTGGAGAAGTATTGAGACAAACGTTGGCCGGTGGTTTGATGGGGTCTACAGGTGTTTAAGATCAACCTGTCAAATGGGAGAGCGTCTCAAATTCCTGACATGCTTGAAAGATCTCAAATTATACCCCTGGACACTCTGCCCTTCCCAGCCGCTGGCAGCCAGCGTTGGACAAACCGTCCATTAGTGGGTAGGCTCTCATAGGCTGACCGGGGCCTCTACCCCCCCTCTCCTCTGCCTCCTCACTCTTCTCTCTACTCTACTCTTCTTTTCTCTTTTGCTATTATTCATTTTTTTCTCCATTCCAAGAATACATTTATCTTTCAATATTTCTTCCAATTGGGATGCCAAATTGAACACTGACAGAGTTTTTGTTTGTATTTCAAATACATTTTCATTGACCAAAGGTAAAATAAAGTTGTTTTTTAAGATGTTGATTTTGATATGGAGACGTACAGGATTTAAAATGCTTAATGTTTGAAACGTTCCATCCTGATAATCCGAGTTATGGCCTCCCACCATCTGCTACTTCTCGGTTTCTATAAACAAATGGAAGAGTCAACTTTCTGGCCTACAAACAAACAAGTCTTTATACAATCTGAACAGAGCCCATGGACTTAATAACAAGCTCCACTTGTTTAATCAACCATCCACTTACACACTGCTGGATGGCCTCCATTATGGCTGTGTTACTTCTTCAAGGCTCTGCAAGCTATGATGCATAGTAATCAAATAACATTTAATAATTCTGATTATGTATAGAGTAGTGAAATGGCAACGCGTGATCCATGTTAGTTTGTATCCTTAAACAACAATGTTATTGTTGATTATTTAATGTTCAATACCAATTTTTCTCAGACGTGATTTTCTCGATTTAAATCACAATGGTTCTCTTTTAAAAATGTTCAACGCAGTGGTGTCATGAGCTGGCTGATGAATGACCATGAAATTACCATCGTAATAGCTGTTTGATACTACCTACATATTGTACACACACACACACACACACACACACACACACACACACACACACACACACACACATACATTATGGGAAGTACACACACCCTAACCCAAAGGACACACACCACGCCAGTAGAACAATGACACACTCGCCGGTCTCACTCCGAGTTTTTTTTTATGAGTTAGGTTGGGTCATGTTGACAACCGTAACTCGTCTTCACCTAACCCCCGACTCCGGTTTATCTCAGTCTCTCTCGCCTTCTGTCACTCCGCCCCACACCCTGATACGGACAACATAAACACAAAAGCATAGGGGCACATTGGAGTGCCTTTGACAGAAGGGACAGTAGGCCTACACATAAACACACACACACACACACACACACACACACACACACACACACACACACACACACACACACACACACACACACACACACACACACACACACACACACACAGGCACGCAACAATGGGTCAAGTAGACTGTATATCTGTATATCGGCTCACTGCGGCCCCCTCCGTTCTGTCGTCCTCTAAGGGTATATCGCTTTCTTCAAAACATCATTCCCCCTATTCAAATTGACCTTAAACTGAACCAACATGATAAGATCCGTAAACGGGAGCTGTTCATAACAGCACCATATGATGCAGTTTGACATTAAAACACTATACGTCTCTATTAATGATCAAAAGAGTAAAAGAAAACATAGATTAATACTCCTTTTTTTCCCCTCAAAGAAAAGCATTCAAAAGAAATAAAGGACTCGTAATAGAGTTCATTTGAGAAATGGTTTTCCTGTTTTTCCGTTTCTTTGTTTTCGTTCCACCACATTTTCTTCTATGCGTTTAATTGGCGTCAAATGTTTCGGGTTGTTTTGTTGAATTATGAAAATTACACGACGACCCCTGGTGGTGAGCATCGTCCTCACACTCAGTTATCCTTGCGTAACATACACAACACCAGCCTACGTAAACAGAACTTTAAACATATCCAAGCACGAGGCTTGTTATTTATATGGAGTATGTTGAGTATATAAACAGGTTGGGCAGTGTTGGTTCTGGGGAATCGTGCTTCCTATAAATGATAAATCAACGGAAGAAACAAGGCACACTGCTACCTCCATGGCAGCAGGCCTTGCTATTCCCAATCAACCGAACCAGTCAATCAACTAATCACACACGACGCGTCAAATACGGTTCAGCGCGTAACGTCGACTGGGAAGAGGAGGGGCCAAAATGACGGTTGTCTATTGGATAAGGCTTTAGCAGGTATATTGATAGCACCAGTGAGGAGCCGGGCCTCGTAAGCTATCTGTTGTGACCCACTTAGGGCCAGAGGAAATTAACTTTCATAACCATATTCCAAACATTGCACGACAACAGAGCCACTCACGTACATAATATGAATCCATTGTGGTGACCCAGCCACGAGATGCAAAGAGTGTGTGTGTGCATGCATTTATTCATTTATGTATTAAAGCCCATTCTGTATGTGCTTTTATCTGTTTTTGAACTCTCATTTTCTGCTGACGGTAATCTTCTGAATTGTTTCCCTCAGTGATGCACGAGGGCTCCAAGTGTACTACTTAACTTAAACTGAACTATAACAGAGTTATAGTTTTATTTCCAACATATAGGGCTGAAGACCTTCATCTTTAAGTGATTGTCGTTTTTGTTTGTTAGCACATGTGTGACTTATAACGTAACTATTCATAATAAATGATGTAGCAACAACCATTATTCCATATACAACCATATACAGAGCATTCTACCACCCCAAATAACTTGTAGAAATCTCGTAAAAACTGAATAATAATCGGGCGACTTTCGCCTATACGAATGCCCAATTTCCTTTCATCAAATGGATTTATAAGGGGGGGGGGGGACAACACTTCCACAAATTCAACACAACACAGTTGCAAGCTGGGCCACTCTTTTGTGTGTGTGTTCCCAGTGACAGAGGACCCCGTCACCGATAACAAATTGGCGCTGTAAGCCTTTTATTCAAGCCCCAACAGGTCATCGAAATGGGTCACGGCCAGGAGGAGGGTCCACAGGTGTAGCTCATAACATCAAGACACTCTTCTGTGGTGAATGGCCGCTCACTAATATATATATATATTAATATACACAAAGCTGGGGTAGGACTGAGATACCGGCACGGAATGTAAACACCCATAATTAATGTGGTAAACCCTGGGCCTATACTCACATCCTACCCTGTAATCAAATGTCTGTCAACAAGATCGCAATGTGGCGAGGCCGCATCGGAAAGGTCATTAGTAGGCCTACGGAGCTAAACTTCAAATTAGTTTTTAAAAAGGTAAGGAACACGGTGAAAAAGAACGTAAGCAATTTAATTAAGAAACCTGTAATTTGCTTGACTGACATTCTAAATAAAAAATACCAGAACGTTCCTATTCTACTACAGAATAGGAAGGTTCCATGACTGTGGATTTAATTAAAAATCCATGACTGTTACTTAACCCAGTAGAAGAAGTGTGTGCGACGGAGGGCATGTAAGCATTACTTACATCCCTCGCTGTGTAGAGTTTCCGTTGCATAACAAAGTATAAATAAACAATGGACTAATTAGTCGGCTTGCCATACGCCGGCAAAGGTGATGTGAATAATATATGGTGATTTGTCACATGACATCTCCGCTGATTAACCAGCTTTTCTTCTGCTCGCTTCTGGAATAACATCAGATGTGATACTTTGCATGCTGAGACGCGGTGGACTTGATTTGTCTGAAAGTTTGTATCGCCGCCGGGAGTTGAGGACCCAAACAACCAGAAATTATGTGTTGTGAGTGACATTCCGGAGAACATGTGACCGCGGGCCGTCTTGTGATCACAGCTTGTGATCCGTTTCTCTCTATGGCTGAAGATGAGACAGAATGGTGCAAACACACCATCCAATGACGAGAGGAAGTCTGTGTCTTCGTTATGTCACTCTAACCCTAGATGTAGACAAGTAACATATTCCTATTTGCATGGGATTATACAGCAATTAAAACAAACAAACATTACATTACAATATTCCAAGTCCATTCCACTAAATGCAACACATTGATCAGCATCCTGCATTTGCGCTGTTCAGGAAAATGAATAGATTCAAACTCTTCTTATGACTCTTATCTTCAGTTAAAGGATGGTCATTATTATTGACATTGACTTTGGGACAGCAGAATCGCTTCAAGATGGATGACATTTGTGACTTTGTAAAAAAAAGAATGAATGGTGGACGCAAGAAAAAGATTTGTCCTCTGGTTTAATCACTTAAACTCATCCCTGGACTCAGAGGCACTCAGCGTCTCCTTGGGTTTGCCTCATCCTCCGTCTCCCTCCAAGTCCACGGCCACAAAGCAAATCATGAGAGATGTCTTCAACTCAAAGCTTGAGCAAACGTTGCATGTTTTTAATCATCTTTAACGAAAAGAGATGAGGACAGGCAAGGAAAACATTTGAGTTCTAGCGATCAGTTCTGATCAATAGTACCAATAGTACCACCAATTACCCAGGCAATAGTACCAATTACCCAAGCAATAGTACCAATAGTTAAGGTGGGCTGAGAAGGACAACATTCTCTACAAGAGCCCGATAAGATTCCAGTGAGTTCCAGTGAGTTAGAACTCAAATGCTTTCCTTGCCGGTCCTCATCTCTTTCACAGACATCATCTCTCTGACTCTGACGTGGAACACAGGCTCGGGTACAGGTTTCAAAGTAAAGGCGTGGTGTCACTAGGCCTACTGTCTGTGATGCCAGTCACAGGAAATGAATCTACCTATAACGTTTGGGTCTGCTGTAACACCTTTCTGATGCCTGTCTTATGCCAAATTTTGAAATAACTCTACTATTACTGCTACTGAAACTACTGTACTTAAAACAATGACAGTGCCATCAGGGTGATGGTTGTCACTTGGTCGTGGTTGTCCAGCTCGTCTATCTCTAAGTCTACGTCTTAGGGTCTGGCTTTAGTGGGCGGCTGGTAACACTGGGGAACAGATAAGGTAAGAAAGTCCTTCCTTCCTGTGTGGTCTCGGAGGAAGAAGCTCACTTTTCAATCACTCTGAGTCGTCTTGTGTTACGGCACCGGAGTCCGGCAATCACTTAGACCCCCCGCTGACACACTGACACACTTCCACCGCTCCTACAGTAACTCAGGCCCCCCCGAAGGTTCTTTGATTAACAATGCAGAACCGTGTGTGTATGTATGGAAGTGTGTGTGTATGTGTGTTTGTAGTGTGTGTGAGTGTGTGTGTGTGTGTGTTTGTAGTGTGTGTGTGTGTTTGTAGTGTGTGTGTGTGTGTGTGTGTGTGTGCGTGCATGTATGAGTGTGTTTGTAGTGTGTGTGTGTGTTTGTAGTGTGTGTGTGTGTGTGTGTGTGTGTGTGTGCGTGCATGTATGAGTGTGTTTGTAGTGCGCGTGTGTGTGTGTGTGTGTGTGTGTGTGTGTAGTGTGTGTGTGTGTGTAGTGTAGTGCAAAAGGACACGCGTCATCCCTGAGTATCCCAACGTATTATTCCGTCTTGGTATCACTCTTCAGAAAGACGTAGGCCTATACTGACCCCTGGACTCCCGTCTCCATGGAGACCTCTGGTCGCCGTGCCAACCCACCAAAGTGAACAAAAGACAGAAGAAAACAGATAAACACCTTTGTGTGACGGTGGGAGGGAAAAAAAAAACAGGACATTGTGCTCGGGACATTGGGGAGGTAAAGGGAGAATAAGGAGGCGATGAAAAGAGCGGGAGTGCGAGGCTGGATGGCTGCAGCGAGGCATTGTGAACGGAGTTCACCTGACCCCCCTCTGCAAATCAAAAACTTTCTCATCCTTTATTCAGCGAGCGAGTCGCCTGGCCTAGTTTACAACGCATGCGACGGGCGATTCAGTGTGCCACGGCACTGAAAATAAATGATAATGAAATAAAATGGTGGAAGGAAGTGGAAATGGATTAGACCAATGTCTGGACACCGTGTTCAACATTTATTTTCTCGTAAAAAATCGAGAATTGTACCTAATGAGGTCTGGTATTATGGAAAACGGGTGAATGATGAACGCTAGTACACAATGAAGAACTCTCCTGCATATTCACAGTTGGCTGAGCATCAGTTTAGCTCGTAAGATAATGTTCTAAAATATGTAATCACATAATTTAACATATAAAATGTGCTGGATAAGATTTAAGAGCGAATTCATCTATTTTAGTGTTATTTGATATTTGGAGGTTACGTTGGAAAATCTTCTGCTCTTTTCTGCCGTAGGCCTACTCTCTTTACAACTCTTAAATGGACCCTACAGCAACTTCTAGTGTCCCATGTATTATCTCATGGTGTCGCTTCTCAATGTTCTTGCTATGATTAGGTGGTTATGCTTACATTACGAGAGCACCTGGCGAGATGTGCTTTCTCTTCCTCAATCAGCAATCAGGTTATTATTATTATCATCTGTTCTAAGATACTAAAAGAGATTGATGAGCCCATTCCGGAATAAGTTATGTTTCTCCTTGGAATAATTAATACATTTTTAGCTTCACAAGTTATTTAATGACCTGAATTCATAATCCTTTGAAGATTCTGAGGATAAAAGTGTCTGCTATGAGGCATGACTATGCCTTAATTGCAATATATCACAAATAGTTAGGCATTTTAATGGACTTGTCATGTCATCTGTAGTTAACTATACCGAGCCTGGCCGACAGAAGGATTTGGGATTTTACTGAACTAGACCAAAAACGTCAACCTGTATTCAGGAGCCAATGTGGGAAGCCCGTGTTGTTGAATAGAAGACGCTGTTCCGCGCTCGGCCACACGGGGGCAGAAGAGTCGCGGCGTGTGACCGCCACGGCACCCAGCCCTCCACAAACGGAACAACGTTAATCAGGACTTCAAAACGCCACAGCCCGACTCCGGACGGCCTCGGCTGCTGAGCCTCCTCGAAGCCTAAATATACACTACAGGAACCGTAAGTTCATAGCAGCTAAATGATTGATTAGGCCCGGAACAAGCTGGTTCACTGACCGCAGGTTCATTAGCCTAGCAAGCAGTATCGACATAGGCCAAGATATTTGAGTTTTTCCTACTTTTTCAAAAGCGTATTTCAAAAGCTTAGCATGCATAGCACATAGTTAATCATTATCATTATTATTATTACATTTTACAGTTTGAGTCAAAGTAATTTATCCTTAGCTCACCCTGTGCAGTATAACGGCGGCTATATGTCGCAGGTGAAGCGCAGCAGCGTTTTCGTATCCTTCAGCTGGTTCAAACGCGTCAACCTTTCACATATAGCGTCACGTTCACACACATTTTCATACATAAATACATTTAAGTAAGTGTAGCACGTCTCTGGATACGTGCTACGGTACGTCCTAATGCTCTCTGAAGAACGCAACCGTGGGCCCCACAGGGCCCTCTCTAATCGCAGCGATTCTCCACGCCCCAACTCAAAAGCACGTGAATTACGTCTCCTGCATATCAGATGGCAGCGGCTTTGAACCAGAATCTACACCCGAGTGCAACAAATGACTTTCCGACAGCTTATCGAAAGCCAGAAGCAAGTCGAGGACTGCGCTACTGATCCGACTCGCAGCCCCGCACTGGATCCAGGAGCCGCTGAAGTGGTCTTAAGCGCCGGGCCTGTAGCTGTCTCTTAGCCTGCCTCTCACCGACCGTTTTGTTCATGTTGTTCCCAATTCTATGCTCTCGTACAGTGGATTTAATTCAATTTTGCTTCATTTTTCTTGGTTGTTTTGAATCTTGCACTGTTGCACATTGCACGGAAAATGGGCTGAAAGCCCAAGTACCATCGATTGATCCATTCGATGAAGGATATATATATATATATTTATATATTCAATATATATTCTTTATATATTTAACATATTGTGTTCTCAGGGTAAATGTTTCTAGTTTCTAGTGTTTCTAGTTTTGATTTATGCACCTATGTTGTTATGCACAAAATGTGCCCACGAAATCCGACAAAATCCTCGTCCATGTTCAATAAAGTTTCTGGTGCAGCGGGGAGCACGAAGGCAGCTGTCTCTGCTCTGCTGGTGACACTGTAACCCCGCTTAAGGCTAAAGCAGACGAGAGAGAGAGATGCTGCCACATCATTCATCTGTTCACATCAATTTGTAACATTAGGGCGTTCCCGAGTTCAAAACACATTCCCCCCAATAGGAATTCATCTGCGTGCCGGCTTACGGGCTCAGAGACTGACATTCTGGAGCATTGCATCACGTTGAGACGCCTTGTCCGCGGCTTCCAGCCAGAAGATGAGAGGCAGAAAGACTATCTTTCACCCCCAAATGAAATGGATGTCAAGTCGGGCCTCCGACGGAACAGATGAAGAGCGATGGAGTCAAATCACAGAGAGTGCCCACTGGCAATGATTCAACCTCTATTAATCAGCCATGTTCCTGTGGTATGTGTGTGTGTGTGGTAGAGAGAGAGAGAGAGAGAGAGGTGTTAGGCCTGGCTAATTGATCAAGAGATTGATGGAAACCCATAATTTTTTTCATGACCTAAACAAGTTTTCAAAGCCTTCACAAAATGGCGCCCACTGTTGGCTCCGAGAGAGAGAGAGAGAGAGAGAGAGAGAGAGAGAGAGAGAGAGAGAGAGAGAGAGAGAGATAGAGAGAGAGAGAGAGAGAGCAAAATGGACTGAGACATGAACAGAGGAGGAAAGATGATGAGAAGCAATGATAAATAATGAGGAGTGTGAGCTGACGAGGATTCGGTTGATGAGGAGAAACATAAAGACAGAAGTGGAAGATTGCGCGAGAAATTAAGAGTAAGAAAGAAATTGAGTGCGAGCACCCTTTTTTGGACCTTGATGATACTATCACACCACAGAGCACCCAATAGGACACTGATGATACTATCACACCACAGAGCACCCAATAGGACACTGATGATACTATCACACCACAGAGCACCCAATAGGACACTGATGATACTATCACACCACAGAGCACCCTAAGGTACTACTCAAATAAGTCTTCAATAAATAATAATCATGGACTCCGAAAGATGGACTTGCCAAGCGTCCGTCTCGTCCTCCTGTGTGTAGCGACGAGCGGAGCTAAAGCCCTCGCTCTACCGAGGAGCGAAACGACGAGCAGCATCACCAGGAAGAGGAGGAAACCACTGAGCCGTCAAAGTAAACACAACCGCTGCCGTGACCATCATTTATTAGTCAATGTCGGAGTGGTTTATTAGAATAAAAAGTTCACATAGAGCAAAGTCTCCATGCGGAGCAACGACGGGGCAGAGCCCTGGACACGATGAGGAGAACGATGTACAAAGCCCCACAGATGGAGGCCTCTGGACTGTAGCGTGTGTGTGTGTGTGTGTGTCTGTCCCCCACCATGTAAGTGTTGTGTATGTGTGCGCATGTGTGTGTACGTGGGTGTGGTTGTCGGTCGCCGTGGGGATGGGTTGAGGGCGTGTCATCAGTGTGTACACATGCACATGTGGTTGTTTTTCGCGTGACAACGGACAGATTCTTTTTTTTTTCTGTTTGTTTTTGCAGACACACGCACGCGCACACGCACGCACGCACACACACACA
>NC_140279.1:18358956-18363956 GCF_964030765.1 Micromesistius poutassou | reverse complement strand
AGCCACCACTCGACCGGCCTGACCCGAGTGGGTTTCACACACAGCGGCCTCTCCGACGGCAGCGGGTGTGATGATGACGGCGGCGGCGGTGGCGGACGGACGAACGCCGCCGCCGCGCTCGGCGCAGAGGGCTGACCCAGAGTGAGTGAAAGGATCCGTTGTGGTATGGGGGCGAGGGTGAGGTTAGGTTAAAACGGAGAAGAGAACGCCGGCCGCGAACGACCAGCGAGACCATGAAACACGACGGGAACAAAGAGAGAGAGAGAGAAATTGATTCAAATTCACACGTTCACACACTCACGCACATTAACCCCCCCCCACCCGCCGCCGCCGCCTCACCACCAACCCCCCCACCCCCCCCCCCACCCCCCCACCTCTGGGTGAACGTCGTGAATGAAGACGGGATGGAGACGGACTGATAAAGAAGACAAAGAAACAAAAAGAAGAGAAGAAGAAGAAGAAGGGAAAGCGGAGAGAATGAAGCGGTAATCCCAGCCCTGGCTGCTCCTGTTTCTGTCTGAGCCTCTTTTGTCGTCTCCGGGCACGGAGAGGGAGAGACGGACAGACGGACCGCCGGGGGGGGGGGGAGAGACGGGGACGGGGGTGGGGGGGGGGTTGGGGGACTGGTGACGGCTCCCAGTCCCAGGCCTCGTTCCCAGTGCCTGCCGCAGGCTCTCTCTCTCTCTCTCTCTCTCTCTCTTGCTCTCTCGCTCTCTCCGGTCTTGGCCGACCACCACGTCTCCGCGGAGAGGGGTGGGCAGTGAGGAGGAGGAGGGGGAGGAGGAGGAGGAGGAGGAGGAGGTCTGTGTGTCCTACGGCAGACGGAGCTGCTGTCCAGCTCGTTGACACTGGGGGCTGTGGGTGGTGGTGGTGGTGGTGATGGGGGGGGGGGGGGGGGATGGGGCACAAAGAAAGCCAGTGTGGGGCAGCGGGTCCCCCAGTGGTCCCCAGTGGTTCCCAGTGTTCCCAGTGGTCCCCAGTGGCAGGACGACCACAGCTCACGTTCCCTGCGTCCAGATGAGACCGGGAGGCCCAGGCCCGGGTCAGATCACAGCCGCCGGGCATGCTGGGTAAAAGAGGGGCGAGGGAGGTGGAATGGGAAGTTATATGGTTCCAGGTCCCACTGACCGGCTCCCTTTATGGAGGGGGGAGGGGGTGGGGGTGGGGGGTGGGGGGGGGCCTCTTGGTCCGGTCGGGCTCTTTGCTCGAAGTCCATCCTCCTTGTATCTCATTATTGCTCTCGGCCGCTCGGGTCCCGTTCGATAACGCGACTACTGTGGTTCTCACACTCCTTCACTCCACTCCTCCGCTCCGCTGTGAGAGGACGCAGAGCCGACTCTGTCATCAAAACTATGGGCTCGCGTCTCTCTGATTGTTCCTACAAAGGGGGATTGTTGACACAAAAAAAGCGGCAAGATCTTTTTTTTTTTTTTTTTTACAGAAACGTTATAGTTTGATTATTATTCACAGTAAGACAGGACTCAGTTGCTGCGCACGGCCACTCACGTGCACACTCACTCGCACGCACGCACGCACACACACACACACACGCGCGCTCGCGCGCACGCACACACACACACACACACAGTTGACATACACTTACCCACAGCATAACACGTTATGAGAGTTATCGACTCGTTTCTGGCACAAGGTATAACACAACTCAATATTGTCGACCCCAAAAAAATATCATTGTTGCTGAAAGTCTCTGGCACAAGGAAAGCAAAAGAAGTAGAAATAAAAAAAGGTCACACTCAATATTTTCAATACAGAGAAAAAAATAAAATAGAGGAGGACCTTCATACATTTGGAATTCGGAGTCAAAATGTCACCAGTGGCTCTCCGCATCGTCTTTGATTGATAGAAAAAAGTCCCTTTAGTTGAACATGGTTCAGCCCGTGGTGTCAGGGTTCAGCTTGGCGGACCGCACCACTCACAGCGCAGAGAGGGGGGGGTGGGGGTGGGGTGGGGGAGGGGGGGGGGTGTGTGGGGGTGCATCGTCCGGAGGGGGGGGGGCAGTCTTCAGAGCAGACCGACGCTCCCGGCTCAAACAGGATTGTCCTCTCTCTCTCTCTCGTCGTCTCTCTCTCTCCATCCTCATTCCCGTTTCTAATCTCGCTCTCAAAATGGCTGCTTGGGGGAGAGTCTGCGGACGGTATGTCTCGACAGGAAATGAGGACACACACACACACACACACACACGCACACACACACACACGGGGGGGGGGGGGGGGGGGGTTGAGACGCTGAGGGGAGTCTGGGAGTCTGAGGGCGTCACTGACCCCCCCCCCCTTCCTTCATGTGGGGGCGGCGGGGGGGCCGGGGCGGGGTGGGGGAGGAACTGGTTCCATCTCTCTCTCTCTCTCTCTCTCCGTTGGCCCCTCACTGGCCGCTGGGCGTGCGTTCGCCGCCGCCGCCGCCGCTCTTCCCCAGCAGGTGGCCGTAGTCGGCCACGTCGCGGGGCCCGTGCACGCCGGGCCTGATGAGGCCCTGCTGCTGCTGGCCCCGGGACGTGTAGGGGCCCCCGCCGCCGCCGCCGCCGCCGCCGCCGCCGCCGCCGCCGCCGGTGTAGCTCAGCCCCTCGTGGCTCCACCGGGGGGCCTCGCCGTAGTCCGCGTGGGGCGTGGGCGCCGACACCACCCTCCGCCGGTCGGGGGAGTCCTGGGGCGTGGCCGGGTAGTTGTACTCGCCGGCCGAGCTCCTCATGACCCCGGGGCCCCGCCCGCCGCCGCCGCCGCCGCCGCCGCCGTGCTCCCCTCTCTGCGGCGCCAGCACCAGGTAGCGCTGGCGCTCGGTGTACGGTGGCATCACCACCACCTCACCGCCGCCGCCGTCGTCCAGCCGGCCGCCGCCGCCGCCGCCGCCCTGCAGGTACTTGGAGCTCAGGTAGATGACGGCGTTGTTGGGGCAGGGCGTGCCCAGCGCCGTCAGGAACATCTGGCTCTGGTCCCAGTCGCCGTCGGGGCCCAGGACGCGCAGCACGCGCTTCTGCTGCAGCGGCGTCTGCTCCGGCGTGGGCAGCAGGTCGGGGTCCATGTCGCCCTGCGGCCAGCCGTTGGGCGCCGCGAAGGGGTTGGGGTGGTGGTCCGCCGTCTGGGAGCGCCGGCGCTCCCCGCCGCTGGTGCGCGTCACGCTCATCACCGAGCCGCTGCGGCCCTGTCCCAGCATGCTCTGCTCCTTGTCGCCCTTGCGCCGGGCGCCGCCGCTGCCGGCTCCCCCCCCCCCGGCCCCCCGGGCGTGGCGGTGGCGGTGGCGGTGGCTCATGATCCAGCAGACGGTGAGGCCCGAGACGACGGCGCCGGTGGCGAAGGCGGAGACGGCGGAGACGACCAGCAGGTTGACGGACACCAGGCCGTCGGGCTCCTCCACAAAGCTCTCCTGGAGAAGGCCTGGAGAGAGAGAGGGACGAGAGAGAGAGCCAATCAGAGAGAGGGAGGGACGGAGAGAGAGCCAATCAGAGAGAGGGAGGGACGGAGAGAGAGCCAATCAGAGAGAGGGAGGGACAGGGGAGAGAGAGCCAATCAGAGAGAGAGGGAGGGACGGAGAGAGAGTCAATCAGAGAGAGAGGGAGGGACGGAAAGAGAGCCAATCACAGAGAGGGACGGGGGAGAGGCAATCAGAGAGAGAGAGGGACGGGGGAGAACCAATCAGAGAGAGAGGGAGGGACGGAGAGAGAGCCAATCAGAGAGAGGGATGGGGGGAGAGAGTCAATCAGATAGAGAGAGAGGGACGGGGGAGAACCAATCAGAGAGAGAGAGAGAGAGAGAGAGAGCACAAGAGAAAGAGAGAGAGAGAGAGCGAGAGAGGAGAGGAGGAGAGCGACGATCCAAACAGAGACTAAGAGAGAAATAAGCCGTTGATCTGCCAACACAATCACAAACACACAATCAATTAAGATATACAACCCTGTAGACCTTTATCGACAGCATGGGGGTTCAACAAACAACAAACAGCCACTCAAACTGTCTACTAAGACACACTGCCCCCCCCCCCCCCCCCGTACCTTCAGTGATGACCTCACGGGGTAAACGCAGACGCACGGAAGGGCTCGTATTTCACCTACGCTCCGCGCGCGGGGGGGGGGGGGGGGGGGTAAGGTAATGCTGCCATCGGGGGTAACGGCTAATTGCGTTCATCACCTAAAGTGGCGACTTTAACGGCGGTAATAACCCTCTCCCTGATGGAGGGCAGCTCTCAGGCCTGACACGTTTCACAACATCAGAGTGTCTTTGTCTCAATTTTCAACATTAGACGCCAAAGTCGGGCGTTAACTCTGAGGAACGACTCGATAAAGTCGTCCGACACTTACCTCTAAATGAAGATATAATCGTTTCTGCTGCTGACCCGATAACGATGACGAATTAGGGGGACATTTATACTCGCAGGCCAAATTAGATGTGGGGGGGAAACAACAACAAAAAAAACAACAACATGGAAAGATAAATAAAACGTGTTTACAGACTCGCAGTGTGAGGAGGAGAGGCAAAAAAAAAAAAAAGCAAAGCAAATTAGCATCTTTGCTTTGTGTGAGGCCGCGAGCAGGAGATCCTGGGAGAGGAGAGAACGCTGATGAATAATTAAAGATGTGTTCACCGGCCGCTGCGTCACGCGGGCAGAGCCGGTGGATTAATTAGGAGAACGTCAGCGGAGACAAGGCGTCCTGGGCGGGCTCCCAGCTCCAGAGACACAGCGGAGCAGAGAATAAAGCAGATCACAGGAACACCCGACCATATAAACTAATGAACAGTGAGATAGAGAGAGAGAGGGAGAGAGGGAGAGGGAGGGAGAGAGAGAGAGACAGAGAGGGACAGAGAGAGAGAGAAAGAGAGGGTGAGAGACAGAGAGAGAGAGAGAGAGAGAGAGACAGAGAGAGGGAGTGAGATAGGGACAGAGAGTGAGCTAGAGAGAGAGAAAGAGAGAGTGGTGAGAGAGTGTGGTGGTTGGTGGGTGACCAAACATAGCCTTGGGCTAAAACCTCGACAACTGGGGCTTTAGTCAAA
>NC_140279.1:18332758-18358756 GCF_964030765.1 Micromesistius poutassou | reverse complement strand
GGTCTGGTCTCTCATTATAAGAAAGCTCTGACCCTTGGGGACTTCACTTAGTTCCCTCTCCGTTTCCAGTCCACAAACCTCGGCCTCACAATAGGCGGCTGAAAGGCAATTTGAATCTGAAGCAGGCAGCACAACAAAAACACGGGGCTCCCAAACGGAGAAACTTCAGGAGGACCCGGAGAGGCTTCGGTGCAAAACGACCTTTTGCACATGAAGACACAAATGTGATTTCGACACTGCCGAACGTCTAACTCACTGCGCCGCAAAACACACCAGAGCGCTGCCGCAGAGAACCGAGAGCGAGAGAGAGAGAGAGAGAGAGAGAGAGAGAGGAGAGAGAGAGAGAGAGAGAGAGAGAGAGAGAGAGAGAGATTGATTGGGGACACCACCAGGGGTACTTGGGTGTAGTCGGTTATAAATAAGGAGTTATAAAAGGAGTATGGCTGATGAGGCTTCAGTGGGAGCCACAAAGCACCAACACAGCTAGCTCACACACACACGCACACGCGCACACGCACACACACACACACACACACACACACACACACACACACACACACACACACACACACAATAAACAGCGTTAGCCAATCAATTTGTCCTTCAGAAAATGTGGGGTTGGGGGGGGGGGAGAATTTATAATAAATCGATAAGAAGAAATATCACAAAAACATTTTTAAAAAATAATAAAATAACATCCTAATGAGGTGGTCAGATCCCGTATCGATTCAGACTCCCGTGATTCGATTGATTTAAGCAGCCTCCAGTGAATACATGGTGGTACCGGGCAATGCACATGGTAGACTTCTACCCAGCCAACGCGAAGTGATTACTCCTGCCTGCCGAGACGCCGAAGCCGAAGCCAGTCCGCTGCGAGCTACGCAGTATGAAATGAGGGATAAACAAAAGATGCGTTTAGAGGCCAAATCTGAGTAAGAAATAAACCCCCTCGGCGGAGACAAAGAACATACGTTATCCGCGGTCTGCACATCGCTATTACACACAGTTTGTGTTGATGGAAATTATAGGTGCATTCAGAGATTTTTTTTTCTCACAATTCTGGCACAGCACAGCGTCCGCGATTGAGACGCGTTTTGGGGGTACAACCCCGAACCCCAACCTCCCCTCCCACCAGACCCCCCCCCCCCCCACCCACCCACCCACCAGACCCCCACCCACCACCACCACCACCACCACGGACCCCGGGCTGAACAGCCTCACGGCTCTTACCTTTGGCTCTGCTCGTCAAACCGGGGACAGCGGCCGTGTGACGTGACCGACTAAACGTTGTTTCCACTCCGTGTGTCTTCTTGTCTCCCCCTCCCTCCTCCCTGGGTCAGGAATCCGAGAGGTGTCGGAGGAGAGGAGAGACCCGTCGCCGCTCTCTCTCCGCTCCGAGGTGTCCTCTGGAGGGAGCCTCACTCACTGAACTAGTACGCTACTCCGCCCCGGCGCACCTGTCCCCGGACAGAACTGCTCCCGCACGCCGGCCTGCTGACATCCCTCAGGGCAACTGTCTCTCGCTCCTCAGGGCGGTGTGTGTGTGTCCATGCCACCCGCTGCTCTCAACACGCATGGAACACAGCGGCACCTGTCCCCCCCCCCCCCCTGTCCCCCCCTGCCCCCCCCCCCACACACACCACACACACACACACACGCACCCCTCCCGTGCAGAAACACCCCCACAAAGAGCGTCTATGTCGCACCACGACACATGGCATCCGCGTCAGACTCTGCAGCAAGCAATAGCTACTCTCCCTCTCTCTCTCTCTCCAGACAGCCGCCGTCCGGGATCCCCAAGTAATTCGGATTCGTTGGAAGCCGCGGATTCAGTGTGGGATGAAAAGCAAAAAGCAAAAAAAAAAAAAAAAAAAAGGCTGATTGCAAATAGGCAAACCCCTTCAGCAAGGCACGGGCGTCGAACCAGCTGCACCGTTTGGAAACGACATCTGCCGCTCTTCGCCCAGATTTGCCAGTTGTGTGAAGAACAATCCTCCGTCAGTAGTTGGTCTCTCCGGCGGAGCGGCGGGTCTGTGTGAGCACGATCGACGGCTGCTCCCCGGTATAGGATGGCACTGCTGCGTCTTTTTCCACTCGGCTGTCACGGCTGAGAGAAAGGGCTATTCCTCCGGCTGCTATATGCGCCCCACTTCCAAGCCGCGGCGTTTGGAACAAAGTAATTCCCATTCATCGGTTTATGGAAAACGGTTTGTATTCCGTGGTTGTCCAGCGGTCGGTGGGAGGAGGACAAGTATACGACCGCGCTTCTCCTGACAAGCGAGAGACAGGCGTCTCCTCTCTGCTCCCCTCTGGACATCTATAGAGTCCAACCAGCAGCCCGCCGATCCAAACCCTGGACCAGAGCTCTGCTGGAACCGGAATGGGAATAATTAATGACTAATTAGACTTCCCTTTGGAAAACGATCGCTCGTTTGAGAGAAAAAAAGGGGGAGCGTTTGAATGTTTGAATGACACAGAAAAGGCTGGTCTGTCTTCTTCACGTGGTCGTCACGTGTCCAATTAGAGCCACACGCGCCTATTCACGGTTAAGATTTGAATAATTTGGCCAAGTTTAACAGCAAGGAGTGATTAGCGACATGGAACGACTCAGATTGAAAAGATGTACCTCATTGTTGCAGATTGAAGCCGGCTGAATTGTATTATGTGATTTTAAATAAATATAGGCCCTGAAGCTATGGAATGCTCTAATTTCCCCTTTTCATAACGGTAATGATGTGTAGGCCTAATTAAAAGGCTCGGGAAAGCGTAAAAGCAACCAAATACATATTTTACACTACAATGGGCATTATAAGAATATGTATAAGTTTATTTTCTGAACAGGTTTTGGCTTTGATTTTAATTAATAATATAAAGTTGCCCGCCTTACCCTATAGGAGGTAGCCTATCTTCTACCCAAACCTCGTATACTCGAGCCTCATTACGTTCTATTCATCTGTTCTATTTTAGTTTCACGTTTCCATGAACACGTCGGCTATAATAATTAGCCGAGTCTATTATTCCAATATATCTGAAACCGACTGTATTTGGGAGCCTGGTCTTTGATACACTGCCTTTTCCGAATGGACGTACAGGATTCTTTATAAATCGAAATTGGTTTCAGCTTTGCGTTGCTCTCGTTTGTCTCATCACAGATGGTACATACATTACTATATGACGTAGTAAGTTAATTGCACATTCTCCTGTTTATTTGGAGTCTGGATCAATAAGCGATCTGGCTCAAAAATCATTTTCTGAAACAGACCGTGCATAATGCATATCAAATGTCTTTTAATATAGGCTCTTGGCTATATGAGACAACTATACCATTATAATACTGTGCACCGTTGTTATAGCATAGTCAATATAAAACACCGGCAGGCAATGGTGTTATTGCTCATTCATGCAAAATGGGTTCAAATCATCATGATCAAAAATCATGTATTTATAAAATATAATACATTATTTTCTTGGCCATGGTTAAATGGTTAAATGTTGTTTTGAATAACCTTTGTGTATTTACTCTAGATAATAATAAACAGTACATTTCACAAGTGGATGTAGTACTATAGTACTACTATAGTCCTACTATAGTATAGTAGTAGTACTATAGTAGGATTATAGTATCGATTGTTAGTACTTGCACTTGGTTCTATGAACATCTTTACTGCACCGACAGCGATATATTGTTTCACTTCTTATGACAAATGTACTCGCTTTGGATAAAAGCGTCTGCTAAATGCCCTAAATGTAAATGTAAATGTACAGTAGTAGTACTATAATAGTCCTACTATAGTAGGACTATAGTTGTACTATAGCACTCCTGCTATAGTAGAAGTGCTATAATAGTCCTACTAGGACTGTAGTAGGACTACAGGCCTGCAGCCCCACTGTCACCGGCAGTGCCTGGCAACCAGCTCAAAGCCTCGCCACAGCTCTGCACTCAGACCCCCGCAGCACCTGAAGGCGTTCCAGCGTGCCACTCACATCTGTGGGTGACATCAGTTCCTTTAACCAGATACTTCACTCTCCCCTTTCCCTCCCCACACTGCACACTGTCGTCCCACGCCCCGGATGAGCTGTTACAGGCAGAGCCTTTAAGCAGGCAGGGCTGACGTTTAAGTGGGTGGGACTCGTTATCACAGGACCGCCGTTACTGCTGGGGATACTGTCAACGTTTTCATTTTATCGAGAGGTTGAAATAAATGTATGATAATTATACAAATAAATAAAATACATAAGTAATGGGAATGAACTCGGAGGCAAATTCATTTGCTTAAAACTCTGCCCCTTTCATGCCTTGTCAAAGTTTTTCAGAGAAAAGGATATGCTGACAGTAAATAAATAAACAAACGGAAAGTGTTTTTTTGTTCTTCCATTTCTTTCATCCCACACAGAGTCTCTGAGCAGGCAGGCAGCGCACCTGAACGAAGATAAGACGGAGACGAGCTGTGCAGGAAAGTTTAGCAAAGAACCGGCGACCTTTGATGGCGCATATTGAATCTTTTATCAACATGGCGGGAGGAGGAAGGACATTTCAGCCGCTCTGAAAAAGCAAAGGAAGAATAAATGTGTGTGTGTGTGTGTGTGTGTGTGTGTGTGTGTGTGTGTGTGTGTGTGTGTGTGTGTGTGTGTGTGTGTGTGTGTGTGTGTGTGTGTTTTGTGCATGCATTCGTAAATAAGGGTGAAATAAGAATTACAACAGAAACTCGTTGACAACATTGGAGCAAACCAGCCAAGGAGACCAGACATAGGATGCTATGAAGGAGACGAGGGATAGGACACTATGAAGGAGACGAGGGGTCAGAGATAGAACACTATGAAGATGACCAAATATAGGACACAATGAAGGAGACTAGGAGACCAGAGATAGGACGCAACAAAGAACACTAGGAGACCAGAGATAGGACGCTATGAAGGAGACCAGGGATAGGATGCTATGAAGGAGGCCAGGGATAGGACGCTATGAAGGAGGCCAGAGATAGGACGCTATGAAGGAGACCAGAGATAGGATGCTATGAAGGAGACTAGGGGGCCAGAGGTAGGACGCTATGAAGGAGACTAGGAGACCAGAGATAGGACGCTATGAAGGAGACTAGGAGACCAGAGATAGGACGCTATGAAGGAGACTAGGAGACCAGAGATAGGACGCTATTCCTGCAAACTCAACTCAACCCGCCGTGTGGTTGGGACCATAACATCAACCTTTTCATTCCAACTCATCATGGATTCATTGAGTTGGTTCATCAGAAGAAACCGTGTGTGAACTGATGGGTCAAGTTTGTTTGTCATGTCAAGAAAATCTCTGTTATTTGTAATACCCAATAAGAGAAGATGTATTTTATAGTAATAGGGGGTTACTCTGTAAGTTTCAGAGACATGAGAAACTTTCGTAAAAATTTGCATGCCATGTAAGTCGACTTTGAAACTATGAAACTATGAAACTATAACTCATCTCTGTACATGTTGTTATATGTATGTTCATCTGCTTCATCAAAGCGGTGGGGTTTCTTCTGAAGCAATGCATCAAAAAACATCGTTCTGCATTTGGCAATGTCATTAAAGTGCGTTACTGAATAAGTTAAAAATGAATACGGAATTATGTCTGAAATAATGTCGCATTAAACAGACACAGGCTCTCCTTTCATTGTGAGCGACGGGCACTGAGCCACTCACAAGTGAACGTGATGCAAGGCAGCGAGACGCACCGACAGGAAGGCGAACAGAACTCCCTTCTTGTTAGAATCCAGAATATCTCAGGGAGAGAGAGTCGAAGAGAACGGGAATAGATGAAGGCAAACGCCCAGGCTCGGAGGAGCTGATCCTCACCGCCAATAACACCGTCACGGCGTCTCAGAAGCAGATGAGGAGGGAACATGGCAGAGCATCAGTACAGCGGTGACATGACGACGTGGGAAAGGGGCAGGGAACTTTGCCTCACCCTTCCCGGTAGTGACAGAAAGCGAGCTGTCAAGTCCTTTGTTGCGGGAGGGGGGGGGAGAGGTCACCATAGTGAGGCGTCACTGTCCTGGTCGTGGGACAGGCGGCAGCAGCATGAATATTGCAGGGTCAGCCGTCTCCAGAATGTCGTCTCTGCACTTCAGTCGTGCAACCAATCAGCGGGGAGCGTCCAGGGATGACGAGACCGCCGGATTGAGGAACGGCGAGAGAGCGCACCCTCACACACACACACACACACACACACACACACACACACACACACACCTTCACACACGGAAGCAGCCAACCAGGACTCCTAGTTCTAATGTCACCGGAAATAACACAAACACTGGAAATGGGCTTTTGTTTTTGTGGACATCTAGGCTGCCTGTTATATACTGCTAGTACAGAAAACAGCCTTGATATTTTCCTTCTCAGTTTGTTGCTCCACCTCCATTTTTACCACGCCAACGATTGGAGCGAAGGGATACTTAAAACTCATTCCTGGTTCCTGCAGAAGGGCCACTAACAAGTAATTTACCCAATATGTTTCTAGCTTGAGGGCAGGGAGATTGAAAAAAAAGGCCTGTAGTTAATTTCCTTGCTGGGTAATCTTACCCTAAAGATTTAGGGCAGTGCCTCACATGGGCTGAAGGCATAAAGTGAATGAATTTTATGAGCGTTCATTTGGAGCGTTTTGCTTCATGACGGGACAGCGGTGGGCCCGCGCTGGCCGGCGCTGTTCAATTCTTCTGCCCTTTGGTGCATATAATTACAGTTTCTCCACGATATCGCTTTTAAATATGAACGAAAAGAACTAAAAGGCTGTGAAAGAGTAAAGGCCGGAGCAAAGGGGAGACAGAAAGTCGTGCTTCACGATGTCGGAATGAGGATAACACATACATATTTATTCAATGAAATGTAAGGAGAAGCTCCATATAAATAAGTGTGCCATCCTTCACAACACTCTCATCAGACGTATCGGGAGTATATATATATATATATACACGGGTGTTGGTGGTCAACCCCCTTCCCATACACAGGTATCCCTTCCATGTGTTCGGGGTCCGCCCACGACTCTTACGTATCGACTGAGCCAAGGTTACGCTTTATTAATATGCCATTGAGCGATATATCACGAGGACAAAGCTCTGTATCCAGTTGCAGCCTTGGAATGATGTGTAGCCGTGTTGCATGTTACCGATACCTCATCATGTTACCAGCCCCCCTGGAAACTCGTCAAAGGACGTCGGGAATTAGATTCCCAACGTCCACGGTGTCGCGTGGTGGTGATGGATCACCTGGGGGGGGGGGAGGGGAGGGGATGAGGAGTCTTTTGCAGATTTAGGGGCCTGACCCCCAGATATACTTTGGAAAACAGAAGAAGAAGAAGAAGAAGAAGAAGAAGAAGAAGAGGAAGGAGAGAGTGGGGGATCTGACCGCACCGCCGCCCCCGCCACCTGAGGCATCTGCTCCGAATGCACTCGTGAACCGCAGCGAATGGCTTTCATTAGGGACGTAATGGTAGCGCTGTGTTTCTTTCTTCTGTTGACGGAGACCACTTCCTGTTAACCACTGGCTTTGATGATGATGATGATGATGATGATGGATCTCGTAGAAGTGATTAATCTTCCACACAGAAGAACTTACAGTAGGCTGCAGCTGGGTCCCTCCCAAGCCCTTTGATGAAGATTCATGGCTGCCTTTCCGTTTGGTGCCATGTTTCAAGTATACCTACAATGTAAGATAATAACGTGGGATAGATCCAGGGTCTTTCGGGGTGTTTAGTTCCGTTCTATGTTAGTCTAACATGCACCGGGTTGCACACGTGTTTATGGTCTTTCACTTTTCATCTATACATGGCCCAAAACGGTCTGATCTGAAATCTGATTTGCAAAGTTCTGCGCACATGTGTGGACTTTATTGTACCTTAGAAGAGGTATTCCTATTTAAACACTGAAAATCGAATGCCCGGAAAGGCTGACTAACATGGCAATTAAGTGGGCCTGCCCTTAATGGAGTTTCCTTAGGCAAGGAAGGAATGGAGAGAGGGAGCGAGAGAGAGAGAGAGAGAGAGAGAGAGAGAAGCGGAGGAGAGAATTAAAGTACTGATTTATTCCATATTGTTTACATTCAGTCCTTCGTAGATATGAGGGAGAGAGAAAGAGAGAGAGAGGAGGAGAGAATTAAAATTACAGATTTCTTCAGTATTTTCCTGTTGTCTGCTGATCTTCAATTACTCAAAATCCAGAACTCTTTGGCTCCAATCAGTTGATCTAGTGGAGCACAGTGGAGTTAAACAGCAACAGACGACGGCCTTGAGGGGACATTTACCTCTTCATTTGTGAAATGAAGAGCTTGTGGGTGTGTGTGGGTGTGTGGGTGTGTGTGTGTGTGTGTGTCTGTGTGTTTGTGTGTGATGGGATGACCCTCTCTATCTTCGAGGCTGGTAATAGCAGTGTCTGTGTGTGTGTGTGTGTGTGTGTGCGCGTGTTTGTGTGTCTGTGTGTTTGTGTGTGATGGGATGACCCTCTCTATCTTCGAGGCTGGAAATAGCAGTGTGTGTGTGTGTGTGTGTGTGTGTGCGTGCGAGCGTGCGTGCGTGCGAGCGTGTGTGCGAGCATGCGTGTGCGTGCGTGCGAGCGTGCGTGTGCGTGTGTGTGTGTGTGCGTGTGTGTGCGTGAGTCACAGCAGTACACTCCTGTGTCCCTGTACGAGGAGATCTTTCATGGTTCTTGTTTGATGCTGATAAACAGAGTGTGACGGTGCAGCTCTCCTTTCAAACTATATCAAAAGGCAGAATCCACAGTGATGTACTTTATAATTCAAATGCTGAAATAAGAAATGATTGCTTCATGTTCACTGGCGCCTAGTGGCTAAAAACAAAGAGGCACATAATGAAACTGAGATGGTTTCTATAATGAAAATATCTTACTGATGAAGTGAAGGAGTTGTGGGAAATAGCCTCCTTCGACTCTAAAACTCTACTGTAAATAGTATCTTAAGGTCGGAGATGGGAATATGATATAGGCCACACTCTAAGGTCAGCTCAGTCTTACAAAGATCTGTACGAAGCTTGTATCTGGTGAGTTGTATCTTGACCTAGAAATAGTTTTTTTTTTGTTCAGGCTCAAGTCAATACGCTCTGAGTATATTTTCTATATGTAGCCTATAATATGGGCTTTGTGAACGTCACCTTAGCAACACTGCATGGACGAGACAGCAGAAATAATGACTATGGAGAACGACTGCCCCCTCAAGGTACGATTCATCAATTGCAGTCAAATGTCTTCCTGCTCGTTTCTACACACAGTTCTCCAGTGTGTTACAGATGTTGTTCACGGTGGTTCGGGATGTCGTTTGGTTCCAGTGCCGTTTCGACACAAAGGCCCACGTCTCGTTTCCACTGAATGATCCCTTCTGCAAGTCCCGATGTTTCATAAGCAGAGTTCTAGTAATAGCTGCTACTACAATCAGTTTCGTTTCTGTCTTCTGTGTCATGATTGGTTATTTCACAAGTCCTATTCCGCCTTTCCGGTGTAATGTTGCACAATTTTGACTTTGATAGTCGCCCTACTGGAGACTGAACTCTCTGTGGCATCGGACGCAGGTCAGGAGAGGACATCGAGCAGCCGAAGTGTCCCAGAAGTTGTTCCAACAGGTCTGGGAAAAGTTTTTACACCTGATCTTACGTTTCTGTGATTTTGATTCACCAGACACACGTAGGTTGATACAGTCCATGTGCTTCAAACGCCATATATTGTGTGAACAGTAGCTTTATGTAATGTCTTAAGCGACGACGTGCATTGACGGGCTGGTGACAATAAGGTGATATAGTTATGAAGTTGAATCGTTTTTTTTAAACTTAGCGAGTGAGTTTTGTATCTGGGGTAAAGTTCACTAATCGGACCAGTGTGCTTTGGATTTGTAGAATGTTTGGAATGCGGCCCACTTTAGAGCTACAATAACTTAAAACACTATTAACCCGTTGGACCACGGTTCTGTTTCAATATAGCTTATATACATTTATTTATTGTGTTCTTTCTTTCGCTCTCTCTTATAGGCTACTTGTTATTTCTTTCCTGGCGTGACTATAATAATAATAATAATATATATATATAATAGTATAATATTGCCTCAGCTGATGACATTCGGCCGTATGTGTCCCAATGGGGTCATGCACCTTGGAAATATAACAGCTGGATGATGCTACGTTTGACACTTTCCTTCGTAGATCTAAATCCACCTCGCATGTTTTGATGATTGAAAGTACAAAATCCCTTAATGGTGAGGTTATCCATGTGATTCTGTGACTACTATCTGTAATTTGATTAATCATAAATGTAATGTTATCTCTGTTATCGCTATCTCCCTTAACATCCTCTTAGACTTTGTTCCTGAGCTGTAAAAAACCCAAGTGAAATATAATATTTGTGTTGCTTACAATTCTCTTATCAATTAATCAGCTTAACTTTTAGGTCTGCCAAAACAGCCTATGGGCTATTGATCAAAACACGTATTTATATTCTAAGCTCCGTTATCTATTAGGACGTGTAAATCCTAAATAAATTAGGCCTAACCAAAAAAAAGAAAGTATGATTACAACTAGATTTGAACTTCAATACCAAAAGTCTGTAGTGTCACGGTTTATAAGTCATGTGTGCCGTAGGTCAGTTGAAATGAAGCAATGGACAATGATGACACAGGGGCATGTGAATGTGCTTTCCCAACAAAGTCCCCGTTCGTGAAAAGACTAATTAATTCATAATTCATCATACTAATTCATACCCACTGTACACGTCCGTCGACGGAAGAGAGTGGGCGTGTCCGACGCATGGGGTAAAACACGATCTGCGTATAACGTGCGTATAACGCGATCTGATTGGCCAACGGATCCGTCGCTGCCTGAAAAGTTAAACTTTTCTCAACTTTTGGACGCAAGAGACGGAGCCGATTTGACGGACGGACCCACAATGCATTTCGGGAGCGTCTCATGTAAAGTCAATGAGATCCGTCGACGGACGTGTACAGTGGGTACGAGGCGTCAGTGGAAGTGAATCAGCTTTGGCGTGATTGTTTTACCTGGGCTTGCCGTGCTACCGACAACGGTCAACAGGCGGCGCTGTGAGAGGCAGTTAACCCAGATGAGCTGATGTCTTCGTTCATCTTTTGCGACGGACATCTGGATTATTAATAGTTAGTCTGCCCACTTTGACTCTGGGGATTATTTGGCAGTTTGGGCTGTCTCTATCTCTAGTGTGGTGTCTGGTGGCTTTTAGCTGTGTGCCAGGCTTCAGAAGACAAAGTCAGACTGCAGCTCAGCCACCATCTGTGCTGCTGCTCCCAACTCCCACACCTCACACACACCTTATCATGATGCATAGAATATATAGCGTGGGAAGATGAATGGGATAATTAATTGCTAACTAAATGTACTATATTACTGTATTTAACTGACGACGTGTGAAAGCACCTCCCCCCCCCCCCCCCCCCCCATTGGCAAGAATATCAGAAACAGCATTTCATTTCTATCGGACACTCGTCAAAAATGACCACTGACCACTGATACCATTGATGTATTTCACAAACTTTCCTTTTGAGATACATTCTATATTAAGGTGTGCAAAGTAGATGTTAGAGATGTAACGTACCTGAGCCGCAGTACGTCATTCAAATCCGAACTCAACCAAACACTACATGGAGTGATGCAGTAGGGCATTGCTTTTTCCTGGATCTTAATAGACATGCAAAATGTGTGTGTGTGTGTGTGTGTGTGTGTGTGTGTGTGTGTGTGTGTGTGTGTGTGTGTGTGAGGCATAAGGCATTCTCTGTTTGGTCAAGCCTGCTTAGTCCTGCAATGCTTCCATTAATGTTTGGATCATTTGTACCTCCCCACTTGTTACGCTCCAAATAAAAGTATTAAACTGTGTGTGGGTGTGTGTGTGTGTGTGTGTGTATGTGTCTGTGTGTGTGTGTGTGTGTGTGTGTGTGTGTGTGTGTGTGTGTCTGTCTGTGTGTGTGTGTGTGTGTGTGTGTGTGTGTGTGTGTGCTTGCGTGCCTATAGTTTTCTTCTTCTCTTAGTGATTGAAAGCCAGCACAGCGGCCACGATGGCAGACAGCGCAAAGACTAATGAAGTCGGAACTGAAGCTGCACAGCCAGCCAACGGAGAGCAGGTATACGGCTGGCAGCACTGGTGCCCTCGACACGTTTCATCTCAACAGCACCTGCTGTACCGCGTTCTGGGCTTCTTGTTTCACATCCCCACACTGTTAAGCCCCGTATACCTGTACACAAGCAGACTCACCGTGTCACAGTCAAGTCAAGTCACTTTTGTTTATATGGCACGTTTAAACACAACAGGAGTCGACCCAAAGCGCTTCTTCGCATGGCAGAATAGAGCAGAGCAAGTAGAGTGCAGCAGACAAAATTAAAGTAGTGAGAATTCAAACAGAGGTAGAAGTCGCAGCAACGGGGAGCGGAGGTGGGTGTCGAGGGTTGTTAAAAGCAAAGAGAGAAAAGGTAGGTTTTTAAATTAGACTTGAACACGCCGAGGGCGGTAGAGGACTTGGTATGGGGTGGGTTCCATAGCAGTGACGGTGGCTCCTGTGCAGTGTTTGGAATAACGCTGTTTAAAAGAACGGCGCATTATTTTTTCAGTAGCGGCGGTAATGCGTATCTGGACGCGTATCTGTATCTATGCAAGAGTTTGTGTATGTGACGGCGAGTTCGGAGCAACGCGATGAAAAGTTGGCATTTTCAAGGTGGAGATATAAGCGCTACTTCAAATTCATTGACGTACAGCAACTTTTTTTTTTTTTACAGTAACGCAAATAGTTACTTTCCCTGCTAACAAGTTACTTTTATTATAAAGTAATTAGCAGTTACTAACTCAGTTACTTTTTGGAACAATCAGTGAGTAACTATAACTCATTACTTTTTTTTTTTTAAAGCAACATTCCCAACACTGCTCCTGTGTCCGTCCGTAGGGCCTGGTGTCCAGGGTGACCAGCCTGCCGCTGGTCAGCTCGGCTTGCGGGGCCGTGTCCAGCGCCTACGCCTCCACCAAGGACAGCGTGCCCCTGCTGAAGGGGGTGATGGACGTGGCGGAGACAGGCGTGCGGACCCTCGGAGCGGCCGCCTCCACGGGCTCTAAGCCGCTGCTGGATATGCTGGAGCCGCAGAGTACGTCTTCCACGCGTCCGCCACAATGAACGAACCAATGAAAAGATTACACATCGTCAGTGTAGTGATCAGAATCAGAGTGACTTTTATTATTATCTTATCGTAAGCACACAAGAGTGCATTTCTTGGGCTTGGTTTTCGTCAACAGCCATACACCTCAACATAGCAGCAACAAGACGAGATAAGTGAATAAGATGGCGAAAAAGGGAAATGTGTAAAAGAAAAATAAGTAGCAGAAGTGGTAGTGGTACCAGCCGTGGTTGATTCTATTGCAAAAATGCTGTGTAAATGACAGAAATCTGTATTTAAATAAGCTGTTTATTGTGCTGGTTTGGGGGCAGTTCTGGGGTAGTAATGCCAACAATGTTATGAAGCTTATTTAACAATGAGTTTCTATCTTATTGATCCTTGGAGGAGGATTATGTTAATAACAATGCATAAGGGGTTTAAAATAAAGGCTAAAAAATAAGGACACAATTCTACTTTTTTTCTATTTGTTCTAGCCATAAAGAAATGGACAACTTTAGTATTTCCTCAAATCCAATGATAATCAACCATCTTACGTGTGTGTGTGTGTGTGCTGCATACGCGTGTGTTCTCCAGTCGAACCTCTTAACGTGTGTGTGTGTGTTGTATACGCGTGTGTGTTCTCCAGTCGAACCTCTTAACGTGTGTGTGTGTGTTGCATACGCGTGTGTTCTCCAGTTGAACCTCTTAACGTGTGTGTGTGTGTGTGTGTGTGTTGCATACGTGTGTGTGTCCTCCAGTCTCGGCGGTGAGTGACTACGCCCTGCTGGGTCTGGATAAGATGGAGGCGACGCTGCCCATCCTCCAGCAGCCGGCGGACAAGGTCAGCCCCCTGCTCCGATTTACGGTTCCTCATAAAGACGCACATAAAGACGTCAAGCGGCCGTCGTTTCTCAACCTCTTCATTTAAAGAAAACGTGTCGAGAGGCAGGCGGCAGGTCGGGCGACTACACTACAATTCTGTTTTTTTTTGTTTATTGCTGTGGTTACATCCATTTCTAGGATTTGAACAGATTGGATTGGATCAGTTGACCGTAAAATCATCCTTTGCATTTACGTGCATTTTTTATTTTTTATTTTAAATAAAATTCCTATGAAGAAAAATTTCTGTAACTCTCGGGTAACAGACAATAAAGTCTTATCTATCTATCTATCTATCTATCTATCTATCTATCTATCTATCTATCTATCTATCTATCTATCTATCTATCTATCTCTCTATCTATCTATCTATCTATCACTCTATCTATCTATCTATCTATCTATCTATCTATCTATCTATCTATCTATCTATCTATCTATCTATCTATCACTCTATCTATCACTCTATCTCTATCACTCTATCTCTCTATCTATCTCTCTATCTATCTATCTATCTATCTATCTATCTATCTATCTATCTATCACTCTATCTATCTATCTATCTATCTATCTATCTATCTATCTATCTATCTATCTATCTATCACTCTATCTATCTATCTATCTATCTATCTATCTATCTATCACTCTATCTATCACTCTATCTCTATCACTCTATCTCTCTATCTATCACTCTATCTCTATCTATCTCTCTATCTATCACTCTATCTCTCTATCTATCACTCTATCTATCTATCACTCTATCTATCTATCTATCTATCTATCTATCACTCTATCTATCTATCTATCTATCTATCTATCTATCTATCTATCACTCTATCTATCACTCTATCTCTCTATCTATCACTCTATCTCTCTATCTATCACTCTATCTCTATCTATCTCTCTATCTATCTATCTATCTATCACTCTATCTCTCTATCTATCACTCTATCTCTATCTATCTCTCTATCTATCTATCTATCTATCTATCACTCTATCACTCTATCTATCACTCTATCTCTCTATCTATCACTCTATCACTCTATCTATCACTCTATCTCTCTATCTATCACTCTATCTCTCTATCTATCACTCTATCTATCTATCTATCTATCTATCTATCTATCTATCTATCTATCTATCTATCTATAACTCTATCTATCTATCTATCTATCTATCTATCTATCTATCTATCTATCTATCTATCTATCTATCTATCTATCTATCTATCTATCTATCTCATATTTGATGTGATTATAATCAGAGTGATTTCTTCAATATCCCTGTAGTCCGTTGTACACCGTTTGGAAGCCTGGTCGGTCCTATAGTGTGTGAACACGTCATGATTTCTAACGCGTCTCGTATTCATGGTTCCGACCCCTTCTGAGATCAGAACGCAAATAAACCAAAACCCACAACACACACCGACCATTAACCCCAAACCATTGATCAATCATTTACCAAAAAAAAACATACAACACCACTAGGGATGGGTCAGATTATTCGATTATTCGATTATTCGTTCCAGAGGGTCAAAGCCGATTTTTAACATTTGGACCGTTAACGTTTTTTATTATTATTAATCATGTACAGAATAACAATATACACAATACACAAGCATAAATATTAATATATATGCATACAACACAAACACTGATCACTGTTAACCCTATCAAGTTTTATTTTTTTTGCGTTTAAGATATTAAGTGATTTCTGCCTTTGTGAATGTCGGCACACATCGAATAATCGGTCATTCGTTCGTACCACCCACTGATTATTCGACCATGAAAAATGTTACAGTTATTCACATCCCTAATCACCACTAAACCAACCCGTTACAGCGCACTCTCTAACACCACCACGCCTTGTTGTGTGTTGTGTGTTGTGTGTTGTGTGTTGTGTGTCGTGTGTCGTGTGTTGTGCGTTGCCGTAGCTGGTGTCGGACACGGTGGGCCGGGTGTACCAGTCCGTGTCGGGGGCCCGTGAGGCGGTGACGGGGGCCCGGGAGGCGGTGACGGGGGCCGTGATGGGCGCGGTGATGGGCGGCGTGGAGCTCACCAGGGCGGCCGTCAGCGGGGGGCTGAGCAGCGTCATGGCCAGCCGCCTGGGCCAGATGGCCAGCAGCGGGGTGGACCTGGCCCTCAGCCGCTCGGAGACCTGGGTGGAGCACAACCTACCGCTCAGCGAGAGGGAGCTGGGTCAGTAGAAGCGTCTCACCCTCTCACCCCCCTCCTCCTCCTCACCCCCTCACCCTCACCCTCACCCCTCAATGAGAGGGAGCTGGGTCAGTAGAAGTGTCTCACCCTCTCACCCCCCTCCCCCTCCTCACCCCCTCACCCCCTCACCCCTCAGCGACAGAGAGAGAGCTGGGTCAGTAGAAGCTCACCCTCTCACCCCCTCCTCCCCCCTCACCCTCACCCCCCTCACCCCTCTCATGAAAGGAAGTTTGTTTTTTCAACTTCTCATTCAAAATATTTTAAGTATTTACTTGCCACCTAAGAAGAAAACACCACATTTAATTGCAGGAGATCAACTTAAATATGAACGAAAAAGATAATTTATACTTTTTAATTCTGAATCTTTTTCAAAAAACAAGTGTTATTCCCCCTCAGCCTCACACTGTGTGGTCTCTTGTGTTGTGTGGAGCCCATGACATTGATGAACAAGTGAGCGGTGAAGGCTATTCATAGCCGCTGAGTGCAGGAGCTCATAGTAAACAGCCGTGCTGTTCCTTTGGCCCGTGAGCGCTCTCCGGCGTCCAGCGCCAGCAGCTCGGACACCTGTTCCAGTCACGCCGTCGCTTTGACCCACTGTCTGTTCTTTATGCTCATCAAACAGACGGTGTGTGAATATTCATAATAACGCTGTGGTTAGACGTCAAGTAGCAGAAACACAGTTAATGTAGTGAGTGGTCATCAGAAGTATTGTGTGCTTACTTTTCTTACTGTTAAGGGACCGGAAAATGCAAAACGTTGTTGGGGGGGAAAATATATTATAGTTCACTAGTGTTGGACGACTGGTGACTTCTATAAAACAAAAACAAACTGAAATTCCATTCCCATAATCCTCCCGGTTGGGGATGGCAGTAAAACATGCAGTGGATCAATGTAATTGAAGTGTGTGTGTGTGTGTGTGTGTGTGTGTGTGTGTGTGTGTGTGTGTGTGTGTGTCTGTGTCTGTGTCTGTGTCTATGTCTATGTCTGTGTCTGTGTCTGTGTGTCTGTGTCTGTGTCTGTCTCTGTGTCTGTGTCTATGTCTGTGTGTGTGTGACTGCGTCTGTGTCTATGTCTATGTGTGTGTCTGTGTGTGACTGTGTCTGTGTCTGTGTGTACCCCCCCACTGTGTGTACCCCGTCTCCCCCCCCCCCACCACCACACCAGCCGCCCTGTCCGAGCCGGCCCCCGGCGGCGCCGTCACCTCCGGCCTCATCTCGGCTCCGCCCACCACCGGCGGCGGCGCCAGCTACTTCGTGCGTCTGGGCGCCCTCTCGGCGGCGGTGCGCGAGAGGGCCATGGAGCACTCCCTCGGCCGGGCGCGCCGGGCGCGCGACGCCACCTACGCCACCGCCACGCAGATCACCAGCACCCTGGACCTGCTGGAGAGCGCCCGCAGCACCCTGGGGACCGCCGGCCTCCAGGGCCTCGCCGGGGCCCCCGAGCAGCTGCTGCAGCGGCTGAAGGAGTGGAAGGACGGGCGGCCGGCGGCGGCGGCGGCGGCGGCGGCGGAGGAGGTGGAGGAGGTGGAGGCTGACGGAGACAGCACAGAGGTTGGCGTCCTAGTTTCAGTCCCTTACCAGGCGAGAGCATGCGTACGCTGTATCTAAATGTTAAGACGTGATGCGTACCGTTGCGATAAGCAGCCGGGAGAATGTCAACGTGACGGACGGAAAGGGGTGGTTTTTTTTAGCAGCGCTTCTCGTTCCTGATCTGAGCATTTGTTGCTCTAGGGCAGGGGAGAAAAAATAGGGAAATTTCCGACAAATGTATTGGGATGACGCACACACGCACACACACAGAACACACACACATACTCTCAAGGGCACACACACACACACACACACACACACACACAAAACACAACACTAAACGCACACAACACAGAAATCACAACACTAAACACACACAGACACACACATACACACACACTCAACACACACACACACACACAAAACACAAACACACTCTCAAGGGCACACACACACACACACACACACACAACATAACACTAAACACACACAGACACACACACACACACACACTCAACACAAACACACAGAAAACTAAACACACACACACATACACAGAAAACACAACACACACACACACTAAACACAAACACACTCTCAAGGGCACACACACACACACACACACACACAAAACACAACACTAAACACACACACACACAGAAATCACAACACTAAACACACACAGACACACACGTACACACACTCAACACAAACACACAGAAAACTAAACACACACACATACACAGAAAACACAACACACACACACACACACACACACACACACAGAAAACAACACACACACACACACACAAACACACAGAAAACTAAACACACACACACACACACACACACACACACACACACACACACACACACACCCCCTCACTGTGTCCGTCCCCCAGCAGCTGGAGGGCCGGGCTCTGGCCATGGTGCGCGGCCTCACCGACCAGCTGTCGGCGGCGTGCTCCGGGGTGGTGTCCAGCGCCCAGGGCCTCCCCGCCGCCGTCCAGGCCCAGCTGGACAGCGCGCGCCAGTCGGCCGGGGACCTGCGCTCCTCGCTGGGCAGCAGCAGCACGCTGACGCCCCTCCTGCTGGAGCAGTGCCGCGGCAACCTGACCAAGGTATGGCGGCGGCCGCGAGGCGCTGACACGCCGCAAGGCGCAGACACGCCGCGAGGTGCTAACACTCCGCTAGGTGCTAACAAACCGCGAGGGGCTAACACACCGCTAGGTGCTAACAGACCACTAGGTGCTAACAGACCGCTAGAGGCTAACAGACTGCTAGGTGCTAACAGGCCGCTAGGTGCTAACACACCGCGAGGCGCTAACACACCGCTAGGCGCTAACAGACCGCTAGGGGCTAACACACCGCGAGGCGCTAACACACCGCTAGGGAATAACAGACCGCTAGATGCTAACAGACGCTAGGTGCTAACAGACTGCTAGGTGCTAACACACCGCTAGGTGCTAACAGACTGCTAGGTGCTAACACACCGCTAGGTGCTAACAGACCGCTAGGGGCTAAAACACCGCGAGGTGCTAACACACCGCTAGGCGCTAACACACGCCGTGAGGCGCTGACAGACCGCTAGGGAATAACAGACTGCTAGATGCTAACAGACGCTAGGTGCTAACAGACCGCTAGGGGCTAACAGACCGCTAGGCGCTAACAGAGAACACCTTCCTGTCTATCTCACTCTTATCATAAAAAACGCATAAAAATAACAAATGTGAAACGTTAAGAAGAAGAAATCACAAACTCTGTTGTCAGATGTGTGCAGTGCAATCAGGCGGGCCTGTGGTGAGAGCGGGGAGTCGGAATAAATGCCAGCTTCTCAGGGAGGCGGGAACCGCAGCACAGTGTGGGTCTTGGAAGTCATAAGATGGATCACCCGCTGGGCTGATATATTAAGCTTGTAGGGTAGAATAGAGCTTCCACAGCCCCCAAGGGGGAATCTGTTGTGCACATCCACAGCGAGTCGGCAGCAACAATAGTGCAGAACAGTGCAATAAACAAAACGTAAGTGTACAAGTGTCTCTTCAAAACACAGAACTACCCCCCCCCCCCCCGCAACAACACAACAACCTATTAGACGTACATAACACACATAGTGCTCTTATTACTATTTACCAGTGATCCGTCTGTCCTAAAGGACTTCTCCTGAATACGTATTTGAGTCACGGTGTCCGTGAGCAGTCGGGCGTTGTACACAAAGCTCTCGTGAGCGTGACTCCCACCGTGGAGTCACGCAGGAGGTGGTGGCTTCGGTTCACTGGCAAGGATGCCCTTGGCATTTCTCCATAACGGTAATCTGATAAAGTGTGTCAATCGATGCCTACCGATTCCGTCTCCTTGTTATCAAATACTTAGAGGCCCGTGGTGACCACGATGACGATAATGACGACGACGACGATGATGATGACGATAATGAGGGTGGTCAAAATCTGTTTTTTTTTTTCTCTCAGGTGCAGCAGTCTGTGGACGGAGTCATGGACTACCTGGTCCACAACACGCCACTCAATTGGCTGGTGGGGCCGTTCGCCCCGCAGATCACCGAGAGGGCGGGAGACGAGGGGGGGGCGGCGACGGCGGCCAATCAGAAGACCAGCGCCCAGCAGTGACCTGGCTGGTGGAGCCGGAGGAGGCTAGAGGCATGATGGGGGGGGGGTGGGGAATTACTGCACTGCTTTACTGTCATTTGATAGAAAAAAATACTTTTACTTTTTGTTTCTAATTATGGTCTCCGGTCGGTTTTTAAGAACATTTCATTTACAATAGAAAACATTGTATGATATAAGCACCAATAACGCTACATGCTTGTATACACTACAATTCTCTTAAAAGAATATAAAAGTATGAGTGAAATTGTGTGCCCTTTGATACGCATACTGCCAAATAAACATCCTCAATGTATTTGTATGCGTTCCTTCTTTTGTGAAATGACGACCACGCATCGCCTTGTGAGCACGCACGCAGGCCAGCTTTCATCCTTCGATACCTCAGTTCATGTCTCCAGAAGGACCTCGATGAGGGAGACGGGGAAGGGACTCGTACTGTATTCGCACTGCACATCATACCAACGAACCATTGTCAGGCTTGACATTTAAAGTGCATGTTCCTAATCACTAATTTAGTTATGTTTGTGATGAACATTCCCATGTGGCACACCACGTTGCAATAAGGACCAAATCATCCTAATTTGTACATGTTGTTGGGTTAAAGTCCCCTATGGGGGTCGGTCTAACACTGTGCGTTCACTGACACACATACATACATACATACATACATATGCATGTTGTGATGATGGTAAACCCTTCCACCCAGCAGGCCCTCTTCCCGAAGAGGTGATTAATTGTTGCTGCGGGTGACGTCATGGTCGCGGCTGTCTGATGTCGGGAGGCTGCGCTGGGGAGGCCGCGCGCACCGGAGGGGACCGGGCACACTCGCAGACTCAGGTCGTCCGCCGCACCGCTCGGCTCGGTCGATAACAGGTACGTCTTTAATGCCGGCGACGTGTGGCGAATCCGTCGGGGCGGAAGGGCACCGGGGTCCGGGGACAACCGCGGGGGGAGATGCGCACTGTTTTTTTTTTTCCTCGGCTAGCTTCTAATGCTAGCCTGCTAGCTGTCGGCTATCCCAACACAATGATCCAGTTTGGTTATCCAAATGATCCAAAGCGCTGGCTGCCGTTTTCAGCGGAGGACGGCTTTATTCGACTTTTTCTTTGCGATACAATGGGGATCCGGGTAGTTGCGGTGTGTGTGTGTGTGATTGTTGTGTTGGGAGGGGGGTTTAAATGCCATGTACAACACATCGGTCGGACTAGCCTGTCGGGCTAATGTCGACACAGCGTCGGGCTTTGAGCGACACCAGCACAACACACGCCATGGTTGTGTGTGAGTGTCGGCCGCTGACTGAACACTAAAAAGTGTTCCCACTCGGCCCACTCGGTCCTATTGTTGTGCTCCTGTCTGCCCCCGAAACAAACGCCAAGCTCCGGGGTTTGTGTCCCACGGACTCGCGTACACGCAACACCCGACATCAAATCATCCCAATGTGGGATGGTTTGATGGGTGTTGTGTACGCGGGTCCGTGGGCCCTGGTAGACAAGACAGTCAACCTTTTCCCTCAATGAATGTTGCTTATCCTGATCCGAGCACCACTGATCCCACGTCATATTCTGATCCGACCAGAACACCCCCCGCTGTCCAGAGTGCCCGGGGGTCACCGCTGCTATAGGATCGCGCTGTATTGTCACAGACCCCCTGTTGTTCACTCTCCCCTGTAGAGTTTCTGCCTTGTTGGCGTGATGACAGTCGAATGACGACCTGTATAAAAGTTCCCCAGGGCACACAGCACAGTCACAGTATGTTCTCTGTGAAATGTTGTTTACGATTTATCTTTTTCGATTTGAAGTTTGTTGACACTAAGGGTTTATTCAAATGATGATATTTTTTTTTTGTTTATCCGATCCAAATAGCTGAATTTGGATTTATCTTCCAATTTAAAACCTTGTCCTTTCCCATACCTCTACATTATATTTCCCAAGCGTACCCCCATGCTGTAGTGCCAGTCTCCGAACTACGTCCACTAACTTTTCTGTTTTTTGTTTTCAGGAAGAGCTCCTCTCCCGTTCCCCTCACCCCTTTCCCTCCAGAGAGTATGGCACAGGAGACCAATCAAACGCAAGTGCCAATGCTTTGCACGATGGGATGTGGTTTCTACGGTAACCCCCGCACCAACGGCATGTGCTCTGTCTGCTACAAGGAACACCTGCAGAGGCAACAGGGAGGGGGGCGCTCCAGCCCCCCAGGAGAAAAAGGTACGAGGGTGACGGAGGGGTAACCCAGGAGGAGAGGGGGGGGGGGGCAGATATGTGATGTGGGGGGCAGATATAGGAGAGGGGGAGGGGGGCAGATATGTGATGTGGGGGGCAGATATAGGAGAGGGGGAGGGGGGCAGATATGTTATGTGGGAGGCAGATATGGGATGTGGGGGGCAGATATGTGATGTGGGAGGCAGATATGGGATGTGGGAGGCAGATATGGGATGTGGGGGGCAGATATGGGATGTGGGAGGCAGATATGGGATGTGGGAGGCAGATATGGGCTGTGGGGGGTAGATATGGGATGGGGGGGTAGATATGGGATGTGGGAGGCAGATATGGGATGGGGGGGCAGATATGGGCTGTGGGGGTAACCTTTGTAGGGCTGAAGTGGCTGTTTCCCTCGTATTGTCAAAGGATTGGCAGGAGGGTGAAACCACTGAACGGGGCAGTCCACCTCCACAGCCAATTTTATTTGTATCGCCCCTTAATCACCTTCACAGGCTCAGAGGGCTTAACAGGCCAAACATTTACGACAACCCCCCCCCCCCCCCCCCCCCCCCCACACGGGCAAGAAAACACTCCCTTAATCAGCTAGGAATAAATCTTGAGAAGGAACGCAGAGTGGGGCATCCCTCCTTCCAGGGATGGTCAGGGGTGCAGCGGGTGGGCGTCATTGACCTCCATGCAGGCACAAAGAACAACAAAGATATCTGATATGTTTGTGGCAGAAAGAATATAGGCCACGGTCGGCGTGCGTGCGACATAATTCAATACAGGTCACGGTATAGCGTGAGCTGCGGGCTGGTTGTCTGAGCGGCGCAGGGTGTCAGTACTGAGACCGGTTCCATCTGATCCTCCTCGCAGCCGCCGGCTCACCTCTGGGCTCCCCGGGAGCAGCTGGTGTGTCTGTGGAGATCGGCGCCTCGGAACTCTGCGAACAGGAGGTGGGAACCCCGCCGGAGGAGAGAACGCCCAGGTACGTACACACACACACACACACACACACACACACACACACACACACACACACACACACACACACACACACACACACACACACACACACACACACACAGACACACAGAGACACACGCACATGCGCACACACACACACACACACACACACACATATACAGAGACACACATAAACACACACATAGACACACGTACACACACAGACAGACACACGTACACACACAGACAGAGACACACGTACACACACAGACAGAGACACACACACACACACACACACACACACACACACACACACACACACACACACACACACACACACACACACACACACACACATACAGAGACACACATAAACACACATACAGAGACACACATAAACACACATACAGAGACACACGTACACACACAGACAGAGACACACGCACGTATACACACAGACAGAGATACACGTACAGACACACAGACAGACACTGCATAGGAAGATGGTTTGTTTTAAGAACTTGCCACATATGGGCAGCATAACCATACCAGTGCAGTTCATTATCACGACGATGAACTCTGAGGTCGACGTTATCACAGTGACTGATTTAACCGGGTACATCCTATTCTCAAATGAACCACACCTGGGCCTTCCGTCAACCACACCACGACTCATCCCCTTCTGTTAATTCCCCCTCGTCTATACTTAAGGTTGAAGCCTTTATTTAATTCACCCGGGGGGGGGGGGGGGGGGCTCTCTGAGCATCGGAGGGTCTTTTGGAGGACGTCCCTGCGATGCGTCATAATGTAGTTACAGTGTGAGGCGCTCTGTCACGCATGGTGGTGTGTGTGTGTGTGGAACAACCCTGAACCGGACTAACCGCTCCCACCCGCAGTCAACATCAGATCAAATTTCCAATCGTGGAGTTGAAAATAAAATTGGCCGGGGGTCGGGGTAGTAGCTAATTGTCAGAAGGGCACGACATAGTGGTGCCTTCTGTCTCCAACTTGTTTCACTCGATGTCTTGACCTTTTTTTCCTTCAGTCCCAGTTCGCCCAGCCCTGTGACCCAGCAGATGACAGCCATGAGCATCTCCCAAGATACAGCAGCCGCCGTCGACTCAGACCGGGCAGAGGCTGACGAAGACGAAGAGGAGGGAACATCCAAAAACACAACAGGTGAGTCCCCCCCCCCCCCCCCCGGCTGCGTGGGAACCTAGACACAGAACAACACCGCAGTACAGTCCGGCGGTCCGGGGACCTCGCTCTGGACCTTCTCCAACCACGCAGGGCGACAGCCAGCTGGTCAGGAGCGGTCAGGGGGGGGTGAGGGCGTCTTGCTCAGGGACACCTCCGCACTCAAGCAAGGAGGAGCCGGGGGATCGATCCAGCAACCTTTCTTTACCGGTTACCAGCTCAACCACCAGCTCCACCTCCCTGAGCTACTGTCGCCATGATTTGCCACGTTTCTGCGCACGTCCCTCGGGTCAATATGCCTGTGTGTGTGTGTGTGTGTGTGTTTTATTTGTCCCAGAGCCAGCGGGGGAAGCTGCACAGACGTCTTCTGACGGTGACCAGACCCCCGATAAAAACAAGAAAAAGAACCGCTGCTTCTCCTGCCGGAAGAAAGTGGGCCTCACCGGTGAGGAAGGAAAAGGCCTTTAAAGGAATGCAGCGCGCACATACGCACACACACACACACACACACACACACACACACACACACACACACAGCAGTGGGCTCTGACGGGGTCCAAAGGTTTATGGGTCTCCAAAGCTGCCTAATGAGGTTCTGCTTCCCCAACCCCCCCCCCCCCCACACACACACACCCACACTGTTAAAGCCCTTATCTCTTTGTAATGCTGAGGATTACTGCAGCATTTCCTCATTGTTGGTCATAATTCCACAATCAGTGCACCACGTTACTGTACTGATCTGTGTTTTGACAAATGACATTTAAAGGCTATGATTTTTTTTTGGTTGATTTTGATTTGATGTGTGTATATAAGGAGGTTGATGGAAACGAAATAACCTTTACTCTTACTCCGTATGGCCGAGACGGCTCTGTAACAGAAACTCGTTGATGTGTATTTTTAAAAGTATAAATTTGTCGAATGCACCCATGGCAACCTCACTCTGTATGACACTAATTGTAGCGGTGGCCACAGTTCAGAAAAGTGCGATTTTATAAATGCACTCCTGTCACCGGTAACGTTGAAAATCACCAGTTCCACATTGAGTGCAGTGATTGCGCTTCTGAATAGACGGACTTCGGACCAGAGGGCAACATACTGCAGTCCTGTGGCGCATTTCACAGTGTACCGCCGGGGGTCTCTCTCTCTCTCTCTCTCTCTCTCTCTCTCTCTCTCTCTCTCTCTCTCTCTCTCTCTCTCTCTCTCTCTCTCTCTCTCTCTCTCTCTCTCTCTCTCTCTCTCTCTCTTCCCCCCCCCCCCCCCCCGGT